>NC_048565.1:54028875-55228875 GCF_013265735.2 Oncorhynchus mykiss
GGAAGGCTATTCCATGTGAGAAATTGCCAAGAAACTGAAGATATCGTACAAGGACATTTCTAAGTGACCCCAAACTTTTGAACGGTAGTGTACATACAGTGGGGAGAACAAGTATTGCCGATTTTGCATGTTTCCCTACTTAGAAAGCATTTAGAGGTCTGTCATTTTTTATCATAGGTACACTTCAACTGGGAGAGACGGAGTCTAAAACAAAAATCCAGAAAATCACATTGTATGATTTTTAAGTAATTAATTTGCATTTTATTCAGACGCTTTACTCAGTACTTTGTTAAAGCACTTTTGGCAGCAATTACAGCCTTGAGTGTTCTTGAGTATGACACTATAAGCTTGAAACACCTGTATTTGGGGAGTTCAAAAAATAAACAATTGTATTTATTTCACCTTTATTTAACCAGGTAGGCTAGTTGAGAACAAGTTCTAATTTTCAACTGCGACCTGGCCAAGATAAAGCAAAGCAGTTCGACACATACAACAATACAGAGTTACACATGGAGTAAAACAAACATACAGTCAATAATACAGTAGAAAAATTAATCTATGTACAATGTGAGCAAATGAGGTTAGATAAGGGAGGTAAAGGCAAAAAAAAGGCCATGGTGGCGAGGTAAATACAATATAGTAAGTAAAACACTGGAATGGTAAATTTGTAGTGGAAGAATATGTCAAGTAGAAATATAAATACATGGGGTGCAAAGGAGCAAAATAGATAAATACCGTAGGGGAAGAGGTAGTTGTTTGGGCTAAATTATAGATGGGCTATGTACAGGTGCAGTAATCTGTGAGCTGCTCTGACAGCTGGTTCTTAAAGCTAGTGAGGGAGATAAGTGTTTCCAGTTTCAGAGATTTTTGTAGTTTGTAGTTTGGCCAGACCCCCCTAAAAGAGGCTTAGCCCCCCAATCCATCAATCTCTCGTGATGTCCCTGATTGTCTGTATTGTAATTGTTTTTAATAACCTGCCCAGGGACTGTATTTGAAAATTAGCCGGATGGCTAAAACCGGCACTTTTACTGAAACATTGATTAATGTGCACTGTCACTGTAAAAATATAAATAAACTCTAACTCAATCACCCGACCTCAACTCAGTTGAGATGGTTTGGGATGAGTTGGACTGCAGAGGGAAGGAAAAGCAACCAACACGAGCTCAGCATATGTGGGAACTCCTTCAAGACTGTTGGAAAAGTCCAGGTTAAGCTGGTTGAGAAAATGCCAAGAGTGTCCAAAGCTGTCATTAAGGCAAAGGGTGGCTACTTTGAAGAATCTCAAATATATTTTGATTTGTTTAACACTTTTTTTGGTTACTATATGATTCCATATGTGTTTTTTTTAAATAGTTTTGATGTCTTCACTACTATTCTACAATGTAGAAAATTGTAAAAAAAAAAAAAAAAAAAAAAAATAAACTTTAATTAGTAGGTGTGTCCAAACTTTTGACTGGAACTGTATCTATACACAGTGCTTTCGAAAAGTATTCAGACACATTTACTTTTTCCACATTCTGTTACGTTATAGCCTTATTCTAAAATGGATTGTTTTTTTTTTTTTTCTTCTCATCAATCTATATACAATACCCCATAATGACAAAGTACAAATTGGGTTTAAAGAAATTTCTGCAAATGTATAAAATAGAAATGAAATATCACATTTACATAAGTATGTAGACCTTTATTCAGTACTTTGTTAAAGCAACTTTGGCAGCGAATACAGCCTTTGAGACTTCTTGGCTATGATACTACAAGCTTGGCACACCTGTATTTGGGGAGTTTCGCCTTTTCTTCTCTGCAGATCTTCTCAAGCTCTTTCAGGTTGGATGGGGAGCGTCAATGCGCAGCTATTTTCAGGTCTCTCCAGAGATATTCGATCGGGTTCAAGTCCAGACTCTGGCTGGGCCACTCAAGGACATTCAGAGATTTGTACCAAAGCCACTCCTGCATTGTCTTGGCTGTGTGCTTAGGGTCGTTGTTTTGTTGGAAGGTGAACCTTCGCCCCCAGTCTGATGTCCTGAGCGCTCTGGAGAAGGTTTTCATCAAGGATCTCTCTGTACCTTACTCTGTTCATCGTTCCCTTGATCCTGACGAGTCTTCCCGGTCCCTGCCGCTTAAAAACACCCCACACAGCATGATGCTGCCACCATCATGATTCACCGTACAGATGGTGCCCGGTTTCCTCCTTGGCATTCAGGCCAAAGAGTTCAATCTTGGTTTCATCAGACCAGAGAATCTTGTTTCTCATGGTCTGAGAGTCCTTTAGGTGCCTTTTGGCAAACTCAAAGCCGGCCGTCATGTGCCTTTAACTGAGGAGTGGCTTCCGTCTGGCCACTACCATAAAGGACTGATTGGTGGAGTGCTGCTGAGATGGGAGAACCTTCCAGAAGGACAACCATCTCCACAGAGGAACTCTGGAGCTCTGTCAGAGTGACCATCGGGTTCTTGGTCACCTCCCTGAACAAGGCCCTTCTAACCCGATTGCTCAGTTTGGCTGGGCGGCCAGCTCTAGGAATAGTCTTGGTTGTTCCAAACTTCTTCCATTTAAGAATGATGGAGGCCACTGTGTTCAAGGGGACCTACAATGCTGCAGAAATGTTTTGGTACTGTCGTGGCAGAATCAGAATTCCATTTATAAATAAGATGTTTTATTAATTTTATTGCATGCTTATGTGAGATATTTGTCATTAGAATGTCTTCTTTTGGATAATACTGTTTGCAGTTTGCAGTTAAGTACCAGGATAATCTTTCAACTGGTTGGATTAGCTAAAGGTTGTTATTTTCCCCAACCTTTTGATGTTACAATACTCTCCCTATGTTAACAAAAGGGCTTTCCAAGAGTCCAGTCTGTAGACTGGAGAGAGAAAAGGGGAAAGGTATTTATGGGGGGTCAGAAACCTCCCCCAACAGGGCAACGTCATGACAACGCATTATCTGCCTTCCCAATGAAAACTAGTTGTCACGCCCTGACCTTAGTTATCTCTGTTTTCGTTATTATTTTGGATAGGCCAGGGTGTGACGAGGGTGGGTATGCTTGTTAATCTTGTCTAGGGTTTTTCTATTTCTTAGGGGTTTTTGTAAGTCTAGGTAATTGTATGTCTATGGTGGCCTGAATTGGTTCCCAATCAGAGGCTGCTGTTTATCGTTATCTCTGATTGGGAATCCTATCGAGGTTGCCATTTTCCCTTTTGGTTTCGTGGGTTCTGTTCTATGTTTAGTTGCCTGTCTGCACTACTCATATTAGCTTCACGGTTCGTTTTGTTAGTTTGTTAGCTTCTTTATTAAAGAAGTATGTACGCATATCACGCTGTGCCTTGGTCTCCTCCTTACGACGACCGTGACACTAATTTAACATATACTTTATGGAAAAGAGATGTTGTATGTTTCTGGACTATGCACAATGCTGCCTTGTTTACAACATGACTGAGCGACGCAGATTACTGTTTGATTTGAGAAGGGCGCTCCTCCCTCACCGATTTTGCCCGTTCAGGTCACAGGCCACGGACCAGTGCCCCTGCAGCTCAGAATAATTGAATCCACCCATTCCTGACATGGGCGGTAGGTGGTTCTAGGGCCTGCCTATCAAGTTGTCCCAAATGACATGTCAGCCCATTGACAGGAAATATATTGTTGTCCAGTCCCTGTTCCCTTGGTTTCCAACATAGGCTTTCTCAGGCTTCATTATTTACAGCTATTCTGAGCTGTTATCATTTAAACCATTAATAACGTGTAAAATCATTATTGTACCTGCCAATACACACATTGGCAGTAGTAGGGTTGTTAACCAATTATTTCTCTAAAAATGCTAGAAGACAATCCGTGTGAATGATAATTTCATGGTAAATGTACAGGTGCTCACACAAGCCATTGCACTGTCAGTCCCTATATTTAAAACTTCTTGACGCACCCATCCCGTTAGCGGGATCATTTTCATCAACATCAGCTGAATTGCACAGCGCCAAATTCAAATTAAATTACTAAAAATATTAAATTTTCATGAAATCACAAGTGCAATATAGCAAAACACAGCTTAGCTTGTTGTTAATCCACCTGGCGTGTCAGATTTCAATAAAGCTTTTCGTGAAAGCATAACAAGCGTTTATATAAGAACATCTCTCTCAGTAGACAAAATATTACAAACAGCAGCCAAGTAGATTGGTCACGAAAGTCAGAAAAGCAATAAATTAAATCGCTTACCTTCGATGATCTTCGGATGTTTGCACTCACGAGACTCCCAGTTACACAATAAATGTTCCTTTTGTTCCATGAAGATAATTTTTATATCCAAAATACCTCCATTTGTTTGGCACGTTATGTTCAGAAATCCACAGGCTCTAGCGGTATCGTAAAGTGCACAGAAAAATGTCAAATGTTTTTTATAATCAATCCTCAGGTTGTTTTTACAATATATAATCGATAATATGTCAACCGGAATGTAGCTTCTTCCATAGGCGAGAGAGAGAAAATGGCTGATGCACATGAAAAACTCTGCTGGCACCCAGCCATCCACTGACGCGATGGGTTCTTTCTAACTAATTTTTCTAAATAAAAGCCTGAAACTATGTCTAAAGACTGTTCACAGCTTGAGGAAGCCATAGGAAAAGGAATCTGGTTGATATCCCTTTAAATGGAGGCAAGGCATCCAATGGAACAGAGAGCTTTTAGGAAAAACAGCACTTCCTTGTTGGATTTTCCTCAGGTTTTCGCCTGCAATATCAGTTCTGTTATACTCACAGACAATATTTGGACAGTTTTGGAAACTTTAGAGTGTTTTCTATCCTAATCTGACAATTATATGCACATTATGGTTTCTGGGCCTGAGAAATAGGCAGTTTCAAATGGGTACGTTTTTTAGCCAAAAACGAAAATACTGCCCCCTACACTCAAGAAGTTTTAATAACTGGAACACAGATTTTATCATTATGAAGGCTTTCATGTGGAAAGGTCTGTTCAATCTGGACAATTTGAGAACCTTTATTCCAGTTTCCCAAAGTTTGTTGGTATGCACTACATGTGAGTAAGTGGTGCCTCTGACTCTTGACTTCTAAAGGCAATGGATTGCTCAATTTAAGCATATTACATGTAGACAACATTTTCCTACTGACTGGCGGTGAAGGTCACAAAGAAACTGAGCACCTACAGGAACAGTATTTTTTTCTCTGCATTGTTGGGAAGGACCCATAAGTAAGCATTTCACTGTTAATCTACACTTGTTGATTACAAAGCATGTGGCAAATACAATTTAATTTGGTGACTCACTTTCATTAAACAGTGCTGAAAATGCCAAATAATTGCAATGTTTAAATCATTATCAGCTGGTTTCATATAATTGGTCAAACAAGGTGTGTGTGATAAACAAAATGGTGTGCCATTTTTATGAATGAAGGAAGGCAGTTTGTGTGAATTTCATTGTTGTTTTTCATTGTGGCCACCAGAGGGAGGAGTTACTATACCTCAGAGAATGTGCCTCACCAGGACCTGTGTGAAACTAGCCACAATAAGGATTAGCCACAATAGTCGAATTTGCTGTTTGCCTTCAAAATAAAATTACCCTATTGAAACTGTTCCAAACGTTTACAAATAGTGGAATAATGCCATATTGGGTGTAGATAATACTAAAGAATGTTATATAACTTAAAAAAAAATACATTTACTTAATTAATTTGACAATAAACAGTAAAAAAAAACATCCCACTGTCGATATAGTATACTGCAAATCAAATCAAATCAAATTTTATTTGTCACATACACATGGTTAGCAGATGTTAATGCGAGTGTAGCGAAATGCTTGTGCTTCTAGATCCGACAATGCAGTAATAACCAACAAGTAATCTAGCTAACAATTCCAAAACTACTACCTTATACACACAAGTGTAAAGGGATAAAGAATATGTACATAAAGATATATGAATGAGTGATGGTACAGAGCGGCATAGGCAAGATACAGTAGATGGTATTGAGTGCAGTATATACATATGAGATGAGTATGTAAACAAAGTGGCATAGTTAAAGTGGCTAGTGATACATGTATTACATAAAGATGCAGTAGATGATATAGAGTACAGTATATACATATGCATATGAGATGAATAATGTAGGGTATGTTAACATTATATTAGGTAGCATTGTTTAAAGTGGCTAGTGATATATTTTACATAATTTCCCATCAATTCCCATTATTAAAGTGGCTGGAGTTGAGTCAGTGTGTTGGCAGCAGCCACTCAATGTTAGTGGTGGCTGTTTAACAGTCTGATTGCCTTGAGATAGAAGCTGTTTTTCAGTCTCTCGGTCCCAGCTTTGATGCACCTGTACTGACCTCGCCTTCTGGATGATAGCGGGGTGAACAGGCAGTGGCTCGGGTGGTTGTTGTCCTTGATCTTTATGGCCTTCCTGTGACATCGGGTGGTGTAGGTGTCCTGGAGGGCAGGTAGTTTGCCCCCGGTGATGCGTTGTGCAAACCTCACTACCCTCTGGAGAGCCTTACGGTTGTGGGCGGAGCAGTTGCCGTACCAGGCGGTGATACAGCCCGACAGGATGCTCTCGATTGTGAGTGCTTTTGGTGACAAGCCGAATTTCTTCAGCCTCCTGAGGTTGAAGAGGCACTGCTGCGCCTTCTTCACAATGCTGTCTGTGTGGGTGGACCAATTCAGTTTGTCTGTGATATGTACGCCGAGGAACTTAAAACTTACTACCCTCTCCACTACTGTTCCATCGATGTGGATAGGGGGGTGTTCCCTCTGCTGTTTCCTGAAGTCCACAATCATCTCCTTAGTTTAGTTGACGTTGAGTGTGAGGTTATTTTCCTGACACCACACTCCGAGGGCCCTCACCTCCTCCCTGTAGGCCGTCTCGTCGTTGTTGGTAATCAAGCCTACCACTGTTGTGTCGTCCGCAAACTTGATGATTGAGTTGGAGGCGTGGGTGGCCATGCAGTCGTGGGTGAACAGGGAGTACAGGAGAGGGCTCAGAACGCACCCTTGTGGGGCCCCAGTGTTGAGGATCAGCGGGGTGGAGATGTTGTTGCCTACCCTCACCACCTGGGGGCGGCCCGTCAGGAAGTCCAGTACCCAGTTGCACAGGGCGGGGTCAAGACCCAGGGTCTCGAGCTTGATGACGAGCTTGGAGGGCACTATGGTGTTAAATGCCGAGCTGTAGTCGATGAACAGCATTCTCACATAGGTATTACTCTTGTCCAGATGGGTTAGGGCAGTGTGCAGTGTGGTTGAGATTGCATTGTCTGTAGACCTATTTGGGTAGTAAGCAAATTGGAGTGGGTCTAGGGTGTCAGGTAGGGTGGAGGTGATATGGTCCTTGACTAGTCTCTCAAAGCACTTCATGATGACGGAAGTGAGTGCTATGGGGCGGTAGTCGTTTAGCTCAGTTACCTTAGCTTTCTTGGGAACAGGAACAATGGTGGCCCTCTTGAAGCATGTGGGAACAACAGACTGGGATAGGGATTGATTGAATATGTCCGTAAACACACCAGTCAGCTGGTCTGCGCATGCTCTGAGGGCGCGGCTGGGGATGCCGTCTGGGCCTGCAGCCTTGCGAGGGTTGACACGTTTAAATGTTTTCCTCATGTCGGCTGCAGTGAAGGAGAGTCCGCATGTTTTAGTTGCGGGCCGTGTCAGTGGCACTGTATTGTCCTCAAAGCGGGCAAAAAAGTTATTTAGTCTGCCTGGGAGCAAGACATCCTGGTCCGTGACGGGGCTGGTTTTCATTTTGTAATCCGTGATTGACTGTAGACCCTGCCACATACCTCTTGTGTCTGAGCCGTTGAATTGAGATTCTACTTTGTCTCTATACTGACGCTTAGCTTGTTTGATTGCCTTGCGGAGGGAATAGTTACACTGTTTGTATTCGGTCATGTTTCCGGTCACTTTGCCCTGATTAAAAGCAGTGGTTCGCGCTTTCAGTTTCACGCGAATGCTGCCATCAATCCACGGTTTCTGGTTTGGGAATGTTTTAATCGTTGCTATGGGAACGACATCTTCAACGCACGTTCTAATGAACTCGCTCACCATTTCAGCGTATTCGTCAATGTTGTTGTCTGACACAATACAAAACATATCCCAGTCCACGTGATGGAAGCAGTCTTCGAGTGTGGAATCAGATTGGTCGGACCAGCGTTGAACAGACCTCAGCGCGGGAGCTTCTTGTTTTAGTTTCTGTCTGTAGGCAGGAATCAACAAAATGGAGTAGTGGTCAGCTTTTCCGAAAGGAGAGCGGGGCAGGGTCTTATATGCTTCGCGGAAGTTAGAATAGCAATGATCCAAGGTTTTTCCAGCCCTGGTTGCGCAATCGATATGCTGATAAAATTTAGGGAGTCTTGTTTTCAGATTAGCCTTGTTAAATCCCCAGCTACAATGAATGCAGCCTCCGGATATATGGATTCCAGTTTGCAAAGAGTCAAATAAAGTTCGTTCAGAGCCATCGATGTGTCTGCTTGGGGGGGAATATATACGGCTGTGATTATAATCAAAGAGAATTCCCTTGGTAGATAATGCGGTCGACATTTGATTGTGAGGAATTCTAAATCAGGTGAACAGAAGGACTTGAGTTCCTTTATGTTGTTGTGGCCACACCACGTCACGTTAACCATGAAGCATACGCCCCCGCCCCTCTTCTTACCAGAAAGATGTTTGTTACTGTCGGCGCGATGCGTGGAGAAACCAGCTGGCTGCACCGACTCCGATAGCGTCTCTCCAGTGAGCCATGTTTCCGTGAAGCAAAGAACGTTACAGTCTCTGATGTCCCTCTGGAATGCTACCCTTGCTCAGATTTCATCAACCTTGTTGTCAAGAGACTGGACTTTGGCGAGAAGAATGCTAGGGAGTTGTGCACGATGTGCCCGTCTCCGGAGTCTGACCAGAAGACCGCTCCGTTTCCCCCTTTTACGAAGTCGTTTTTTTGGGTCGCCGGCTGGGATCCATTCCGTTGTCCTGGGTGAAAGGCAGAACACAGGATCCGCTTCGCGAAAGTCATATTCTTGGTCGTACTGATGGTGAGTTGACGCTGCTCTTATGTTCAGTAGTTCTTCTCGACTTTATGTAATGAAACCTAAGATGACCTGGGGTACAAATGTAAGAAATAACACGTAAAAAAAAAAAAAAAACTGCATAGTTTCCTAGGAACGCGAAGCGAGGCAGCCATCTCTGTTGGCGCCGAAAGTAAGTAATGGGGGCATAATTTCATTGGGGGCATACATCTACGCACTATATGAATAAAACTGGGTAACAGCCTACTAAGTGGCACCCAGAGATGAAAAGAGTTTAACAAATATTAGCGTCATACTGTAGCTCTTATTGTAGGACTCTGAAACCACTGTGACATTAGTCACATTATCAGTCAACCTATTGACTGTCAACCTATTGTGTGTATTGACCATTAATATTGGACTGTGCAGCCTTACCTATAGAGTGTGCATTAAATGGGGTATAATCCTACTCTGTAACACCAACAGATTACAATTCCAAAGAGTTTACATAAATATTTGTCATAGCTCTTATTGCAGGACTTTGACTGTATGAAATCACCTCCCCAGTCAGTCTATTGCCTGTATTGGACATTCATATCAGACTGTACAGCCTTACATATGGAGTGTGTACCCATGGGATATCAGTCAACTCAGTGACACCCACAGAACACAACTATGTATAGTCTACACCAATATTAGTGTTATAGCTCTTATTGCAGGACTCACTGTGAAATAAGACATTAGCTCACCCATCAACCCATTGTGCACCCATGTAATGGAAAATCATTTAGCCTTTAATGTTTAACCCATCTGCAATTAAAATACACAATATTCAGAAATGACAATATAAATAATGTTATAATCAGTATTTATATAAAAATATATATATATTACAGAGGGAAACAAAAAACAGAAATATGGGCGAAACTGATAAATGTTTTTATAAGACAACCGAGTTCCTGGAAAATACACAAAGCATCAACATACATCCATGAACTATTTAAAATAAAATGTTGTTCAAGACCAGTCCTATCACACCTGATTCTACAACTCATGTTGAGCAGTTGATAAGTTAAAATGGTGTGGAAGAATGGTGATTGAACAAAAACCTGATCATCCTGTGGCTCTGAGAGCAGTGTTAGCCACCACTGACTCATAATGAATGAGCATATATTATTTAGGAAGAGACAAATAACATTTAAACACAAGAGCTTGAACAAGGATGCATGCGATTGGCAGTCCTAAAACTTGGTTATTTGCGCAGAGATTCGAACCAATTGAGGAGGTCATGGGTTGTATGCTATGGGTTGTATGCTATGAGTTGTATGCTATGGGTGGCTATGTACAACATTATATTTCATGGATTTGATTGAAGCCTAAACTACTAGGCTACTGTGTCATATAGGCAAAATCATTTAGTTTTTTTGTTGTTTCCATTGCTGATTTACATGTGTAAAGGCCCAACCTTTAAAAGCATCAGTAGGGCAAACTGGCTAATTAGACAGGAATGTCAGTCTGTTAAGGTAAATTCGCACACAGTGGTGTAAAGTACTTAAGTAAAAATACTTGAAAATACTACTTAAGTAGTTTTCTGGGGTATCTGTTCCTCAGTACTTATATTTTTGACAACTTTTACTACACTACATTCCTAAAGAAAATGACGTAACTTTTTAATCCATACATTTTCCCCTGACACCCAAAAGTACTCTTTACATTTTGAATTCTTAGCAGGACAGGAAATTGGTCCAATTCACACACTTATCAAGAGAACATCCCTGGTCATCCCTACTGCCTCTGATCTGGTGGACTCACTAAACACAAATGCTTCTGAGTATTTGCTATCTATAAAAAAAAGTACTTTTTTAATATAAGGAATTTTTTATTATTTACGCTTTCATGTTTTATACTTAAATATATTTACAACCAAATACTTTTAGACTTTTACTCAAGTAGTATTTCACTGGGTGACTTTCACTTGAGTCATTTTCTATTACGGTATATTTACTTTTACTGAAGTAAAACAATTGGGTATTTTTTTCCCCACTGTTCACACACTACAGACAGAAAGTATGGAGCGTAGCACAGTATTACAATGTTGTTTTTCATCACAAAGGGGGTGTCCTTGTAATATGCTCCGGTATTCGAAGTACATTTGTACTACTTGAAAGTTGAGACCGGCTGTATCATTCCTTCCACAGCTGTGGGGGTATTTTCACTTCTTGGTTCCTTGAGCTGATCTATAAGCTATATAGGCTATTCATCAGCGACTGTTCTAACAGTAAACCAAACAACAAGAATCCACCCAAGAAGGTGTTTTGTTTAGAAGTAATAACTAAGGATTCCAAGCTATAGTGAAATGGTAGAACCTGCTGTAGCCAACTATTGTAGCCAGCCATTAGCTTTTTTCTCCATGACCAAATCAAATAAAATAGTATTTTTCACATGCGCCGAATACAACAGGTGAATTTCACAGTGAAATGCTTACTTACAAGCCCTTAACCAACAATGCAGTTTTAAGAAAAATACCTAAAGAAAAATAAGAAATAAAAGTAACAAATAATTAAAGAGCAGCAGTAGAGAGGTTATATACAGGGGGTACCGGTACAGAGTCAATGTGCGGGGGCACCGGTTAGTTGAGGTAATATATACATGTAGGTAGAGTTAAACATGATGATGTAATTATTTTTTAACTAATATCGGAATGAACAAAATTGGGATAATGTTTTAGGTTAAACCGGCAAGTATATGAATATTTGCCAAGACATTTTTATTATAAATCTGATAATTTTACATAGAGAAGTGGTAAACTCAAACGGCTAGCTGGCTTGCTATGTTTTTAGCCAGGATCTAGCCATTCTGCCAGCTAGCTACTACTAGCAAGGGAAGCCAATTCTTCCTTATTTTCACTAAATGAAATTACAACAATAAAGGTTGCTATCGCACCGTTGTGAATGGGAGTGGGACCGGTGAGGATATCATGTTACCAAAATGTGTTCGCTGCTCTAAAAACACCACTTCACCCACATGCACACACGCATGTAGCCAGGCTGCCAGCTAGAACTGCTCTTCCTCCTGAAGAAGGAATGCCCGCTCAAAGACCTCTCCATCACGTTGACAACTCCACTGTGTCGTCCTTCCAGAGTGCAAAGAACCTTAGCGTGACCCTGGACAACACCCTGTTGTTCAATGCAAACATCAAAGCAGTGACCCGCTCCTGCAGGTTCATGCTCTACAACATCCGCAGAATATGACCCTACCGCACTTGTCCTCTCCCGTCTGGACTACTGAAACTCGCTGTTGGCTGGGCTCCTTGCTTGTGCCATCAAAGCCCTGCAGTTTATCCAGAATGCTGCAGCCCATCTGCTTTTCAACCTTCCCAAGTTCTCTCATGGTATCCCACTCCTCTGCACACGCCACTGGCTTCCAGTGTCACGATCGTTATAAGGAGTGGACCAAAATGCAGAGTGGTATGTTTCCATCCTTTTATTTGGAAGAGAAACTATAAAGAACAAAAACAATAAAGCAAACAAACGAAACGTGAAGCTCAGAGTAGTGCTCACAGGCAACTATACCTAGACAAGATCCCACAAAGCACAATGGGGAAATGGCTACCTAAATATGATCCCCAATCAGAGACAACGATAAACAGCTGCCTCTGATTGGGAACCATACCGGGCCAACATAGAAATATAATTCCCCTAGATAACCCACCCTTGATCACATCCGACCTAAACAACATAGAGAATAAACAGCTCTCTATGGTCAGGGCGTGACATCCAGTCGAAGCTCGCATCCACTGCAAGACCATGGTGCTTACCTACAGAGCAGCAAGAGGAACTGCCCCTCCCTAACCTTCAGGCTCAAACCCTACAACCCAACCCGAACACTCCGTTCTGCCACCTCAGGTCACTTGGCCCTCCCACCCCTACGGGCAGCTCCTTCTCAGCCCAACCTCTTTCCTGTCCTGGCACCCCAATGGTGGAACCAGCTTCCCGCTGAACCTAGGATAGCAGAATCCCTGCCAATCTTAGGAAAACATCTGAAACCCTACCTCTTCAAACAGTATCTTAAATAATCCTCCACCTCACCTTGACCCCCCCTGTAGCTCTGACTCTATTGATAGCTACGTTATTGAGGGAAAATGTACTTTCTATGCCTGTGATATGTGGTTGTCCCACCTAGCTATCTTAAGATGAATGCACTGTAAGTCGCTCTGGACAAGAGCATCTGCTAAATTACTAAAATGTAAATGTAGATCCACAGAGTAAAGCTTGTAGTAAGTAACCTTTAGTGCTTCATCAAACGCCAAAACAGAGTTCTATAGCGTCTTTGTCTCGGCTGCGTCTTTTGTCAACGGGCACAATCACCTGTTGATGATCTTAATTTGGCACCATTAAGGCAAGCGCATGCAGTCAGTCAGTCGGTCGTTATTACCCATGGATGATCGAGTGGAGGGAAGCCTTATGTGGAAGAAACATTTTTATTTATAAATGGAAGCAAACCAAAAGTAGCCAAGAGCTAAAAATGTGGAGAAGTGTTGTCTTTTTGTGAAACGAACCATGTGCACTACACTGAACAAAAATATAAATGGAACATGCACAATTTTAAAGACTTTGCTGAGTTACAAATCATATAAGGAAATCAGTCAATTGAAATAAATTCTAATCTATGGATTTCACATGACTGGGAATACAGATATGCATCTGTTGGTCACTGATACCTTAAAAAAAGGTAGGGGCATGGATCAGAATATCAGTCAGTATCTGGTGTGACCACAATTTGCCTCATGCAGTGCGACATAACTCCTTTGCATAGAGTTTAAATGTTTTATTTCACCTTTATTTAACCAGGTAGGCCAGTTGAGAACAAGTTGTCATTTACAACTGCGTCCTGGCCAAGATAAAGCAAAGCAGTGTGACACAAACAACAACAGAGTTACACATGGAATAAACAAACATACATACAATACAATAGAAAAGTCTATATACAATGTCTGCTAATGAGGTAAGATTAGGGAGGTAAGGCAATAAATAGGCCATAGTGGGGAAATAGTTACAATTTAGCAATTTAACACTGGAGTGATAGATGTGCAGAAGATGAATGTGCAAGTAGATATACTGGGGTGCAAAGGAGCAAAAAATAAATACAGTGTGGGGATGAGGTAGTTGGATGGGCTATTTACAGATGGGCTATATACAGGTGCAATGGTCTGTAAGCTGCTCTTACAGCTGATGCTTAAAGTTAGTGAGGGAGATATGAGTCTCCAGCTTCAGTGATTTTTGTGATTTGTTCCAGTCATTGGCAGCAGAGAACTGGAAGGAAAGGCGGCCAAATGAGGAATTGGCTTTGGGGGTGACCAGTGAAATATACCTGCTGGAGCACGTGCTATGTGTGGGTGCTGCTATGGTGACCAGGGAGCTGAGATAAGGCAGGGCTTTACCAAGCAAAGACTTATAGATGAGCCTGTGGGTTTGGCGACGAATATGAAGCGAGGGCCAGCCAACGAGAGCATACAGATTGCAGTGGTGGGTAGTATATGGGGCTTTGGTGACAAAACGTATGGCACTGTGATAGACTGCATCCAATTTCCTGAGTAGAGTGTTGGAGGTTATTTTGTAAATGACATCGCTGAACTCAAGGATCGGTAGGATAGTCAGTTTTACGAAGGTATGTTTGGCAACATGAGTGAAGGATGCTTTGTTGCGAAATAGGAAGCCAATTCTAGATTTAATTTTGGATTGGAGATGCTTAATGTGAGTCTGGAAGGAGAGTTTACAGTCTAACCAGACACCTAGGTTTGTGTAGTTGTCCACATATTCCAAGTCAGAACCGTCCAGAATAGTGATGCTAGGCGGGTGGGCAAGTACGGGCAGCGATCGGTTGAAGAGCATGCATTTAGTTTTATTTGCATTTAAGAGCAGTTGGAAGCCACAGAAGGAGAGTTGTAATGGCATTGAAGCTCGTCTGGAGGATAGTTAACACAGTGTTCAATGAAGGGCCAGAAGTATACAGATGGTGTCGTCTATACCATGACCCCATTGCCACCATGGGACACTCTGTTCACAACGTTGACATCAGCAAACCCCTCGCCCACACAACGCCATACACGCTGTCTGTCGTCTGCCTGATATAGTTGAAACTGGGATTCGTCCGTCAAGAGCATACCTCTCCAGCACTCCAGTGGCCATCGAAGGTGAGCATTTGCCCACTGAATTCGGTTACAACACCGACCTGCAGTCAGGCCAAGACCATGGTGAGGACGACAAGCACGCAGATGAGTTTCCCTGGGACGGTTTCTGACCGTTTGTGCAGAAATTCTTTGGTTGTGCAAACCTCCAGTTTCATCAACATTCAATTCTCTGTCAACAGCTCTGGTGGACATTCCTGTATTCAGCATGCCAATTGCACACTCCCTCAAAACTTGAGACATCTGTGGCATTGTGTTGTGTGACAAAACTGCACATTTAAAGTGGCCTAAAAAAATATCCTCAGCACAAGGTGCACCTATGTAATGATCATGCTGTTTAATCAGCTTCTTGATATGCCACACCTGTCAGGTGGATGGATTATCTTGGCAAATGAGAATGTAAACAAATTTGAGAGAGGGATGTAAACAAA
This sequence comes from Oncorhynchus mykiss, assembly GCF_013265735.2. Classification (NCBI taxonomy): domain Eukaryota; kingdom Metazoa; phylum Chordata; class Actinopteri; order Salmoniformes; family Salmonidae; genus Oncorhynchus; species Oncorhynchus mykiss. The sequence goes on from NC_048565.1 coordinate 54,044,474, forward strand.
TTTGAGAGAAAAAAGATTTCTGTGCGTATGGAACATTTCTGGGATCTTTTATTTCAGCTCATGAAACATGTGACCTACACTTTACATGTGCATTTATATTTTTATTCAGTGTATTTACAGACACCAAGGCTGTACAGTACATATACTGTATGTATTACCCCAATGCAATTATGCAGTCATAAATCCACAGTTGGATTTGACATGTTTTACTGTTTATTGTCAAATTAATAAATTATTGTATTTATTTTGAAGTTAAATAGAAACACCATTTGTATCAGTTTAGATCAGTTTCAATGGGGGACTATTATTTTGAAGGCCAACCGCAAACGCCACTATTGTGGCCAAACCTTATTGTGGGTAGCTTCTCACAGGTATCGTCAAGCCTACACGGAGTTAAATGATTGCAAACCAGAGAACAGGAATGCCTTTAGTCTTGATTCTAAAGCAAAGGTGGGTGGGTGGCTTTACTGGACAAATCGGTTAATTATATCAGCAGCGATTCGTCACAGAAAAACGGCAAGCTGTTAAGGACTCTTTTCTTCAGCTCTCGATAAGATTTGACACATCAGCGATTTTCTCTCATGCATGAGTATTTTGATGGAAGATTACAAATAATTTCTTATTCGACTACTAAAACAGGCCAGTCAAACGAAGAAAGAGTATAACGCTTCCCATTTATATACGAGACAAATTTAAGTTTGGTAAAACACCAGGAACCTAGCAAAAACGTTACCGGTTTACCTTTATGAAAAGAGGAAAGGGAGAAAGGCGACCAAATTGAAGGATTAAGGTGTCAATCTCAAGAACGAGAGTGAAGAATGGCAGCCAGTTTGTCAGCAGAGGAAGAACAGGTAATTTTGAATAGAATGCCAAATATTTGCTCATTCCGTAGTAAGAATGCATAATGTGTCAAGTTGTTGCATTGCAGTTAGCCTACACCACTGCAAGTTATGCTCTTTAAACAGATCAATTGTTGCGAAGTCATCGTCATAGACAGGCATAACGAACACAAACATTGTATCCAACTACATTTTTCAACATTGTAGCCTACCTTGAAGATGCTTCTAACAGGAAATGTCAAAATATTACATTGATTTGTATTGGTAAAGAATTAAAAATGATCAGATGTAATGTTTTGACTTATGAAAAACACCATGCAATGGTAATTTGATTGAATAATTTCCGCGAATGTAGACCCAAGTGTCTATCAAATTATATACAATTATAAATGATCAGAATTAGGACAAGAATCTAAAAAGCTATGCTTTCTCCATTTGCATTGATGCACTTACTTAGCCCACACATCTCCCTTTACATACCACACAAACAACAATATGGCTAGTACAGATGTAGCTCTCAAACTCTAGGCGGCATTCTGCCTTCACCCTACAGTTTTCAGCCATTAGATTTGCCCATGACTCGCTGAAGGGAACTACAATCCCGACGCTGTTTTTGTGTTTAAAACGTCAATAATTATTGCTTGCGATACGGCTTTCAAACATATGGCCCATATCTTTCATCAACTAGAAATAATCCTTAAAAAATATATATACACGCACACACAGTGTAGCATCTTCGCACAGATCCATACAGCTATGCTTACACACAGATGTTTGGCGCACACTGGATAGCTTCAGTCTGTTTTCTGTAAACAAGCACTGTGATATGGTCTTGTGGGAACACTAACTATAACCCTATGACATGAGGTTGTCGGAACAGTCTTGTGGTAATGGCTGTAGCGGAATTAGTGGGGCGTTATCAGCCATTCCATTAGCGCGGTTCCAGCCATTATGAGCCGTTCTCACCTCAGCAGCCTCCGCTGATTATACCCAATCAAGGTGTGTATCAATTTAGCCTTTACATTTTTTTTATTTTTAAATATTACTTCTCGCTGATATATGAAATATAAAGTTCTTATGCTTCCAAAACAATACCACAAGTGAAACGTGTTAATGTTCAGATTGAGTGTAGGGGGGGCTCTTAACTCTCTTACAGAAGATGCCTTCATCCAATGACTCTTGTGTGTAATGTAATGGAACTGAGAGTCATTATCAAGGGCTAGTACAGTTGTTAATCACATGCCAAGCTGCTCTCACTGCCTCTTGTTTTTCCAACCAGGTCCTAAAAGGCAGAAAATGGATATTATATAATAATATATTGCTAGGGTGCTTATTGTCCATATGATGACAATGTATCCACAGCATAAAACATGAGTTGGTAGGTCTATTCATGCTATCCCCAACATACATGGACATGTGGGTTACACTCATTAAACTGGATAGATGGTTCCAAACACATAAAGAAGTCCAGTACCAAGAACTGTGGATATTTATGAGGGGGGTGAAGAGTAGTACCTCTTTCACATGAGTGAGAGGGATCAGCTTGTTTATTCTCTCTCTGTCTCCCTGACTGATTTTTCCAGCCTGGTGGTAATGATGGTCTTTACACTTTCCGGTCCCTAATACCCTTTCCCCATGGTTCATCTGGACAGCAGGCAGTGAGTCTTAGGGCCGCATTCAACATACTTTTGTGATACCTGAAAATTGAGATGCTGCGTATCATTCCTTGGAGACTTGAGGGGCAGTATTGAGTGAGTTTTGCAACATAAATCCCGTCTTGTGTCTACATCATCCCTTCTGGTATAAACATGGAAGCAATGGACGTGCTTCTACTTTAATGCTACTGCTAATCTACTTGCAAGCTTATTTTTTTGTGTGTGCTTTTATTTCAATATTTGCTACGTGCAATTATACATCTACAATCTTTCGATGCAGTTGTATTTGGACAAGAACACAAAAGATAACAGCTAGGTAGATATCACCGATATCAAAGAAAATTGGAGAAAGATTTGGGACCGGTATGTTCGCAATCTGAAAGAGATAAGGAGTGGGGCTGCTGCTGTCGGTGTGTCCCGTAAATTGTCCGACAACTGACTTGGCTTCGTGTTTACGTGAAACATCGTCAGACAGACACCTACAGTGCATTCGGAAAGTATTCAGATCCCTTGACTTTTTCCACATTTTGTTGTGTTACAGACTTATTCTAAAATGGATTAAATATAAACATGTCCTCAATCTACAAACAATGGCCCATAATGACAAAGCAAAAAAATGGTTTTTAGAAATTTGTGCAAATGTATAAATTAAAAAACAGAACCTTATTCACATACACTACCGTTCAAACGTTTGGGATCACTTAGAAATGTCCTTGTTTTGGAAATAATTAATTTTTTTTGGTCCATTAAAATAACATAACATTCATCAGAAATACAGTGTAGACATTGTTAATGTTGTAAATGACTATTGTAGCTGGAAACGGCAGATTTTTATGGAATATCTATATATGCGTACAGAGGCCCATTGTCAGCAACCATTATTCCTGTGTTCCAAGTTGATCATTTTAAAAGGCTGATTGATCGTTAGAAAACCCTTTTGCAATTGTTACCACAGCTGAAAACTGTTCTGATTTAAGAAGCAATAAATCTGTCCTTTAGACTAGTTTAGTATCTGGAGCATCAGCATTTGTCGGTTTGATTTACAGGCTCAAAATGTCCAGAAACAAAGTACTTCTGAAACTCGTCAGTCTATTCATGTTCTGTGAAATGAAGGCTATTCCATGTGAGAAATTGCGAAGAAACTGAAGATCTCGTACAACGCTGTGTACTACTCCCTTCACAGAACAGCGCAAACTGGCTCTACTCCGCTAGTCAGCACCTCTCCTAAACAGGTCAAGGGCTAGTACAGTTTATTTCGCCTCCAGAATCTCTAATGAACTTATCTTCTGTGGCGGTCCTCATGAGAGCCAGTTTCATCATAGCACATTATTGTTTTTGCGACTGCACTTGAAGAAACCGTATTGACTGACCTTCATGTCTTAAAGTAATGATGGACTGTCATTTCTCTTTTCTTATTTGAGCTGTTCTTGCCATAATATGGACTTGGTCTTTTACCAAATAGGGCTGTCCTCTGTATACCACCTCTACCTTGTCACAACACAACTGATTGGCTCAAACCCATTAACAAGGAAAGAAATTCAACAAATTACCTTTTTAACAAGGCACACCTGTTAATTGAAATGCATTCCAGGTGACTACCTCATGAAGCTTGTTGAGAGAATGCCAAGAGTGTGCAAAGCTGTCATCAAGGCAAAGGGTGACTACGGAAGAATATCAAATATACCATTTATTTTGAATTGTTTAACACTTTTTGGTTACTACATGATTCCATATGTGTTATTTCATAGTTTTGATGTCTTCACTATTATTCTACAATGTAGAAAATAGTAAAAATAAAAACCCTTGAATGAGTAGGTGTATCCAAACTTTTGACTGGTACTGTATATTTACGCAAAATATATATGGGGGATGCAGACAATTACATTGATGGAAGCCACAATCTGCAATATTAAAGCTGATCTGCCCCCTAAAATATATATATTTTTTAAACGAATACCTAACTCGACAATTTTGTAAGTAGGAGATATGCATTTTTTTTAAATGATTTGCCATGTATATAAAGCGCTCCCCAAGTCCTCGTTAACAGTTGGAAAAATGTCACAGTGAGAGACAGGGAATCAACTGCAGCGAAGTCCTGTATGGCAATACATTTTGAGAAGTTAAATGAGAAGGTGATGAAATGCAAACTTTGCAAGGTGGATTTGAGCTACAGTGGCAGTACAGGTGCAATGCTGAAAGGGAGGCACTGTGATTCCCAACCCTTTGCTGGCATCGGTGCGATAAGGGACAGCGTGAGAATCACAGTGCTGATTACAGGAAAGATTGCAGTTGATATGCAGCCATTGTCAATGGTAGAGGATGTCTGCTTCAATACCATAAGGGCATATCTAGAACCAGACTACAAGATGCCATCAAAAACCAAACCTTGCTCTGCAAGTACAAAGCGCAAGCTCTGTGCTCTGTACAGATTGTTGGACGTCTATGAACACCCTGTCACACATCACTCCAACAAGCCATCACATTGAGGAGATGTCCCACGTACTGAGAACATGGAGCGGAGGCACACAACAAAGAACCTAAAACTGCATTCATATCATTGTTGCTGAGTGGGTGGGGGACAACAGTAAGTTTAGTGCCATCTGGTAGGTAGCCAGGACTGCGGTAGATTTAACTGCACTGCCACCTAGCAGTCATACACAGGACCATATGAATTCATGTAATTTGATGAAATCAGTTAAAACGTTAAGATTATTATATATATTTTTTTACATTTGTCACATCCCTAGCATATATACTCAACAAAAATATAAACGCAACATGTAAAGTATTGGTCCCATATTTCATGAGCTGAAAGATCCCAGAAGTGTCCCATATCCACACAGCTTATTTCTCTCAAATTATGTGCACACATTTGTCAAGATAATCTGTCCACGTGACAGGTGTGGCATATTAAGATGATTTAACAGCGTGATCATTACACAAGTGCACCTTGTCCTGGGGACAATAAAAGGCCACTCTCAAATGTGCAGGTTTGTCACACAACACAATGCCACAGATGTCTAGTTTTGAGGGAATGTGCAATTGACATGCTGACTGCATAAATTTCCACCAGAGCTGTTGACAGAGAATTTAATGTTAATTTCTCTACCGTAAACAGCCTCAGTCATTTTAGAGAATTTAGCAGTACTTCCAACCAGCCTCACAATTGCAGACCACGTGTAACCACACCAGCCCAGGACCTCCACATCTGTCTTCTTCACCTGTGGGATCGTCTGAGACCAGCCACCCAGACAGCTGATGAGTATTTGTGTCTAATAAAGCCCTTATGTTGGGAAAAATCTCATTCTGATGGGCTGGGCCTGGCTCCCCAGTGGGGGGGCCTATGCCCACCCATGTCTGTGACCCTGCCCAGTTGTGAATTCCATAGATTAGGCCTAATGAATTTATATCAATCGACTGATTTCCTTATGAGCTGTAACTCAGTAAAATCATTGAAATTGTTACAAGTTGCTCTTATATTTTTGTTCAGTATAAGTTCTATATTGGTATAATTTTCACACATGTATAACATGGCAATCTCAACGTGCTTCAAAAAATAAACAAGCAATACATTATCATGATTAGCCTCGCTATAGTTAGTTCCACCAATAGGGGCCAAGTCTTTGAATGCATACATCCTCCAAAGATGTAGAGGGACAGTTCATGATCAGAAGAAGGTGGTCTGGGAGATGGTTAATGAAGAGTCTGGTGTTGATCATGTACAGGGCTACTCTGGGAACCAGCCAGAGTCATGTAGCTTCTGGACCTCTCCTCCTTCACTCTTTGTAGCACCCACGCAGCTCTGGGTGACAGAACTCACCACCCACAGTTGAGTAGTAGCTAGTCGTCCTCACTACGAGCCCTCTGCCTAAGCACTGCATTTCTACTGCATCTCCCATTCCTTTCAAGCTTCATGTGACTCTTCAATTGGTGTTTTAAAAATATCAGGAACCAGTAGCCAGGTGAAACAGATGCATAATTTAAAAAAAAAAAGTATTGCCAGCTAGCCAAGCCAAAGAAAGTTGACCTGCCAGTTCATCTACAGATCTGTGGATCAAAGCCACCATAAATATACAATTAAACTCTATGTTATCAAAAACAAAAAAGCTGATAATATTTTTTTTTTTATATCGTCTCACGTGAAGATATATGGGCTTGGTGTCTGGGTCTCTGGCAAGCACTTAGGTAGCGGCAACTGGCCTGCAATGAGTTGGAGGTGAACTTGCCTCGCAAGAAGATTCCCTCATCTCCCTCCTGACCAAATGCGCCCACGTCAATCATGGTGAAGCGGTTCCTTGCATTGCAGACTGCCATCAGGACCATTGAGAAAAAGCTGTTGTAGTACTCGATTGCCCGAGTTTACCGGAGCTTATATCCGAATATGTTTTCCGACAGCTCCTGCACAAAACTGATCATTCCATTGGCCCCAAAATTTCTGCCCATTTTACAGCAATTGCAATTCAAAAAGAGCTGTTTGCTTCTGTGGCTTAAACGTAGTGTCATAAAGCATGTAACACCATACTAGGCTGACGTGTAGCTAGCTAGTATTTGTAAACTGGCATTACACCGGATCGGAAGTTCAACGTTCGATTTCGGCCCATTTTGACGCAGAGGAATAAGCAACAAAATCCTGTGTTCTCTCATGCGAGATGTGAGGGGAGGCTACTGAAGCAAGTCGTCAAATCTGGCCGCCAACGTCCAAAAGTATTGAAAATGTCTTTCCTCGACAATGCTTCACATAGGTTGGACAAGAGACCTGTATTCTCCATTGTCCTCTCATGTAGTTTTCAGTGGACAAATGTAATTTTCTCCCTCGTTTGGATTCCTCATGAGTAGTAAGAGCATTTCAAGCTCTTCCAATTTGTAGAGATGTGTTTGCTTCTGTAGCTAGTTAAATCCTAGTAGCATCAAAAAGCATAGAACACCATACTAGCCATACTTGTAGCTAGCTAGTATTAGTAAACAAAGGGCATATAGCACACCGGATCCGGAACTTAAAATGTCGTCACTAGCTACAATCAAGCGCTTTAGACCCTCTTGCTTGGTAAGCTACTCGGGAACCCCAAGCCCCCTAGTGGATATATACTACCCAAGGCGGACTTCCTCTCTGGGTGGAACACACTGATGAATAGGATCTCTGGGTGGAACACACTGATGAATAGGATCTCTGGGTGGAACACACTGATGAATAGGACCAAAGTGTGAGGTGCTAAAAAACATCTGACTCCGCCCATGCGCACTCACGTCCATCAGCGGAGTGAAGTGTGTAGAGACTCTTATCTGGGCATTTCCTCTGCAGGCCCAGCCATGGTGGAGGGCTGGAGGCTTGTAGGCTGGGTTATTAGCTCCTCAGCTTGGCTGGGTCCGGTTGTAGCAGGGGGCCTCTGGGGAACTGTGCTAGTATGGTGGAACTTCACTTTCAGGCAGCTGTTAAAAGCATTTTGACTGGACTGGAGTGATACTGCCATTGTGGGGTTAATTTGTGTGTTGGGGGTGGGGCAGGTAGTTGTCTCCCAGGAACCGTCACAGGAAGAAAAAGTGGGGGACAGACAGAAAGAATGCAACATGATACTTCCTGTTTAGTATCAACTCGTGCCAAATGGGACTGACTGAACATAATAGGATGCACTTTCCACATGTGGCTAATGTCGAGAGAAGTGGATCGGCAATAATCATGATCATGTTACGTATGAATCACCCTTAAGTATAACAATGTTATCAACTCAAACATTTAGCAAGACTATAAGGCCTGGCTTGATTCTTTTAGATTCTGGCCTGAATGTCTTATGCTGTCAATGTAATGTTTAAAAAAAAAACTTTCTTAGACAATGTAGAATGAAGATGCTGATGTTTTAAGAGCCAATCATTTAAACATTTTCACCGACAGACTAGAACCGTGCACTTGTTTCATAGCCTATATCTGTACTATGCGATTCTGGCCATTGCTGTGCACTTTTTTGTTATGTGTGCAATACTTGCATCACATCGTGTCCTAGCTTGGGGTTTTTAATTGAATGAACAGGTCAGTCTTCTGGGTGATATGAGTCTTCTCAAGACCACATGCTTTGAAATTGAACTCTTTAGAGGAGTCGCATATCTTTTAGAGAGCTAGGGTGCCAAAATATTCAATCATATTCGAAGCATGTTTCTGGGATAAGTACAAGGTTTGTTTTTTTTCTTCCTAAGCCTTTTGACACTATTTTTGTCACAGGTCATGGTCACGTGGTAATGGAGTCACACTCCCACTATATTTTTTGCAATCAGGGCCAAGTCTTAATGTGATATATAGTGCTTTCAGAAAGTATTCACACCCCTTGACTTTTTCCACAATTTGTTGTTATATATTTTTTCACTGGCCTACACAAAGTGTAATATTTTTTTAAAATTATTATTATTATTCTTTTTTTTTTACAAATGAATTGCAAATGAAAAGCTGAAATGTCTTGAGTCAGGTATTCAACCCTTTTATGGCAAGCCTACAGTGGCAAGAATAAGTATGTGATCCCTTTGGAATGACCTGGATTTCTGTATAAATTAGTCATAAAATGTGATCTGATCTTCATCTTAGTCACAACAATAGACAAACTAATAACACACAAATGAATGTATTTTTCTTGTCTATATTGAATACATAATTTAAACATTCACAGTGTAGGTTGGAAAAAGTACAGTGCCTTGCGAAAGTATTCGGCCCCCTTGAACTTTGCGACCTTTTGCCACATTTCAGGCTTCAAACATAAAGATATAAAACTGTATTTTTTTGTGAAGAATCAACAACAAGTGGGACACAATCATGAAGTGGAACGACATTTATTGGATATTTCAAACTTTTTTAACAAATCAAAAACTGAAAAATTGGGCGTGCAAAATTATTCAGCCCCTTTTACTTTCAGTGCAGCAAACTCTCTCCAGAAGTTCAGTGAGGATCCATGAATGATCCAATGTTGAGCTAAATGACTATTGATGATAAATACAATCCACCTGTGTGTAATCAAGTCATTTATAAATGCACCTGCACTGTGATAGTCTCAGAGGTCCGTTAAAAGCGCAGAGAGCATCATGAAGAACAAGGAACACACCAGGCAGGTCCGAGGTACTGTTGTGAAGAAGTTTAAAGCCGGATTTGGATACAAAAAGATTTCCCAAGCTTTAAACATCCCAAGGAGCACTGTGCAAGCGATAATATTGAAATGGAAGGAGTATCAGACCACTGCTAATCTAAAACTTTCAGCTCATACAAGGAGAAGACTGATCAGAGATGCAGCCAAGAGGCCCATGATCACTCTGGATGAACTGCAGAGATCTACAGCTGAGGTGGGAGACTCTGTCCATAGGACAACAATCAGTCGTATATTGCACAAATCTGGCCTTTATGGAAGAGTGGCAAGAAGAAAGCAATTTCTTAAAGATATCCATAAAAAGTGTTGTTTAAAGTTTGCAACAAGCCACCTGGGAGACACACCAAACATGTGGAAGAAGGTGCTCTGGTCAGATTAAACCAAAATTGAACTTTTTGGCAACAATGCAAAACGTTATGTTTGGCGTAAAAGCAACACAACTGAACACACCATCCCCACTGTCAAACATGGTGGTGGCAGCATCATGGTTTGGGCCTGCTTTTCTTCAGCAGGGACAGGGCAGATGGTTAAAATTGATGGGAAGATGGATGGAGCCAAATACAGGACCATTCTGGAAGAAAACCTGATGGAGTCTGCAAAAGACCTGAGACTGGGACGGAGATTTGTCTTCCAACAAGACAATGATCCAAAACATAAAGCAAAATCTACAATGGAATGGTTCAAAAATAAACATATCCAGGTGTTAGAATGGCCAAGTCAAAGTCCAGACCTGAATCCAATCGAGAATCTGTGGAAAGAACTGAAAACTGCTGTTCACAAATGCTCTCCATCCAACCTCACTGAGCTCGAGCTGTTTTGCAAGGAGGAATGGGAAAAAATGTCAGTCTCTCGATGTGCAAAACTGATAGAGACATACCCCAAGCGACTTACAGCTGTAATCGCAGCAAAAGGTGGCGCTACAAAGTATTAACTTAAGGGAGCTGAATAATTTTGCACGCCCAATTTTTCAGTTTTTGATTTGTTAAAAAAGTTTGAAATATCCAATAAATGTCGTTCCACTTCATGATTGTGTCCCACTTGTTGTTGATTCTTCACAAAAAAATACAGTTTTATATCTTTGTTTGAAGCCTGAAATGTGGCAAAAGGTCGCAAAGTTCAAGGGGGCCGAATACTTTCGCAAGGCACTGTACCTACAATTTGAACCTCAGCAACAAAAACAATCTTATTTTTTTCATGCAGCCAAGTCACCTCTGTCTTTCAACACCCTTTCTCTCTTCATGAAATTAAATGCTCTCTCATGGTAAAGGGCATACAGACACCATACACCAACACCACTTCCTGATAGGATGTATCATCTTTAACTTCTTCTTTCACTTCTTCTAGTCTCTTTTATTATCTCTGTAGAGTGAGTACATAGGTTGTGTCCCAAATGGCACCATATCCCCTATATAGTGCACTACTTTTGACCAGGGCCCATAGGACTCTGATCAAAGCAAATGCACTATACATGGAAAAGGGGGCCATTCAAATGCAGTGTGCTAGGGAATATGGTGCCATTTGGGACACAGTCATGGTGTGTGACCGCATCTCTGTGTTTTTAGGCTACCAAACAGTTTCTGGAGGAAATCACCAAGTGGACCACTCAGCATGGAGTGTCCCAGCTGTCCTGGGAAGTGGCCGTCAAGTTCCTCATGGCGCGCAAGTTCGACGTGCTGCTAGCCATTGAGCTCTTCCACAGCTACAGAGTAAGTGTGTGTAGGTATGCATGCGCGTGTGCGTGTGTGTAGGTATGCATGCGCGCGTGCGTGTGTGTCAGTGGTGGTTGGTAACTTGTAAAGTTAGGGAGAAAGATGGTGAATTTATTTTTAAATAAACATTTTAGGAGCATTGTTTATATTTTTGTTTTTTTACTCAATTTTGAGGGGGACAATCCTCCTCTTCCTCCCTTATCTTGGCAAAGGAAGAATCCTCATTAACATGGATATAAACAAATTGGTACACCAAATTTGAGAGAAATAAGCTTTTTGTGCATATGGAACATTTCTGGGATCTTTTTATTTCAGCTCATGAAACATTGGACCAAAACTTTACATGTAGCGTTGATGCACTATATATACAAAGTATGTGGAAACTTAGCCAAATCCACTATTTCAGCCACACCCGTTGCTGACAGGTGTATACAATCCAGCAGACAGCCATCTCCATAGACAAAAATTGGCAGTAGAATGGCCTTTCTGAAGAGCTCGGTGACTTTCATTGTGGCACCGTCATAGGATGCCACCTTTCCAACAAATCAGTTTGTGAAATGTCCGTGCGGATGCCTCCGAGCGGTCGAGAAGGTTGTTTGGAGTGTTTATCCGACTGGATAAAAAAAGTAATAGGTTATTATATGCTACTCCCCACTTTTAAAACCGGAGTTGCACCCCTGAGTGCTGTTATTGTGAAGTGGAAATGTTTAGGAGCAACATTGTTAGGCTACACAAGCTCACAGAACGGGACCGGCGGGTGCTGATGCGCAAAATCGTCTGTCCTCGGTTTCAACACTCACTACCGAGTTCCAAACTGCCTCTGGAAGCAACGTCAGCAGTACCGTTCGTTGGGAGCTTAATGAAAGGGGTTTCCGTGGCCGAGCAGCCGCTCACAAGCATAAGATCACCATATGCAATGCCAAGTGTCAGCTGGAGTGGTGTTAAGCTCGCCACCATTGGACTCTGGAGCAGTGGCAACGCGTTCTCCGGAGTGATGCTTCACCATCTGGCAGTCCAACGAACAAATCTGGGTTTGGCTAATGCCAGGAGAACGCTAAAGTTTGGTGGAGGAGGAGTAATGGTCTGGGACTGTTTTTCATGGTTCGGGATTGGCACCCTAGTTCCAGTGAAGGGAAATCTTAACGCTACAGCATACAATGACATTATATATAATTCTGTGCTTCCAACTTTGTGGTAACAGTTTGGGGAAGGCCCTTTCCTGTTTCAGCATGACAATTCCCCTGTGCACAAAGTGAGGTCCAATCCTCCCGTGCACAAAGCAAGGTTTATTTAACTAGGCAAGTCAGTTCTTATTCTTATTTACAATGATGGCCAAACCCGGACGACACTGGGCCAATTGTGCGCTGCCCTATGGAACTCCCAATCACAGCCGAATGTGATGCAGTCTGGATTCGAACCAGGGACTGTAGTGACGCCTCTATCACTGAGATGCAGTGCCTTAGACCGCTGCGCCACTCAGGAGCTCCCATCCATTACAGAAATGGTTTGTCGAGATCGGTGTGGAAGAACTTGACTGGCCTGCACAGAGCCCCTACCTCAACACCATCGAACGACTTTGGGATGAATTGGAACACCAACTGTGAGCCAGGCCTAATATCCCAACATCAGTGCCTGATCTCACTAATGATCTTGTGGCTGAATGGAAGCAAGTCCCCACAGCAATGTTCCAACATCTAGTGGAAAGCCTTCCCAGAAGAGTGGAGGCTGTTATAGCTGCAAAGGGGGGACCAACTCCATATTAATGCCCATGATTTTGTAATAAGATATTCGACGAGCAGGTGTCCACATACTTTTGGTCATGTAGTGTAATTTTGTTCAGTGTATAAGCATGTTAAGTAATACGTCATAATCCTTGAGCCCACGGTTATCCAATTGTTTGCCACGGTAGTCAGTTTAAGCTCTACTCCACGCGGATCAAGGTAAAGGCTTTCTAGTCACTTGGACAGGTAGATCTTTGTAAATATACAGTACTGTCGTGTAGCCTACAAGGTTCAATTCACAGCTTCCCACAGGTATTTCACAGGTACCTTATCTGCTTGGCTATCACAGTATCTCTGCAATACCATACATCCTGAAAATCTCCTCAGAAATGGTTTCCTTTCCTTTTCTCTTTCCTTTCAGCTAAACTTCCCTTTAATCACATGACGGTTGAGAGCACACTTGCTGGTAGGACTCATCCATATATTGCCTCCAAAGACATGGATGTCGATTTAGGCAGCCCCCCGCACCTCTCTGATTCAGAGGGTTTGGGTTAAATGCGGAAGACACATTTCATTTGGACAACTGACTAGGTATCCCTCTTTCCCCTTTCATCCTTCCAGCCTTTAATCAAACCAATGCAGATGAAGGAAAGACCAATTACTGAAGAGTTCTGAGACACACTAGGTCTGGGATGGGGAAATGCAGTCCTGCACTACCACACCTGATTCAACTGATAGTAGTGGCCTACATTGAAGACTGTTTAGGTGGATTTGGATCATTTGAATCAAAGTGTGTTAGTACTGGACTGGAACAAAAGCCTGTAGACTTCACAGGCCTGATGTTCCCTTAATTGTTATTTTTTCATGTGTACAGGAGACGCGTCTGAAAGAAGGCATCGTTAAACTACAGCCTCAGGAGGAACCTCTGCATTCGGAGCTGCTCAGTGGGAAGTTCACTGTGCTGGTGAGTTTAATAGTGTTTGTGTGTTTTGTGTGTGCAAAGGCGTATGGCAGCTTTGGCAACCCTCTGTGGCATTAAGCCTACAACAACCATCTTAACTTTCTCTTCGTTTCACTCCGTGTCAAAATGTTTTCTTCCGCATCGTGCCTACTGAACACGACCCAGATGCTGAAAAAAGATAAACGCTAAAACAACTCCAGGACCAGACTCATTGCATTGGTTATCCTCTATGTCTGGAGCAGGTGGCGGATGTCAATTCCCCTCCCCGGGGCCGTTAGTCAGTCAGTGCAATGGGCCATGCATGGCTTTCAGACAGAGACGGTAATGTCATGACACATACCGTCTCAACGCCTCTCACTCCCATTCCATTAGGAGGATACTCTCGTCAGGATGGGGGGGAACAGTGCAGGAAATGCCCTGGGATCATCTGTTATTTCTTTGACGACTATGAGATATATGGAGCTCTGCCGACTAGGCTGCTTTCTGCTGTAGTAGTTACGCAGACAGTAGTAGGTGGGGTTGTGGCATATTTTGGTTAAACTATCCCCAATTCAATGGAATTGCAACCCTCTGCATGCACAGTGCACTCTTCCATCACATGTGTAGTGCACTTTTCCATCACATGTACAGCTGATTCTCAAGCTCTTGCACACTAATGAGATGCTATTGAGCCCACTCTACTACACTGTCTGAGCCATGCTTTCTGGTAACTTTTGATTAAGTTATATTTTATGATGACTAGTAAATAGTAGCCTACAGCAATGTGTATTTAAATAGTTTAACTTGTTAACAATTCCTGCTAGTTAATTTTTGCTACCATGTGAGTTTTTAGCTTGCTTGAGCCTGCTAACTGAGTGTTAATTCACCTGTTTCCATACATGTTTAATTTCAAAACATTTATCTTACAAATGAGTTGTTTAATCTAACTGCTTAACTATTTATCTGTACATGGAATTGTATTTGTTATTTTTTTACTGATTTAAAAAAATATATATTTTTGAATCTTTACAGAAAAATGCCACGGGCACTATCTGATGTGAGAGAGAATAAAGTAGACAGCACACGTCAAACGGTTGATTTATGACCCTATGTCAGGATGCCGTGTGCACGCCCATATTTGGGCATCCAGTCAGGACATCCTGGCGGAACTGATCACGTGTTTATGCCCATATCTGGGCATCCTGTTCCTGGCCTCACGCGTTAGAGGGTGTGCTAATTTATGCATATATTGTATCTATTCCTTTGAAGCTGTCATGATGATTGATGTCTAGGTACCTGGTTGAACTGGGGGGGTCTGTGTTTGAACTTTTGAAAGAGAATGGCCCCACACCCCCTATTTTATTGCCCTTAGGGTTGTTATCTATGAAGCAGGAATGTCTGGGAGGGTGATTGTGTGTGTGTTAGAAACAAGGTCCCTTCGCATTGTGTACATTTCAAGCTTTCAACAACAATAAAACCGCCATCTAAATAATGTTTCTCGGCCTAACACACTGTTGAGTTTCCTATTTAGTTATCTTTATATGTACATGCACTGAGCTTCCAGGTGGCTCCAGCCTATGGATGTTCGGTGCATGTACACCGGGGAGATTAGAACCCCAAAGAAAGATCCTAAAGGTAATTTCAGATTCAGGTTTAGGGTGTAATAACTTTAGGGAAACCACATTTCACACTATGTACAGACATAGAGAGCCAACACATAAAGGTGTAACAGGGATGAATGAATAGTCAATGTACAACAGTAGTCTTCTGTAACAAGCAATACGTGTTAAATATGTGCCACAGTCAATCATGACAGCCTCTTTATGAAAGGCCTTACTTATGACTTAAACAGAATAATTTTATACCCAGCTTATTCATTAATGCTGTGGGATAAATCAGGTGTTTCTAGGTGGGCTTAAACAAATCTACAGTGAAACAAAAGTGTACATTTTACACACGTTTATTGACTTTTAAAAAGACCCCAGTAACATGACAGATATAGTGGAGATGCTACAAAAATCTGCTAGTGGATATTCAATGTACAACAGTAGTCTTCTGTAACAAGCAATACTTGTTAAATATGGGCCACAGTCAATCATGACAGCCCCTTTTTCGAAAGGCCTTTACTTATGACTTAAACAGACTCATACCCAGGACTTACATGCCGGACGGATTATCTACCCATGGAGGGAAAACTTACGGAGCTTTGATGGATTGTGCAAGCGTCTTAGCGATCGTGAATTGAAAACGGATAATGGTCAGTGCTAACCAGGACCTATATCTGTAAGAAAGGAATAGTAAAAAGGTTTAATTAATAATGACATATCTTAAAAAAGTTGACTAAATATTTTGAATTAAATAAATGGTTTTAAAAATGTATCTCACCTTTTAACGATAGGAAAATGTCCTTCCCATCTATCACCAAGCATGCCCCAGGAGAAAAATACTTACGGAAAAGCCATGTGTGTGCGCGGGTGTGCGTGTGTTTCAAAAACAAAAGGGGTGGGGTGTGTGTTCAACAATGCCCAGGCATCTGCACTCAAGGCCCTTTCTCTCTCTCTGTAGGGGATCGTTTGAAACCAAGGTTTGCACTATCATGCATACAGTATGTCCAGATATCTGCCTACCCCCCATCAAAAAGTGTGACGGCGTCTCTTAAAATGGGCACTTTCGATTCATTAACACACTGGTCTTTCAAATCCGAATTTAAATTCAAACAACCCTGAGGATGTGGTTGGGGGGGGGGGGGGGGGTAAAAAGTCAAACACCCCAGAAAGAATACAGTATGTCTAGACCGACCACCGGGGTTAAACATTGATATTTCTAATCAGCGCCCGGTGCCCCCACCCCGGTCTATAAATTTACATCGGACACCCCACCAAGGTGCTAACCCTGAGGGTGCAGGAAATCAAAAAGGCAATACATGCATACAAAATGTCTCGACATCCCCTCCTGTTGTTTGAATGCCTTTGTAATCTAAACCAAATATACAGGGTGTTGCATACAGGATATAGCCCGGAAAAAGTCACCACAATGCCCCGTAAACTAATTCCGTACTTTCTCTAGTTAGGGACACGTCCGTGGAGCGTGTCTAGTGACATCCGATCCACTCTGTTAGCACCGCTTTAGCGCAAACCCACAGGCCAACAGCCCCGAATATTTATTGGCCAGGACAGATAAAAAAAGTATGTGAATCCATCCTAATGGAGCTTTCTGAAGGTGAGTTTGTGAAAAAATATATTTTAAGATTTGAACTCGGGGAATTGTTTGAATATTAAGGATATTATTGTAATATTAAACAGGAGTTATATGTGTTTTAAACTGTTAATATTATCTAACGTTCGCAGGATATCCAGGCTACCGGACATAATTGATTGGGAAGCGACAGTTAGACGGGGATTCTCAGAAGCAAACTGCGCCCTGTCCTTTACGTAGCCCTTCACCATCGCACTATTTTCGGCGTAAGTCCCCAAAAATAACATCCATAATGATTTTTATACATTAAAAACAAAAAGTGTGCACCCTATTTTAAAAGCTATTTTTGTGTTTACAGCAGACAGGGATACATGCAGCATTAGGGACTCTGAATGACTTCGGAAGAGCAGATGAAACAGATGCTATTCTACGTTTTTGTACTAACTGCCTTACCCTAACTCCAAACAACAGTCAGCAGACCCAGGACAGATAAAACGATAATCGGGGAATCCTTCCTTCCTCATGGAACTTTTTTGAAGGAGAGTTGAATATTCAAGGGAATGTTTGTATATAGATATATATTATTTAAGAATGATAGGTATTAATTCTAGGCATTTACATGTATGTTTTTAAAAATGAAGGCTATTTATACAATGAAACATTGTCTTTATTCATACTGTTTGTAAACAATAGCTTGGGTCTACTTGACCCGCTTATTGATTAGAAACCAAGGCCAACTATATTCAATCTGTGAATAGAAATGATAATTAGAAGCTATGGCAAAACAATGATAATACACTATAAACAACTATGAAGACAGGGCTGTGTGTGCGTGAATGATGATCTATTATTTAAGTGTTGAATAAATTCTCTCTCTCAGGCTATGAAAAATACAAAAGATAGGACATTGACTCCTGAGTGTTGAACTTATGCCCACTCTACAACAACCTTGGTCATCTACGAACGTTGGAATATCTACAACTATTGAAGATGCAAAAAGGGGTTTTCAGAAATACATATGGTTTGCAGATATGTATTATTATAAAAAATAATAACATTATTATCATAATCTTTAGTATTATTATGTTACATGCGAGACAACCAGAAATGTCACTGTAGACAACTTACAAGAATGTATTTACCAGGCTGTGATGAAAACACTTTAAAGGAGCTCTAATTCAAACATGCAAGGATATATATTTGATACAATTACCCCCTTTAAAACTGTTGCTGCAATATCACTTCACAATGTGTACATTTCAAATTTTCAACAACAATAAACCAACCATCTCAATAATGTTTCTCGGACTAACACACTGTTGATTTTCCTATTTACTAAAGAACAACCACTAAGACAAAACACAAAAAGTTGTAATATAATCTGTATACATGTCATTCTATTCGGAAAACAGGTACATTCTGAAAGATTATGCTGTTGATATGATTTTGAATTCATCTCTCAATTTAGGATAGTACTGTTTATTTTATACTTTACTTAAATTGTATTATTTATCATGTCTCATACCCGGCTAATACACTACCAAGCCATGCAAACCGCTATGGAATTAATCCAGAACCGGTGTGTGTGTCTTTTTTGGATCAATAATTGATCAAGAATGCCCAATAGGCATGATCTGATCCTCAACACTATTACGACAGCATATAATGCATAGTCATATGCAAAACAATGAAACCCATAACATGACTACATGCATTGCCATTATTTTAGTACTTTTTCTTTGTACATGCACCAAGCCTCCAAGTGGCTGACAACAGTATTCTTAATGAGAAATATAATCTAATAAACAAATGTCTGCATAATGAAAGACATGAAAACGGTATCCAACAATGTATTTTGATCTGTATAAAACGTTGATATTGTCAGTAAGGTCACTGAGACTAACAATAGACAATAGTTATTGGGAGGTTTAGGGTTAAAATATATGGGAAGGATCAGGAATGTTAGAGATTTGGTCACAGTGGCGATTTTGAAAGAGGGAGATTAGAACCCTAAAAGTAATATTAACTTTATGTGGATTATAAACATGTACATACATAGAGAGCCAACACATCAAGATCTAACAGGGATGAGTGGGTATTCATAGTACAACAGGAGTCTTCTGTAACCTGCAATACGTGATCAATATGTTTTACATACATCCATGATTGAATGGTTTCACAAACTCCCTTTAAAGGTATAAGAAAGTTGTAACAGGCCTCATTCAACAGTCTAGAGATTAACCTAGAGACACCAAAACATCAACGTTTAGAGCAGCTTGGAGATTATTACCCCTGTAAGGGGGGGTGCAAAGAGCTGATTTACCCAACTCTGTACAAACCCCGACACTGGGTTTGATAACTCTGACGCGTACGTCTAATGGTTGTTGTAGATGTTTACAACTGAGGGAGTTTACAGTAGGTCAATGAGATGTATAAAGGCAAAGAGAGCAAATTATTGACTTAAGTGACCTCAAAGGCCGACAGCCGACTTTATAATATAGAATGCAGGGATGTGTACTGAACATGTACTGTACCCATTATAAAACAAAATGGTCTACGGTCAAATGCATCTATAGTTTTTAATGAAGTGGTTGCTGCATTCATTTAGATTATTTCAACATAGTCTAGAACCAGTAAAAACATAGATTGAATGATCTGCTTTGTGCTATTGAGCAAGAGGCCTGACCCATTTCTATGTAAGAAGCCACACTTTTTATATTCAGCTTCTTAATTAACTAACTCATAAATATGTTTTTTAAGTCAGCTTAACGTATATACTAGTACAACATACTAGGTACATACACTTCAATCATTAGAATAATTTTCATACACTCGAGAAAACAACATAACATACAGTGCCTTGCGAAAGTATTCGGCCCCCTTGAACTTTGCGACCTTTTGCCACATTTCAGGCTTCAAACATAAAGATATAAAACTGTATTTTTTTGTGAAGAATCAACAACAAGTGGGACACAATCATGAAGTGGAACAACATTTATTGGATATTTCAAACTTTTTTAACAAATCAAAAACTGAAAAATTGGGCGTGCAAAATTATTCAGCCCCTTTACTTTCAGTGCAGCAAACTCTCTCCAGAAGTTCAGTGAGGATCTCTGAATGATCCAATGTTGACCTAAATGACTAATGATGATAAACACAATCCACCTGTGTGTAATCAAGTCTCCGTATAAATACCAGTTCCTAGTCTGGGGATAGTAGAAAAAGTGGGATTGGGGGAGGTTGAACTTTTCCTGTTGCTGAGCAAGAGAGACAAATGTATCATCAAAGAATAATTGGGCTAGTGAGGAGAGGCCTAGTGAGTGCCAGATGGCAAAAGCCCCATCATTCAAAGATGGAGGAAATAAAATGTTCTGATTGATTGGGCCTGATAGAGAAAAGCCTCGGATGCTAAAGGCTAAACGGAACTGATTCCAAATTTTAAGAGACTGCTTTACAATTGTGTTAACACACCTTTTGCCTAGGGACACTGGGAGAGACAGGCACAACACAGAAGCGTGTGCAGCAGGTTTACATGATTCAGACTCCATCTGGACCCAGAGTGGTCTAGGGCCAGTAGGATCAGTCTGCAGCCAGTACAAAAGGGCTCTGAAATTTGCAGCCTAATAGTGTGTCTGAACCACCTTAGGCCTTAAGCCTTAGGCTTCTGTAAATGTTTTCTACCAATCTGTGGTACCTTGCCATCCCAAATAAAATACATGAATGTTTGATCCAGTGAATTAAAAAAAGATTTTGAAATAAAAATGGGTAAACATTTAAATAAATATAAAGATTTGGGCAACACATTAATTTTAATGACATTAATCCTTCCAATAAGAGAAAGAGGTAGTGAATTCCAAAAAGTAAAATATTGTTTCAAACTGTCTGCTAGAGCAACACATTTTTGTGAATTTTTTTTGAATATTTCCTTGTCACATTAACTCCCAAGTAGGTGAATTGATCCCGGACAATCCTAAACTGAAAACTTGCAAAAGAGGACTTTAAAGCAGGGTTATTTACAGGAAAAAGCTCACTCTTGCCTAGATTCAGCTTGTAACCTGAGATTGATCCACACTTTTTAAGAACAGATAAGGCACGTGGCAATAAGGTATCAGGGTTGGAGATAAACAAAAGGAGGTCATCAGCATATAGCGAGACTTTCTGCTCTAAGCCCGTCCTGATTATACCTTGAATGGCATCATTAGAGCGTAGTGCAATGGCGAGAGGCTCGATTTCCAAAGCAAACAAGAAGGGCGAGAGTGGACAACTCTGTCTGGATCCGCAGTGCAAGGGAAAATAGTCATAGGACAAGTTGTTAGTCCGTACCGAAGCCATGGGAGAAAAATAAATAACCTTTGTCCACGCAATGAATTTGGGGCCAAAGCCAAATCTATAAAGGGCAGCTGTTAGGTAGTCCCACTCAACGCGGTCAAAAGCTTTTTTCGCATCAAGTGAGACCACCACCCCCGGGTCCCCTGACGCTGGGGTGTACAGTATATTCATACAGCGTCTAATATTGAAAAACAAAAGCCAGTCTGGTCAGAGTGTATTATTTGGTGCAGCGAGCCTTCCATACAGATGGCTAAAAGCTTGGCTAGGATTTTGCAATCACAGTTTAAAAGAGAGATTGGGCGATAGGATCCATATTCCAGGGGGTCTTTGTTTTTCTTTAATAGTAATAAAATTGAAGCCTGATAAAGACTAGGTGGTAGCTTTGAGGTATTAAGGCACTCTGCAAATAATCAAGACAAGAATGTGAAAAGCAGACCAGAAAACGTCCTGTAAAATTCGATTGGAAAACCGTCCGGACCTGGTGATTTACCACTTTTCATTGTGGACACTGCTGTTGCGATCTCCTCAAGCGTAAATTCTTCTTCTAGACAGTCATGGGAGCCTTTATCAATTGAAGGCATATTCAAGCCATTAAAGAATGAATCAATCAGCAAAGGGTCTTGAGGAGATTCAGAGGTGTATAGCGCAGAGTAAAATTGTTTAAATTGATCATTGATCTCTTTATGTATAACTGTGGTGGCACCAGACAGGGTCCTTATTTGTGGGATTAAACGTGAGTCCTCAGATTTACGGATCTGATGTGCATGGAGTTTACTGGCCTTGTCGCCTTGTTCATACACTCTTTATCGAGCTCACGAGTAAATGTTCAGCTCGCCTGGTAGAAAGCTCATCAAATTCAGATTGGAGTAGTTGGCACTCTTTATGTAGATCAGAGGAAGGATCCGTAGCATACTTCTCATCCAATGTGGCTATGGATTCGCTCAGGTCCCGAAGTTGCTGAGAGCGAGCTTTGTTTTGGTTGGCTGTAAAAAGATAATTTGGCCACGTAGGTATGCTTTGAGAGACTCCCATATGGTAGAGCAGGACATACCTGGCGTTGAATTAGTTTCTAGGAATAAGGTGATTTCAGAAGAAATGAAATTGACAAACTCCTTATCTGAGAGTAAAATGGGGTTAAGACGCCATTGATAACACATAGGAGGTTGCTGGGGAAACGAGTTCAAGCACTAATGGTGAATGGTCAGAAATAACAATACTCTCGTAAGCAAACTGCCGAATGTTAAGCAGAAGTTTTTTGTCCAGAAATAAGTAATCAATCCGGGAGTATGTTTGATGAACATGAGAATAAAAGGAATACTGTCTATCTGTAGGGTGTAGGAAACGCCAGGCCTCAAACATAGCATATTTATGAAGGAAAGATTGAATAAGTAGGGCACATTTAGATGGGCCTGTAGTTCTTTGTGAGGACTGGGGAAATTGTACAGTTGAAATCCCCCCCCCCCCCCCCTAAAATCAACAAATGGGAATCTAAATTGGGTATAGCAGATAAAAAGGAAGAAAGGAAGAAATGAAACTTGTCATCCCAATGGCAACCAAAATGGCAGCACCTCTTGATTTACTATGAAAGTTGGAGTGGAACACTTGACCAACCCAGTCCTTACGCATCCTAAAATGCTCACCAGTCCTCAAGTGAGTCTCTTGTAGAAATGCAAAATTTGCATTCAAACCCTTTAAGTGTGTCAGCACCCTCTTACGCTTCACAGTGTTGTTAACCCCTTTGATGTTCCACAAAATGTACTTGATCGTATTGTTTTGGCCACCCTGAGCACTCCCGTTATACAACCCTGTCATTAGAGCATAGAGTGGAAAAGTAATCAGTACCCAAAAACCCCAGATTAACTCGTCTCAGAATAATAATGTACGGTGCAAGATATTTGGAAAAAGCACAGAAAAAAAACTAAAAAGACGGAACGACAACATTAGAACTGAACAATTCAACAACCTTTCCCCATCCCAGACAGTACCTCTCCAAACGAGGTACAAGCCTAAACAGAACATGTTCTCTTCGCACAGTATGTCTGTTAGAGTGCGGTGTTAAACCCAAACTCACAGTCCTGCTCTTTAAAGTTGTGTTTTATGTTAGTGGATCAAGCAGCAAAAAGAGAGAAAAATAAAAGTGAATCCCTTGTGCAAACAAAATTACAAAAGCACCACTTGTAGATGTATATAATTATATTCCCAGTCTTATAACAGGCATTGAGAGAGAAAATAAATAAAATGTATAAAGGCTCTCAACCAAAAACCTAATTTGAAGTAAGCAAATCAAAAAATAATAATAATTGTCTAGTTTGACGATAAGACACCTTACAGCCAAGACCAAAAAACTACATTTGCGCAACGTTGAACGTTTTCTGGGCATAAATTATGTTCAAAACCTTTAAAATTGAAGTGAAGACCCACAAAAACGTGTAGCCTCGGAACAATTACCGTTTACTGGGTCGGTACAAATGGATGCAGTAAACAAATAACCCAAAATATTTTGAGTCACTGAGACACAATGTGAACAAACTGATTAGGTGAATATGAGAGCCTAGAAACAATGTAGTTAAGTAAAACAAGCATTCAGTCATTTTAATTTCATTGTATTACCATGAAATTAAAATGACTGAATGCTTGTAAGGCAAGCACACTAGATGATCAAAACATTATATCACATCAAATAAGCCCGAATGGGTTTGCTAACTCCCCAACTATACAAGAATAGTATGTTATAACTAAACATAATTGTACCACAGGTGGGCTACTTACTATCCACAGTTCGCAAGCAACAGTTGCTGATCTATGAGCAAGTTCAAGACTTCTTGATGTGACGTTGAATGTGAGCCATAGCCTCATCCGGAGACTCAAATGTGTAGTCTTTACCATCATGAGATAGCCATAAACGGTCCGGGAATCGCAGTCCATACTTCACACCTGGATGGTCCCGTAGTAGTTGTTTGGCCTGCCCGAAAGCTCTGCGCTGCCTGGAAACAGTGGGGGAGGAGTCCTGGTAGATAGAGAAGCTCTGTCCTTGAAAGCTCAGAGTGGTATTGCGGGCTTGTCGGAGAATCTCCATCTTCTCATGGAAAAAGTGCACGCAAAGAATTACGGGGCCTCTCACCATCCCGGGGCTTTGGGCGCAACGACCGGTGGGCACGATCAATCAGGGGCTTCTCATCCAAGGCAAGAATATCCTTCAGCAGCGCCAGAAACGAAATCCGTGGAGCGAGGCATTTCCGCTGCCTCTGGGACCGATACCAGTCTCAGGTCATTGCGGCGAGATTATCCCTCTAAACTCACACAACTCTCATTCACACAACACTCACACAACATTGCCCCCCAATGTTGTCATCATGTTTGACAGTTTCCTGGAGGGGAAGGAGTCTCTCCAAGAAATGGCCATATCACAGTCTGCCGATATGGACAGCCCCATCAAGAGGATCCTCCTGGATGATGTAAGGGCTTTGGGATGGAGGTGCAATATGGCAGTCATGCCAACATATCTCATCAACCACCTGGTGGAAGGGACTTTGTGGCTCTGAGGCTCTTTCCCCTGTTGCCTCCATCATCCTCCAAATCCCACCAACATCAGCCACCTCAGAGCGCAACTGGTCCTTGTTTGGGAACACATGCACCAAAGCATGTAACAGGCTGACCAATACAAGGGTTGAAAAATTGGTGGGCATCCAGGCAAACTTTTGGCTTTTTGAGCCTGACAACGAGCCATCCTCAACAAGGTTGGAAAGTAAACAGTGAAGATGGGGCCTCAGAGTCTGATGTTCAGGAGGTGGACATTGAAGAGGTCCAGGGAGAAGACATGAAAGCCTGAGAGGAAGAAAGTCTAGAAACTAAAGCTTTGGTTATCATTTTACAGATGTATGTTAAAAACGTTTTTGGGATATGTGATGGATCATTCACATATTCCCTTTTGTTGTTCAGTGAAATCATCCCATGTGAAGAGTCAATTCATTTAATTAAAGTTTTATTTGTAACTCAATTGTTTTTTTTATTTATATTGGAAGGATTTAATACTTTTCAAATATCTCTACTTATGATAAGGTCAGTTTCTGTCTTCATTTGATATGGAAAATATATCCAATGCAAAAAAACATCTACATTTAAATTGTAGTAATATTAATTTGCATATATTTCCGTTAATTACCATATATTTCTGTTATTTCACACAGAAAGTTTCCACCTTGAATATTCCCCAAAATGTGCAACCCTACTAGCTAGTGTTCATGTTTCCAAATTTCAAATGTGTTCTCAAATTTCATTGAAATGGCAGCAGCGGTATGACAACCAGCACATTCATGAGCATGCAATTACGACAGAGAATGGTTGATTGTCTAGGGCAATGAATTCCATTATCTTGGCGTTAATGGCTTTTGATTTTTGAGTTGTCTCGCTGAAATGTTCTTACTCTTTCAAATGACTGCTTGACTTGTTGACTGCTTGATCCACACAGCAGACATTGTGGGCTAGGTTAGTAAATGCTGTGCTATACTTGTATTGCAAAATTTTACGTGGCGTCATTACGTCATGTACCTATGTTATATAGGTATGCACGTAATCTTTGACACCGGTTTTGCACATCGCCGTTACACTAGACATCGGGCCGATGTTGGCATTTTTAGCTAATATTGTCCGATTCCGATATGTTCAACGATATATCGTGCATCCCTACTTTTTATTATTGCCTAGTCAAACTAAGTCACTCAATCTGCTTTTTGGATGCTGGGGTGAGTGTTAATTGTGGAAAAATTTATTGTATGCTCTTCAGTGTTGCAGTTCAGACGATAAACTAACTTTTAATTGAATTGAATGGGGCTCTGTTTTTCACAATTGTTTGGCTTTAGTTAGATGTTTCATTCATACTGACAGTTTGTTTCATAGAAGTCACTCCTTCAGAGATGTGAGGTGGCGCCCATTTAAAATCTACTGACTTTGAACCCAGGTGCCTCCCTGTGACCAAAGCTCTCTTTGCTTCTCATGGTCATGTCCACTTTGCCATCCTGTGGTCAAACTGAACACCAGACCCCATTTTAGACATTTTGAAATGCAGGCTGCCATGACTTCACATGTATTTGATGATTGCATGTTGAATTCATTGTGCAACTAGTCTAGAGTCTAGACTAGAGTTTTGCCTCAAACCTGTCTGTATGCACCTATACTGTAAACTAGTGATGAGGGAAAAATCTATAGTTACAATTCGGGATATTATTTTTGATGATACATTATATCATTTTGACAATATCGCAATATTCTTTTTGCTCTAGCTGGCTGTACCTGTGACAAAATGCCAGTATTTTTCATTCATAGCTTGTTCTCCATCTTTTTTTGTTTTCAGCACTTTTATTTCCATGACTGATCAAAACTTGTATTCTCATTGACTCTCTATTGTCCCTCTGCAGAAGACATATGGTGAGCAATACGTTTGGAACATCGTAACGCAATATAATCACAGTATGAATTGCATTACATATAGAATAGTGAGAATCGCAATACGTATCTTATCGGCACTTAAGTATCGTGATAATATTGTATCGTGAGGTCACTGGCAGTTCCCAGCCTTACTGAAAACTGTATACAACACTAGTATTATGCCAATGGAGAAAAATAGAAATGTATACCAAGTGATAAACTTGCAGTGACTTTTGTGATGCGTTACTGCTTATTTGCTTTTTTTCACCCACAGGAACTATATAGAATCCTATTTGAATCAGGATGTTGGACTTCAGTGCCCCACAGTGCAGCTAATAAGCACACCCTAATCTCTCCTCACTCTGACCTCTGTCTCTGTTCTGTTCAACCAGAGTGTGCGAGACCCATCAGGCGCCTCCATAGCCTTGTACACAGCCAAGCTCCACCACCCCAACAAGACAGGCAACCATGTTGTCCTGCAGGCTCTCTTCTACCTCTTGGACCGGGCTGTGGAGAGGTGAGAACAACGAGATACATATTTTAGTATTAGCCTATTATGTAGGTGAGACTCAGTCTCGGTCCCAATTGTCCTAAATTACCAATTGTCTTAACTGATCAAGACCATTGGGTAAAGGCAGGCTTAGGTTTACAACACAGCCGACAAATTGAGACAGGATGTTGGCATTGCACGCTGACAGTTTGTTGTGAAAGTGCGTGTAATTTCTATGACCTGATGAGCGATTTTAGAATCCTTTTTTACTCCATTATTGATGAGCAGCTATTAGCACCTATGTCATTAATTATAATGATTTAAGTATAGCGCATAAGGCATTATAATTAAGCAATAAGGTGTGGTATATGGCCAATATACCACGGCTAAGGGCTGTTCTTATGCATGACACAACACAGAGTGCCTGGGTACAGCCTTTAGCCGTGGTATATTGGCCATATATCACAAACACCCGAGGTTCCTTATTGTTATTGTAAATTGGTTACCAAAGTAATTAGAGCAGTATAAATACATATTTTGTCATATCCGTAGTATATGTGGTCATATACCATGGATGTTAGCCCATCAGCATTCAGGGCATGGACCGCCCAGTTTATAAATATGCTTATAATGCATTATAAAGAGGGCATTCATAGAGTTGTATTCTAAAAAATTAAATAAAAATGTATTTCTTTAAAACAACAATACAGTACAAATGGCCACTCCCATTAGCAGGCGCTCTGGTCAGTGGGTGCGCTCGCCCCCACCCGCCGGCAAGGCACTGCCCCCAGCCCAAAGGGATTTTCCAAGGGCGGGAAAAACCAAGGCCCGCCACTTGGAAGCGAGCACACCCGTAACTACCAAGACCAGAACACACACCGCTCACAGCATCAAAACAAACAATAATCCCATCCCCGCCCTCACCGCTGATTGGAGGACCTTAAACTTTTATACTGTACATACATTTGTATATAGAATTATTCCAACACTTGTCAATTCCACTCTTCAAACAGCCACAGATCAACCCATCTTTCCCAATAAATCATAATTCTACCATTTCCTCTCGCAATACATCCCTCCATTCTCCGATGGTGTCTCACTAGGGACTTGAACCTTCCCATCTGCAACATTTCTGCCAAAATTGCCCCAAAAATAATATATTTACCCAAGAGCACAATGATATTTCCTATTAACTTACTGTTGTCCTTCACATCCCCCAGCAATGCAGTTTGCAGGTTCAACTTCACCCTGATATTATGGCACAACAACCATTCCTGGACCAGACTCTAAAAACAAGCACCTGATGGACAGCACCAAAAGAGATGCTCTATTGATTCTGTTTCATCATGGCAGTCTGCAGCGCTCTGACTGTTGAATACCCCATACACTGAGCATTCTTTTTGAAGCAAGAATTGTATATAATAGCTTAAATTTAAAAGAACAAATTGATGGATCAATTGTCATTTTATATATCAGTTCATAAACCCAATGCCATGGTATTGGGACATCAAAAATCTGTTCCCAACTACAGCATCTTGAATTTTTTGCGGCATAGTTGTCAACCCTCTTGAAACTGGTACATTTTATGATTTATATGACTCATTTTAAGCCATTTATTACTTTTATTTGGTGGCAGACAAACTAATTAATTGCCTTTTCCATTTTTGTGGCAGAGCTGCGATGAGTTGTTTATAATTTTCTATTGAGAATACCTAGAGCTGGCCGCCCGGGCCAAACCGAGCAATCAGGGGAGAAGGGGCTTGGTCAGGGAGGTGACCAAGAACCCGATGGTCACTCTGACAGAGCTCCAGAGTTCCTCTATGGAGATGGGAGTACCTTCCAGAAGGACAACCATCTCTGCAGCACTACACCAATCATGGTAGAGTGGCCAGACGGAAGCCACTCTTCAGTAAAAGGCACATGACAGCCCGCTTGGAGTTTAAAAGACTTCGAGGACTCTCAGACCATGAGAAACAACATTCTCTTGTATGATGAAACCATGATTGAACTCTTTGGCCTGAATGTTAAGCATCGCGTCTGTAGGAAAACTGGCAAAATCCCTACGGTGAAGCATGATAGTGGCTGCATCATGCTGTGGGGATGTTTTTCAGCGGTAGGGACTGGGAGACTAGTCTTGTACCCGATCGAACATCTCTGGAGAGACCTGAAAATAGCTGAGCAGCGACGCTCCCCATCCAACCTGACAGAGCTTGAGAGGATCTGCAGAGAAGAATGGGAGACACCTCCCAAATACAGGTGTGCCAAGCTTGTAGCGTCATACCCAAGAAGACTTGGGCCTGTAATCGCTGCCAAAGGTGCTTCAACAAAGTACTGAGTAAAGGGTCTGAATACTTATGTAAATTTAAGATTTGTGTGTTTTTATTTTGAATATATTTGCAAAAATTTCTGTTTTTGTTTTGTCATTATGGGGTATTGTAGATTGATGAGAAAAACAAACAATTTAATTAACTTCAGAATAATGCTGTAACGTAACAAAATGTGTAAATAGTCAAGGGGTCTGAGTACTTTCTGAATGCACTGTACATCTCCATACACCTGGATTAAATTGGGAGTATGTTTACAATGCCACTCATAAACATGATACATTTCAAATACACTCTCTCCAAGAAAATGGGTTTATCCTCTAGCAGTACATTGGAGTTTAGCCACATTGCTCTAATATATATTGTCTCTTCTAGAGGATAACATTGGAATTGTAGCCAACTCTGTATAGCTTCATTTAAAAAAATGTCATTGTAAATCCACCATAAATTTACAATTTGAATCTGTATAACAGCAAAGAGCACCCTTTTTAAACCTTGGATGTGCCTCTCTTAGTAGTCTACTAGAAAACCCGTTTGGATTTACAGTACCAGTCAAAAGTTTGGACAGATACTCATTCCAGGGTTTTTCTTTATTGTTACCATTTTCTACCTAGTTGTATAATAGTGAAGACATCAAAACTATGAAATAACACATGGAATCATGTAGTAATCAAAAGTGTTTTAACAAATCTAAATATATGTTATGTTTGAGATTCTTCAAAGTAGCCACCCTTTGCCTTGATGACAGCTGTGCACACTCTTGGCATTCTCTCAACCAGCTTCATGAGGAATGCTTTTCCAACAGTCTTGAAGGAGTTCCCACATATGCTGAGCACTTGTTGTTGCTTTTCCATCACTCTGTGATCCAACTCATCCCAAACTATCTCAATTGGGTTGAGGTTGGGTAATTGTGGAGAACAGGTTATCTGATTCAGCACTCCATCGCTCTCCTTCTTGGTCAAATAGCTATTACACATCCTGGAGTTGTGTTTTGGGTTTCAGACAGATTCCCACCGGTCTAATGTCCATTGCTTGTGTTTCTTGGCCCAAGCAAGTCTCTTCTTTTTATTGGTGTCTTTTAGTAGTGGAAATTTGACTATGAAAAAGCCTGATTCACGCAGTCTCCTCTGAACAGTTGATGTTGAGATGTGTCTGTTACTTGAACTCTGAATTTATTTGGGCTGCAATTTCTGAGGTGCAGTTAACTCTAATGAATTTATCCTCTGCAACAGAGGTAACTCTGGGTCTTCCTTTCCTGTAGCAGTCCTCATTAGAGCCAGTTTCATCATAGCGTTTGATGGTTTATGTGACTGAGGATTGACTGACCATGTTGTAAAGTAATGATGGACTGTCGTTTCTCTTTGCTTATCTGAACTGTTCTTGCCATAATATGGACTTGGTCTTTTACCAAATAGTGCTATCCTCTATACCACCCCTACCTTGTCACAACACAACTGATTGACTCAAACGCATTAAAGAGGAAAGAAATTCCACGAATGAACTTTTAACAAGGCACACCTGTTAATTGAAATGCATTCCAGGTGATTCCAGGCAACCTGATGAATCTGGTTGAGAGAATTCGTCTCCAACCTTTTTAACCCGTCTCTCCTTTCTGGAGAGGTTCCCATTGCTTGGAAGGCAGCCACAGTTCGTCCTTTATTTAAAGGGGGCGATCAAGCTCATCCTCTCTGTTGTAGGCCTAGTTCTATTTTGCGCCGTTTATCAAAAGTGTTGGAAAAACTTGTCAATAATCAACTGACAGGCTTTCTTTATGTCTAGTATTCTCTCGGTGTGCAATCTGGTTTCCGCTCAGGTTATGGATGTGTCACTGCTACCTCAATGATGACACCATTGCCCTTGATTCTAAGCAATATTGTGCTGCTATTTTTATTGACTTGGCCAAAGCTTTTGATACGGTAGATCAATCCATTCTTGTGGACCAACAAAGGAGTATTGGTGTCTCTGAGGGGACTTTGGCCTGGTTTGCTAACTATCTCTCTCAAAGAGTGTAGTGTATAAAGTCTGCCTGTCACCAAGGAAGTACCCAAAGGCTCGATCCTAGGCCCCACGCTCTTCTCAATTTACATCAACAACATAGCTCAGGCAGTAGAAAGCTCTCTCATCCATTTTTATATGCAGATGATAGTCGTATACTCAGCTGTCACCTCCCCAGATTTTGTGTTAAATGCTTTACAACAAAGCTTTCTTAGTGTCCAACAAGCGTTCTCTACCCTTAACCTTGTTCTGAACACCTCCAAAACAAAGGTTATGTGGTTTGTTAAGAAGAATGCTCTTCCCACAGGTGTTACTACCTCTGAGGGTTTAGAGCTTGAGGTAGTCACTTCATACAAGTCCTTGGGAGTATGGCAAGACGGTGCACTGTCCTTCTCTCAGCACATATCAAAGCTGCAGGCTGAAGTTAAATCTAGACTTGGTTTCCTCTATTGTAATCGCTCCTCTTTCACCCCAGCTGCTAAACTAACCCTGATTCAAATGACCATCATACCCATGATAGATTACGGAGACATAATTTATAGATCGGCGGGTAAGGTTGCTCTCGAGCAGCCGCTCGATACCATTCGGCCATCAGACTTGCCACCAATGTTCCTTATAGGACACATCATTGCACTCCTAAACTCCTCTGTAAACTGGTCCATCACCTGTCGCCCACAGCCTCTTAGGCTTTGGGCTACACTAGTTCATTTAGCAGACAAGATTTGCTTAAAATTCTGTGGCATTATTTTATATTATTTATAGCAATAAGAATACAATTGAACAAAATATAAATATTGTCTCAACGATTTGAGGGAGCTATTCTGTGTTGAGCGGTTGACAATGAAATAGGTACTCCTACATGCTTAATTTAGAGTTATTAAAGTAACATTAGTTGTTCTACAAATGTTTGATTATATGTTTTTCTTTTTAATACATTGTAAGACTGCATGATGAGATTCCAATGATTTGAAAAAAAGTAGCTTGAAAGGCATGAGCTCTGCTTTGTTTTATTTGCGCAGGCTGTACACACTCCAATCTCTCCCTTTCATTCACAATTTGACAAGCATTTGATAATTCCTCACATTTCAGGACAGTATCCCCTTTGTGGCCGTAATGCACTCTATAAAGAGCCATGCCTTTTGCGTCTCGGAGTGCTGCGTTGTGCCCTTCTCCCTGAGTGTGCTGCACAATCGGAAACCCTCTCACTCACATGGCTCTCTGTCACGTGATTTGGTCTTTCTCACAGGCTACAAATGAAGAGACACATCTGGGATGCAACTGCGTGCATCCTTATCCAATTCCGAGCGGCATATTGGAAGAACTGTCCACATTTACTTTGACAGCCAACAAGATGAGTAGGTCTAACGAACAGCAAAATCCCTAGCTTATGTCAATCTACTATCCCCCACAGTACAAACATTCTGTGTGAGAAATAAATATTCCAAACATAGTCTGGGATAGTTGTGGGATGCGATAGATCCCAAATGAAGACGACCACTAGCATCAAAACACTTTTTTATGCAATGAGACTGACGCAACAGATCAGAATGTTTAGCTTAAACTATTAGGCTATTTCTTCACATTTATAAGCGCAGCAATGGTAGTAGGCTATAAGCTTGAATGTTCCATTAGTGGAAAGCATCATTATCAAAAGTGATCGCAAATGCATGTAATGTTTTTATTATAAAGGTACCCATTGTAAAGTGGATGAATGTGCTAAATTAAGTTATTTGGCCACTTTAGTGGTGATTAAGCTTCATTAAAACATATGGCACTATGGGCTAGGCAACATGAGGTGTCACCCTTCAGAGTTTTCTTGATTTAATATTGTCTGTACAAATACTACATGTGTGACATTTGTTTAGATTTAGAATGGACCATTATCATGCACCTGTATCGAAACAGGGGCAGCAGGAAATAATACATGTCATCTATGCACTTAAATAGCGAATGGAGTACGCTTTTCACCGTGGTTTATTTTCATGCCAGCCAGGTAGGCTGCACTCCTGTTGTAAATATAAGCAATGTGCTTATTATTAGGAAAGTTGAGAAATCAATATAGTAGGCCTAGCCTATAGAAAGATGGGATCCTCTTTTTATTAGCGGCCATCACTCTTTCTCCCGCAATCGCACAGAAATGTTGTGCAACATGAGCTCATGTGCTCTTATGTAGTATTTGATTTGAATACATTTGCATTGATGTCAAATTGATAAGAGGAACAATAGAGTGCTTGGAGAAGCCTAAAAACTGTGACTAAACGGTCATGTGTAATTTGACTGCCTTCATGACTCGTGACCGCCGGTGTGGTGGTAATACGGTCTCCGCAACAGCACTAGTTACTACATGATTCCATATGTGTTATTTCATAGTTTTGATGTCTTCACTATTATTCTACAATGTCGAAAATAGTACAAATAAAGATAAACCCTTGAATGAGTAGGTGTGTCTACTTTTGCCTGGTACTGTTAATACAGTTTTAGTATAACATAAGCTTTGAGAGGTTTATGCCTTGATATTTAATAGTTTTACCACTCCAAACTCCTATTCATTCTATAAATATACCCATTTAATGTTCATCCAAACCGACTTAATCAATGCATTTTGAAAGTTTTCAGACCCCTTAACATTTTCCACGTTACGTTACAGCCTTATTCTAAACTCAATCTACACACAATACCCCATAATGACAAAGCAAAAACATGTTGTTATTCAGACCCTTTGCTATGAGACTTGAAATTGAGCTCTGATTCATCCTGTTTCCATTGTTCATCCTTGAGATGTTTGTACAACTTGATTGGAGTCCACCTGTGGTAAATTCAATTGATTGGACATTATTTGGAAAGGCACACACCTGTCTATATAAGGTCACACAGTTGACAATGCATGTCAGAGCAAAACCAAGCCATGACGTCGAAGGAATTGTCAGTAGAGCTCTGAGACGGGATTGTGTCGAGGCACAGATCTGGGGAAGAATACCAAAAAATGTCTGCAGCATTGAAGGTCCCCAAGAACACGGTGGCCTCCATCATTCTTAAATGGAAGACGTTTGGAACCACCAAGACTCTGGCCAGCTGGCCAAGGTGAGCAATCGGGGGAGAAGGGCCTTGGTCAGAGAGGTGACCAAGAACCCGATTGTCACTCTGACAGAGCTCCAGAAGTTCCTCCAGAGTTCCTCTGTGGAGAAGGGATAACCTTCCAGAAGGAAGGTCTCTGCCTGCATTCCACAAATCAAGCCTTCGTGGTAGTGGCCAGATGAAAGCCACTCCTCAGTAAAAGGCACATGACAGCCTGCTTTGAGTTTGCCAAAATGCACCTAAAGACTCTCAGACAATGAGAAACAACATTCTCTGGTCTGATGAAACCAAGATTGAAATCTTTGGCCAAGTGTCACACCTGGAGGAAACCTGGCACCATCCCTACGGTGAAGCATGGTGGTGGCAGCATCATGCTGTGGGGATGTTTTTCAGCAGCAGGGACTGGGAGACTAGTCGGGGTAGAGTGAAAGATGAACGGAACAAAGTACAGAGATATCCTTGATGAAAACCTGCTCCAGAGCGCTCAGGACCTCCTACTGGGGTGAAGGTTCACCTTCCAACAGGTCAACGATCCTAAGCACACGGCCAAGACAAGGCAGGAGTGGGTTCGGGACAAGTCTCTGAATGACCTTGAGTAGCCCATCTAGAGACAGAATTTGAACCCGATCATACCCAAGAAGACTGAAGAATGTAATCGCTGCCAAAGATGTTTCAACAAAGTAAAGGGTCTGAATACTTGTGTAAATGTGATATTTCAGTTTTTTATTTATAATACATTTGCAAAAATTTCTAAAAACCTGTTTTTGATTTGTCACTATGGGGTATTGTGTGTAGATTGTGTTGAGGGAAAACAACTATTTAACCAATTTTAGAATAAATCTGTAACGAAATGTGGAAAAAAGTCAAGGGGTCTGAATACTTTCTGAATGCACTGTATGTGGCCCATGAAGGAATAAAGTCACCTCCTCTTGGTGTTGCTTGCACCAAGCAATTTAGCCATCGAGACAATGTTTTTTTCTGATGCAGCATGATAGAGACATGTTCTGGCATGGTGCAGAAGTAGGACCTCACAATGTAGAGCCAAACATGCCCCCTATATCTCTCAGACATTGCTTCAGTAACCCCCTGTCCTAGTTTGGGAACATCAACAATATTAGAAGCAGATAAACACTCCTGGGACCTGGGGATGATCGTTATGCTCCCTTCCAGTGAATAACACCTGACATTGGAGGGTGAACCGCCGTCCAGCCCTGCAATGTAATTGATACACAAGGCACTTCCTCAGATGTCAGATGATTTTTATTTTTAATCCCAACCTCTGTCCCCATAGGAGGCCTTTTGCCTTTTGGTAGGCCGTCATTGTAAATAAGAATTTGTTCTTAACTGACTTGCCTAGTTAAATAAATAAATTATTGATGGATGCAAGGCGTTTCCACTGTGACCTTTACTCAGGAACTAACTCCTCCCAGGGAAAGCGAACGTTTGGGATCATAAATCACATCGGCTGTGTTTGAAATCGCACCCTATACCCCTACAGTGGAGTGTAAAATGATTGACACCATTGATAAAGAATGACTGTATAAAATAAATACTGCTCCAGAAAATTGTGAAATTATTCTTTAATACTATTACAATTGCTTAGAGAAAGAGATTTTGTTTAATTAAGAAGTAATACTTTTTTTTCTCAAAAAGGTAGGGGTCAAAATTATTACCCCCCCCCTAAAGATTCCTAGTATGCAATGACTACATCAAGTGTGTGACTATAAACTTGTTGGATGAATTTTGCAGCTCGTTTAGGTTGTTTTAGATTATTTTGTGCCATTCTGGAGTCACATTTATTGTAAATAAGAATATAATATGTTTCTAAACACTTCTACATTAATGTGGATGCTACCATGATTACGGATAATCCTGAATAATGATGAGTGAGAAAGTTACTGTGGGTCAAAGATCATATCCCCAAGAAATGCTAACCACCCCTGTTATTGGTAATGGTTAACATGTCTTTTGGTTATGATCTTTGACCCTCTAACTTTCTCACTCACCATTATTCACTTGACACAATACATTATTTACCATACATTTCTATTGGGCACAAAATAATCTGAAACACAACTAAAACAAACTGCAAATGCATCCGATATGTTTGTAGTCAGTCTCAAGTAGGGTTGCACATTTTGGGGAATATTCAGGAGGTGGAAACATATGCAAATTATTATTAATACCATTTAAATGTAGATGTTTCTTGCATTGGATATATTTACCATATCATATGGAGACAGAAACTTAAACCTTTTACCTTGTCATAAGTAGACATAATTGCAAATGATTAAATCATTCCAATAGGAAAAAAAACTAAAAACTATTTAGTTCTGAATTTAACTTTAATTAAATTACTTGTCTCTTCACATGGGATGATTTCACTGAACAACCAAAAGAAAGGGAATATTGAATGATCCCCAATGATCCATCGCATCTCCCAAAAACATTTAACATACATCTGTAAATTGATAGTCTAGAAACTAAAGCTTTGGTTGTCTTCCTCTCAGGCTTCCATGTCTTCTCCCTGGACCTCCTCAATGTCTTCCTCTTGAACATCAGACTCTGAGGCCTCATCTTCACTGCCATTTTCCAACCTTGTTGAGGATGGCTCGTTGTCAGGCTCAAAAAGCCTAAACTTTTTCCAGACTGCCAAGAACCTTGCCCTCGTGCAGGCCAAGGTGGTGAGACACTGTAGTGATGACACCATATGCCTTGTTGATCTCTGCACCAGACAGGATGCTCTTGCCTGCATACTTGGGGTCCGACATGTGCTCTGCGGCGTGTATGGGCTTCAGGCAGAAGTCTTCGCGCTTTTTGATGTTTTTCAGAACTGTAGTTTCCTGTGCTTGGAGCAACAGTGAAGTGGGCAGGGCAGTACAGATTTCTTCTCTTATATCTGCGAGCTGAGTCTGAACATCAGATAGGATGGCATTGTCTCCCTCAATCTGTGCAATGGCTACTGCTATAGGTTTCAGGAGTTTCAGGCTGCTTACTACTCTCTCCCAAAATACATCATCCAGGAGGATCCTCTTGATGGCGATATCTGATTCATCATTTTCACCTCGAATAGAGGGACTTTTGTCAAAGGTTGATTGTTGTGAGCGCTGAGGGAACTTTATGCTCTTGGCCAGATGATTCTCTATCTTTGTTGCATTCTTCACACATGATTTGGCACAGTATTTGCACACTGCTTTTCCTTCTACATTAGCTGCAGTAAAATATCTCCACACATAAAATAGTGCCTGTTGCATTTTCATGTAAAGATGAGAAAAAAATGAGTAAAAAAACTACAAATACAATTTCATGTACAGTTAAATAGTTAGATTAAACAACTCCTTTGTAAGATAAATGTTTTAAAATTAAACATGTATGGAAACAGGTGAATTAACACCCCTCAGTTAGCAGGCTCAAGCAAGCTAAAACCCACATGGTAGCAAAAATATACAAGTTAGAATTTATTGAAACACAGTTTGCTGTAGGCTACTATTTACTAGTTAACAAAAAATTATGTATGTCAAATAAAATATATTCACCCCACCCGGTATTGTAATCAAAACTTACCAGAAAGCCTGTAGTCCTTGGCTCAGACAGTCTAGCAGTGTGGGCTCAATAGCATCTAATTAGTATGCAAGATCTTGAGAATCAGCTGTACATGTGATGGAAGAATGCACTGTGCATGCAGAGGGTTGCAATACCATTTAATTTGGGATAGTTTAACCAAAATATGCCACAAGACCTAGAATTGCCTTTGGTATCCCACAAAAAAGATTCACTGTTATAAGCTAACTTTTGATGAATTTAAGCAAAATTCTCGGGTTTAACTTCCCATGGAAAGTTTCTGGAAAAATTACGGAAATTTCCGACCCTTTGCAGCTCTAGTTACAAGTTCGATGTAGTCATTGCGTGCTAGGAAAATGGGACCAAATACTTAACTTGACTACTTTATCTATAAGAATGTTCAGGGGTGTCAATAATGTTGACCCCTATCTTTTTGAGAAAAAAGTATTACTTGTTTAACAAAATCTTTCTCTGAGCAATTGTAAGAA
Organism: Oncorhynchus mykiss; assembly: GCF_013265735.2. NCBI lineage: Eukaryota > Metazoa > Chordata > Actinopteri > Salmoniformes > Salmonidae > Oncorhynchus > Oncorhynchus mykiss. The sequence continues at coordinate 54,083,337 of NC_048565.1, forward strand.
TATAATTTTGTGCATAAAAATTTTGCTCAGAATTAGAATTACTTATTTTATACAGTCACTATTGCTCATCTTTATCAAGGGTGTACATCATTTCGATCCACACTCTACCCCTATGGGCCCTGGTCAAAAGTAGTTCACAACATAGGGAATAATGTGCCATTTATACTCAGCCCAAGTCACTGTTGATTTCACAGAAAAAATAGTAGATGTAACAGATCGTTCATGTGGCTCTGATGGACTTGCATCTCTTAAAGCAGATTAGTTAAGAAGGCAGTAGGACAGTGATTATTATTATTTTTTACAAAGCTGATTTAGTCATTAATGATCTTGTTTAACTATGACGTTTTTATGAACTTGAGGAGGTCATGAGATTGAATGCTTGGTGTTATCACCACAATCATTATATCATTATTATTAATTATTCATTGATGATATGACGTTTGTAAAATGGCTCTAATATGCAATATCAAATCGGAATCCATTTATTGAACAGAGCATGGAGCATTATTGAAAAGCACACTGTTTGATTCATTGACGTTGATTCATTGACTGTCCCAGTGATTCATTGAATTGGAATGAAATCAGCCTAAACCCCTATTAATGCATGGAATCCATTTTAGGACATCCTCAATTCTTAGTCAAGACTGAAACCTACAGCTTACAAATCAGGATGTCCTAAAAAGGATTCTATACTTTTGACATGTGGTCCAGTTTTAATATATATATATATATTTTTAAACGGAGCAAGGACTTAAGATCAGATGTTATCACTTTACTTTTTCAAGTTGAAGCCCTCACACTCGCCTACCTCCTTCTCCTCTCCCAGGTCCAGATGGTCAAAATGTCCGACCTCCGCCTGCACCTCCCCCGGGATTGTCTCCCAGAGCACCTGGGGGGGCTGCTGCCCCTGGATGCCCACGGCTGGAACGAGCAGCTCCTGGCTGGGCAGAACGGTCGTGTGGACCCCGTTGACGAGCTGGTAGGCATCCCACTGGCGGACTCGTCGGTCCACACCCCCGGGCTGGAGGCCATGTGCCTGCAGGAGTTCATGGCCCACCTGGGCAGGCTCCAGCGCTCTGGCATCCACCTGGAGTACGTGGAAATCCGCAAGGAGCAACCGCCAGGGACCTTCCACTGTGCCCTGTGAGTAGATGAGTACAATCACTTTTAAAGGGTTTGCTTTGTGTTGATCTACATTTCCTGGCATTTGAGCTGCGTAGGGAGAAGCCTAGAGAGTTCTGGTCCTGTATTCACAAGGTGTCTCAGAGTAGAAGCTGATCAGAGCTTTTCTTGGATCAGAACCCTCCTATCGATTTATAATCTTATTCTTTATTATCTAAATGGCTAAACTGATCATATACCAGCAATCCTACTCTGGCCCTTTGTGAATACGGGCCCCCCAGCCCTCACTGGGTTGAAAAGGATGAGACTTTGGGTTTGTCCATTAAACTACCAAGGAAAGCATCAAACTGGGTGGCAAAACTTTGCATCAGTCCCTTGGAGCAGTAACTTGATACTGATTCATGATATAATCAACCATTGACAGACATTCTTAAATTACCAATCTCTCCAGTACTGCATACAACCAGGAGAGGAATCGCTATGGGGATGTCCTGTGTCTTGACCAAACAAGAGTTCGTCTGAAAACTCGACAAAACGAGGTGTGTACTTTTCGAAAGTCATATGACAATGTCATCATGCAGTTAAAGTGTACAGTATCATAACATACGAGATATCAGTAACACTTTCTAGGAACCACATGTGCATATAGTGCCTTATCAAGCACAATGTGCATTAGAAGACTTGCTGTCACCATTCACAACAGCATAATATGGTTCCATACAGTATTTGTAAATGCACATATACCTGAACATTACACATGGTTCCTAGAACTTGAAATATTAATTCTATATTTTTTGAATATTCATATTGAATAGGCTGTTAAGAGGACAAAAAAAAACACAAAAGAACTGCGCAATATTGCAATACGTGAATGCTCTCTTTCAGCCTCATAGAATGTCAAAGGACATCTTTGGTTCATGTGTTTGTGAGAAAGCCTCTACTTTTACACTCAGCCAGCTCACCAAAGGCCTCTGATAAACGGTGTATTACCGCATTGATAGCCCCCTCTTTTTATTTGCTCAATTTATTTGGCATTCATCCAACAGGGCTCTATAATGTTATCTGGATTGCTACTGTTCAGCTCTGATGTTATAGGACCCCTATTCTCTCGGTCGCTGTGACAAAGGCATGTTTGTTCCCTCAGAGATCGGACTACATCAACGCCAGCTTCATGGATGGCTACAAACAGAAGAATGCGTACATCGGTACTCAAGGTACAACGATGGCCGTCTATGATATTACATCTGCTAGTTTCACCATCAGAGACTTTTGCACTAGTCATTTTGATGGGATTCATTTGTAAGAGGTTCCTTTCTCAAACTATTGGTATTTTGGTAACACTAAAGTCGACAGGTATAATGCATTATGGTGTGCTTGATGAACTGACAGACTTGTCATAAGCATGCACACGGTGTACAAAACATTAGGAACACCTTCCTAATATTGAGTTGCACACCCCTTTTGTCCTCAGAACATCCTCAGTTGGTAGGGGCATGGACTATACAAGGTGTCGAAAGCGTTCCACAGGGATGCTGGCCCATTTTGACTCCAATGCTTCTCACAGTTGTGTCAAGTTGGTTGATGTCCTTTGGGTGGGGGACCATTCCTGATACACACTGGAAACTGTTGAGTGTGAAAAAAATCCAGCACTGTTGCAGTTTTTGACTCACACAAACCGGTACACCTGGCACCTACTACCATACTCCGTTCAAAGGCACTTAAATATTTTGTCTTGCCCATTCACCCTCTGAATGACACATACACAATCCATGTTTCAATTGTCTCAAGGCTTAAAAAAACCTTCTTTAACCTGTCTCCTTTTCATCTGTACTGATTAAAGTGGATTTAACAAGTGACATCAATGAAGGACCATAGCTTTCAGCTGGATTCACCTGATCAGTCTATGTCATGGAAAGAGCAGGTGTTCTTTATGTTTTGTACACTCAGTTTTGAGTTGGTTGAACATAAAGACCTCAACATTTTGTAAGTGTGTATGAGCCTTGATGTAACAAGTAGATAATTCCCTTCATTCTACTCTACTGTCCATAGGACCACTGGAGAAAACTTATGGTGATTTTTGGAGAATGGTCTGGGAGCAAAATGTGCTAGTCATTGTCATGACAACAAGGTAGTTACTTTTCTTACAGCGTTCCTTTACCCAGTGGGAGTTGAAATGATATCAAGTCTTTGTCATGGCATGAAGTGGAGGATTGTTGTTAAATGATTCACTGACGTTTGGAAATGCTGATATGTGGTGACTGTTGTCAACCAGACCCATATATGTTACAATGGGGCACTTCTTGAATTATAGAGATTGTCATTACCCTCCTGGAGATAATAAATCTGTGTGTTGCAGGACGAACGAGGGCGGTCGGAAGAAATGTGGTCAGTACTGGCCTCTGGAGGAAGGTGGACAGGAGGTGTACAGTCACATGGCTGTGGTCAACCAGAGAGTGGACAACCACTCCCACTACAGCCAGACCACCCTGGAGCTGTACAACATGGAGGTACAGTAGCTAGCTACAGGTCTAAAGTGACCTCTGCTCCCTTTACACAAGGAATAACACATTTCCTATTGCTGATTTGTTGTTTTTTAAGGATGAAAATCTGAGATTATCTGTAGCACAGGCTAGCTGCATAGGGATGGCTGTTCACCTTAGCTGGGACAATTTTCACTGTGCAACACTACCTTAGTGTTGGTGTTGGCCAACACAAATCATGCATATCAGTGATTGTTTACCACAATTTAACACTATTATCATGGTGTGTCTATCCCTTCCCTACCAGAATTGTGAGCAAAAGCAGGTGACCCACTTCCAATACCTGAGCTGGCCTGACTATGGCGTCCCCACTTCGGCCTTGACACTCATCGACTTCCTGGGGGCCGTCAAGAGGCAGCAGAGACAGGCGGTGAAGGGCATGGGGCCCCGGTGGAGAGGCCACCCCCTGGGACCCCCCATGGTGGTTCACTGCAGTGCGGGCATAGGCAGAACAGGTGAACTATTAATTCTCACTGATGACCACCACTCCTTTAGTCTATGCGTATCAGACTTTACTCCAGTCCTTGAGACCAAAATAAAGACACACAAAATATATTATTTAGGCTCTGTATTTTGCACAATCATGTGACATGGCAAGATTTTATCCTGTATTTTAAGCCTTATCCAGAAAGGAGAATTACACCAAAAAGGAAAGCAATTGTCTGAGGATGCAGCTGGACCATCTGCTGGGACAGTTTGATGAAAAAGCTATAAAGGTTAAAAATCCAGGCATGTCACATGATTCCACAAACCACAGGGCCCTAATAAGACAATATAAAGGCTCATACATGCTTATAACAAGTAAGTTCATTCCCCCCAGATCACCTCAGTAACACGTAATGCACACAATTAAATAAAATCTCTATGATGTGATAGTCATAGGTGTCACCCCCATTTCTCTAATAGGGATTATATTTCTATGGCTATCATGTATGGAGTCCATAGTGAACTAATGTTATTTCTGCATCTTCCCCACTTCGTAATATATCTGTTGATAATGATGTCTCCCACCTTCCTTCTCCCAAGGTACCTTCTGTGCCCTGGACATTTGTCTGTCCCAGTTGCAGGACATGGGGACACTCAATGTGTGTCAGACGGTGCGGTGGATGAGAACGCAAAGGGCCTTCACGATCCAGACCCCCGACCAGTACTACTTCTGCCACAACGCCATCCTGGAGCATGCTCAAAGACAGGGCCTGCTCTCAGCCAGTCAGTGATGCCAAGGGGGTCACCTTGTAGTTCTCGCAGCCAATCAGTGATGCCCTGGGTGTTGTTCTCGCAGGCAATCTGTAAATCCAGGGGACACTTTGTAGCCAATCAGCATGTCTGCTTCTAGGGATTGCCATCACTTATTCTACCATTTAAGAGGCCTCTAAGACAGACTCATTCCTCCTGACTCTCTCACATTTTAACGACTAGTAAAATTGATTTGTAGTATCTCAAGAAGTCACGGTTCAAGTTGTTGTTTTCTATGAATGGACCACCATTTATTTGTTTTGGTAGTTTGGGCAATGTAAAATCCCATGTCCTACCAAATAGAAATTGTTTAGCTACATTCAAGTCTACTTTCCTATATTATTAGTTCTGTGTCCTCACTGAAATCTGTATTTTTATTTTGTCAATAATATCCACATAGGGACGGTGAGCCAATTTTGCAAAACTCAAGAGGAACATTTCCTCTTGACTTAAATTTCTCCTGGAGCTGATTAAATGGCACGGATGGCTACTTGTAGAAGTTGTCCTGATATGTATGCGGACTTCTCATCTTGCCCTACCCCCAATCCAAGCCTCAACCACGATAAAATGCATAGATTACCTTAAGTTCAACTTAAAGTAATGCTACACCTTAAACAAATTGCGAGCTGCTGATAATGTTGCCATATCAATGCAATCATTTCCTGCAGATTGAAGAATTAAGGGCTGCCCTCACAACAGACTTCATTAAGTTATTCACATTGGCTGTTCAAATTTGTTGTGAAAACCTTGTGATCATGACATTAAATGTTTGGTCGCCGCAATAGTCGATACGTATGCTTCAGTGTGACACTGTCATGTACTTCTGTTGAGCCGCCAATGCTGCGATGAACATGATAACCATGCTTCCGCCTTAAGACCCCAGTAATGTGCAATATACTTTTAAACACAGCCATGTTGAAGCACTTTGAAATGGCTCTTCCCATCGTGCTTTAGGATATTGCAGTTCTTGTGGTGGTATAGTGCATTTAAGGTCAAATTGCAATTATGGGAGGTACTAAACATGTGATATAGGCATAACTTGATTGTTACTGTTGATTGGACCTTTGACCTTCAGGCTTGTCTGGTAGTTCAATGGACACTTATAGAGGACTACATGTAGAATATTACCGTTCCCATTGCTGAACAGTGCGTGTGCATCATATTACATGATATCTTGTTGGATGAAAAAATGTGTTCTTTGCTACTGAATTCATATTGAATTTGCTTGTAGTGCAGCCTCGTTTAAGTCTGCCATCCTCGTACACTCTTACTGATTTTAGAATGATTACTTTCAATGAAGGACAGTGTGACCAATTGTATTTTTCTATTTTCTATTGTTTCTACAACTTTTTCTTACAGGTATTCAGACTTTAAAAGTAGACATTATATTTGCTCTGTTACTATTAGGTAGTATGATTGAGGACAATTGAATCAGATGTTGCTGTATGAAAAAACATTTGTCTACACATGTACATTTCAAATGCTTCTTATGCCAATTATGTTTTCCAACCAAAGGAGATTGGGATATGTTCAATAACATTTCAAAGGAAGACCAAACGTGTATTCAGCACATTAAATGCTAAATGTTCATTCCTAATGGATTGTGTGTGCTCTTGTCATATTTTAGTCTGGTTTGTGTCTAGACAAATCATCTTTCTGAAAAATCTTGAGTTTAAATGCCCAGTGCAGTCAAACATGAATTCCTGTGTTATATATACAGTTCAAGTCGGAAGTTTACATACACCTTAGCCGATTACAGGACCAAGTTTGCGAAATCCTGCCATATACAACAGAGTTCTCCCTCCCCATTTTGACTGATACCATTCAATAATTTAAAAAAAAGACAATACAAGTAAAAGTTGTCTAGTAACATTTGAAGGCAGAGTCCAGCTCCCTCCATTCAGAGACATCAGTATCAAGCCCATCTGTCTGGACTTCATCTTGCAAGTCTCCATATGCTGGCTCCATACATATTTATGTTCTATTACCAATGGCAGTTAATATCTGACACAAACAAGTACTACCTATCCTATGTTGAAGTTTGAACAGGCTTATAAAACCTACCCAATTACGGTTTCCACAGAACGAGGCTGCCATCTGGCAAAAGCATCTCCAGTCCATCCTGTAGAAATCGGCAGTTCATCAGTGGAACATGGAATGAAAAGGGTGTTGCTACTACTGGATATTTGTGCTTTACCATATACTATGTTGAAGTTTGAACAAGTCAGACTAAACCTACCTAATGCTCTTCTCCCCATCGACGACCGTTGGTGAGCAGGCAAGATGTGATGCTGGAAGTGAGATCTTTGCCAGAGCCACATTGATGGGCATAGCAGTGTCGATCAGCTCCTGGCCCATCATCAAAGATACTGGTTGGTCACACACAAACACACACAGCACTGATTACATTATCAATGGTGGTTACGATTAGCCTGGTGGAACCAACTTGAATGCTGTGTGAAAGTGAAATAGAATGGTGAACACAGCGATCAGGCTGGTTCCAGCAGGCTAGGTTATGCACTGGACATTATATGCATCTTAAAAGTAGAAAATAAGAAGCAAATAATGTCTACATAAAGTATGTTTCACAATTGGGTTATGAAATGTATCAAAAAGTAATTTGTACAAATCAATGTCTTAATGCATGGAAGGAATAATTTGACCACGAGAACGGTGTGAACGTCAAAACCCCTCTAACCGGCTGAAGAAGAGCAACAAAGGCGTTCAATCCAGCCCTGCCCGCACCACTTCTACCAAGAGACCTGAGTCCGAGCCAGCCACCGTTGTACAGCATCCAGTCAAAGCTATCAACTGCTTTTCTCTCATGCCTTTTCTCTCAGGAGGGTGACAGGAGTACACGTGGAGTACACGTGGAGTAAGCATGGAGAGAGATCTGTTCCAAAACTTTTCTCATGTAACGTGGAGTAAGCATGGAGAGAGATCTGTTCCAAAACTTCTCTCATGTAACTGGTGTGCTGGTTGGCAAGGGTGAGACATTTGAAATTGGGACATGATCATGGGCCATCCTCTTGAACTATGAAGCTATCTGGAGAAAACTACGAAGAGAAGCCAGAAGATTGAGTGCCTGAAGTGGTGGTGGTGGGGGGGGGGGGTATTAAGTTGATTGTAGAGGTATACACACTGCTAAATTGAGTCATTTATGAAGAATGCATTGGGATACTGATCTGTGGTTATAATCATGATAAGAAAGTGAATACTATAATTATGCTGTGTGATAAAATAAATGTACATTCTGCCAGTGTCTATGTGCAAAGTTGAGGGTTTTTAACTTTGAGTACTAGGACCAATGTGAATCACTGAAGCATTGTTATTCTAATTTTGGGTTGGATAATTAATTGGGTTTTGATTTGGAAACTGAAAGATTTTTGAAAACTGACTCAATTGATTTGAGTATGTTCTTGGTATGTTAATAACTATATGAATGAAGTAATTAATGTATGGATTGATTGTTTTGACTGATGTTATGCTAATTGTGACATGGGTAAAGAAGTTGTGTACTAAAGATGTTGACACTATTCTCAGCATGCCCTGGTGAATGGAGAGGGTGAACTCTCATCCTGAGAGTGAACCTGATCCATTACCAAATTACATTTTCAAAATTTCCACCATGCTGACCCTTATTATTGTGCCAGTGTGATGATTGTTCTGTGTGTTGTAATGAAGCTTGCGCGCTATGTGACAAACAGATGATTGTCGTATTTGTGCTACATTCCCTTGTGAAAAAAAAAATTGATTGTAATGTTTGAGTTGGAGGTTTTACCCCCAAATGGGGTATGCTTTGATATCTGTACATTACAATTCTACCTGTGATTACAAAAGTAGAATGATGTGAATCACACTGCTGCTCTCTCATTTAGCTATTTGTGCCTTACGGATTGTGGTTGTTGTGGATGGCTGTTCACAAATCTAAATGTGTATTTGAACCCAATAATGGTTGAATTCAAGAAGTTTAACCTCTCTGAGATATTCAAGACGCAAGGCGCCAAATTCAAAACAACAGAAATCTCAATTAAAATTCCTCAAACATACAAGTATTTTACACCATTTTAAACGTGTTGTAAATCCAGCCACAGTGTCCGATTTCAAAAAGGCTTTACGACGAAATCACACCAAACGATTATATTAGGTCAGTACCTAGTTATAGAAAAACAGCCATTTTCCCAGCCAAAGAGAGGAGTCACAAAAAGCAGAAATAGAGATAAAATTAATCACTAACCTTTGATGATCTTCATCAGATGACACTCATAGGACTTCATGTTACACAATACATGTACAGCGCCTTGCGAAAGTATTCGGCCCCCTTGAACTTTGCGACCTTTTGCCACATTTCAGGCTTCAAACATAAAGATATAAAACTGTATTTTTTGTGAAGAATCAACAACAAGTGGGACACAATCATGAAGTGGAACGACATTTATTGGATATTTCAAACTTTTTTAACAAATCAAAAACTGAAAAATTGGGCGTGCAAAATTATTCAGCCCCCTTAAGTTAATACTTTGTAGCGCCACCTTTTGCTGCAATTACAGCTGTAAGTCGCTTGGGGTATGTCTCTATCAGTTTTGCACATCGAGAGACTGACATTTTTTCCCATTCCTCCTTGCAAAACAGCTCGAGCTCAGTGAGGTTGGATGGAGAGCATTTGTGAACAGCAGTTTTCAGTTCTTTCCACAGATTCTCGATTGGATTCAGGTCTGGACTTTGACTTGGCCATTCTAACACCTGGATATGTTTATTTTTGAACCATTCCATTGTAGATTTTGCTTTATGTTTTGGATCATTGTCTTGTTGGAAGACAAATCTCCGTCCCAGTCTCAGGTCTTTTGCAGACTCCATCAGGTTTTCTTCCAGAATGGTCCTGTATTTGGCTCCAAGCATCTTCCCATCAATTTTAACCATCTTCCCTGTCCCTGCTGAAGAAAAGCAGGCCCAAACCATGATGCTGCCACCACCATGTTTGACAGTGGGGATGGTGTGTTCAGCTGTGTTGCTTTTACGCCAAACATAACGTTTTGCATTGTTGCCAAAAAGTTCAATTTTGGTTTCATCTGACCAGAGCACCTTCTTCCACATGTTTGGTGTGTCTCCCAGGTGGCTTGTGGCAAACTTTAAACAACACTTTTTATGGATATCTTTAAGAAATGGCTTTCTTCTTGCCACTCTTCCATAAAGGCCAGATTTGTGCAATATACGACTGATTGTTGTCCTATGGACAGAGTCTCCCACCTCAGCTGTAGATCTCTGCAGTTCATCCAGAGTGATCATGGGCCTCTTGGCTGCATCTCTGATCAGTCTTCTCCTTGTATGAGCTGAAAGTTTAGAGGGACGGCCAGGTCTTGGTAGATTTGCAGTGGTCTGATACTCCTTCCATTTAAATATTATCGCTTGCACAGTGCTCCTTGGGATGTTTAAAGCTTGGGAAATCTTTTTGTATCCAAATCCGGCTTTAAACTTCTTCACAACAGTATCTCGGACCTGCCTGGTGTGTTCCTTGTTCTTCATGATGCTCTCTGCGCTTTTAACGGACCTCTGAGACTATCACAGTGCAGGTGCATTTATACGGAGACTTGATTACACACAGGTGGATTGTATTTATCATCATTAGTCATTTAGGTCAACATTGGATCATTCAGAGATCCTCACTGAACTTCTGGAGAGAGTTTGCTGCACTGAAAGTAAAGGGGCTGAATAATTTTGCACGCCCAATTTTTCAGTTTTTGATTTGTTAAAAAAGTTTGAAATAAATGTTGTTCCACTTCATGATTGTGTCCCACTTGTTGTTGATTCTTCACAAAAAAATACAGTTTTATATCTTTATGTTTGAAGCCTGAAATGTGGCAAAAGGTCGCAAAGTTCAAGGGGGCCGAATACTTTCGCAAGGCACTGTATGTTTAGTTCGATAAAGTTCATATTTATATCCAAAAAACTCAGTTTACATTGGCGCGTTATGTTCAGTAGTTCCAAAACATCCTGTGATTTTGCAGAGAGCCACATCAATTTACAGAAATATTCATAATAAAAATGTATAAAAGATACAACTATTATGCATGGAATTATAGATACACTTCTCCTTAATGCAACCGCTGTGTCAGATTTCAAAAAAGGTTTACGGAAAAAGCACACCATGCAATAATCTGAGTACCGCGCTGAGACAACAAAAAAAAAGCCATACAGATATCCGCCATGTTGTGGAGTCAACATAAGTCAGAAATAGCATTATAAATATTCACTTACCTTTGATGATCTTCATCAGAATGCACTCCCAGGAATCCCAGTTCTACAATAAATGTTTGATTTGTTCGATAAAGTCCATCATTTATGTCCAAATACCTCCTTTTTGTTTGCACGTTTAGCCCAGTAATCCAAATGCTCAATGCATGATCGCTTAGTTCAGACAAAAAGTCAAAAAGTTATGTTACAGTTCGTAGAAACATGTCAAACGATGTATAGAATCAATCTTTAGGATGTTTTTATCATAAATCTTCAATAATGTTCCAACCGGAGAATTCCTTTTTCTTCAGAACTGCAATGTAACTCAAGCTAACTCTCATGTGAACGCGAGTCTCAACTCATGCCACTCTGCCAGACCACTGACTCATTCAGCTCCCATTCCCCCCTCCTTTACAGTATAAGCATCAAACAAGGTTCTAAAGACTGTTGCCAGTCTATTGGAAGCCGTAGGAAGTGCAATTTGACCCCATAAACACTGTATATTTGACAAAGAGTTGAAAAACTACAAACCTCAGATTTCCCACTTCCTGGTTGGATTTTTTCACAGGCTTTTGCCTGCCATATGAGTTCTGTTATACTCACAGACATCATTCGAACAGTTTTGGAAACTTCAGAGTGTTTTCTCTCTAAAATCTACTAATAATATGCATATATTAGCAACTGGGCCTGAGTAGCAGGCAGTTTACTCTGGGCACCTCATTCATCCAAGCTGCTCAATACTGCCCCCAGCCATAATAAGTTAATGTTGTAAACGACTATTGTAGCTGGAAACAGTAGATTTTTAATGGAATATCTACAGTTGAAGTCGGAAGTTTACATACACGGAGGTTGGAGTCATTAAAACTTGCTTTTCAACCACTCCACAAATTTCTTGTTAACAAACTATAGTTTTGGTAAGTCGGTTAGGACATCTACTTTGTGCAAGACAAGTAATTTTTCCAACAATTGTTTACAGACAAATGATTTCACTTATAATTCACAGTATTACAATTCCAGTGGGTCAGAAGTTTACATACACTAAGTTGACTGTGCCATTAAAAGGTACCACATTAATCTGTACAAACAATATAAACGCAAGAATAAACACCATGGCACCAATCAGCCCTCGTACCGCTCAGGAAGAAGACGCATTCTGTCTCCTAGAGATAAAGGTACTTTGGTGCGAAAAGTGCAAATCAATCCCAGAACAACATCAAAGGACCTCGTGAAGATGCTGGAGGAAACGGGTACAAAAGTATCTATATCCACAGTAAAACGAGTCCTATATCGACATAACCTGAAAGGCTGCTCAGCAAGGAAGAAGCCACTGCTCCAAAACCGCCATAAAAAAGCCAGACTACGGTTTGCAACTGCACATGGGGACACAGATTGTACTTTTTGGAGAAATGTCCTCTGTTCTGATGAAACAAAAATAAAACTGTTTGGCCTTTATGACCATCGTTATGTTTGGAGGAAAAAGGAGAGGCTTGCAAGCCGAAGACACCATCCCAACCATGAAGCAAGGGGGTGGCAGCATCATGTTGCAGGATTGCTTTGCTGCAGGAGGGATTGGTGCACTTCACAAAATAGATGGCATCATGAGGGTGGAAAATTATGTGGATATATTGAAGCGGCATCTCAAGACATCAGCTTTTAAAGCTTGGTCGCAAATGGGTCTTCCAAATGGACAATGACCCCAAGCATACTTCCAAAATGGCTTAAGGACAACAAAGTCAAGGGATTGGAAAGGCCATCACAAAGCCAAGACCTCATTCCTACAGAAAATGTGTGGGCAGAATTGAAAAAGTGTGTGCGAGCGAGGAGGCCTACAAACCTGACTCAGTTATACCAGTTCTGTCAGGAGGAATGGGCCAAAATTCACTCAACTTATTGTGGGAAGCTTGTGGAAGGCTACCCTAAACGTTTGACCCACTCCGGGATGCTGGCCTTCTAGGTAGAGTTCCTCTGTCCAGTGTCTGTGTTCTTTTGCTCATTTTAATCTTTTCATTGGCTAGTCTGAGATATGGCTTTTCTTTGCAACTCTGCTTAGAAGGCCAGCATCCCGGAGTCGCCTCTTTGCTGTTCACATTGAGACTGGTGTTTTGCGGGTACTATTTAATGAAGCTGCCAGTTGAGGACTTGTGAGGCTTCTGTTTCTCAAACTAGACACTAATGTACTTGTCCTCTTGCTCAGCTGTGCACCGGGGCCTCCCACTCCTCTTTCTATTCTGGTTAGAGCCCGTTTGCGCTGTTCTGTGAAGGGAGTAGTACACAGCGTTAGAAATCTTCAGCTTCTTGGTAATATCTCGCATGGAATAGCCTTAATTTCTCAGAACAAGAATAGACTAACGAGTTTCAGAAGAAAAGTATTTGTTTTTTGGCCATTTTGAGCCTGTAATCGAACCCACAAATGCTGATGCTTCAGATACTCAACTAGTCTAAAGGCCAGTTTTATTGCTTCTTTAAATCAGGACAACAGTTTTAAGCTGTGCTAACATAATTGCAAAAAGTTTTTTTAATGATCATTTAGACTTTTACAATTATAAACTTGGATTAGCTAACACAACGTGCCATTGGAACACAGGAGTGATGGTTGCTGATAATGGGCCTCTGTACGCCTATGTAGATATTCCATAAAAAAATCTGCCGTTTCCAGCTATAATAGTAATTTACAACATTAACAATGTCTACACTGTATTTCTGACCAATTTGATGTTATTTTAATGGAAAAAAGGCTTTTCTTTCAAAAACAAGGATATTTCTAAGTGACCCCAAACTTTTGAACGGTAGTGAATATAAAAGTGAAGGGAATTTTTTAAATGTAAGGGTGTGGTGACTGGCCTTGTATACTATTCAGGCTACCTGTAATTATGCAATCCTGAAGTATTATGCCTTCTGCTGACCTTATAAAAACATTATAAATGATAACAAATGTGTTTTGATAGATTTTTATCATGATTTGAACGTCTATTTCAGACTCTGTAACATCCATAACGGAGGTTGTAGCAACTATAAAGGTTATTTTTCCTCTCTAAAGTAATCATGGACATTACCATGTTTTCAAAATGATCATTTCGGTGTTCAGCCAAGCCCTTCCTTCCAAATAGCTATCCCAAAAAGCTTGTTCATGTAACATCCATAATGATTCTTATTTACTTTATTTCTACAACATGCTAGCATGTAGAAGTCCGCTTTCTTGTAATTCCAAGGGGGACACATACATCCAAAGTTTCATTTATATTTTGTTTGTCCATTTTGTGAGATATTAAAGTTGTGATTTTGCATGCAAATGTAGTGTCCACAACACTGGAATCACCCAGCATCAGTCTACCTAGGGTTGCAGGCTTCTGAGGAAGGCTTGGTTTGATAGGCAGATGATGCTGCCATTGTGGACAGGAGGGGAGTGGGCCTACTGTTTGCAAGTTCAGTCCCACATCATTAATCTGCAAATTACACGGAAAAACAAGGTGATCTACAACACAAAGTAGTCTGGTTATTATGACCAGTTGCACAGATACAAAGGGCACCTTTGAAAATAATCTGAAATCCTCAAAATGAAAATATTTTGACTATTTTCACAAAAGCAGAACTCTAAATGCACTCACTATAAAGGGGGTAACTCTAATTAGCATCCCGTCTCTGCTAATTCTGTAAAAAAAAAAAAATGTTATTTTCAAAGATATTTACTTAAGGCAAGCTGCACTCACAAAAGGCAAAAAGCGTTACAGACCAAGCATATGTCTCATGCAGGGTTGGCATTCTGAGATGTTACAATGTAACAAAGAAGGCAATCTCTGGACATCAGACGTTCGAAGTGAACGCGAGAAACCCCTGTCCAATCAATTGTTGTTGAGGGCTGTAGTATCTGGGATCTACATATGTTTATATTAGTTACTATGCTGTTACTAAGCAGTAATGTATTACGGCAGTGTTACGTTACTACATCTAATAGGAATTGCACATGCGCACTAGGGTGCCGCGAACTGTAGAGCACGAGGAGTTTTGACTAAACGAAAACTAACTGTACTCCTAACTGTACTCCTGCCTGGTCATTTCTCCACAACACAAATATTACAGTGGCGACGAGGTGACTAAACTACATAAACGGACATTGCTTGAAGAGAAGAATGTTGCATGAGTAATGAAACTAAAAAGAATTATGTAATTCGTCAGTTATTTTTTATTTTCTTTCGCCAGTAGAGAAGGCTAAGCACTGCTAGTAGGTACGTTATTCAGGAGCTGCCAAGTAGCAAGACTATTGGAGTCCAGAATAGCGACACTGCACTCTGGTGGTTAAATAAAAAAAAATGTAATTGAACCCATTGAAATTAGGCGATCTCAGTGGAGAAACATTGTCAAGAAAAAAAAAAAGGAAGAAGGAACGTAACACGGTGTGTGTACAAATGAATGCAGTGAATGAAGTAATTGCAGAAACTTCTGAAGTGAAGAATTAGATGAAAATGCAGAAAATTAAGGAATACAAGGAATAAGGAAACTGAACAATTAACTGTGAAAATGGCATCCATTCCATTGGTCGAGTACCAGAGTTTGAGGCTACAAAAGAGGATTTTGATTCCTATTTGGAGCGTTTTGAGCGTTGGCTGGCTGCAAATGAAATCAAAGATGAAAAGAAAGCAGACGTATTTCTCAGTGTTTTGGGTCCAACTGAGTATGGATTGCTGAAAGGTCTCATTGAACCAATAAAAGCAGTGGAGTTGAACTATGCAGAACTGACTGAAACTCTTTCAAGGTATTTCAAGCCTAAGCCAATTCTCATTGCAGAACGTTTCAGATTTTACCAATGTCACCAGAGTCAAGGGGAAACTGTGGCTGACTACATCCTTGCTTTAAAAAGGCTGGCAAGTACATGTGAGTTTACACGATTTCTTGATGATGCTCTCTGAGACAAGTTTGTATGTGGTCTCACAGGTGAAGCATATCACAGAAGGCTTCTGTCAGAGAAGGACCTGACCTTTAAGAAAGACGGTGATATCGCACTTGGACTCGAGCTTGCCCACAGGGATACTATTGAGCTATCGGGACATGCAGAACGTCAGAAAGGTGTTCACAAGGTCAGTGATGCACATGGTGAAAAAGGCTCACAAAAGTCACACTTTTCTCAGTCCCGTCCTCAAGGTTACACAAGAACAAAGCAGCCCACATCTCAAAGGTCTAAGCCCAGTTGCTACAGATGTGGGGGGAGATAATCATCAGCACAGTGAATGTCGATTCCAAAATGAAAAGTGCCACAATTGTGGAAAGGTTGGACATTTACAGAGTGTGTAAAGCCTCAAAACGCACAGCAAGAGCTCACAAAGTGTCAGACGCAGAACAAGAAGAGGAAGGTACAACTGAAACAGTAGTGGAACTGTTCACAGTGTACACAGCTCAACAACAAAAAGATGGAATCTATCTCAACATGGAGTTAGCGGGAAAACCAGTAAAAATGCAGCTGGACACCGGAGCGTCTGTAGCTCTGGTTCCAGAGAGACTGTACAAAGAAAAACTGAAAAAGTGCCCTCTTCAGCCCGCGTCCATTCGCCTTTCTTCATACACTGGTGACACTATTCTTGTGTTAGGGCAGATCCAGGTACCAGTCCGGTATGAGGGGAAGGAGTGGAGGCTACTGCTCGTCATTGTTCTGCTAGGCAGAAACTGGCTACAAAAGATAAAGTTGAACTGGGGAGAAGTCTTCAGTCTGAGAAATGACAAACCAGTGAGTCAGGCTACACTCACTAACATGCTGGAGACTCAAATAACTTTTCAAAGATGGCTGCGGTGAAATACAAGACTTCACAGCAAAAGTCAGAGTACAAGAAGGAACCAAGCCTATCTTTCACAAACCACGTCCAGTTCCGTATGCTCTTATGGAAGCAGTAGAGAAGGAACTGGACCGCCTACAGAAGAATAACACGAAAGTAGCGAGGAGCGACTGGGCCGCTCCGATTGTTGTAGTCCCAAAGAAAGACAAGACCGTCAGAATGTGTGGTGACTACAAGGTCACAGTAAATCGCTGCATACTACCAGAGGAATATCCACTACCAAACGCTGAAGATCTGTTTGCCACTCTAGCTGGTGGGAAGGTTTTCAGTATGCTGGACCTGGCATTCGCTTATCAGCAACTGAAGCTGAATCTGGAGTCAGAACAGTATCTGACCATCAATACACACAAGGGGCTATTCAGATTCGATCGCTTGGCCTATGGAATCTCGACAGCTCCAGCGATATTCCAACACACAATGGATCAGATCTTGGACGGTATAGACAATGTTGTGTGCTTCATGGACGACATCCTCGTGTCAGCACCAACCATTGGAGAGCACCTTGTAATGCTGGACAAAGTGATGTCAAGACTGAAGAAATACAGAGTGAGAATGAAACGCAGCAAGTGTGTTCCTCCAGGACTCAGTGGAGTATCTCGGATACAAGATTGATGCACAAGGCCTGCACCCAAACAACAGCAAGGTGGAAGCAATCGTAAACACACCAGCACCCACAAATATCTCAGAACTGAGGTCATTTTTGGGGCTCCTGAACTATTATGGAAAGTTTGTGGCAAACTTGTCCACATTGTTGCATCCGCTTCACCAACTGCTGCAGGCCGTTACACAGTGGAATTGGTCCCCACAATGCAAAGAAGCATTCAAGACTTGCAAACAGCGTCTGCTAAAGAGCAAGTGGCTTGCCCACTACAACACAGCGATGAAGCTGAGACTCGCGTGTGATGCATCTCCATACGGAGTAGGAGCCGTCATCTCACATGTTCTACCGTCAGGTTAAGAACATCCTATTGCATTTGCATCACGGACTCTGTCACCAAGTGAGAAAAATTATGCTCAAATTGAGAAGGAAGCCCTGAGCATAATATTCGGAGTGAAGAAGTTTCACAAATACCTCTACGGAAGGAAGTTCCAACTACTGTCAGATCACAAGCCTCTGTTGGCCATCCTTGGACCAAAATCAGCTATACCAACCCTTGCTGCACTTCGAATGCAATGTTGGGCTCTGATATTGTTAGCCTACGACTACGAGATTGAGTACAGACGATCCAGTGATCACGCAAATGCCGATGCACTATCAAGACTACCGTGCAATAGTGACTCCGACAGTGAAGATGATAGAGCAGTCTTCCAGATCTCTCTCATTAACGATCTGCCCATATCTGCTTCAGACATAGCAGAGGAAACAAGGAAAGACCCAGAGCTTTCCAAAGTCTTGGACTTAACATTAGGCTGTTGGCCAACCTTCGTAAATGACGATACCCTTCGTCCATTCATCGACAAGAAAGACCAGTTTAAGAAGGCCTGGACTAGACTCGAGGTTCAGTCTGTGCCCACCCACCAAAGGCTTCCCCGGTTCCTGTTTACTTACCGTAACACACCACACACAGTAACGGAATGTACACCAGCTGAACTGTTTCTGAAACACCAACCACGTACCCGCCTGACATTGTTGAAACCAGACTTGTCAAGCACTGTGGCAAAGCACCAGCTACAGCAGAAGAAAGCACATGACAGACACTCAAAGACTGTCAGAGAATTCAAAGAGGGAACAAGGGTGATGGTACGTGATTTCAGACACCCCAAGCACCTGTGGAACTCAGGTGTGATCTTGCAACGCAGAGGACCTTCCATTTACCAAGTTCAAATTGGTCATCGCCAGGTCAACGTTCATGTGGATCATCTGCTACGGTCCAACGCCCCAGCAGAGACATGCCGAGAGAACAAGAACAATAACGACCACCAGGACTATTCTCCTGACTGCGGACGTATGGGAGAGACAGAGCCTGACCTTCCACCTGAACTTGGCCCATACCGGAAGCCCAGGAGGAGCGGAGATATCCTATTCAACAGCGAAGGGCACCTCAAAAGCTTGGACCTGTGAGTTGAGCTGGTTAAGGAGGTAACAGACAGTAAAACAAACAAACACTTTAATATGTCCTAGATAAAAGGAAAGAAAAAGGACATTACCTGGGTTAGTTATTAGGACACAAACTCCATCTTCGGGGCAGAATAATCCCCTGGATTTGTGCTGGGCTCTGAAAAGTCTGCTTCAACCCAGTAGTTGAAAAATGTTTAAGAATGTATTGTTCAGATATTGCATTAGTAGTTCCCTAACATATTTACCTTGTTCTCTGGGAGTTAAACACTATGGGGGAGGAGTGTGGTATCTGGGATCTACATCTGTTTATATTAGTTACTATGCTGTTACTAAGCAGTAATGTATTACGGCAGTGTTATGTTACTACACCTAACAGGAAATGCACATTCGCACTAGGGTGCCGCGAACTGTAGGGCACGAGGGGTTTTGACTAAACGAAAACTAACTGTACTCCCGTCTCCTGCCTGGTCATTGCTCCACAACACAAATATTACAAGGGCTATGGCCACAAATCCCGAATTCCAAAATATTGCGGCAGTTCTAATTTGGTCGTCAAGGCTGCCGCTTTCGGAGGACGCTCGTGTATTGTCAGTAAAGACGGGTCTACAAATAATGATACTCAAATAACAAACTTATATTTATCGGCGAAGTTTGCTGTTCCTACACAACAACAAGGAAAAGCACAGCAGCATAGTCATACTATGTGATAGATTCCAGATATGTCGTGCATATCTGGAATATATATCTCCCCCTCCCACCAAACTTAAACACACACTTCAATGACAAGGCAGGTTGCTTTTGACAATTTATTAACAAAATGATAAAATAAATAAATACAAATTGATCAAATGTTCCTAATATCAACTTCTTCCCATATTCCCTACAGTATTTTCTAAACAATGCATACAAATAACTAATCACAGAAGAGGCTCAATACAGGAGAGGTAAGAAACACACCGGATCACTCACAATGTCAGGTGAACAAACAAATGAGAGATCTGTAACAGAAGAGATGTCAAAAAAATAAACACTCCTTTTAAAATTATGAAAAATACAAACATTTTACAAATATTTTGTTTTGTGTAATTAACAATTTACACAATTCAGCACACCAGGTGAACCTTTTATTCGTATCGCTACAATGCATCATCTTTCACCAAATGTCATTTTTTTTATTATACTTTTTCGCACTCTTAAAGAAGAAACTCCTCCAATTGAATTTACAGTGGATGAGGTAAGACTCAAGGTGTTACAACAATAGGGAAGTCACAACATATGAATTATAAGTATTATGGATGATGAAATGCATCAACAATACTAGAAGGCCACAATCATGACTTGGTATACCATAGGAACAAAAAATCTAGACTATATTAAAAAGCCATTGACAGAATATATAATGCACTGGTGAGAATGTATAAGTGAGCTACTCTAGATTCACTCTGGAATTAACTGGAAATGCCATTGTTATGCATAAAATATACTACTTCCACTGTAAAACCCACAAGCCCAATAAACATACATCTGAGTGAGTCTCAGCTGCCAACTGCTTTTTCTTTCACACCTGTGAACTTATACATTGTACTGAAGCAGAAATTAACCGTTTTTGAGGCTGATATTTATTAAATGCATAAGGGCTTCCAAATATAAATGCACATTTGCTTTTGGTATATTGGTTTTAGAGCTTAGTACTTTAAATGAATGTGTTAATTATTATTTATATATATTTTTTTACAGGACAGTGTACTGAATGTTTCACTCACTGTCCCAAAGTAACAATAACATTAGGCATGGTGCATTAGCGAAGGCAGAAATTGAATCAAAAGAATGGTCCAATTGCACAGAGACTTCATAGTTCACGGCATTAGATAATTCCAATTATGAACTGGGTGGTTTGAGCCCTGAATGCTGATTGTCTGAAAGCCGTAGTATATCAGACTGTATACCACAGGTATGACAAAACATGTATTTTTTACTGTTCTAATTACGTTGGTTACCAGTTTATACAGTTGAAGTAGGAAGTTTACATACACCTTAGCCAAATACATTTCAACTCAGTTTCACAATTCCTGTCATTCATCAGACTCCATTGTGAGACGCCTCACAGAGGATATTCAACCATAATTGCAAATCCAAGATCTCAATATCCTTACAGTATCCTTACAACCTGACAAGGTGCACACTGGCTACCATTCTAGAATGCTCCCTTCTTTCTGCAAGGTTCTCACAGTGACAAACAATAGGATTACAAGAGTGTTCTACACTTTCTTCATTTGATCCAATTCAAAGTTGCCAATTATTTTATGGGATGAGAATTAAGTGGAGTGACTAATCTTAGCTGGTCTGAGAAAACTGATGAGACTTATCTCCTTTATGTATACATTGGGCCATTTAAAAAGACACCAACCTGTAGAATCTCTGATGAATGATTTATTTCAACTTTTATCACATTCCCAGTGGGTCAGAAGTGTACATACACTCAATTAGTTTTTGGTAGCATTGCCTTTAAATTGCTTAGCTTGGGTCAAATGTTTTGGGTAGCCTTCCACAAGCTTCCCACAATAAATTGGGTGAATTTTGCCTCATTCCTCCTGACAGAGCTGGTGTAACCGAGTCAGGTTTTGTAGGCCACCTTGCTCACACACACCTTTTCAGTTCTGCCCACAAAACTTATATGGATTAAGGTCAGGGCTTCGTGATGGCCACTCCAATACCTTGACTTTGTTGTCCTTAAGCCATTTTACCACAACTTTGGAAGTATGCTTGGGGTCATTGTCCATTTGGAAGACCCATTTGTGACCAAGCTTTAACTTCCTGACTAATGTCTTAAGATGTTGCTTCAATATATCCACACCATTTTCCTCCCTCATGATTCCATCTATTTTGTAAAGTCCACCAGTCCCTCCTGCAACAAAAGCACCCCCACAACATGGTGCTGCCACCCCAGTGCTTCACGGTTGGAATGGTGTTCTTCGGCTTGTAAGCCACCCCCATTTCCCTCCAAACACAATGATGGTCATTATGGCCAAACAGTTCTATTTTTGTTTCATCAGACCAGAGGACATTTCTCCAAAAAGTACAATCTTTGTCCCCATGTGCAGTTGCAAACTGTAGTCTGGCTTTTTCATGGCGGTTTTGGAGCAGTGGCTTCTTCCATGCTGAGCGGCCTTTCAGGTTATGTCGATATAGGACTCGTTTTACTGTGGATATAGATACTTTTGTACCCGTTTCCCCCAGCATGTTCACAAGGTCCTTTGCTGTTGTTCTGGGATTGATTTGCACTTTTCCTACACCAAAGTACGTTCATCTCTAGGAGACAGAACACATCTCCTTCCAGAGCGGTGTGATGGCTGCATGGTCCCATGGTGTTTATACTTGCATTCTATTGTTTGTACAGATGAACATGGTACCTCCAGGCGTTTGGAAATTCTCCCAAGGATGAACCAGACTTGTGGAGGTCTAAAAATTTTTTCTGAGGTCTTGGCTGATTTCTTTTGATTTCCCCATAATGTCAAGCAGAGAGGCACTGAGTTGAAAGGTAGGCAATGAAATACATCCATCAGAAGCTTCTAAAGCCATGACATCATTTTCTAGAAATTTCCAAGCTGTTTAAAGCCACAGTCAACTTAGTGTATGTAAACTTCTGACCCACTGGAATTGTGATACAGTGAATGATACGTGAAATAATCTGTCTGTAAACAATTGTTGGAAAAATGACTTTTGTCATGCACCAAGTAGATGTCCTAACTGACTTGTTAACAAGAAATTTGTGGAGTGGTTGAAAAACGAGTTTTAATGACTCCAACCTAAGTGTATGTAAACTTCCGACTTCAACTGTTATAGCAATAAGTTACCTCAGGGGTTTATGGTATATGGCCAATATACCACGGCTAAGGGCTGTATATCCAGGCACTATGCATTGTGTCATGAATAGGAACGGTCCTTAGACATGGTATATTGGCCATATAGCACACCCCTCTGGGCCTTATATTTAAGCAATAACATTATTGCCAGAGATGCCATACAAAATGGTGTTTATTTGTAAGAAAAGCTTAAATTTTCTTATACTGAGACATCCATCCACTGTATACTATAGTTATGGAATCATGTTGTCAGAATGGAAAAAGAAAAGTGACTAATTTCACATAAAAACCGAAGGTAATGTGTATTAAAAAAGTTTGACAAACATTTGTATAAAAAAACTTGCATAAGATGGCATAATTTCTGTTGGAATGATTGGAAAGCTGCTGCTAAGGGGGTTTAAATGGGCAATCAGAAGTTGCTACATCCATTTTCGGACTTATAAATTAATGATATGTACCCGTTGATTCTTGAAGAATATAACTTAGAAAGTAAATGCCTCATGAGCTTAGTTCAACTGTCGTTCCCCATCAGAACCCAAAATAAACTTGTTTTACTCCAATGTTTGTAAACAAAGTAAAATAAACACTGTAAAGCCTCAAAACATTAAAACTACAATTTTGATATCATGGATGGTCAGTCCTGGCATCCATAGCTCTGTCTATTCATTTTAGAGTGGTTACTTTTTCCAGCTCCATCCCTCGGCTTTTTACCAAAACAGTGGCTGGAAAACGCTTTGTTATTGTTTCAACTGCTGATTTGCCCTTAAAAAAATCCAATGCAGCAGTTGTCTCAATATCAAGTACCTTACTGTGATTGTTTTCAATTAAAATGCTCAGCAATAAATAAAATAGTTTCTTAGCAAAGAGCAATTTCTTATGCAAGACTTTTGGTAGGACTGTCTGGGAGTGGTCTGAGTCGGACAGGGAAAACTAGCTATTATTGGCAGAGGTTTGAAACTTCCTTATTGTCTATTAACTTTACTGCCTAGTGATGTCACCAGGCAGGATGAAATTTCAGGCTGTGTTTTCAAACAGCTCTTACACTAAAATGTCACTATCATTTTCATAGTATTATTCCAACATCATACTGGAAATATTTATAAAACACAGGAAAATCACATTTTTGACTGCACTAGACCTTCAAGAAGTCTATCCAATCAGGGTGCTGTTTCATTTGTTCAAACGCACACAGGCCAAGGCTCACTTCATATGACCTGATATTATCAAGCTTACGGCAAGACAGAGACAAAAGAATGGGTGAGAAAAGAAAAAAAGGTGCACAAGTAGGGGACAAATAATGATCACTGGCGCTGTCCTGGCTGAGCTTTAATGCTGAGGAGACTAGACTACCACAACATGCCTATGTAGAATCTCAACAATAGAGAGGTAAATTCAGGGTAAAAGGATATAATCCAGATTTCTATTTCATATATATATATAGTCACATCACATATTTTAGTCTGGGAATTCAACCAAAAGTGCATCACAAAAAAAAACATTCTAAAAGTCACACCTGTTTAAGAGTTTTTGAATAATCCTTCACAAATATCGTACCAGTTCCTGTGACATTTGAACAAACTACTGAGTGGTGTACATCTATGAAGAAACCACAGAGATTTTCCCATTCATTTCACAGGTGTTCCCCAATACAGATCATTCAAAATAAATTGAATTCACCTTTTAAGGACAAAAAATACATTACAAAAATACATTTAAGGCAGCTGCTATACAGACTACTTGTAGAAAAAACAAACATATCCAATAGCCTGAAACAAAGTCAACTCCACGTACTTAACTTAAAGCCCAAAGTTATTTTCCATATGCTGATTCAATTGTGCTCTATATTTCAGATACATATATTTGCTGAAGATTCTTGAGTTTTGTGGGTGGGATATAAAATCACATGGGAATAACATAGGACAAGAAATAGACCAGTGTGTTTGTGTAGTAAGGTAATAATACAAGTCACAGTGCAAGTCAAGAGACAAAATATGCTGTTGGAAGAAAGGCACTCGAGGTACCTAAAAAGGGGAAAGATCAAGTTGCTCTGTAACATACGTTCAGGCTTTACAGACAATGTCTGAATATTTTGTTGTATTCAAGGGACACAGTATGAAAAACATGGGACACCCAGGAAATCAATTATGTACGGTCTTGATGTAGATATGTCCTTACGAGTACCGTGTAAGACTCACAAGGCAAATAACCCCTTTCATTCAATCTATGAGGATGTACAAGACAGTATAGCCATTGCAGTTGATTGCATATCTTTGTCAAACTATCCCTTTTCCTTGGACATTAAGATGGGTTAAAAGAAATAGAAAAAATGAATCTCTATAACAACTTAGAGAGGAGAAAATATAGATGCTATTTATTATATAGCTAACTATAATTTTTTTTTGCAATGTTAAGAAGACGTTGTCCCTTGAATGTCATATATTTGTTAAATGATTTCATGTCCCTGTTATTTAAACAGCAAACATTCTCCAAAGATATGTCGATTGGTCATGGATTGAAGTAAACATGATGAACAGTGGGGTCTGAAATTATTGACACCCTTGATAAAGACGAGCAAAAATGACTGTATAAAATAAATAATTCAAATACTGAGCTATATTGTATGCTCAAAAAATTAAGGAAATTACATTATTTCATACGAATACAAATTGCTCAGTGACAGAGATTTTGTTTAACAAGTAATACTTTTTTCCCTCAAAAGGTAGGGATCAAAATTATTGAAACCCCTGTTTTCAATACCTCATCTTGTTAGGATAACGGCATTGAGCCTTTTTTCTACAATGTTTTATTAGTTGGAGAACACATTGGGAGGGATATTAGACCATTCTCCCATACAGTATCCTTCCAGATCCTTGATATCCTTTGACTGCGCTTATGGACTGCTCTCTTCAATTCATATACAGGTTTTCAATGGGTTTCAAGTCCGGAAACTGAGATGGCCATTTCAAAATGTTGATTTTGTGGTCAATAAATTCAGGAGTGTGCTTGGGGTTATTGTCTTGCTGAAAGATTCACTTGCGGCCAAGTTTCAACCTCCTGGCAGAGGCAACCAGGTTTTGGCTAAAATGTCCTGGTACTGGGTAAAGACATGAAAATATAGCTGTGGTGGGTTTGGTGTTGAAATTAGAATGCATGAGCAGAAAAGACTATTATAAAATATGGTAGGGAATATTTTATGTTATGCAGCTATTTTGCTTCCACAGGTCCTGGGGCGCTTGTTAAGGTCAACGGCATCATGAACTTTTCCCAGTATCAGGACATTTGAGCCAAAACCTGGTTTCCTCTGCCAGGAGGATTTGGAAGGACTCTGAATGGACAAATGGTTTTAGATCCCTCCAAGTGTGTTCTCCAACTCATAAAACATTTGATAAAAAGGCTCAGTGCCATTATCCTCACAAGGTGAGGTATTAAAATGCTATTGACAATAGGGGTGACAATAATTTTGACCCCTACCTTTGAGAAAAAAAAGATTACTTGCTAAAACAAAATCTTTCTGAGCAATTGTATTAGCAATTGTATAAAATAATATAATTTCCCCATTTTGTTGAGTGTACAATATAGCTAAGTATTTTAATTATTTATTTTACAGTCATTTTTGCTAATCTTTATCAAGGGTGTAAATAATTTAAGACCCAACTCCATGTTGCTCTTTTGCACTTTATATAATACAACAGTATAGCATAAACATTTTTTTTTTTAAAATTTCAATTGAGAAGACCTGAGGCTCGCTCGAAAAAGATCCTTCACAGATCTTCTGAATGGTCCCAACCCCAAAGATTTATGAACAGTCTGGTGAAATTCATGATCGACTTGGTCGAAAAAGGGAAAAAACCTGGGTATTGGCCCAACAAATTATAAAACAGACAAATAAACTCAGCAAAAAAACAAACGTCCCTTTTTCAGGACCCTGTCTTTCAAAGACAATTAGTAAAAATCCAAATATCTTCACCAAAAGAAAGATGCCCAGGGTCCCTGCTCATCTGCGTGAACGTGCCTTAGGCATGCTGCAAGGAGGCATGAGGACTGCAGATGTGGCCAGGGCAATAAATTGCAATGTCCGTACTGTGAGACGCCTAAGACAGCACTACAGGGAGACAGGACGGACAGCTGATCATCCTCGCAGTGGCAGACCATGTGTAACAACACCTTCACAGGATCGGAACATCCGAACATCACACCTGCGGAACAGGTACAGGATGGCAACAACAACTGCCTGAGTTACACCAGGAACGCACCATCCCTCCATCAGTGCTCAGACTTTCCGCAATAGGCTGAGAGAGGCTGGACTGAGGGCTTGTAAGCCTGTTGTAAGGCAGGTCCTCACCAGACATCACCGGCAACAGCACAAACCCATCGTCGTTGGATATTGGTTTTATCTCACCAGGGGTGATTGTCGGATTCGCGTATATCGTCAAAGGAATGAGCGTTACACCGAGGCCTGTACTCTGGAGCGGGATCGATTTGGAGGTGGAGGGTCCGTCATGATCTGGGGCGGTGTGTCACAGCATCATCAGACTGAGCTTGTTGTCATTGCAGGCAATCTCAACGCATTACAGGGAAGACATCCTCCTCCTTCATGTGGTACCCTTCCTTCAGGCTCATCCTGACATGACCCTCCAGCATGACAATGCCACCAGCCATACTGCTCGTTCTGTGCGTGATTTCCTGCAAGACAGGAATGTCAGTGTTCTGCCATGGCCAGCAAAGAGCCCGGATCTCAATCCCATTGAGCATGTCTGGGACCTGTTGGATCGGAGGGTGAGGGCTAGGGCCATTCCCTCCAGAATTGTCTGGGAACTTGCAGGTGCCTTGGTGGGGTAACATCTCACAGCAAGAACTGGCAAATCTGGTGCAGTCCATGAGGAGGAGATGCACTGTAGTACTGAATGCAGCTGGTACTGACTGTTACTTTTGATTTTGAACCCCCCTTTGTTCAGGGACACATTATGTAGGTGGAACATGAGCAGTTTATGTCTCAGTTGTTGAATCTTTTTATGTTCATACAAATATTTACACGTTAAGTTTGCTGAAAATAAACGCAGTTGACAGTGAGAGGACGTTTCTTTTTTTGCTGACTTTATGTTGATGGAGCATTACAAAAAAAAATACCAGAGGAAGCGCAAATCTATTGAGTTTTTGGGGATAGGGTTGTTGGTCAATTCTCTTATCCAAGCATGTTCCAGCGGTAGGAGAGAAGGAGCATTTCTCCTGGACAAGGCCTAAGACTCACTCTCAAAGATCAGTTGGGTCATACAAAAATATTTTGTTGGGACTAAATTACATGACAACAAACAAAATGCATAATCTGTTTTGTTCCATACGTAACATACAAAAAAGCTTTTCAGCACTTACAGTGCCTTGCGAAAGTATTCGGCCCCCTTGAACTTTGCGACCTTTTGCCACATTTCAGGCTTCAAACATAAAGATATAAAACTGTATTTTTTTGTGAAGAATCAACAACAAGTGGGACACAATCATGAAGTGGAACGACATTTATTGGATATGTCAAACTTTTTTAACATTTCAAAAACTGATAAATTGGCCGTGCAAAATTATTCAGCCCCTTTACTTTCAGTGCAGCAAACTCTCTCCAGAAGTTCAGTGAGGATCTCTGAATGATCCAATGTTGACCTAAATGACTAATGATGATAAATACAATCCACCTGTGTGTAATCAAGTCTCCGTATAAATGCACCTGCACTGTGATAGTCTCAGAGGTCCGTTAAATGCGCAGAGAGCATCATGAAGAACAAGGAACACACCAGGCAGGTCCGAGATACTGTTGTGAAGAAGTTTAAAGCCGGATTTGGATACAAAAAGATTTCCCAAGCTTTAAACATCCCAAGGAGCACTGTGCAAGCGATAATATTTAAATGGAAGGAGTATCAGACCACTGCAAATCTACCAAGACCTGGCCGTCCCTCTAAACTTTCAGCTCATACAAGGAGAAGACTGATCAGAGATGCAGCCAAGAGGCCCATGATCACTCTGGATGAACTGCAGAGATCTACAGCTGAGGTGGGAGACTCTGTCCATAGGACAACAATCAGTCGTATATTGCACAAATCTGGCCTTCATGGAAGAGTGGCAAGAAGAAAGCCATTTCTTAAAGATATCCATAAAAAGTGTCGTTTAAAGTTTGCCACAAGCCACCTGGGAGACACACCAAACATGTGGAAGAGGGTGCTCTGGTCAGATGAAACCAAAATTGAACTTTTTGGCAACAATGCAAAACGTTATGTTTGGCGTAAAAGCAACACAGCTCATCACCATGAACACACCATCCCCACTGTCAAACATGGTGGTGGCAGCATCATGGTTTGGGCCTGCTTTTCTTCAGCAGGGACAGGGAAGATGGTTAAAATTGATGGGAAGATGGATGGAGCCAAATACAGGACCATTCTGGAAGAAAACCTGATGGAGTCTGCAAAAGACCTGAGACTGGGACGGAGATTTGTCTTCCAACAAGACAATGATCCAAAACATAAAGCAAAATCTACAATGGAATGGTTAAAAAATAAACATATCCAGGTGTTAGAATGGCCAAGTCAAAGTCCAGACCTGAATCCAATCGAGAATCTGTGGAAAGAACTGAAAATTGCTGTTCACAAATGCTCTCCATCCAACCTCACTGAGCTCGAGCTGTTTTGCAAGGAGGAATGGGAAAAAAATTCAGTCTCTCGATGTGCAAAACTGATAGAGACATACCCCAAGCGACTTACAGCTGTAATCGCAGCAAAAGGTGGCTCTACAAAGTATTAACTTAAGGGGGCTGAATAATTTTGCACGCCCAATTTTTCAGTTTTTGATTTGTTAAAAAAGTTTGAAATATCCAATAAATGTCGTTCCACTTCATGATTGTGTCCCACTTGTTGTTGATTCTTCACAAAAAAATACAGTTTTATATCTTTATGTTTGAAGCCTGAAATGTGGCAAAAGGTCGCAAAGTTCAAGGGGGCCGAATACTTTCGCAAGGCACTGTATTTGTTATACAGCAAGCTTGTGCTTTAATCACCAAAATGGACTGAGACAACAAACCCTCCAGTTTCCAGAAAATAAAGATATTTTGATGAGATTGTTGAATAAGCACTTATTTACCAGGGACTGCCAATTCCCAAGATGGTATTGAATAATACATTTCGTTCTTGATCTTTCCATACAGTTAGTGGACGTGTCCCTGCTATATTTGGATACAACAGCATTTTGGCAGTTCAGAATTAAACAAAAACGTACATTTCATAATATGCAAAGGTCACCTCTTTTAAAAGATAATAACTATGCCAGTTAAAAACATGTATTAACAAACAACTGTTTGATGCAACAGAAATGCACTTACGTTTGAAGACTAGGAAGACCTGAATGAATATCTTATCCTAGAAAAGAAACACACTGCAGATATATTTTTGCGTGTTTGTTTTTGACAATGCAATATTATTGCAATTTCACATTTAGTGCTCACAGTTGACACTGACTCACAAATTTAACTCAATTACTGCACTGGATCTACACCATTTTAAAACATTAAGATACCATGATACCGTGATCTGACTCCACTCTATCTTGAGATGACCGTCTTTGTTACCTGGGTCTTCCTCAGCAAGGCCCTAAACCAGCCAGCTCTATAAACAGTTTGCCTCATACTTCCAAAGCACGTGGATGCTGCTTTACTTTCTTCTTTTTTTGCCTGAGGTTTTGTGTAAATGGGTCCATAGTTATCGGTCATGTAAGAGTGAGAATGGGGAAAGGGGAGGAAGGTATTGGGATAACTGAAGGCTCTCCTGTTTTACCTATTTGATTTTCAATGACGATCAAACACCTCAATGTTTCCCCACTGTTAACAAATACTGACACTTTTTCAAAGCCCTGTCCCTCAGCTGTTTCGCTTATCTTTTGGTTTTATTTTGTTCTCAGTTAATGCCGTAGAAACATGGTCTCTGTTCAGCACGCAGTCTTTAGACATCTCTAACCTGCATCCCCAGGAAAGAAGATAACCTAAGATACAACCCCTATGAGAGTTCTGAGGGGAACTGTTGCAGGCACACACTGGTGTGATGTTATAAATTATCTTACTTTTACCATTACTACTGTTATTTTCTATCCTTAAATTGGCATGACACTGGTACACAAGCCACCCTTTCACCCATGTTTGTGGTATAATAACCTACAGCATCCAATAGCAATCTCAGACTTGGGCTGTAGATCTACTATTTACACAGTCTGAATATACATTGGAATCAAGTATGTATATAGATTGGCAATTTCAGTTACCTTTCAAAAGTGAAAGTTAAAGTCTTCTTTTTTTATGTTGGGGGTTTTCAATCCAAGAGATGGAGTGTTAGTCTTTATTGTCCAAACTGTCGAGAAGAGCTTGCAAAGATTGCTGGCAAGGTTCTGAGGTTTTGCTGTTGTTGGTGCTGCTGTGGTCAATGTTTGTGTTCTCCTCCTGTTCCTCTTCTATCACCTCCTCTGTGCTGCTCGTGGTGGTGACCTTGTTCTCAGGTATGGTGTTAGTGTTGTTAGTACAGCTCTCATCCATGCTCATGTCAGTACACACAAGGTCAGTGGTAGCATTGTTTGTGGCCACTGTAAAGTTCACTGCACCGACTACTGCAGTGGCTTCCGTCACTTCCTCAGCGTTATTAAACTCAGCCACAGGTTCAACACTGCTGCCCACTGCAGTCTCAGTGTAGACCTCGGCAGCAGGCTCAACGCAGATGTCAACAGCAGCCTCAGCACTGACTCCTGCTACCTTGTCTGTGGCAACATGAGCTACAACAACTCTCGTCCCGGCTTCAACATTGGTGCTGTTCAGTGCTGTGACCTCGGCCTTTACCCCATCCACAGACTGGATATGGACTTCTGCTACAGCATGGGTGTTGATGGCGTCTACTGCATTTTCAGCTGGGACAATTGCATCCTTGGCCCCGATGTCTTCTGTGATGTCTTCTGTGAAGGCACCTGTACCCTCGGTCTCCACGGTTTGACTGAAATGGAAAGCCTGAATGAGGCGGACCAAGTGTTTGACCTTCTCCAACGAAACTTGCATTTCATTCTGTCGAGACATGATGGTGTTTTTGGTCTCCATGCATTCCTATTTAGAGGGGAGGAAACAGGGTTGGGCATTTCAGAATAATGGACATAATAAATTAAGTCACTTAAATTAATCCAATAAATGCAGTGACTTAAAAGTAGACTCAGTGATATGACAGATGCAGAAAGTAATCAGCATATTGGGTAAATTTTCGCAACAACTAAGAGCGCTGAAGCGCAAGGTTCAACTTCTCCACTGTTTTGGTCCCGTGGCTACCACGCAGTAACAGCGAGAAGCGAACCTGTGCACATACACAGATACTGTGGCTGGGTGAGAGTCTACCTTTTAAAAGAACAGTTTCAAAATACAATAATGGCTTGTGGAGTCCCACAAGGCTCTATATTTAGACCGTTATTTTTTATATTTTACATCACTGCACCTCATCTGGTGTCAAATGTCTCCATTTGGTTTCAGTCAGGTTAAGACTCCCAGGAACTAGTCTAAGCTATATGTTCGATTCCCAGTGACACCCACGTAAAATGTATGCACGCATGACTAAGTCGCTTTGGATGAAAGAGTCTGCTAAATTACATTTCTTATGTTGGTTCCTGACAGATCCACATTTGCTTCCTAACAGGCCAGATAGCAAGCTAGATGTCTCCATCTCTGGCAATTTTTTTTAACTCTCTCTAATTATAGCACTACCAGTGATGTTTTTATAAATGTATCGTTTTTATAAATGAGCTAAAGTATTAGTATAACAAGGTAACTGAGACATTATCCGATTAGCAAGCATTTTGCTATGTAGCTAACTTTGTTATCAGTGTGCAAATGTATCTTTGGATGAATTTCTATGACATTTTTTAAATGTATTTAACCTTTATTTAACTAGGCAAGTCAGTTAAGAACAAATTCTTATTTACAATGACGGTCTACACCGGCCAAACCCAGACGACGCTGGGCCAATTGTGTGCCCCCCTATGGGACTCCCAATCACGTCCGGTTGTGATAAAAGCCTGGATATAACATGGAATACGCTAAGAGAGAGCATCAAAGCCTGGTAAGCAATAGGGGTAGTTACGTAAATTACCTAAGCCACACTATTATTCAAGATCTCAAATACTTCCATCTATTTCAGTACATCCATCTGAAAACAACTCGCTTATGAAGGTGGTTTGCGGTTACTATGGAGCTTACCGTTATGGAGTTACTGAGTTGGTTGACCCCTTGTTCCAACTGTTCTCGCTCCAGTTTCAGCTCAGCACTCCACTTCATTAGTTTTTGTTTCTCCTCTTCTTTAGCTTTTAGGAAACAGAAACATCACACAGACAACGGTGAGACTTAAAAAAAAATCTGGTTGTTTGAGATTCCAGTGAAGGAACTCTCATCTACCACCGCTTCAGCTGACTGAAACGGAGCCACACATTTGATGTTTGTCAAGGCACAAGGTCTTTAGTGTGCTAATCCTACCTTCTTTATAGGCGATATAGGAATGAACAATAGCCAATGTTCCTGGCCATTGAATTGAATCTTCTTTTTTCAATATCTGGAGAGAAGAGCACAGCTTTGTTGTATTGTGATTGCAAAGTCACGACATTACCTAGACGTGGAAGAGAACAATGCTGTGGTCATCCTTTGGAGATGTCACAAAGAACAAACCAAATGAATCAGATGGGAGTGTAAGATGCCATCCTCCACTAACAAAATGAATGGGAAATAATTACTTAAAACAATACTGAATCATGTTGAAGCTTTTAAAGGAAGGAACAGTCATATCGTCGTAATGTTTTCGCCTAGAAAAAAGGACTAGCTGATGAAAGCCTGAGGGGATAACTATGTCTCTGCCAATGTCAATAGATTATCCACTTTGAAAGAGTAGCCAAATTCTCAGATCTAAACTGCTGAACCACTGGACTGCTGGGCCAAGCCCCTCGATTGTGGGTGCTGCGTTTACCTGCTCTTGACATTTGGGACAGATCCACATGCCTTTAGGAATGGTTTTCAGGGGTGGGTCCAGGCAGTCCAGGTGATAGACACGTGAGCATGTGTCACACATGAGCAACTGGCCACTGCGTCTGCACACAGTGCAGAAATCCTCATGGATGTCTCCCTGTCAGGATGAATTGCACCAATCAATTTCTCTGCCTGTCTAGGCCTGACCAATCACGTGTGCAGAGGCAGGGCAGAGGGGCCGTGTGTTGATTTGAGGATCATCCAATCATATTACGGTTTCTGTGTTGTTTTAAAAGGTAACACTTAAATAAATAGTGTGTGTAATTCCAACACTGAAATGGAAAAGCCCATTCTAAAAGCCATTGTGAATACCATTCTGCATTTCCTATTTGAAAAATATAGTTTAAAGTATGTAATAAACTACTTTAATACTGCAGTATGTTTTTAATCGCATTTAAAAGAAGATCTAAACTAACTGATCCTACTTAAAAAATAATATAGGTAAAGTAACAATTTCACTCAGGCTGTATCACTTGTTCCTTTTTGAGAGTAGTGGGAGTACTGAATTTGAGGCGAGGAGTACTGTTCACTTTGTAAGATTGCATCAAAAATGAAGGATCAGACAGTAGGGAGTAAATCAATAAAAACATGTCTGTACTTGTCTAGGTCTTTAGATGTGAGGTACTGGGACATTTCAACTCCACTAAAGTATTTGTAACAGCCTGTGGACAATACCACCAATATAAAAAGGGAGGGGCAAGAGTAGGTGAAGTCAGTATGTTAGGATAGAGCCCCAGAAAGACCAGGCTGCTGTGCTCTCTCCAGCTGCTACTTACATCCCCAGAGCTGGGGCTGGGCAGGGGGAGAGTGTGGTGGGGATGGACATGGAAGGGGAAGCTCCCCCCTGTGTTGGGCCACTCGGGTGCCGAGGAGGCAGTGAGACAGCTGGAGGGGGAGGTCGGGGTGTGGCTGCCCAGCTTCGGAACGCTGCTGTATTTGGGAGGGCGACCTGGATGAAATGAGACAGACGAAAAACAAAAAGTGGGAAGGAAACAAACAAATAAACCGTCTGTCCGACATACCTTTGACAGGGGGTCCTCGTTGGCTTATGTGAAAAGGGGAGGATGTTGAGTTGAGGGTGGAAGAGTAGGAGAAGCACAGAGAGCGGAGTTAGTGCACTAAAATGTAATACAAGCTCTACGCAGACGAAAGATTCTGAGTGTTGCCATGTCCTATTTCGTCACAAAATGGGCGGGCGGCTCCTTGTAATATGCTCCGGCATTCAACATTATTTTTTACTACATGGAAATTGAGACACGCCATATCATTCCTTCCGCAGTCGTAGGGGCAGTGTTCTTGCTTGGTTCCTTGATCTTATCTATAGGCTATTCATCAAAGTAGACTATTTTTCATTGATAACCAAATATAATTTCAGCGACTGTTCAAACAGTAAACAAAAAAATTATCCACTCAAAAAGGTATTTTGTTTAGAAGTAATAACTAGTGATTACAGGCTATTGTGAAATAGTAGAACCTGCTGTAGCTAACTAGCTAGCCATGTGCTTTTTTCTCCCAGAACAAAACATGATGACGTTCTATTTTTAAATGATAAGGGGATGAATACACAAGTAGCATGTCAAACTGGAACAATGTTTAGGTTATAACTTTGCCATGAAATGAGAAGCAGCTGTACAGAACCATCGCTAGACCAGCACAATAGATGGCACATTCCTCACTCGCTACATGCCCAATTAAAGGGCCAGATGAGCAATTAAAGAGGAATAACACTCACCAAAAATGTGTCTTCAAATCAAATCAAACAAAGTTTATTTGTCACGTGCGCCGAATACAACAGGTGTAGGTAGATCTTACAATGAAATGCATACTTACAGGCACGAACCAACAGTGCAATTTTTAAGTAAAAAAATAGGTATTAGGTGAACAATAGATAAGGAAATAAAAAACAACAGTAAAAAGAGTGAATAATAACAGTAGCGAGGCTATATACAGGCACCGGTTATCAAGGCAAGACCCAGATGCAGACACAGGAGGCAGATGGTTGGAGTCTTACTTTGTTAAAAAATCCAAAGGGGTAGGCAAGAGAATGGTCGAGGACAGGCAAAAAGGTCAAAACCAGATCAGAGTCCAGGAAGTACAGAGTGGCAGACAGGCTCGTGGTCAAGGCAGGCAGAAATGGTCAGGCAGGCGGGTACAGAGTCCAGAAACAGGCAAGGGTCAAAACCGGGAGGACTAGAAAAAGGAGAATAGCAAAAGGAGTACGGGAAAAACACGCTGGTTGATTTGTGGGACACACACACACACACACACACACACACAGCAAATAGTCTGGGTAGCCATTTGATTACCTGTTCAGGAGTCTTATGGCTTGGGGGTAAAAGCTGTTGAGGAGCCTTTTGGTCCTAGACTTGGCGCTCCGGTACCACTTGCCATGTGGTAGTAGAGAGAACAGTCTGACTGGGGAGGGTGGGATCTTTGACAATTTTTTAAGGCTTTCCTCTGAGGTCCTGGATGGCAGGTAGCTTAGCCCCAGTGATGTACTGGGCTGTACGCACTACCCTCTGTAGTGCCTTGCGATCGGACCAGTCAGGATGCTCTCGATGTTACAGCTGTAAAACCTTTTGAGGATCTGAGCACCCATGCCAAATCGTTATAGTTTCCTGAGGGGGAATAGGCTTTGTTGTGCTCTCTTTATGACTGTCTTGGTGAGTTTGGACCATTCTAGTTTGTTGGTGATATGGACACCAAGGAACTTGAAGCTCTCAACCTGCTCCACTACAGCCCCGTTGATGAGAATGAGGGCATGCTCATTCCTCCTTTTCCTGTAGTCCACAATCATCTCCTTAGTCTTGGTTACGTTGAGGGATAGGTTGTTCTTCTGGCACAACTCGGCCAGGTCTCTGACCTCCTCCCTATAGGCTGTCCCTGAGGGGCCCACGTGTTGAGGATCAGCGTGGCAGATGTGTTGCCACCTACCCCCACCACCTGGGGGCGGCCCGTCAGGAAGTCCAGGATCCAGTTGCAGAGGGAGGTGTTTAGTAACAGGATCCTTAGCTTAGTGATGAGCTTTGAAGGTACTATGGTGGTGAACGATGAGTTGTAGTCAATGAATAGCATTCTCACGTAGGTGTTCCTTTTGTCCAGGTGGGAAAGGGCAGTGTGGAGTGCAATAGAGATTACATCATCTGTGGATCTGTCTGGGTGGTATGCAAATTGGAGTGGGTCTAAGGTTTCTGGGATAATGGTGTTGATGTGAGCCATTACCAGCCTTTCAAGGCACTTCATGGCTACGGACGTGAGTGCTATGGGTCTGTAGTCATTTAGGCTGGTTGTCTTTGTGTTCTTGGGCACAGGGACTATGGTTGTCTGCTTGAAACGTGTTGATACTACAGACTCATTCAGGGACAAGTTGAAAATGTCAGTGAAGACACCTGCCAGTTGGTCAGCACATGCCCTGAGCACAAGACTTGGTAATCCGCCTGGCCCCGCGGCCTTGTGAATGTTGACCTGTTTAAAGGTCTTACGCATGTCGGCTACGGAGAGCGTGATCACACAGTCGTCCGCAACAGCTGATTCTCTCATGCATGCCTCTGTGTTGCTTGCCTCGAAAAGAGCATAAAAGTGATTTAGCTGGTCTGGTAGGCTCGTGTTACTGGGCAGCTCACGGCTGTGCTTCCCTTTGTAGTCTGTAATAGTTTGCAAGCCCTGCCACATAAGACGAGCATTGGAGCCGGTGTAGTACGATTCAATCTTAGCCCTGTATTGGAGCTTTGCCTGTTTGATGGTTCGTCGGAGGGCATAGCAGGATTTCTTATAAGCTTCCGGGTTAGAGTCCCGCACCTTGAAAGCAGCAGCTCTACCTTTTAGCTCAGTGCGAATGTTGCCTGTAATCCATGGCTTCTGGATGGGGTATGTATGCACAATCACTTTGGGGATGACGTCCTCGATGTACTTATTGATAAAGCCAGTGAAGAATCCCGGAACATATTCCAGTCTGTGATAGCAAAACAGTCCTGTAGTTTAGCATTTGCTTCATCTGACCACTTTTTTATAGACCGAGTCACTGGTGCTTCTTGCTTTAATGTTTGCTTGTAAGCAGGAATCAGTAGAATAGAATTGTGGTCAGATTTACCAAATGGAGGGTGAGGAAGAGCTTTGTATGCGTCTCTGTGTGTGGAGTATAGGTGATCTAGATTTTTTTTTTCTATGTTGATAGAAATTAGGTAAAACTGAGTTTCCCTGCATTAAACTTCCCGGACACTAGGAGCGCCGCCTCTGGGTGAGTGGTTTCCTGTTTGCTTATTACCTTATACAGCTGACTGGCACTAAGACTGCACTCAGTGTCCATCTGCGATGGTAAATAAACAGCTACGAAAAGTATAGATGAAAACTCTCTTGGCAAATAGTGTGGTCTACAGTTTATCAAAAGAAACTCTACTTCAGGCGAGCAAAATCTAGACACTTCCTTAGATTTTGTGCACCAGCTGTTGTTTACAAATATGCACGGACCATATGCCCCTCCCTCGTCTTACCGGAGTGTGCTGTTGTATCTAGCCGGTGCAGCGTATATCCTTCTAGCTGAATGTCCATGTCATCATGCTACAGTGTTTGATGTCCCGTTGGTAGGATATTTGTGATCGTACCTCGTCTTATTAATTTTCCAATGATTGTACTTTGGCGAGTAATATTGACGGTAACGGAAGCTTTCCCACTCGCCTTCTACGGATCCTTACGAGGCACCCCACTCTGTTTCCTCTGTACCTGCGTCTCTCTTTCCAATAACGGGGATGTCGGCCTTGTTGGGTGTTCGCAGTATGTCCTGTGCTTCCTGCTTGTTGAAGAAAAAATCCGAGGAGTGATCGCTGTCCTGCTATCCAGAAATCATTTTTTTGGCGCAAGATATGGTGGCAGAAACATTATGTACAAAATAAGTTACAAATAAAGCAAAAAAACCCACATAATAGCACAACTGGTTAGACGTCCGTAAAACTGCTGCCATTTCTTCCGGCTCCATTTTAGATACCGATGTGATTTAAGATTTGACGTGGACTCAGAACATCCAATTTCATTGGTTTGCTATGAACAATTGTAATTTTAAGAGTGACATTTTTTTACATAATTTGGGAAATTTACAGATTTTATAGGGCCCCTTTGCAGTTGTTTATTAAACATTATTTTACCAGGTATATTGACAGAAAGGACCCGGAAGGGGAGAGGAGAACTAGCTAAACTTTGAAAGCTATAAAAAAAATGAAGAAATTGTAGCTCGCGACATGTAATTTTTTTTTTATAGTAGCTCTCATGCTAGAAAAGGTTGGTGACCCATGGTCTATGCCAGAGCTGGGCAATTCCAGTCCTTGAGTGCCTGATTGGTGTCACAGTTTTGCCCCAGTTCCAGCTAACACACCTGACTCCAATAATTACCTAATCATGATCTTCAGTTTAGAATTCAATTTGATTAATCAGCTGTGTTTGCTAAGGATGGAGAAAAAGTGACACCAATCAGGCCCTCAAGGACTGGAGTTGCCCACCCATGGTCTAGAATTAAAAATACAAATTCTAGTATCGCCTTTAAGTGTGGACTGTGTGGTATTATTATACCAGTCCACCTTAACATCTTGCGGATTATTTCGACACCTTCCGGTGAAATTGCAGAGCACCAAATTCAAATTAAATTACTATAAATATTAAACTTTCATGAAATCACAAGTGCAATACATCAAAATAAAGCTTAACTTGTTGTTAACCTGTTGAGTGTAGGGGGCAGTATTTTGATGTTTGGATGAAAAACGTACCCAAATGAAACTGCCTATTTCTCAGGTCCAGAAGCTAGAATATGCATATAAAACACTCTAGAGTTTCCAAAACTGTCAAAATATTGTCTATGAGTATAACAGAACTGATATTGCAGGCGAAAACCCGAGGAAAATAAGTGCCTCTTATTTTGAAAACTCCCTGTTCCATTGCATGCCTTCCCTCCATTTAAAGGGATATCAACCAGATTCCTTTCCCTATGGCTTCCACATGGTGTGAACAGTCTTTAGATATAGTTTCAGCCTTTTATTCTGAAAAATGAGCACGAACGATCACATTGGGTCAGTGGATGGCTTGCACCAGAGTTTTGCATGCGCAACAGCTTGGAGCAGACATTTGTTCTCTCTCTCCTATTGAAAAAGCTACGGTCCGGTTTAAATATTATCGTAAAAACAGCCTGAGGATTGATTATAAAAAACGTTTGACATGTTTATATGAACTTTACGGATACTATTTGGAATTTTCGTCTGCCCGTCATGACCTGTGGATTACTAAACAATACGCGCCAACCAAATTGAGGTTTTTGGATATAAAAATAATCTTTATCGAACAAACAGAACATTTATTGTGTAACTGGGAGTGTAACTGAGTGCAAACATCCGAAGATCCTCAAAGGTAAGCGATTCATTTTATTGCTTTTCTGACTTTCGTGACCAATCTACTTTGCTGCTAGCTGTTGGTAATGTTTTGTCTGCTGAGAGAGATGTCCTCACATAAACGCTTTGTTTGCTTTCACTGTAAAGCTTTTAATTTTTTTTTTTATCTGACACGCCAGGTGGATTAACAACAAGCTAAGCTGTGTTTTGCTATATTGCACTTGTGATTTCATGAAAATTTAATTAGAATTTGGCGCTCTGCAATTCAGCGGATGTTGATGAAAATGATCAAGTTATAACGGGATGGGTGCGCCAAGAAGTTAATCCAGCTGCCGTGTCAGATTTCAAAAAGGCTTTACGGCGAAAGCAAACCATGTGATTATCTGAGGACAGTGCAAAGCACACAAATGCATAACAAATCATTTTCAACCAGGGAGTTGCGACACGAAAGTCAGAAATAGCGATATAATATATGCCTTACCTTTGAAGATCATCTTCTGTTGGCACTCCAAAAGGTCCCAGTTACATTACAAATAGTACTTTTATTCGATAAAGTCATTCTTTATATCCATAAAAACTCAGTTTAGCTGGCGCGCTTCAGTCAATAATCCACTCGGTTTCCTTCCTTCAAAATGCATACAAAATGAATCCCAAACGTTACGTAATAAACTTATCCAAACAAGTCAATCAATGTTTATAATCAAATCTTAGGTACCCTAATACGCAAATAAACGATAAACTTTAAGACGGAGAATCGTTATAGTCTTTTTTGTCCTGCAGCGAGAGGCTGCAGGCTCCTCAGTGGTTGATGGGTGGAGTGAAATAAACGTTGCCTACCAGGCATGATTGAAAAAGCTATTTGCGTGCATAAGGATGACATGTTTTATTCCCCATGTTCCTGCCCATTTGGTAATGGGCCATCCTAAACAGAAACAAATGTTACATATTAGTAAAGGCCAAGATTCAATTGAGAACTGTCTGATGGCTGAAGATATCATCACTTGAGAGAACAGCATGTGCAGCCTGAGGCAAGGAACAGTGCGCAAGCTTTTTTAGACATGATAAGGTTTGTATCATTCCCAACTAAAGTTGCCAAAAAACTCAAAATCTAGCATATAGGACCTGTTTCAAAAGCTCACGTTTACGCTCAACTTAGCCATTTCATATGCTTACTCGCTCCTTAATGGGGATAATATATTTTATTTTATTCAGCTAAGTTCAATTACATTATTTTTAATAGGGATGCACAATATATCGGTGAACATATTGGAATCGGCCGATATTAGCTAAAAATGCCAACATCAGTCTCGGCCCGATGTCTAGTGTAGCGCCGATGTGCAAAACCGATGTCAAAGCTGACGTGCATACCTATATAACGTAGGTAGATGACGTAATGACGCCACATAAAATTTTGCCCTACAAGTGCAACACAGAATTCCTAACCTATGACAATGTCTGACAATTTCTGCTGTGTGGATCGAGCAGTCAACAAATCGAGCAGTCATTTGAAAGAGTAAGAACATTTCAGCGAGACAGCTCAAAGGCAAAATCCATTAAGGCCAAGATATTTGAATACAATGCCCTTGACAATCAACCGTTCTCGACCGACTGGTTGAGCACCGGTACACGCTACCAAGTGCGCTATTTTTCAGATGTTGCCCTACCGGAGTTACACAGATAGCGTCACTGTTATTAGCTTCACGACATACTGGGTCTTTGCATGTCAAAAAAGATACATGTAAAATAACAAGACATTTGACAATAACACTATTTAACGTGTTAAATAAGCTTTTGACACGTCAAATAACACAGTTCTTTTTATAGAATGTTATGTTCTGAATTTGCACGTGCAAGCCAAGTGCCACCACTACTATCAGTAGCACTGTCAAAGCAGTAGCACTGTCTGCAAACAAGCAAACACCGGCCTCGAACGATGTATTACAATACCACGTTGGTAATAAAGCATTATTTGTTTGAACGCAACCTCTGGGGTAGCTAACTAGCTTTAGCTTGGTACCTAGCTAGCACCAATACAACCAGCCTGAAAACAATGACCAGTAGAAACTGCAGTCATTTTCATTATTCTTAGCAATGATTAAGGAATCCTTGTGATTAAGTATTAGGTAGGTAGCCACTTGTTGTTCTCCTAATTGAACTTCAGTTCATGAAAATAAATAGCTAGCCAACTACTTAACCCTGTTGCCCAAAGTTAACGTAATAAGCTGCCTGCTAGCTTCATCTGGCTAGTGAGGCTCGACCGGACTGGGTTATGTGTTGTGAAGCTAGCCACAATGAGGATTAGGCAACTTTTTTATTCATTCAACTTTTT
Organism: Oncorhynchus mykiss; assembly: GCF_013265735.2. Classification (NCBI taxonomy): domain Eukaryota; kingdom Metazoa; phylum Chordata; class Actinopteri; order Salmoniformes; family Salmonidae; genus Oncorhynchus; species Oncorhynchus mykiss. The sequence continues at coordinate 54,125,969 of NC_048565.1, forward strand.
CACTCCCGACGCTTTATCTGGACATGGTTCGTCAGGACCTCCAACAGCCGAAGCTAAGTAGTAACATTAACATGATGCCTTCTAATTGCAGTCGCTGTACTCATAATATACAGGAGAACGATCGCCTTACAGCGAGGACAGCTGTGCTGTAAGCCCAGCTTCAGACACAATCGTTAGGCAAGGGTAATTTCAGTGTAGGGAAGGATGAAACAGTGTCTGTGCCACCAGTAAGTACAGATAGTAACGTTAGTATAAATCCCCTCGCACGGTCCCCGCAGCCGGACAACTTTCTCAAGGTTTCTGGAGGGAAATGCTGTAGGAATGCTCAACCGGTGTCGCTCATTCAGCCTGACAGAAACTTTCAACCGGTTTTCCCCATTAAGCAACGAGTCGGAGTCAGAGGCCGAGCCTTCTTGTCTCTACTCCTCCTGTTACGGGGTCTGAGACGCCGAAGCTTCCCATCATTAGCTCTGACAAATTGAAAACTCTAGTCATTGTCGACTCCATTACCCGCAGTATTAGACTTAGTATTAGACAGTATTAGACAGTATTAGAAAACGAATCATCCAGCGATCATACACTGTTTACCAGGGGGCATGGCTACCGACGTTAAGGCTAATCTGAAGATGGTGCTGGCTAAAGAAAAAACTGGCTAGTGTAGAGAGTATAGAGATATTGTTATCCACGTCGGCACCAACAATGTTAGGATGAAACAGTCAGAGATCACCAAGCGCAACATAGCTTCAGGGTGTAAATCAGCTAGTAAGATGTGTCGGCATCGAGAAATTGTCTCTGGCCCCCTCCCAGTTAGGGGGAGTGATCAGCTCTACAGCAGAGTCTCACAACTCAATCGCTGGTTGAAAACTGTTTTCTGCCCCTCCCAAAAGATAGAATTTGTAGATAATTGGCCCTCTTTCTGGGACTCACCCACAAACAGGACCAAGCCTGACCTGCTGAGGAGTGACGGACTCCACCCTAGCTGGAGGGGTGATCTCATCTTATTTACCAACATAGACAGGGCTCTAACTCCTCTAGCTCCACAATGAAATGGGGTGCAGGCCAGGCAGCAGGCTGTTAGCCAGCCTGCCAGCATAGTGGAGTCTGCCACTAGCACAGTCAGTGTAGTCAGCTCAGCTATCCCCATTGAGACTGTGTCTGTGCCTCGACCTAGGTTGGGCAAAACTAAACATGGCGGTGTTCGCCTTAGCAATCTCACTAGGATAAAGACCTCCTCCATTCCTGTCATTATTGAAAGAGATCATGATACCTCACATCTCAAACTAGGGCTACTTAATGTTAGATCCCTTACTTCAAAGGCAATTATAGTCAATTAACTAATCACTGATCATAATCTTGATGTGATTGGCCTGACTGAAACATTGCTTAAGCCTGATGAATTTACTGTGTTAAATGAGGCCTCACCTCCTGGCTACACTAGTGACCATATCCCCCATGCATCCCGCAAAGGCGGAGGTGTTGCTAACATCTACAATAGCAAATTTCAATTTACAAAAAAAAAATGATGACGTTTTCGTCTTTTGAGCTTCTAGTCATGAAATCTATGCAGCCTTCTCAATCACTTTTTATAGCTACTGTTTACAGGCCTCCTGGGCCATATTACAGCGTTCCTCATTGAGTTCCCTGAATTCCTATCGGATCTTGTAGTCATAGCAGATAATATTCTAATCTTTGGTGACTTTAATATTCACATGGAAAAGTCCACAGACACACTCCAAAAGGCTTTCGGAGCCATCATCGACTCAGTGGGTTTTGTCCAACATGTCTCTGGACCTACTCACTGTCACAGATACTCTGGACCTAGTTTTGTCCCATGGAATAAATGTTGTGGATCTTAATGTTTTTCCTCATAATCCTGGACTATCGGACCACCATTTTATTACGTTTGCAATTGCAACAAATAATCTGCTCAGACCCCAACCAAGGAACATCAAAAGTTGTGCTATAAATTCGCAGACAACACAAAGATTCTTTGATGTCCTTCCAAACTCCCTCTGTCTACCCAAGGACATCAGAGGACAAAAATCAGTTTACCACCTAACTGAGGAACTCAACTTAACCTTGCGCAATACCCTAGATGTAGTTGCACCCCTAAAAACGAAAAACATTTCTCATAAGAAACTAGCTCCCTGGTACAGAGAAAATACCCGAGCTCTGAAGTAAGCTTCCAGAAAATTGGAAAGGAAATGGCGCCACACCAAACTGGAAGTCTTCCGACTAGCTTGGAAAGACAGTACCGTGCAGTATCGAAGAGCCCTTACTGCTGCTCGATCATCCTAAATTTCAAACTTAATTGAGGAAAATAAGAACAATCCGAAATTCCTTTTTGATACTGTCGCAACGCTAACTAAAAAGCAGCATTCCCCAAGAGAGGATGGCTTTCACTTCAGCAGTAATAAATTCATGAACTTCTTTGAGGAAAAGATCATGATTATTAGAAAGCAAATTACGGACTCCTCTTTAAATCTGCGTATTCCTTCAAAGCTCAGTTGTCCTGAGTCTGCACAACTCTGCCAGGACTTAGGATCAAGAGAGACACTCAAGTGTTTTAGTACTATATCTCTTGACACAATGAGGAAAATAATCATGGCCTCTAAACCTTCAAGCTGCATACTGGACCCTATTCCAACTAAACTACTGAAAGAGCTGCTTCCTGTGTTTGGCTCTCCTATGTTGAAGATATTAAATGGCTCTCTATCCACCGGATGCCACTCATTTTTAGAAAAGGCTGTTGCGCAGCAACTCACTGGCTTCCTGGAGACAAACAATGTATACAAAATGCTTCAGTCTGGTTTTAGACCCCATCATAGCACTGAGACTGCACTTGTGAAGGTGGTAAATGACCTTTTAATGGCATCAGACCGAGGCCCTGCATCTGTCCTTGTGCTCCTAGACCTTAGTGCTGCTTTTGATACCATCAATCACCACATTCTTTTGGAGAGATTGGAAACCCAAATTGGTCTACAAAGACAAGTTCTGATCTGGTTTAGATCTTATTTGTCGGAAAGATATCAGTTTGTCTCTGTGAATGGGTTGTCCTCTGACAAATCAACTGTAAATTGTGGTGTTCCTCAAGGTTCCGTTTTAGGACCACTATTGTTTTCACTATATATTTTACCTCTTGGGGATGTCATTCGAAAACATAATGTTAACTTTCACAGCTATGCGGATGAAACACACAGCTGTACATTTCAATGAAACATGGTGAAGCTCCAATATTGCACTCGCTAGAAGCCTGTGTTTCAGACATAAGGAAATGGATGGCTGCAAACTTTCTACTTTTAAACTCGAACAAAACAGAGATGCTTGTTCTAGGTCCCAAGAAACAAAGATATCTTATGTTGAATCTGACAATTATTCTTAATGGTTGTACAGTCGTCTCAAATAAAACTGAAGGACCTCTGCGTTACTCTGGACCCTGATCTCTCTTTTGACGAACATATCAAGACTGTTTCAAGGACAGCTTTTTTCCATCTACGTAACATTGCAAAAATCTGAAACTTTCTGTCCAAAAATGATGCAGAAAAATTAATCCATGCTTTTGTTACTTCTAGGTTAGACTACTGCAATGCTCTACTTTCCGGCTACCCGGATAAAGCACTAAATAAACTTCAGTTAGTTCTAAATACGGCTGCTAGAATCCTGACTAGAACCAAAAAAATTGATCATATTACTCCAGTGCTAGCCTACCTACACTGGCTTCATGTCAAGGCAAGGGCTGATTTCAAGGTTTTACTGCTAACCTACAAAGCATTACATGGGCTTGCTCCTACCTCGCTCTCTGATTTGGTCCTGCTGTACATACCTACACGTACGCTACGGTCACAAGACGCAGGCCTCCAAATTGTCCCTAGAATTTCTAAGCAAACAGCTGGAGGCAGGGCTTTCTTCTATAGAGCTCCATTTTTATGTAATGGTCTGCCTACCCATGTGAGAGACGCAAACTTGGTCTCAACCTTTAAGTCTTTACTGAAGACTCATCTCTTCAGTTGGTCATATGATTGAGTGTAGTCTGGCCCAGGAGTGTGAAGGTGAACGGAAAGGCTCTGGAGCAACGAACCGCCCTTGCTGTCTCTGCCTGGCCGGTTCCCCTCTTTCCACTGGGATTCTCTGCCTCGAACCCTATTACAGGGGTTGAGTCACTGGCTTACTGGTGCTCTTTCATGCCGTCCCTAGGAGGGGTGCGTCACTTGAGTGGGTTGAGTCACTGACATGATCTTCCTGTCTGGGATGGCTCCGCTCCCCCCCCCCCCCCCTTGGGTTGTGCCGTGGCGGAGATCTTTGTGGGCTATACTCGGCCTTGTCTCAGGATGGTAAGTTGGTGGTTGAAGATATCCCTCTAGTGGTGTGGGGGGTGTGCATTGGCAAAGTGGGTGGGGTTATATCCTTCCTGTTTGGCGCTGTCCGGGGGTATCATCGGATGGGGCCACAGTGTCACCTGACCCCTCCTGTCTCAGCCTCCAGTATTTATGCTGCAGTAGTTTGTGTCGGGGGGCTAGGGTCAGTTTGTTATATCTGGAGTACTTCTCCTGTTCTATCCGGTGTCCTGTGTGAATTTAAGTATGCTCTCTCTAATTCTCTCTTTCTCTCTTTCTTTCTCTCTCTCGGAGGACCTGAGCCCTAGGACCATGCCTCAGGACTACCTGGCATGATGAATCCTTGCTGTCCCCAGTCCATCTGGCCGTGCTGCTGCTCCAGTTTCAACTGTTCTGCCTGTGATTATTATTATTTAACCATGCTGGTCATTTATGAACATTTGAACATCTTGGCCATGTTCTGTTATAATCTCCACCCGGCACAGCCAGAAGAGGAATGGTCACCCCACAGCCTGGTTCCTCTCTAGGTTTCTTCCTAGGTTTTGGCTTTTCTAGGGAGTTTTTCCTAGCCATCGTGCTTCTACACCGGCATTGCTTGCTGTTTGGGGTTTTAGGCTGGGTTTCTGTACAGCACTTTGAGATATCAGCTGATGTACGAAGGGCTATAGAAATACATTTGATTTGATTTGATTTGATAGTGGAATTTGAGGCTTGTCTTCAAAATAAAAGTACCTCTTTGAAAGTGATGCAGAAGGTTACAATTGGTGGAATCATGGCATATTTAGACTAGATAATGTTAAACAAGGTCGGAATGTGAATCAATTAAATGGGGTATCAGTCTACTCGGTGACACCCACAGAATAGAACTGTGAAGAGTTTACGCAAATATTAGCGTTGTAGCTCTTATCGCAGGACTGTGATTCTGTGAAATCACCTCCCCAGTCAGCCTATTGTGTGTATTGACATTCATATTAAACTTTACAGCTTTAGCTAAGGATTGGGGATCAATGAAATATATCAGTCTACTCATTACCCAAGATATTTTTTCCCAACGTCCTCCTCAGAGTTATCAGACTCCAAAACATCCTCTGGAATAATGTTCAATACACATAGGTTGCCAATAAATGTTGCTCAATTCACAGTTGTTTCAGAGTCCCGCAAAAAGAGCTACGACGCTAATGTTCTCTGGGTGTCACTGAGAAGACTGATACGCCATGTCATTGATCCACAATCCATAGGTAAGGCTGTACAGTGAAAGAAGTATGACCCTAACGCAATTCTAAAGTATAATACATCCAGTGTGATTTCAACATATTTTTGTCATATTAACTAATTGTCTTTTGTTGATTTCATAGAAACAACATTCCAACCTCGTTTAGCATGATCTATTTAATAATGGCATAATTCTACTATTTGTATTTATTTGCATCACTGTCAATTACATACTTTTATTTTGAAGGCTAACCCCTATTGTGGCTAATCCTTATTGTGGCTAGCTTCACAAAGATTCACAAAGATGGGTCCGACCACCATTAATAATCAAATAAGAACTGTCTTATAAATTAGGGTAATTTTAGATGATGACACCTAGCTATAAAGTTTGTTAGCAAACTATACCTACTGAAACAGATTGTCGTTTTGCTATGTTTTTCGGGAAGAACATTGTTTGCATCCATGAGCTAGCTAGCTTTTTTTATGACCAGCACTGTAGGTGTGCGAGACAACTCTCCCAGCATCGTAGCATACGTATCGATAAATCGTTGTGACATATGAAATACAAGTGATAGTTATTACACATTGATTACACTATGTTAAAAAAAATTATGAACTCGTTAAATTATTATGTGACAGTCATATTCAGGTCCTGATTGGTCAACAAGCTTATTTGACATGTAACTTTTTTGACATGCAAAGACCCAAACAGTGTTCCCTAGAAATCCTGGTTCAGAATGAAACGACAAATGAACAACGAAACAGCACAGCAAGTAAATTAAAGAAATAGGTTTTGATTATGTTTTCCTGGTAATGGGGACATACGTAAATGCCAACAAAATAACTTTTTGGTCAGTGGTGTGTGTGTGTGTAACCTCAGGAGCCACACTTGGGATAAAGAAAAAGTGGCCTTTATAATCAAGTCTTCGAGGTCAGAATAGAAGTCTCTCAGTAAGTGCAGGGAGACACACATAACTAGCTAAGGTCTCTGCACAGCTATTTCCAGGTCTCTCCAGAGATGTTCGATCGGGTTCAAGTCCGGGCTCTGGCTGGGCAACTCCAGGACATTAAGAGACTTGTCCCGAAGCCACTCCTGAGTTGTCTTGGCTGTGTGCTTAGGCCCGTTGTCCTGTTGAAAAGTGAACCTTCACCCCAGTCTGAGGTCCTTAGCGCTCTGGAGCAGGTTTTCTTCAAGGATCTCTGTACTTTTCTCTGTTCATCTTTCCCTCGATCCTTACTAGTCTCCCAGTCCCTGCCGCTGAAAAACATGCCCACAGCATGATGCTGCCACCACGCTTCACCGTAGGGATGGTGCCAGGTTTCCTCCAGATGTGACACTTGGCATTCCAGGCTAAAGAGTTTAATCTTGGTTTCATCAGATGAGAGAATCTTGTTTCTCATGGTCTGAGAGTCACTTAAGTGCCTTTTGGCAACTCCAAGCGGGCTGTCATGTGCCTTTTACTGAGGAGGGGCTTCCGTCTGGCCACTCTACCATAAAGGCCTCCCTGACCAAGGCCCTTCTCCCCCAATTGCTCAGTTTGGCCAGGCAGCCAGCTTCCATTTAAGAATGATGGAGGCCACTGTGTTCTTGGGTCATTCAATGCTGCAGCAATTTATTGGTACCCTTTCCCAGATATGTGCATCGACACAATCCTGTCTCAGAGGTCTACGGGCAATTTCTATGGACGACCTCATTGCTTGGTTTTTGCTCTGACATGCACTGTCAACTGTGGGACCTTATTTAGATCATGTCCAATCAACAGAATTTCCCACAGATCAATGGAAACAAGATGCACCTGAACTACATTTTGAGTCTCATAGCAAAGGGTCTGAATAGTTATGTAAATAAGGTATTTATGTTTTTTTAATTTTTGAAACATTCTAAAAACCTGTTTTCGTTTTGTCATTATGGGGTATTGTGTGCAGATCGCTGAAGACATATTTCTTATTTAATACATTTTAGAATGTTTCGCTCAAATTCAAGTTGTTGGCCACTGCCAAGAATTGCAATTCTACAAGTAGAAAAGGCATGTTCGTAGATAACAGGACGGCACGCAGCTCATACCAGTTTTGTTCTAGCAAGAGAAGGAATGGCCTCTCACTGTGATACGTACCTATTGGCAGTCTATCGACAGTGAGATTCTTGTGTGTTTCATGCTTAAGTGTCCCTGCGCAGGATTCAGCCAGCAAGCAAAGAGGTATCAGCAGAAAAGTTGTGTGGTGTGTGAGAGAGAAACTCACAGCATTTCGTACCATTTACATTGAATAGATTAGAACATACAAGCATCAAATATAGGCCAGCTCAGGAATCCATATTAACATGTACAGGGAACTGCCAAAATAAAGGAAACACTTGAGTAAATGAGGGATACAAAGTAAGCAGATACTTCCACACAGGTGTGGTTCCTGAGTTAATTAAGCAATTAACATCCCACCATGCTTAGGGTCAAGTATAAAAATGCTGGGCAGGCTCACTTGCCCATTACTTTGGCTACCATGGCTAGAAGAAGAGATTTCAGTGACATTGAAAGAGAGTTGATTGTTGGGGCACGTTTGGCAGGAGCTTCAGTGATGAAGACTGCTCAACTTGCTGTGTTTCAAGAGGAACAGTGGTACTGATTGAACCCAATTGAACACAATTTTCCACTACCAGCAACAAAACAACAAACTATGGAAGAACTGTGGAAGAATGATGTTGCATCCCACCAATAGAGCTCCAGACACTTGTAGAATCTATGCCAATGTGCTTTGAAGCTGTTCTGGTGGCTCGTGGTGGCCCTATTGAGACACGTTATGTTGGTGATTCCATTATTTTGGCAGTGACCTGTATATGTCCTGGGCATTGGAGAAGGTGTATGTGCAGTTGTTGAGTGGATACTGACCTCTTTTCCTGGTGCCCTGGTGGAGCGGAGTGTTTAGATAGGTCACTGCACTCTTCTTCCTCTGCACAGCGTGGATAGGAACACGTATGTGGGAGAAGAAATACAGCTGTGATTTGACTGCAAGTTTATCATGTCACTCACTCAAAAAGAAAACCTATTTGCTATTCATATGCTACACAGGGCCAGATCCTACCTTCATTAATTCAGATATGCACATTGAAAACAGTGCGTATTATGCTCACATTTTAAAAAGCATGTGCACTGGCATCCAATTGAATAAGAAACACATTGTGTATCGGCTGTTGTAATAATGTGTGGTTACACTATCAAAAATGTTTGATAAGTAGAAGAACAGCAGTGTAAGTCCATACCTCAGGCTCAAACACAGCTCCACTGTACACCGGATTGGCTGTTGTTCTTCGCTTACGCTCCTGCCTCCTCCTCTGAATTTCTATAACCACAGAGTAGTATATTAATACAGGCATTGCAGTATACACTCCTAGGGAATGCGGGTGAATGTAGGAACTGGAATTTACTTCAGGCGAAACTGGCTGTGCTTACCTTCCAAACGGTCATGGGTAACAAGTCCGAGGGACACCATGAAGGCAAGTTTCTGGGGGGAAACAATAAAAGAGTATTAGGACAACCCCCTCCATAAATTGTGCCTTCTGTGAGGAGAATTCCTAACATGAACAATTACACTATATATAAAAAAGTATGTGGACATCCCTTCAAATTAGTGGATTCGGCTATTTCAGCCACACCCTTTCTGACAAGATAATACATTTTTTTAGCACACAGCCATGCAATCTTCATAGAATTGCCTTACTGAAGAGTACAGTGACTTTCAAAGTGTAACTGTCATAGGATGCCACCTCTCTAGTTCGTCAAATTTCTGCCCTGCTAGAGCTGCCCCGGTCAACTGTAAGTGCTGTTATTGTGAAGTGGAAACGTCTAGGAGCAACAACGGCTTAGCAACGAAATGGTAGGCCACACAAAGTCACAGAACTGGACCGCCAAGTGCTGAAGCGTGTAAAAATATAGTCTGTCCTCGGTTGCAACACCCACTACCGAGTTCCAAACTGCCAATGGAAGCAATGTCAGGACAATAACGTTGGGAGCTTCATGAAATGGGTTTCAATGGCTGAGCAGCCACACGCAAGCCTAAGATCACCATGCACAATGCCAAGCGTTGGCTGGAGTGGTGTAAAGCTTGCCGCCATTGGACTCTAGAGCAGTAGAAACGAGTTCTCTGGAGTGACGAATCACGCTTCACCATCTGGCAGTCCGACGGACGAATCTGGCTTTGGTGGATGCCAGGAGAAAGCTACTAATCACCTAACATCAGTACCCAACCTCACTAATGCTCTTGTGGCGGGGCCACAGTGGCTCCTGACCCCTCCTGTCTCAGCCTCCAGTATTTATGCGTCGGGGGGCTAGGGTCAGTTAATCTCTCTCTCTCTCTGAGCCCTAGGACCATGCCTCAGGACTACCTGGCATGATGACTCCTTGTTGTCCACCTGGCTGTGCTGCTGCTCCAGATTCAACTGTTCTGCCTGCGGCTATGGAACCCTGACCTGTACACTGTGATTACTATTATTTGACCATGCTGGTCATTTATGAACATCTTGGCCATGTTCTGTTATAATCTCCACCCGGCACAGCCAGAAGAGGACTGGCCACCCCTCACAGCCTGGTTCCCCTCTAGGTTTCTTCCTAGGTTTTGGCCTTTCTAGGGAGTTTTTCCTAGTCACCATGCTTCTACACCTGCATTGCTTGCTGTTTGGGGTTTTAGGCTGGGTTTCTGTACAGCACTTTGATATGTCAGCTGATGTAAGAAGGGCTATATAAATAAATACATTTGAATTTGGCTGAATGGAAGCAAGTCCCCGCAGCAATGTTCCAACATCTAGTGGAAAGCCTTCCCATAAGAGTAGATGCTGTTATAGCATCAAAGGGGGGACCAACTCCATATTAATGCCCATGATTTTGGAATGAGATGTTCGATGAGTAGATATCTATAACAGTGGCAAGAAAAAGTATGTGAACCCTTTGGAATTACCTGGATTTCTGCATGAATTGGTCATCAAATGTGGTATGATCTTCATCTAAGTCACAACAATAGACAAACATAGTGTGGTTAAACTAATAACAGACACATTCTTGTATTTTTCTTGTCTATATTGAATACATTATTTAAACATTCACAGTGTAGGTTGGAAAATTTATGTAGTTTGGAAAATGTAACCCCTCGGCTAATCTCACGCTCGTCGTAATGACTAGACCAGGGTGCAGCGTGCGTAGAGTTCCACATATTTTTAATAAATAGAAACTCAATAAACAAGACAATAAAGCACAAATGAAAGGTCAAGCTACTGGTGTGCACACAGGCAACTAACTGTAGACAAGATCCCACAAATCACAAATTAGGAAATGGCTACCTAAATATGATCCCCAATCAGAGACAACGATAAACAGCTGTCTCTGATTGGGAACCATACCAGGCCCACATAAACCATTAATCACCTAGATGACCCACCCTAGTCACTATCACGCCGCAACCAACATAGAGATTAAACAGCTCTCTATGGTTAGGGCGTGACAGTACCACCCCCCAAAGGTGCGGACTTCGACCGCAAAACCTGACTCAATAGGGGCGGGTCCGGGTGGGCATCTACAAAGGATGACACGGGGCGTCAGGGGTGGCTCTGGTGCGGGGCGAAGTACCCACTCCGCTCGCAGATACATCATCCTCCATGGTGGCTCTGGTGCGGGGATCTTCGCCGGAAGCTCCGGACCGTGGGTCGTTGCTGGAGACACCGGACCTTTTGTCGGCGCCGGACCGTAGATCATCGCCGGAGGCACAGGACTGTAGATCGTCTCAGGAGGTTCCGGACTGCTGACCGTCTCAGGAGGTTCCGCACTGTAGACCGTCGTTGGAGGTTCCGGACTGTGGACCGTCATTGGAGGTTCCGGACTGGGAACTGTCGCCGGAAGCTCTGGACTGGGAACTGTCGCCGGAAGCTCTGGACTGGGAACTGTTGCAGGAAGCTCTGGACTGGGAACTGTCGCAGGAAGCTCTGGACTGGGAACTGTCGCAGGAAGCTCTGGACTGGGAACTGTCGCAGGAAGCTCTGGACTGTGGAGGCGCACTGGAGGCCTGATGCGTAGAGCTGGCACAACGTGTCCTGGACAGATAACAACCCTTGCACGGCAAGTGAGGGGAGCTAGCACATGATGCACTGGACTGTGAAGGCGCACTGGGACACAGTGCGTAGAACCGGCGCAGGATGTACTGGACCCTGGAGGCGCACTGGAGACCAGGAGCGCTGAGCCGGCACAACCCGCCCTGGACAGATACCCACTTTAGCACGACAAGTGCGAGGAGCTGACACAGGACGTACTGGGCTGTGAAAGCGCACTGGAAACCTGATGCGTATAGCCGGCATCAATTGTACCGGAACTTTAACACACTTCTCAGGACAAGTGCGAGGAACTGTCACAGATGGCATCGGACAGCTATCACGCTCCTCAGGGCGAATGCCGTGCATACCACGCCAAACCAACAGCTCTTTCTCTTCACTCTCCTCCAATTTGTCCAATAACTCCTCGACAGACTCTGACTCAACCTTCAACTTTGCCGACTGCTCCATGTGCTCCCCCCCAAATATTGGGGTTTCTGTGGCCCACCTCCCCGACTTCGTCACGGTCCCTCTTTCGCTGCTTCCGCCTGCCTCCATGGCGGGCTCTTCACTCCTGCTATTATGTCGTCCCAAGTCCAGGATGTTCTCTCCCTAATCCCCTCCACAGACCAGGATGCCATTATCTACCAGGCAAGCTGCATGGTCCGTTGTTGGTGGGATCTTCTGTTACGCTCATCGTAATGATTGGACCAAGAGTAGAGTTCCACATATATTAATTAAATGAAACTTACCAAACAAAAACAAACAAGTACAAACAAAACGTGAAGCTACTGGTGTGCACACAGGCAACTAACTGTAGACAAGATCCCACAAACACAACGGGTAAAATGGCAACCTAAATATGATCCCCAATCAGAGACAACGATAAACAGCTGCCTCTGATTGGGAACCATATCAGGCTACCATAGACATACAATTTACCTAGATGACCCACCCTAGTCACTATCACGCCCCAACCAACATAGAGAATAAACAGCTTTCTATGGTCAGGGCGTGACAGCTAATGACTTCTCCAAAAGCTAATTGGAGTCAGGAGTCAGCTAACCTGGATTCCAATCAATGAGACAGATTGGAGATGTTGGTTGGAGCTGCCTTGCCCTATAAAAAAATACTCACAAAATCTGAGTTTGCTATTCACAAGAAGCATTGCTTGATGTGAATCATGCCTCGAACAAAAGAGACCTCAGAAGGCCTAAGATTAAGAATTGTTGACTTGCATAAAGCTGGAAAGGATTACAAAAGTATCTCTAAAAGCCTTGATGTTCATCAGTCCACGGTAAGACAAAATGTCTATGAATGGAGAAAGTTCAGCACTGTTGCTCCTCTCGCTAGGCCATCCTGCAAAGATGACTGCAAGAACACAGTGCAGAATGCTCAATGAGGTTAAGAAGAATCCTAGAGTGTCAGCTAAAGACTTACAGAAATCTCTGGAACATGCTAACATCTCTGTTGACGAGTCAACGATACGTAAAACACTAAACAAGAATGGTGTTCATGGTAGGACACCATGGAAGAAGCCACTGCTGTCCAACAAAACATTGCTACATGTCTGAAGTTTGCAAAAGTACACCTGGATGTTCCACAGCACTACTGGCAAAATAGTCTGTGGACAGAGTAAACTACAGTTGAGTTGTTTGGAAGGAACACACAACACTATGTGTGGAGAAAAAAGGGCACAGCATAAATACATCAAAACCTCATCCCAACTGTAAAGTATCGTGGAGGGAGCATCGAGGTTTGGGGCTGTTTTGCTGCCTCAGGGCTTGGACAGCTTGCTATCATCGACGGAAAAATTAATTCCAAAGTTCATCAAAACATTTTGCAGGAGAATGTTAGACTACCTGTCTGCCAATTGAAGCTCAACAGAAGTTGGGTGATGCAACAGGACAGCGACCCAAAACACAGATGTAAATTAACAACAATGGCTTCAACAGAAGAATATACACCTTCTGGAGTGGCCCAGTCAGAGTCCTGACCTCAACCCGATTGAGATGCTGTGGCATGACCTCAGGAGAGCAGTTCACACCAGACATCCCAAGAATATTGCTGAACCGAAACAATTTTGTGAAGAGGAATGGTCCAAAACTCCTTCTGACCGTTTTGCAGGTCTGATCCGCAACTACAGAAAACGTTTGGTTGAGGTTATTGCTGCCAAAGGAGGGTCAACCAGTTATTAAATCCAAGGATTCACATACTTTTTCCCACCCTGCACTGTGAATGTTTACACAGTGTGTTAAATAAAGACATGAAAACGTATAATTGTTTGTGTGTTATTAGTTTAAGCAAACTGTGTTTGTACATTGTTGTGACTTAGATGAAGATCAGATCAAATTGTATGACCATTGTATGACCAATTTATGCAGAAATCCAGGTATTTCAAAAGGGTTTACATACTTTTTCTTGCCACTCTAATTTGTCATGTAGTGTATACTGTATCTATAAATGACTTTATATGTTTACACTACATCTTTGGCAAAGCCTGCCTCCCAGAGTCATCTGTGAAGAACTTTAAGGTTCTATCAGTAGGCTGACATTCCAAAAAGTATGGTATGTATTTGTTATGCAGGTTTGACCCCAAGTTCAGAATGAAGCATAAGCTCCTTCTCCAGTATACCTGAGGATTGTCCTCTCTCTTTAGTCTCGGTGCTGGAGACAGAGGAGGGGTCCTGCTCACCAACATCTTCTGCCCCAATCCCCCCCGTGCTTTAACAGTCTGGAAACAGAGGGAGGAAAACAACGCTCTTAAAACATGAACAATGAAAGTAACAGAGTTATACATGTAGAATTACTTCAATTATGAAAAGGGAACAAGTCACTTTCCCATCCAAACTGTCCTGCTGACCCCACAAAATGTATTCATTTCCCTGAAAATGGACGATACAATTCTAGTATCGTAACTTCCCACCCAAACTGTGGTGCTGACCTTGGTGTCGGAGGTTAGGCCGCTGATTTGCAGTGTCTGCACCGATGCCGGGGCCGTGATGACAATGCCCGTCAACATGCCTGTGGGCTGGCCGCTCTTGGCGGCGCAGGGCTGGCCATTGATGATGCGCACCTGGTGGATGAGCCCGGCGCTGGAGGGCAGCGAGGAGGGGCTCAGCTTGTTGGTCAGCATCACCGGGCCCCGCTGGAGCAGCTGGAGTGCAGTCATCATGGGCCGAAGGGGCGCTGGGGCAATGGGCACACTGTTGGGCTTCGCCCGGACCTGAGTTGGGAGGATAGGGGTCAGAGGTTAGCCAATCATTCATCAGGTGTCATATTGGAGCTTATGGGTCTTCACAAATGTGTGTAAAAGAGACCGACCAGGGAAAGGTAATTCCAATGTGGTGCTCTGAGGTATCACTGTAGATGGAGGCATACAGTGGGGCAAAAAAGTATTTAGTCAGCCACCAATTGTGCAAGTTCTCTCACTTAACAAGATGAGAGAGGCCTGTAATTTTCATCACAGGTACACTTCAACTATGACAGACAAAATTAGAAAAAAAATCCAGAAAATCACATTGTAGGATTTTTAATTAATTAAATTAACAGGTGCCATTAATACAGGTAACGAGTGGAGGACAGAGGAGCCTCTTAAAGAAGAAGTTACAGGTCTGTGAGAGCCAGACATCTTGCTTGATTGTAGGTGACCAAATACTTATTTCCACCATAATTTGCAAATTAATTAATTAAAAATCCTACAATGTGATTAGTTGAAGTGTACCTATGATGAAAATTACAGGCCTCTCATCTTTTTAAGTGGGAGAACTTGCACAATTGGTGGCTGACTAAATACTTTTTTGCCCCACTGTACTATATAATCACAGTCTCTACTTAACTATGAACACTTAGGTAAGGAAGGTGTCAGTAAAAGTGACAACCCAAAAATTGAGCTGTTAAATGAACCTGCGATAGGTTGTGAAATGTAAGCGGTCATTCATTTCACCATCAAAACCAGAAAAAAATGGTGACCTTGGTGGTTTTGCTGATGTTCCTTTTGGCTTTGCTGGTGTTCCTAACCCTTACAAGCAGGACGTCACTTGTGCTCTTGACGAGGATGGCTGTGTAGTTGAGTAGCTCCGTGGAACTGAAATGATTTTGGCAATGCTATTTACCTATTTTGGGGCATAGTTATACAAGTGAAAGGCAGATTTTTGTTACAACGAAAATTAACAGTTCTAAACTGGATAGCCGCAAATCACAGCGTACAAAGGATTCACTGCAGACACAACTGTCCAAGCTTAGCAAGGAAATTGAGGCTGCCTACAGGCCAGATATGCCAGACACTGCAACTTGCGAGCCCACTCTGACCTTTCTTGCCTCTGAAATCAGAGCAATTTGTTTGTCCACCCAAAATATTGAACAAGACACATCAGAAATTAAGACCACAATGTAGTGTTGGGTTCTGAGAATATGAAAATATACTTATGTCACTGATGGAGTGCTGAGGTTTAGAGGCTCTACACCAGCGGAACCCAGCGACAACATTGCGCTGAAAAGGCAGCAGGCGAAATTCAAAAATATTTTTTTGAAATATGTAACGTTCAAACATTAACAACTGCAATACAGCATATCTAATCTACCCATCGTGTCCGATTTAAAAAATGCTTTACAGAGAAAACACAACATATGATTATGTTAGGTCATTGCCAAGTAAAAAAAAACAGCCATTTTTCCAGCCAAATGAGAAATATAGATTAAATGAATCACTAACCGTTGATGATCTTCATCAGATGACACTCATAGGACATCATGTTACACAATACATGTATGTTTTGTTCGATTATGTGCATATTTATATCCAAAAATCTCAGTTTACATTGGCGCGTTACGTGCAGTAATGTTTTGATTCCAAAACATCCGGTGATTTTGCAGAAATACTCATAATAAACATTGATAAAAGATACAAGTGTTATTCACAGAATTAAAGATAAACTTCTCCTTAATGCAACCGCTGTGTCAGATTTTAAAAAAACTTAATGGAAAAAGCATAATTTGAGGATGACGCTCAGAACCCAAAACAGCCAGAGGAATATCAGCCATTTTGGAGTCAACGAAGTTAGAAATAACACCATAAATATTCACTTACCTTTGCACTCCCAGGAATCCCAGTTCGACAATAAATGACTGATTTGTTCCATAAAGTCCATCATTTATGTCCAAATAGCCACTTGTTGTTAGCGTGTTCAGCCCAGTAATCCATCTTCATGAGGCGCAGGCACTATGTCCAGACAAAAACTCGAAAAGTTCCGTTACAGTCCTTTAGAAACATGTCAAACGATATATGGAATCAATCTTTAGGATGTCTTTAACATAAAACATCAATAAATGTTCCAACCGGAGAATTCCTTTGTCTGAAGAAAAGCACTGGAATGAGAGGTAACTCTGGCGGGAGCGCGCGTCATGAGACCAAGGCACTCTGCAGACCACTGACTCAAAGAGGTCTCATGAGCCCCTCCTTTATAGTAGGCTCCTCATTCAAGTTTCTAAAGACGGTTGACATCTAGTGGAAGCCCTAGGAAGTGCAACTTTATCCATATCTCAATGTGTATTCGGTAGGCCAAGCTTTGAAAAACTACTAACCTCAGATGTCCCACTTCCTGGTTGGATTTTTCTCAGGTTTTCACCTGCCATATGAGTTCTGTTATACTCACAGACATCATTCAAACAGTTTTAGAAACTTCAGAGTGTTTTCTATACAATACTAATAATAATATGCATATATTAGCATCTGGGACAGAGTAGGAGGCAGTTCACGCTGGGCACACTATTCATCCAAAAGTGAAAATGCTGCCCCCTATCCCAAAAAGGTTAAGGGTTATAAGAGGAAGGTATATAGTGTGTGCAACTAAGCTTGGAATGTGTTGAGTGCAGGGAAGCGATTACATGTGGCAGGCATTGGTAAGGGGAGAGAGCCATGGATTGGTGATGGAGGGGGGTTGAGGTCAGGTCAGCTTAAGGGATAAATAAAAGTTTATGGCCGGTATCACTAGTGTCCTGCCTAGCAGTAAAGAACGATGTTTGTACAGTAGGAGGAGACTCAGCCTATGAGGAAAGGTTGTGTGAAAATGTTTTTGTCTAATGCAGCTGTATTGAACATCTGGGCAGAATAAACTTGGTTAAGCTTTCATTGTGTTCGTAAAGGTTTTTACTTTGAGTATTAGAACCGAACAGTTGGCGTCAGATGGTATAGAGTACAGTATATACATATGAGATGAGTAATAGGGTATGTAAACATTATATAATGTGGCATTGTTTAAAGTGGCAGCAGCATTTTTGGCCTTCCTGTGACATTGAGTGATGTAGGTGTCCTGGAGGGCAGGTAGTTTGCCCCCAGTGATGCGTTGCGCAGCCCGCACTACCCTCTGGAGAGCCTTACGGTTGTTGTGATACAGCCCGGTGCAGGGTAGGTTCCATAAGGATAGGTCCCGGGTGGAGGTTTTCCTCTGCGATATCCAGGTAAAAAACAGGTCTAGGGTGGGATCCTTCAAGGATAGGTCCCGAGTGGAGGTTTTCCTCTGCGAGATCCAGGTAAAAAACAGGTCTAGGGTGGGATCCTTCAAGGATAGGTCCCGAGTGGAGGTTTTCCTCTGCGAGATCCAGGTAAAAAACAGGTCTAGGGTGGGATCCTTCAAGGATAGGTCCCGAGTGGAGGTTTTCCTCTGCGATATCCAGGTAAAAAACAGGTCTAGGGTGGGATCCTTCAAGGATAGGTCCCGAGTGGAGGTTTTCCTCTGCGAGATCCAGGTAAAAAACAGGTCTAGGGTGGGATCCTTCAAGGATAGGTCCCGAGTGGAGGTTTTCCTCTGCGAGATCCAGGTAAAAAACAGGTCTAGGGTGGGATCCTTCAAGGATAGGTCCCGAGTGGAGGTTTTCCTCTGCGAGATCCAGGAGTGACAATACAGTGTATGGTAGGTTCCAAATTAGGATAGGTCCCTAGTGGGGGTATTCCCCTGTGAGATCTGTAAAAGGGACAAAAGTCCCAGCTGCAGGGAGTTTTTGTAAGACTAGAGTTCTAGAAGCTAGTGAGTTTTAGGAAGACGAGAGTTCTAGAAGCTAGCGAGTAAAAAAGAAAAGAAAAATGAAGATATTCGAACACTGTTTGAGTTACGTGTAGTAGCAGTAGCAATACGGAGAGAGGTTGGTTTATGCCCTATGGGGAGGGGGTGGAAATAGGAAAACAAAGTGTGAATAATTTTGGTAATGTGGGTTATCAACAACAGTGATATTTGGGGCGCATTACTGGAATAAAACATTAAGTCATCCGTATTCTCCAGTAATACATTTGCAGACGCTATAGTATAGGTTCTAATACAAGGTATTAAGTGCCGTGACCAAATCATTATTATCCGGGGAAGTGGGCAGCGCTACCTTGGAAAATGGTTAATAGTAGGTGTCTATTATAGACGGGAGTGAAGAAATCTAAAACACCCTAGACACAGTCGAAAGAGGTTTGGGAATAACTATTCATATTAGAGGTCGACCGAATAATAGGCATGGCTGATTAATTAGGGCTGATTTCAAGTTTTCATAACAATCGGTAATCAGCCTTTTTGGACGCCGATTATGACCAATTACATTGCAATCCACGAGGAGACTGCGTGGCAGGCTGACCAGCTGTTACCCGAGTGCAGCATCAAAAGGACCTTAAGTTGCTGGATAGTATTAAACTTATCTTATAAAAAAACAATCAATCTTCACATAATCACTAGTTAACCACACATGGTTGATGATATTACTAGGTTATCTAGCTTGTTCTGTGTTGCATATAATCAATGTGGTGCCTGTTAATTTGTCATCGAATCACAACCTACTTCAACTTCGCCAAACGGGTGATGATTTATCAAAAGCGCATTCGTGAAAAAAGCACAATCGTCGCACAAATGTACCTAACCATAAACATCAATGCCTTTCTTAAAATCAATACACAAGTATATTTTTTAAACCTGCATATGTAGTTAAAATAAATTCATGTTAGCAGGTAATTGTGTCACTTATCTTGCGTTCAGTGCAAGCAGAGTCAGGGTATATGCAGCAGTTTGGGCAGCCTGGCTCGTTGCGAACTGTGTTAAGACCATTTCTTCCTAACAAAGACAGTAATTCATTTGCCAGAACATAATTATGAAATACGCTACGGTTCCATATTCCACTGAAAGAATATATTCCACTGAAAGAATTTCTACATTTTAACCTGCGTGTCGTGATTGCGTTTGGTATGGGGAGACAAAATACATTTATGCACGATGGCACGCGCGTGCAGCCGGTTTGGGTTCCATGTTAGCAATGCTTGAGGCACAGCGCTGTTTATGACTTCAAGCCTATCAACTCCCGAGATTAGGCTGGCAATACTAAAGTGCCTATAAGAACATCCAATAGTCTATGAAATACAAATGGTCTATGAAATACAAACGGTATAGAGAGAAATAGTCCTATAATTCCTATAATAACTACAACCTAAAACTTCTTAATTGGGAATATTGAAGACTCATGCTAAAAGGAACCACCAGCCTTCATATGTTCTCATGTTCTGAGCAAGGAACTTAAACGTAAGCTTTTTTACATGGCACATATTGCACTTTTACTTTCTTCTCCAACATGGTGTTTTTGCATTATTTAAACCAAATTGAACATGTTTCATTACTTATTTGAGACTAAATTGATTTTATTTCTGTATTATATCAAGTTAAAATAAAAGTGATCATTGTTCATTCAGTATTGTTGTAATTGTCATTATTACAAATATATATATATGAAAATCGTCCGATTAAATCGGTATCGGTTTTGGTCCTCCAATAATCGGTATCGGCAATGAAAAAATCATAATCGGTCGACCTCTAATTCATATGGCGACAGACGGCCCCGATTCTCCAAGCGGAGCTAGAGGATTTTAATAAAGCCATGGAGTCGCTGAAAGAAGCGCACGAGCATTCTACCAATTCAGCTCGAATATGGGGAATTAATAGATGTACTTAGCTACCAAAAGGCTGGGTACGTGAGTACATTGATAGAATTTGTACTTCGGCGTTGATGGCAGGTTTGAAACCTGTGATCAAAACGACAGTTGTGGGGGTTGTGGATATAATAGAGGAAGATGTTTTGAGAGTGGAATATAACTCCGCTCACTTCGCAGATGTGCGAGGGGTTAATACGGCCACAGTGAAAGTCAATAACAGTGGTTTCAATGGCCAAGGTAAGACAAAGAAACGTATAAAAAAAACATCAAAGCGTAAGGAGATAGATGTGGGACTAAAACAGGGCGCTATCGGACATTGTAAGAATAAGGTGATACTGGAACCTGCTGCAGTCGAAGGAAATGCCGCTATACAAGTGTTTGCATCTTTTACAAAAGAGCAACAACAAATCCTTTTGAGAGTAGCAGGAGAGGAAATGTCACAGGTTCAATCGATAGTGGTTCATAGAGATTACAGTTTCTTGTTTTTATGTGAAGGAAGACGTATGAGATCACATCTTACCCAACTTTTTAGTAGAGGCCAGGGATCAAATATCGCAGATTCCCTATGATGAGAAAATGGCTAAATTTGCCAGAGGAAAATGTACTTTGGGTTGAAGAATCTAGGCAAAATGCCAGGGGAATGGATTCCAGAGGTAACACATTTTAATTATCTGGCCAAACACTCCTTGCAAACTCAGAAAGCCTTGTTTCTCATGAGACATTTTATGTGGTTTTATTCTGAAATAGATTTCTAGAATGTACGAAAGGGTAGAGGGGTAACGAGGAATTAGCAAAGGGGATACTAAACCTAAAATGAACTTTTTTTTATAGTTAGTTCATAAACATTGTGGTGCAGTGGTTATGGAGAATAGTACATGCTAAAGATACATAAACGATACGTAAACATCAAGGGTGGTGTGAAGTCAATATGTTTTTGGGTTTCATGGAACATATTAGTGATCATTGTTCCAGAGTCGTGACTGATGTATATTGACTAAATTATTTGAGAATGTTTTAGTATGTTTATAACTGTAGAAGTGCATTAGGAGTAGTGACTAGTGTGTTATGGGTTTGATATATGTGCAAATGTATCTGTAGCAGGAGGTGTTTGAGACAGAATGTTTACATAGGGCTGTTAAGTGGGATGGAACGTGACTGCAGTGAAGATCTGAGGGGGCTCATAAATTAAGGTCATGGTGGTAGAGGGGTATCATTCCCAGAGACTATGTATATTGTTGCAGGAGATAGCTCATAGGAGGGAGGACAGCTGACTGTTAAGTTAAATTGAACATTACACATACCCAGGTCATGGTGAGAGTAGAAAAGATAGTGGTAATGGTAAACTTTCAAGAAACCTGTAACTCAGTGTTTTGTTAGATTGGATATTCTTCCAACTCATTAATCTCGTTCCCAATTTCTAACAGCCGGAAAACACTTGACAGATTACATGCAGTAGTTATTCTCACGGCAGTCGCTGTAGGGACCGTAATTGAAGGAGGCTATAGTCATGGGCCATGTTAGTAGTTGCAGGGGTTACTTTAGTAGCATTGTTGGGATATCAGTTTATGAAGACTCGTGCCACATGGATTGGTAACTGGTAACTGGGAGACCGATGGGAGTACAGGGGAGGCTATTACTTAAATGTCACAAATTAGTGATCTTGCTATAACAGGAGAGTTTACGTTGTCAGGAAATGACCCATGTGTTGCAGTGTGTATGTCCTCAGGTGAAAGCAGCACATAAGGAGCCAGAGATAACTAAGGGCATGGGCTGAATTCTGGAGATTGAGTGTACATCAAGATACACCAGGCAGGGGTGTTGGGACAGCGTTGGTCTGATCCACACACAGTACTCCATACAGCACCTGTAGCGGTAAAGATCATCATGTTTCTCCTTGGTGGGTGCATAGTTCTCACGTGAAGTTAGGTCCAGCTGCATAATGGGTGAGCTTGAAGACACCATGACAGAGGAAGCGGGGCTAAAGAGAGAGAGAGAGAGAGAGAGACTAGATTCCACTGTAAGACCTGCAGATGGGCTGGGTCTGGGAGCTACTTTAACATCATAGTTGGGATAGCTGCTTTATTGTTTAATGCATCATATGAAAGAGGATAGATGTTGGGGTAATTGTACTCTAAACAACATTTTGAAGGCATTCTTGTGAAAGCATATACAGTGCTGAGTTACCTCAAAAGGATGTGGTGTTGATTAGGGATACGCACTTGCCTATCAGGTGACGTGTCTATCAGGTGACAATGGAGGAGATGGGGAACAAAGTGAAAATTACATGGCTTGGGAACACCTCCCGGAACCTGGGGCCGGAAAGGAGAAGACTGAGCGAAAGCATGAGGAGGCTTTTTAGGGCATTCATTTTTGTGGAATCCAGCAGTAAAGTATCCTGAAGGCATGGAGTCAGGTGAAGAGAGAGTGGGAATTGTCATGGTCTCAAACTTTGGTTTTCATGCATATATAATTATGCACAGCTTACCACATCGTTAACCACACTAGGGTAGGGGGCACTATTTTCACCACCGGATGAAAAGTGTGTCCAGAGTAAACTGCCTGTTACTGAGGCCCAGAAGCTAGGATATGCATATAATTGGTAGATTTGGATAGAAAACACTCTAAAGTTTTCAAAACTGTTAAAATAATGTGTGTGAGTAAAACAGAACTGATATGGCAGGTGAAAACCTGAGAAAAATGTAGTTTTATAATGAATGCCTATACAGTATCCAATGACTTAGGACTCAAATTGCACTTTCTATGGCTTCCACTAGATGTCAACAGTCTTTAGACATGGTTTCAGGCTTGTATTCTGGGAAGTCCCCAGACCTGTTTGCTGCGCACGACCGAGAGCGCGCCTTTCTTGTTTTTCTTTTATACAGTGCCTTGCAAAAGTATTCGGCCCCCTTGAACTTTGCGACCTTTCGCCACATTTCAGGCTTCAAACATAAAGATATAAAACTGTATTTTTTTGTGAAGAATCAACAACAAGTGGGACACAATCATGAAGTGGAACGACATTTATTGGATATTTCAAACTTTTTTAACAAATCAAAAACTAAAAAATTGGGCGTGCAAAATTATTGGTTGGTCATAGTATTTGTAGAGTTTTTTTCTCTGAGAATTAGAACCTAAAAGGAAATGGAAGGAACATTTATTCGCTGACCACCCGCTTTAGAGAAGCAGAGGACCATGTTGCAACATAGGAGAATATAGGAGAATCCATAAAGAATTTAAAAAATGACAGGACCATGTTGATAACTTGGATAACAGAGGGCATCGCTGTAATATTAAAATCCTGGGTGTTCCCGAGATGGTAGAAATCAAAGACATGATACAGTTCCTACAGAGGAAAATCCCAAATGTGCTGGAATGCCAGTTTGAGAGGTCACTTGTGGTACAGAGGGCACATAGATTCCCCCCTGGCCCGCCGAGGAGAGACCCGAAAGAGGGATGCCGGCCACAGCCCATTATGTTCGACATGCTATGTTACCAGGTGAAGGAAGAAATTCTCAGAACAGCAAGAGAGAAGACAGGTGACATGGCAGGGATCTACAATTATGTTCTTCCCAGACTATTCTAAACGAGTTAACGACCGGAGGATGGCATTCAAACATGTCAAAATCGATCTAAAATTGCGGAAGATCGAGTTCATGCGTTTTCTGTGTTTTCCTGCTACACTGGAGACCAAACTCAATGGAGCCAAGATCACACGTTTGACTGACAAGACGAAGCATCAGCCTTCATCCAGAGAAGATCTGCCAGGGAGGTCCGCTGAATCCAGAATTATATTGGATGTAGGACTATAAGTGCCTTTGACTTTGCATTGCTATGATTAGACTCAGCCCTAGAGCTGGATTTGACTGGACTGTTTCTTACCAGTAGGTTATTTTTTTTATTTTTGTTGGTTTGTTCAACATCACACTAGCTAGCTGGCTAATGTTAGCTAGTCAGATAACTTGCGAAAATAGCAATTTTCGTAAATTAACTTTATGACAAAAATTATGCACTAACGTTTGTCTCTACATTAACTAACATATTCCTCTCAATTGTAAATCTTTTGCTTGACTCATTATGACGTTATAAGAACTTACATCTGGTTCCTCCATAATGTTTTGTCCGCCATATTTGTTGAAGAACGCCACAAAGGCAAGGGTCGCTCGCTTCAAAATTCATAATTGGAACCACTCGATATGATTGGTCATATAAAAACCTTGTGACCCAAATGCATAATGAGTTTTCTAACTCCCCCTTGTGGTGGTCTGGAGCAATGAAGCTGTGACGCTGGGTAACCCCTATGTCCCGTGGTGCAAGTTCGCAACTTTTAAAGGAGGAACCACTGTACATCTCAGGGTATACTGGACAAACAAAAGTTGGATAGATTTTTTGCAGACTTGAATTTACCCCAACTCTCAGATAAGGATAGAGATTATTTAGATGCACTACTTAGGGTTGAGGAGTAAGTTTGAAGACAACGAAATCCTTTTCTACCCAAGCTACGGATGAGTAGCTGTGTCTAAGCGGGTGAATTCAAGACGGACCCCCTTAGCATCCAATCCCAGCGAATCGTGGTTCCTAAAAGGTTTCATTCCTATGCTGTGAGCTCTGAGCTACAGAGCTGTCTGTCCTCAGGGAACAGACTCCTAAGCCAAAAGGACACTGACATCGGGAGGACGATCAGAGAGGTGCGCCAGAGAGGTGCGCCGGAGAGGTGCGTCATCGAGCAACCTGAACGTTCCCCTGAACGGTCCACGCAGAGAATCCTCGGAGATCATCCCCACGTAATTACATCATTATATTCTGACCCATAAGAGCGGCAGTTTGGGGCAAGGCTAGGGTTAGAATAAGCATAGCTGACAAATTCACCCAAATGTATATTTTTCTTGTGTACTTTCTTTTTTCTCTCTCTCTTTGAAATCCCCATTTTGGGTAACACGTGCCATAGTGTGTTGGCCCGTTATACTAAGTTCTAATCAATAGCCTATAATGTGTTTTGTCTATATGTATCTTTTATCATCATGTATATTTTATTATCATCAAATATTCAACTAAGATTGGTGTGGTACGAACTCATTGGTGAGACCTGGGTCCGTACAGATTCACAGGCTATACGACGTTCAGAACGAGATTGGTAGAGGTAACTGGTTAATTAGCGGCTGTTGTAAAATTGATATTCTGATATTCTTTGAGTTAATTTGGGAAATAGAAACTCAATAAAAACTAGTTTTCCCATGGTGCCCCAGGTTAATGAGTTAATCATTGCTTGATTCTGTTAATCATGCAATTAGAAACTTGTAATCATTCGATGAGCAACAGTCGTCACATTAACTAATACAACATCACGACAGTAGTATCATTAACCTGGCTTTATCCCCCACCGTTACAGCTCAGATAACCTTACAGCACATAAATACAGTGTGCTGTCCAGGACTCAAGCAATTTGTCATTAGATGCTGCCAAAGCCTTTTATTGTGTGGAATGGGGCTATATTTTTAAATCTCTTACAACAGTTGGCTTTGGGGAGAACTTTGTGAATTGGATAAAACGTTATATGGCACTCCTTATGCCTGCGTTTTAACAAATGGTCTCATACCCAACCCTTTCCAGTTACATAGAAGTACAAAACAAGGATGCCCTTCAAGCCCCAGTTTATTTGTGCTAGCTTTGGAACCCTTGGCCCAGAAACAGAGGTAACCCACTTATTCATGGAGTTATGGTGGGCAACATTCAGCATAAGCTCATGCTTTTATACAGATGACATGAAACTTTTCTTGTCTCAACCTGAGATATCTGTCCCTGATTTACGACACTGCTGAGGAATTTACATCATCTAGTTATCATATTAACTGGCATAAATTTGAGGCTCATCTTTTATCTGGCTTAAGCCCATCCAATCTCTTCAACCAATAGAAATGTACATGGTCCCCTTAGGGTATCAAATACCTTGGCATACTAATAACACCCAGCCACAGGGATATTGTTGGAGAGAATATAAAAACCCTTACTTTTAAACATGAAGAATGGCTTTGCTAAATGGTCAAACATATATGTTTCATTATGGGGTCAAATTAATTATATTAAAATGTTGCTGGCACCTGTAATATATTATCTTCTAGCTCATCTCCCTCTATATATTCCAGATTCTTACTTTAAAGATATTGACAGGCATGTCCTAGATTTTCTTTGGGGTAACTCACAGATCCATTTAGGTATAAAAAAGACATTCCCCGCCACACCCAAAAGGAGGATATGGTATCCATAACTACAGGGGGTACTACTGGGCTATCAATGTCAAACATATCAGTATGTGGTTACCATATTGGAAGGGAGGGGCTAAACCAGGCTGGTACCAGATAGAGTCTGAGGCCTGTGGGGGAGTCTCGCCCTGGCTTGGACCACAACTGATGGATCACCCCAATGTTACAAACACCCGAACCTTGTGGGGTAAGATACATAGAGCTGGACACTGGGACCTTCATACATCGCCTCAGGCCCCCCTGTGGCAAAATAAGAGTATCCTAATTGGAAGTAAAACCATTTTGGGGTACAGTGGCAACAACTAGGAATCAATTATCTGTTGGATCTATTTGATGAGCATTCTAAGCAATTCTTAAGCTTTTCCCAAATTTCCAAGAAATATAAGTTGCCACAGAATACATTTTGGAGACACCTCCAGCTACGAAGTTTAGTCAATATGGTCGGGAAGCTCCCTTACTTGTCTCACTGCCAGCCCTATTGAAGAGATAATAAACAAGCAATTAACCCGTGAGGGTTGGTTCCAATAATGTATCATCATCTGCTACAGGAGCAATTGCATATCCCTATAAATAAGGTTAAAGTACATATATAGATACAGTACCAGTCAAAAGTTTGGACACAAGTACTCACTGCAGGGTTTTTCTTAATTTTTACAATTTTCTACAGTACCAGTCAAAAGTTTGGACACACTTACTCATTCCAGGGTTTCTTTTTTTGTGTAACTGTCAGAATGAGCCCAGTGTTGAGGGACTCTGAGATCCCAGGGGCATTACACACCTCAATAGCAGGGCATTAAATCACACATTCACACCCAGGGTTAAAAACAGGTCATCACACTGACAGCCAAAACAACGAGTTTTCACCATAACGACACAACAGCCGCAAAGGAAGGTATTAACACAGATCAAAGCAACAACATGAGCACACATCATTCTGAAAGCTGAAGAAGACTAGAGGAAAGGAAATGAACAAAGCAGCACAATGCAAACAGTAGCTTGGAGCCAGGGAGCCAAGACTGTGACTGCAATAGGTTTGTGTCCTTGGATACACTGTCGCCCTCTAGTGACGTCTGATTTAAATGCCTCATGTGTCCACTCACACATTGGAAAGTATTGGTGGGGATTAGGGTTAGGGGGCAGGTCTTACTAGGACGCAACTGTGGTTGAAAGGTGGGTTGAGGCGTCATTTTAGGAGAGACAAACTGAGGAACTTTGACTGGCTGTGCTGAGGTGGGGGTGGTGGTGGCCTGCACCGGAGACAAAACCCCAGCAAATACAGTATTCTCTACTGGAGCTGCAGACAACAGTTAGATCTGAAAAAATATTTGGATTCCGCAGGTAGTTTTACAGAGAGAAAGATGACTTTGTGCCAAGTGCCATCACTGCCTCAAAGCACCTCCTCATTAAGAGACATTCTCAATTTTGACCATGCATATTTCCATACAAAGATGTTCAACCCACCTTGCTCTAAGAGACTTTGTAAAACAGAAAAAAACTGGTTGAATATTTACTGCTTAATTTGAACACACTCTGGGGATCCCAAACTGCCACCAATTACAAGAGAACGAGTTTGAAAGAGTTGAACTACAAAGGATGACAATGATAGTACTGTAGAATGTACAGGAAGTGAATGCCCCTTACCACAACTGAATTCTTTGACACCAGACGCACGGACTCTGAACCCTGATTGGTCAACTTGCCGGCCACCTGGAGGTTGACTGGTGTGTTTCGGAAGTTGGAGTTGTCAGAGATGATGGCACCGGGCTTGGAGGTGTGGCTGATGGCAGTGACCGTGGAGGGGGGCTGCACCATGACAGAGGCAGGCATGGTGGGAGTGGCAGCTTTCAGCACTAGAGGTAGAGTCTTAGTGGTGATGACTGGGGTGACTGCCAGCATCTTCTGAAAAAATACAAATAAATAGTTGATAAATCGGAGACAGAAGAGAGAGAAATTAGATGAGATGGGGTCAAAAAAGGGAGTGGAAAAGTGAGCATAATAATGCTAAATCCAAGAAATATGAACTAATGTGAAGCCTAGTGACTCACTACTACGGCTACCTTTATTAAACCTTTCTCTGGAGGAGTGAATCTTTCCTCCCGGTTATATCAAACGCCACAGAAAATCTGCCAGCCGAGCACGTACATCTCACTAAGAGCTGGAGATAAATCTACAGAGTCATGAATGATGGAGGGTTGACAACATGGCTGTGTCTGTCTAGCGGGGAACGTGGTCCGCGAGGTCATAGGAAAGAAGAAGTACTACCTGAAAGAACTGGCATGGCTGAAGGACATCTGATAACGGAGCTAATGCCAGTACAGAGAACCATCCAGAGTATCGGGAACTTTTTCTTAGCATGATTCTTCACTCTCTATCTTTATAGTAGTAAACGATTATGAACACTGACAGGTTTGGGGCTTTTCAGGGCAGGCTAGTGTTGCAAACTTTCCCAAACAGCCTACGTTTTCCAGAAATCCTGGTTGGAGGATTCCTTGGATCAGGAGGGAATAAGCAGGAGAGAATAAGTTATCCAACAAGGAATCATCCAAATGGTATTTCTGAAAAACCTGGGAAAGTTTCAGGAATGTTTCTAGGCTACTGCAAAGTTATGACACAACAAGCCTTTGTGCAACATAACAAGCAGCTGAGTTGAGCTAAGGTTGACAGTGTCTGTGGACTTGTGTGGCTACCTGCTGCAGGGCCTGGGTGTGTGTGGTCTGCTGTAGGGCGAGCAGAGTGGCAGAGGAGGGGATCTGGAGGACGTGTTTGTCTGCAGCCGGCACCTGCACCGTCACCTCTGGCTCCTGTTTCACCAGCAGGTCCTTCCTCAGCTGCTCCACAACGCTTTTCTGGAGGACAGAAGTGAGAGGGGTAGAGAAAGAGTGGGAGTCGAAGAGGGGTGAAGGATGGTGAGAGAAGAGTGGGAAAAGAGCGGTGAAGAGCATGGGGAGTGAGAAGAGGGCGAGAGAGGGAGGGGTGTAGAGGATGGCGAGAGAAGAGGGGATGAAGGGAGAAGAAACAAGATGAAGGAAAGCGGATTGAATAAAACTCCAATTGAGTTTAGTGTCACTGTTCCCTTTAAATGTTCTGTACCCTTTTTTGGCAATAACCCCAACCGGTGATTAACAATGTATTATGGTAACTACTCAAAAGTCTCTTATATCAACATTTGCTAACAATTGGTTGTCAAATCAAATCACTTTCATTGTTCCACGTTGACATAGTTGATTAATTCATGTTGAGAATACTTGGCTTTAAGACCAAACCAACTTTTGTGTCTTAAATTTGAGGCCAGGGGCTCTGACCTTTCCCTTTGACAACAACTGCAGTTCTCACAAGAGCAGAATACCAAATTAGTATATGCAGCAATGCCAAGTCATTTATATAGCTAATTCCGCTACTACGCTAACTCGAAACGATTTTCCCGACAGGGAATTAGACCTGCTCTGAGGAGGGGTAGAGACTGGGGAGCAGAGGAACAGGCAAGTATGAAATAAGTACTGTTGCAGTGCACTCTCATTCTCTCTAGTAAATATTAACGCATGGAACAGGGCTTAGGCCATTGAATATGCATTCACTGTGTCAAACCAATACATTTGCGTACTTCCAGAAATGCATACTTCCAGCTGCTTCTCTTTGTTTTGCTCTTCATATTAGCTTCAGCATGCATAGAGCTGCCTTTCACACATTGTCATAACCTGTCATAATATGGTAATAACACTGTCATGACACATTTAAACCTGTTGTGACATATGGCATTATTTTATGCCTGGTTACAATCCCTACATAAGTGACAAAACCCACAAAACCAACCACACCATAGCTTACTAATCAACAGTATGTTGATGTTATACAACATTTTCTGAAACTAACCATATTAAATTATCATTGTTATTGCGCACAAATTGATGTCAGACATCCCTACCCAATGCTCTGTTGCTGATGACAGATGAATACAGGAGCAGATTTCAGGAGCAGGACGAGACACCCTCTTTTTGACTGATGACTGACATAAGGGCATGTACGTGAGAGGCCTATCTGGCTTATATGATTATGATGGTTATAATGCTTCTTGACAGTGTCATAAAGTGTATTTTCTTTGTCCAAGTAAAGTGACCGAGGATGGTCATAACCAGTGATAAACTAGATTCAGCGGATGGTCAGGGGGCTAGAACATAATCAGACAAATAGATTGCAAATTGACTTCAAGAAGCCTAAACAGATATAATATTTGACCAAACCTTGATTACATTTGGGGACATTCCCCTAAGTAGGGTGCCGTCTTTTGGATGGGATGTTAAAACGGGTGTCAGGACTAGAGGTCGACCGATTAATAATTATGGCCGATTTCAAGTTTTCATAACAATCGGAAATCGGTATTTTTGGGCGCCAATTTGCCGAAAAAAAATTATGTATACCTTTAATTAACTAGGCAAGTCAGTTAAGAACACATTCTTATTTTCAATGACGGCCTAGGAACGGTGGGTTAACTGCCTCGTTCAGGGGCAGAACGACAGATGTTCACCTTGTCAGCTCTGGAGATCCAATCTTGCAATCTTACAGTTAACTCATCCAACGCAATAACGACCTGCCTCTCTCTCTCGTTGCACTCCACAAGGAGACTGCCTATTACGGGAATGCATTAAGCCAAGGTAAGTTGCTAGCTAGCATTAAACTTATTTTATAAAAAACAATCAATCATAATCACTAGTTAACTACACATGGTTAACTAGATTATCTAGCGTGTCCTGCGTTGCATATAATCTGACTGAGCATACAAGCATACAAGTATCTAAGTATCTGCCTGAGCGGTGGTAGAAGCAGGCGCGTAAACATTCATTCAAACAGCACTTTCGTGCGTTTTGCCAGCAGCTCTTTGTTGTGCGTCAAGCATTGCACTGTTTATGACTTCAAGCCTATCAACTCCCGAGATGAGGCTGGTGTAACCGAAATGAAATGGCTAGCTAGTTAGCGCGCGCTAATTAATAGCGTTTCAAATGTCACTCGCTCTGAGCCTGTGGTTGTTTCCCTTGCTCTGCATGGGTAACACTGCTTCGAGTGTGGCTGCTGTCGATGTGTTCCTGGTTCGAGCCCAAGTAAGAGCGAGGAGAGGGACGGAAGCTATACTGTTTCACTGGCAATACTAAAGTGCCTATAAGAACATCCAATAGTCAAAGGTTAATGAAATACAAATGGTATAGAGGGAAATTCCTATAATATCTACAACCTAAAACTTCTTACCTGGGAATATTGAAGACTCATGTTAAAAGCTTTCATATGTTCTCATGTTCTGAGCAAGGAAGTGCGGGTATGCACTACCCTCTATAGAACTGCTAATATGGTCAGTTTCAGAAAATATTATATAACATAAACATACTGTTGATAAGTAAGCTATGGTGTGGAAGGTTTTGTGGGTTGTCACTTATGTAGGGATTGTGAACCGTTAGCTTTCTTACATAGCACATATTGCACTTTTACTTTCTTCTCCAACACTTTGTTTTTGCATTACTTAAACCAAACTGAACATGTTTCATTATTTACTTGAGGCTAAATTGATTTTATTGATGTATTATATTAAAATATATTATATATTATATAATATAATATATTAAAATTAAAATGTTAAGTGTTCATTCAGTATTGTTGTAATTGTCATGATTACAAATAAATAAATAAAAATTGGCCGATTAATCGGTATCGGCTTTTGTGGTCCTCCAATAAATCGGTATCGGCGTTGAAAAATCATAAATCGGTCGACCTCTAGTGCGGACTCTCAGTGGTGTCATAACTGTCCACGAAAATCCCAAAGATCAGATTTGCAATGAATAACTTCAATCAGACCCCCTCTCACCCGTAGAGGGGGATGGATATAACTAGTGGGGTTTAACAACTCACGTCCTGTTGTAAATCAAGGGAGAAGATCCAGCCTGCGCTCTCCAAATTCACCAAAGGATTGTGCTTTGTCTCAACATACCTTTTTCCCGCTGAAACTCTAACACATTCAAAAACAAATAGAAATGGAACAATGTTTCTAGTATATAATGTAGGGAATGGTCAGAGGCGATCTATAGAACACTTATGTCATTTTGTTTTGTGATATCATTACAAATGTTATAAAGGAAATACTGTAACTTGGAAAGTATACCCACTACATATTTGACGTTTCCATACTGTGCGTTGTGCATGTAATATTAAAAATGATTAGTGTTTTTGTTAAGGAAGGGATGTGATTTAGGAGATAATTGTTTTCCATAAGTTTGCACAGAGAGTAATCACCGCCCTGGAGTGAGGTCAGGGAGCGTGCCAGCCTGCCGGACCGCCCCTTTCGAGCAAAAAGGTATAAATTACGAGTTAAGAAAAAAACACATTGAACCAGGAAAAACGTGAAGCTATGGCTGCGCATTTAAATGGATTGAACATTGAATCTCAACATGAGGTAGAGACAAACTCACCTCCCTAATCAGCCATCACAGGTATGGCTGATTAGCTATCCTAAGTAAGATATCTTCAAAAGTGAATTTAAGTAGGATCATCCTGTTACTCTGCTCAACCATCAATACAGCTGGCTAATCCTATCTTCAAAGAAGTATCGTTAGGAGTGAATGGAAGGAAAATCAACTCATAAGATCTGTTCAGGATTACACGACAAGTCACCGGATACCGGACTACTACGAAGAAGGACAACAGGAGAAGAGTTGTTGGAACCATTTCGGACATTCAAATCAAACTTTATTTTCCACGTGTCCCGAATACAACAGGTGTCGACCTTACAATGAAATGCTTACTTACAAGCCCATAACCAACAATGCAGTTCAAGAAAGAGTTAAGAAAATATTTACAAAATAAACTAAAGTAAAAAAGTATATAAAATGTAACAATAAAATAACAAGGCTATATAAAGGGGGTACCGGTACTGAGTCAATGTGCGGGGGTACAGGTTAGTCGAGGTAATTTGTACATGTAGGTAGGGGTAAAGTGACTATGCATAGATAATAAACAGTGAGTAGCTGCAGTGTAAAAACAAATGGAGGGGGTCAATGTAAATAGTCCGGATGGCCATTTGATGAATTGTTCAGTGGCAGGTAGCCTAGTGGATAGAGTGTTGGGACAGTAACCAAAAGGTTGCTGGATTGAATCCTCGAGCTGACAAGGTAAAAATCTGTCGTTCTGCCCTTGAACAAGGCAGTTAACACACTGTTCCCTGGTAGGCCGTCATTGCAAATAAGAATTTGTTCTTAAATGACTTGCCTAGCTAAATAAAGGTTAAATAAATAAAAGTCTTATGGTTTGGGGGTAGAAGCTGTTAAGGAGCCTTTTGGTCCTATACTTGGCATCCCGGTATCGCTTGCAGTGCGGTAGCAGAGAGAACTGTCTATGACTTGGGTGACTGGAGTCTTGGACAATTTTTGTGACTTTCCTCTGACACCGCCTAGTATATAGGTCCTGGATGGCAAGAAGCTTGGCCCCAGTGATGTAGTGAGCCGTATGCACTACCCTCTGTAGCACCTTACGGTCAGATGCAGAACAGTTGCCACAGTGATGCAACCGGTCAGGATGCTCTCGATGGTGCAGCTGTAAACTTTTTGGGGGATTTGGGGACACATACCAAATCTTGTCTGTCTCCTGAGGTGAAAAAGGTGTTGTCGTGCCCTCTTTACGGCTGTCTTGGTGTGTTTGGACCATGATTCAGTGGTTCCTCCTTTAAAAGTTGCGATCTTACACCGCAGGACTTAGAGGTACCTAGCATCACGGCTTCATTGCTCCAGACCACCGCAAGGGGAGTTAGAGCACTTATTATGCATTTGGGTCCCAAGGTTTTTATATGACCAATCATATCGAGTAGTTCCAATGACGAATTTGACACAAGCCCCCCGTCGCTGGTGACTTTCTTCAGCAAAGATGGCTGACAAAACATTACAGTGGAAGCAAATGAAAGTAATTATAACATCATAACGAGTCAAGCAAAAAACATACAATTGGGAGGAATATGTCAATGTAGAGACACATTTTTTTTTTATACGAAAATCGCTATTTAGTAAGTTAGCTGACTAGCTAATATTAGCCAGCTAACTAGCTAGTGTTATGACATGAGTATGAAATTGTAATTCATGTTGTTTAATGTTTTAGGGACTCCTGAGAAAACCTGAAACAGTGGATGTAAAGAATCTAGCTAGCTAAAGCATTTACTGCAAATTGAATGTACAATTGTGTAAGCTTGCCTTGCTTATACTTTCCATGCAATGCTGCTGAAGTAACATAGCTAGCTAACTATTTACTTGCTTATTGTGTAGTGGAGGATACAAATAAATGGATGCATATGGATGTGTAGCTAGCTACAGTATGTAGCCGATCTGCGTATGGACCCTAAAACATTTGGTATGAATATTAGTTCAGAACCTATGAACCTCAGCTATCATAGTTGTTATATTGACATCAAGACTGAATGGCATTAATCAAGCCTATGGATTGAGTAGACTATAATAACTTTATTGTGCCAAGGATGCAAGTCCTATATACATGCAGTTATTACCAGGCATTAGATCCCCACATTGTAGCCTGTACATTGAATATACAGTGGGGCAAAAAAGTATTTAGTCAGCCACCAATTGTGCAAGTTCTCCCACTTAAAAAGATGAGAGAGGCCTGTAATTTTCATCATAGGTACACTTAAACTATGACCGACAAAATGAGAAAAAAAATCCAGAAAATCACATTGTAGGATTTTTAATGAATTTATTTGCAAATTATGGTGGAAAATAAGTATTTGGTCAATAACGTTTTCTGTAAGTCTTCACAAGGTTTTCACACACTGTTGCTGGTATTTTGGCCCATTCCTCCATGTAGATCTCCTCTAGAGCAGTGATGTTTTGGGGCTGTTGCTAGGCAACAGTGAAAGTTCAAATCCCTCCAAAGATTTTCTATGGGGTTGAGATCTGGAGACTGGCTAGGCCACTCCAGGACCTTGAAATGCTTCTTACGAAGCCACTCCTTCGTTGCCCGGGCGGTGTGTTTGGGATCATTGTCATGCTGAAAGACCCAGCCACGTTTCATCTTCAATGCCCTTGCTGATGGAAGGAGGTTTTCACTCAAAATCTCATGATACATGGCCCCATTCATTCTTTCCTTTACACGGATCAGTCGTCCTGGACCCTTTGCAGAAAAACAGCCCCAGATCATGATGTTTCCACCCCCATGCTTCACAGTAGGTATGGTGTTCTTTGGATGCAACTCAGCATTCTTTGTCCTCCAAACACGACCAGTTGAGTTTTTACCAAAAAGTTATATTTTGGTTTCATCTGACCATATGACATTCTCCCAATCTTCTTCTGTTTCATCCAAATGCTCTCTAGCAAACTTCAGACGGGCCTGGACATGTACTGGCTTAAGCAGGGGGACACGTCTGGCACTGCAGGATTTGAGTCCCTGGCGGCGTAGTGTGTTACTGATGGTAGGCTTTGTTACTTTGGTCCCAGCTCTCTGCAGGTCATTCACTGTGGTTCTGGGATTTTTCTCACCATTCTTGTGTTCATTTTGACCCCACGGGGTGAGATCTTGCGTGGAGCCCCAGATCTAGGGAGATTATCAGTGGTCTTGTATGTCTTCCATTTCCTAATAATTGCTCCCACAGTTGATTTCTTCAAACCAAGCTGCTTACCTATTGCAGATTCAGTCTTCCCAGCCTGGTGCAGGTCCTCAATTTTGTTTCTGGTTTCCTTTGACAGCTCTTTGGTCTTGGCCATAGTGGAGTTTGGAGTGTGGCTGTTTGAGGTTGTGGACAGGTGCCTTTTTTATACTGATAACAAGTTCAAACAGGTGCCATTAATACAGGTAACGAGTGGAGGACAGAGGAGCCTCTTAAAGAAGAAGTTACAGGTCTGTGAGAGCCAGAAATCTTGCTTGTTTGTAGGTGACCAAATACTTATTTTCCACCATAATTTGCAAATTAATTAATTAAAAATCCTACAATGTGATTTTCTGGATTTTTTTTCTCATTTTGTCTGTCATAGTTGAAGTGTACCTATGATGAAAATTACAGGCCTCTCTCATCTTTTTAAGTGGGAGAACTTGCAGAATTGGTGGCTGACTAAATACTTTTTTGCCCCACTGTATTCACTGATTATGTACTCTTCCTTGGCAAATAAATGTGAGGTTCAGGTATGAATCTCTGTGAGACATTCTTTTTCAGTCATATCCAATACCAGGTGTATCAAACAAATTCTATGAATTATGGTGCGTCTGCAAGTATGTATTACATTTATACACTTAAGTGTTTACCACTCCTGCTCCTGGGACATCAATGATTACACATTGTAACTATGCAATAGACTAGAGACATGATTTAAGTAAAGGCTGATTTGTAATTCATATATACAGATAAAAAAACAGTACACTATACTTCCTATGCATATCTAACTCCCTTCATCTGCATTAAACTGAGGACACAGGATAGTATTTCAAAGAGATACTTAATTTCAACCAGTGGAGAATGTGAAACACTTTACTGAAAGTTCATTATCCAGGTGTTAGAAATATATAATACATGCATTATAAATATTATATTCTAAAATACAAGTTCAATTTGTACACTTCAAAGCACAGCGTTATTTCAAAAAAAGAGGTAGAAAAATGAGATGGAAGGAGAGGTGTAGAAGACTGACAGGGAAAGAGGTAAGAGCAGAGAGGAGCTGGGAAGACAGCATATGATTAATGAATTACAGTGCTACAGTGCTAGTGTCTCTAGCGGTGTCTCCTAACCAGCCTCTGGCCCCCAGTTGGCCCGAAGGTTATCCTAAGAGTGGGTGAGGTGGCGATGATGGAACTGGCTTCCTCTCTCACATCAAAACATACCTGCAGACGAGAGACAGATGGATAGAGAGAGAGCATTATTAAGCTTTGTTTGTTTTTTTCTAACATGGTCAGTCATCATAAAATACAAATATATCAAGATAGCTAGCTAATATGAAGTTAGGTAGCTGGTCAAATGTAATTAACTTAGCTAGCTATCTATACAGTGTGTAAACTAGCTAGCTATGTTAGCAGCTCAATTGGGTTAAAATGCACTGTAGCTAGTTACTGTAGCTAATAGTACATTGTTTCTACAACCTTGAATAGGTTCTCCCAGCCATGTGGACGATTGAAAACAGGGCAGCAAAGTACGTCTGTTACCAGAACGGTTTAGAGCATATTACTATTGCCTGTGAATAACCAGACCTTCATACAAACTTGCTATGCTGTATTCTTGACGCACAACTGAATGTGCTGCCATATCCTGCCAGCAAGCCCACAAGCGAGCCACTCAGGCAGACAATGAAACGTGGAAGAGGGCGAAGAATGAGATGGGAATAACAATCCAGGCTATTTAACAAGTGGAAAGGGGGAAAAGTATCATTATTATTATTAACATTAACCCTGCATTATAATTATATAAAAGCCCCTTAGATATTTAGTGTTTCGACAGCTGGAGGCATTTTGTTTTCCACAAGCCTGCTACAGTACGTAGCAGGCTGTGAATTGCAAACAATGTTTCTAGGAAGGGCTATTAGCTGAACAATAGACTATTCAACCTTTACTAAAGAATTGTCTAATGTCATGAGTAAATGTGAGTAATGTGCTAATGTCATGAGTAATGTGCTGTTAAAAGTGGTGTATGCCTTATTTATTTAAAGAGCATATTGCATTTAGAAGCAATAGGATTTGAAGCAAAAGCATACAACTATTTTAGCACCCTTTCGCACTGCTCTGAGACAAGCATGGGGACTGGTCTTGATAAATCAATGTGATTTTTATTTTCACTGAATCTCCGTTTGGGTATTGGTTAGACTGGAATTTAAAAATGTGGGTGCCGAAATGCTCTTAGTGTAACCTTTATTTGACTAGACAAGTAAGTCAAGAACAAATTCTTATTTACAAGGACAGCATACTCCTTCCTCCCCGTCGGGGAATTGAACCCCAGTCTCCCACGTATCCGCATTCTTTAGAACAGCCATTATTGAAGGTACTTGAGGTCACCGAGAGAGTCTGGACATGGACTGCTCTCCTTTATGTAAGGAATTAGACACTTTCCCCATGTTTATTACAGTATGTATTGTAGGCTATGTTTTCTTGTCAGACTGCACAGTCCACTAATAAACAAATGCAGGTGGCTTATATCTTCAAAATGCTTGAAATGCTTTATTATCCAAATGTAAAAGCATATACTGTACAGTAATGTATTTCTTCATCAGCTTCTGCTAATAAAATAATGATAAAAAAATACTCTTTAAAACTGCAGATGTTGATTTAGTTATGGATCCATAACGAATTACTATGGGAATAAATATCACTGAATTACAGAATTATTGGAACAAAATTGTCTAATGAATGCAAACACATTGTTGCTTACTGGAAAACTATTTCAAACACACGTAGGCACATTGTACAGCATCATTACGGCTATTAGCAGGGCTATATTTTGGCCCTTAATTCAGATTACAATTGCTCACTGTCGTTTTTTTGGAAACAAAATCATCTCCAAAATATATACACGTGTATAGCCTTCCCGCTGTGGGCGTCTATTTCAGCACCGTTTCTCGCTGCTCTGAGACAAGCATGGAGAAACTAAAATGTTCAAATATTCCATGATATTCTTAAAATATATGTTGACTGAATATAAGAAAGTGATCTCTGCTAAATAATCTTGTTTGATTTATTTCTAGAGAAACCTTTCTAAATAACAAACTGGCTTTATTTACAAATTAGTGAGAATGTCTCACCCCATGTTCAAGAATTGCCTCTCGTTCCCTCTACGTTAAATACAATTTAAATCTCCAAAATATCATTTTTCAACAAAGCAATTATTATTATTATTAATTCATTTAGAATTATATAAAAGCCCCTTAGATATACACAGATGTTCTCACAGATCCTAAAGGAAAATGCCCCTTAGATATTAATTTATTATTGGCAGAGAATCACATCATTGCATTTTTTTTTTTAGATACCCTGTAGGCCTACCTACCATAGGCGAAATATATATATATTTTTTAGATACCCTGTAGGCCTACCATAGGCGAAATGAGTATTGGTAACACTACAATTAGGGTGAGGAAATGTTATGCCGCTTAGAAATTCATTTAGAATCCTCCAATCCTCTTATGTTGTCACCTACTCCCGAGCGCAATATTTTCCAATCCATCCTAATGGAAACCCTGAGGGTTTCGTTTAAAAAATTTAGACACGCACCTGAATGTACCATACACTAAAGAGAAGTCGCTATCTGTTTTATGGGCTTGCTGAAAGCTGCCTATATACAGTGGGGCAAAAAAGTATTTAGTCAGCCACCAATTGTGCAAGTTCTCCCACTTGAGAGGCCTGTAATTTATCATAGGTACACTTCAACTATGACAGACAAAATGCGATTTTTATAATGAAGGATTTTTTATGAATTTATTTGCAAATTATGGTGGAAAATAAGTATTTGGTCACCTACAAACAAGCAAGATTTCTGGCTCTCACAGACCTGTAACTAATTCTTTAAGAGGCTCCTCTGTCCTCCACTCGTTACCTGTATTAATGGCACCTGTTTGAACTTGTTATCAGTATAAAAAAGGCACCTGTCCACAACCTCAAACAGTCACACTCCAAACTCCACTATGGCCAAGACCAAAGAGCTGTCAAAGGACACCAGAAACAAAATTGTAGACCCGCACCAGGCTGGGAAGACTGAATCTGCAATTGGTAAGCAGCTTGGTTTGAAGAAATCAACTGTGGGAGCAATTATTAGGAAATGGAAGACATACAAGACCACTGATAATCTCCCTCGATCTGGGGCTCCACGCAAGATCTTACCCCGTGGGGTCAAAATGATCACAAGAACGGTGAGCAAAAATCCCAGAACCACACGGGGGGGACCTAGTGAATGACCTGCAGAGAGCTGGGACCAAAGTAACAAAGCCTACCATCAGTTACACCCTACGCCGCCAGGGACTCAAATCCTACAGTGCCAGACGTGTCCCCCTGCTTAAGCCAGTACATGTCCAGGCCCGTCTGAAGTTTGCTAGAGAGCATTTGGATGATCCAGAAGAAGATTGGGAGAATGTCATATGGTCAGATGAAACCAAAATATAACTTTTTGGTAAAAACTCAACTGGTTGTGTTTGGAGGACAAAGAATGCTGAGTTGCATCCAAAGAACACCATGCTTACTGTGAAGCATGGGGGTGGAAACATCAAGCTTTGGGACCAGGACGACTGATCCGTGTAAAGGAAAGAATGAATGGGGCCATGTATCGTGAGATTGAGTGAAATCCTCCTTCCATCAGCAAAGGCATTGAAGATGAAACGTGGCTGGGTCTTTCAGCATGACAATGATCCCAAACACACTGCCCGGGCAATGAAGGACTAGCTTCGTAAGAAGCATTTCAAGGTCCTGGAGTGGCCTAGCCAGTCTCTAGATCTAAACCCAATAGAAAATCTTTGGAGGGAGTTGAAAGTCTGTGTTGCCCAGCAACAGCCCCAAAACATCACTGCTCTAGAGGGGATCTGCATGGAGGAATGGGCCAAAATACCAGCAAGTGTGTGAAAACTTTGTGAAGACTTACAGAAAACGTTTGACCTCTGTCATTGCCAACAAAAGGTATTTAACAAAGTATTGAGATAAACTTTTGTTATTTACCAAATACTTATTTTCCACCATAATTTGCAAATAAATTCATAAAAAAATCCTACAATGTGATTTTCTGGATTTTTTTTCTCATTTTGTCAGTCATAGTTGAAGTGACCTATGATGAAAATTACAGGCCTCTCATCTTTTTAAGTGGGAGAACTTGCACAATTGGTGGCTGACTAAATACTTTTTTGCCCAACTGTATAGCCAAAACAGAAAGATAAATGCGGTCAGAGACCTACTGAGCCTGCCTGGCAAGGTTGGTCCTACAAAGCCAAAGCCCCCTGATGGGAGAGCATAATATACAAGGAAATTCTCAAAGCTGCTAATGAGAACCTTGACGACCTTGTACCAAGCCGGTGGGGATTCTGGTGGGGTGCCTCCACCAAGGAAGTGGCAGTGCTGGCAACACTAGCTGCAGTAAGAGAGGGGTCATACTATTGTGGCCCTGTTGGCACTAAATAATCAAAGCTGACTGCACAGAGATGTTTGGGGAAATGGTCACAAACGGGGGACCAGCGTCTGTGTTTCAGGGGAGCGGGGGTGGATCTGATCTCCATCACCTTGGACTTGACCATGGCACATTTTTTCAAATTTTTGCTCAATCTTGCATTCTTTCTCAAACAGCTGTAACTGTATATTCATTCATAAAGCAGGTCCTTTCCTGAGTTAGGCTCTGGGATGTAACAACCTTTGAGCATCTGAGCTTATGGTTGAGAATGGGGGAAAAGGGGTTGAGTGTGTGTGTGTATCCCACATCTGTTGCAAGGGGGTAAGGATGTGTCATGACTTGCCCTTTTGGGTGAGAATCATAGGTGCCAGATTCCCCCCCACACCCACCACCAGTATTATGATGGTCGTAAATACCTTGTAGAAACTCTGCCTTTGGGTTTGGCAGGATTGAGGGGAAAGAAACCTCTGTTACAAGGAGATTCCTCCCAGCAAAATGGTAAAATCAAAAGGTTGAATAGTGAAACAATACTTCTGTAATCCAAACAGTTGGAAATGGAGGGGGGGCTTAAACAATCCTGTCGAATTTGTTCTAATTTGTGATGTACAACAACATCTCTGAATGTGCATATTTCCCAGTGATCAGATTCACATCCAAATGTTGGGGAACTTATATGATTGAATATGAAACTATTTGTGAAAAGATTAAATGTGATTTTAGCCTTATAAATGAGAGAATTGTTTTTCATGTAAAGTCTTAACTAGCCATCGACCACACCTGCGTGAGCACAGACATTATGTCGGCGTCATGGAACGCCCCCTTTTCGCAATAAAACCCACTTCTAAATGTGTATTAGACCAGACAGCGTGAAGCGGTGGCTACATGGCTGAGAAATGGTTTAAAACTAGAGACAAAGCAGGCAGATGTTGTCACGAATGGTTAAGAAATCTACAAAACTAAAGTACAGAGAACGTGCGTCCCCACAATGAAATGGCTACCACTCTATAGGCCAGCGAGACAAACAGGGTGAGCTGAAATGTATGGAATGGCTAGACACTGAAACTTTCTTGAGTGAAGAAAATTAAGACTACACAGGAACAGTCAGTCTGCAGCTGTTTAAGTACAATGCTCAAAAAAAAGGGAACACTAAAATAACACATCCTGAATCTGAATCTGAAATATTCTTATTAAATACTTTTTTCTTTACATAGTTGAATGTGCTGACAACAAAATCACACAAAAATTAATCAATGGAAATCAAATTTATCAACCCATGGAGGTCTGGATTTGGAGTTAAATTAAAGTGGAAAACCACACTACAGGCTGATCCAACTTTGATGTAATGTCCTTAAAACAAGTAAAAATTAGGCTCGGTAGTGTGTGTGGCCTCCACGTGCCTGTAAGACCTCCCTACAACGCCTGGGCATGCTCCTGATGCGGTGGCGGATGGTCTCATGAGGGGTCTCCTCCCAGACCTGGACTAAAGCATCTGCCAACTCCTGGACAGTC
This sequence comes from Oncorhynchus mykiss, assembly GCF_013265735.2. Classification (NCBI taxonomy): domain Eukaryota; kingdom Metazoa; phylum Chordata; class Actinopteri; order Salmoniformes; family Salmonidae; genus Oncorhynchus; species Oncorhynchus mykiss. The sequence continues at coordinate 54,169,389 of NC_048565.1, forward strand.
TGTGGTGCAACAGGTGGGGGTTGTGCTTACAGCCCAACACCATGCAGGACGTTGTGGCGTTGGTGGATGGAGCGAGACATGATGTCCCAGATGTGCTCAATTGGATTCAGGTCTGGGGAACGGGCGGGCCAGTCCATAGCATCAATGCCTTCCTTTTGCAGGAACTGCTGACACACTCCAGCCACATTGTCTTTCATTAGGAGGAACCCAGGGCCAACCGCACCAGCATATGGTCTCACAAGGGGTCTGAGGATCTCATCTCGGTACCTAATGGCAGTCAGGCTACCTCTGGCGAGCACATGGAGGGCTGTGTGGCCCCCCAAAGAAATTCCACCCCACACTATGACTGACCCACCTCCAAACCGGTCATGCTGGAGGATGTTGCAGGCAGCAGAACGTTCTCCACGGCGTCTCCAGACTCTGTCACGTGCTCAGTGTGAACCTGCTTTCATCTGTGAAGAGCACAGGGCGCCAGTGGCGAATTTCCCAATCTTGGTGTTCCCTGGCAAATGCCAAACGTCCTGCATGGTGTTGGGCTGTAAGCACAACCCCCACCTGTGGACATCGGGCCCTCATACCACCCTCATGGAATCTGTTTCTGACCGTTTGAGCAGACACATGCACATTTGTGGCCTGCTGGAGGTCATTTTGCAGGGCTCTGGCAGTGCTCCTCCTTGCACAAAGGCAGAGGTAGCGGTCCTGCTGCTGGGTTGTTGCCCTCCTACGGCCTCCTCCACGTCTCCTGAAGTACTGGCCTGTCTCCTGGTAGCGCCTCCATGCTCTGGACACTACGCTGACAGACACAGCAAACCTTCTTGCCACAGCCTGCATTGATGTGCCATCCTGGATGAGCTGCACTACCTGAGCCACTTGTGTGGGTTGTAGACTCCGTCTCATGCTACCACTAGAGTGAAAGCACCGCCAGCATTCAAAAGTGACCAAAACATCAGCCAGGAAGCATAGGAACTGAGAAGTGGTCTGTGGTCACCACCTGCAGAACCACTCCTTTATTGGGGGTGTCTTGCTAATTGCCTATAATTTCCACCTGTTGTCTATTCCATTTGCACAACAGCATGTGAAATGTATTGTCAATCAGTGTTGCTTCCTAAGTGGACAGTTTGATTTCACAGAAGTGTGATTGACTTGGAGTTACATTGTGTTGTTTAAGTGTTCCCTTTATTTTTTTGAGCAGTGTATAACAAATGATCAATCTTACAAGCAATACAAGACTCTATTATTATGGTGGGAGATTATAATACTGTTTTAAATTCCTCAATGGACAGCAAAGGAAATCATGAATGTCATGGATATATTGGAACTAATAGATATATGGAGGCTTAAATATCCTGACCTAGTGAGACATACATGGCGGAGGCTCAATCAAGCTAGTCATCTTGACTTCTTTCTTATGTCATTCTCATTGGCACCAAAAGTGTGTTGAAAGTAGGGCTGGACAATATGGACTAAAAGTAATATCTACATTCCTTTTCAAAGGTTTGGACGATTCATGATATATATCTTGATTAGAGGTTGACCGATTATGGTTGATTAATTAGGGCCGATTAAGTTTTCATAACAATTGGTAATTGACAACAATTTTGGATGCTGATTTTGGCCAATTACATTGCAATCCATGAGGAAACTGCATGGCAGGCTGACCACCTGTTACACGGGTGCAGCGTCAAAAGGACCTTGGCTCCTTGCAGCCATGGAAAGTTGCTAGCTAGCATTAAACTTATCTTATAAAAAAACAAATCAACCTTCACATAATCAATAGTTAACTACACATGGTTGATGATATTACTAGGTTAACTAGCTTGTTCTGTTTTGCATATAATCAATGCGGTGCCTGTTAATTTATCAACGAGTCACAGCCTACTTAAACTTCACCAAACGGGTGATTTAACAAAAGCACATTCACGAAAACAATCACAGTCGTTGCACAAATGTACCTAACCATAAACATCAATGCCTTTCTTAAAATCAATACACAGAAGTATATTTTTTTTAAACCTGCTAATTTAGTTCAAATAAATGCATGTTAGCAGGCAATATTAACTAGGGAAATTGTGTCACTTCTCTTGCGTCCAGTGCAAGCAGAGTCAGGGTATATGCAACAGTTTGGGTCGCCTGGCTCGTTGCGAACTGTGTTTCTTCCTGACAAAGACCGTAATTAATTTGCCAGAATTTTACATAATTATGACATAACATTGAAGGTTGTGCAATGTAACAGCAGTATTTAGACTTAGGGTTGCCACCAGTTCGATAAAATACGGAACGATTCTGTATTTCAGTGAAAGAATAAACATTTTGTTTTCGAAATGATCGTTTCCGAATTTGACCATATTAATGACCAAAGGCTCGTATTTATGTGTGTTTATTACAATTAAGTCTATGATTTGACATTTGATAGAGCAGTCTGACTGAGCGGTGGGGGGCAACAGCAGGCTCGTAAGCATTCATTCAAACAGCACTTTACCGCGTTTGCGAGCCGGTCTTAGCGATGCTTGATGCACAGCGCTGTTTATGACTTCAAGCAAACCGAGATTTGGCTCGCAATACTAAAGTGCCTATAAGAACATCCAATAGTCAAAGGTATATGAAATACAAATGGTAGAGAGAAATAGTTGACGCGTCATAATTCCTATAATAACTACAACCTAAAACTTAACTGGGAATATTGAAGAACTGGGAATATTGAACCACCAGCTTTCATATGTTCTCATGTTCTGAGCAAGGAACTTAAACGTTAGCTTTTTTGCATGGCACATATTGCACTTTTACTTTCTTTTCCAACATTGTGTTTTTGTATTATTTAAACCAAATTGAACATGTTTCATTATTTATTTGAGACTAAATAGATTTTATTGATGTATTAAGTTAAAATAAAAGGGTTCACTGTTCATTCAGTATTGTTGTAATTGTCATTCTTACAAATATATATACATAAAAATCGGCCGATAAATCTGTATTGGCTTTTTATGGTCCTCCAATAATAGGTATCGATATTGAAAAATCATAAATCGGTCGACCTCTAATCTCGATTTCTTGTTTTTCTCTAAACAAATTTGTAAAAAGGCCAAGACATAATTCTTAATTGAATTTTCTTGATTAAAATGTAAAAAAATATACAAGGCCTCAAAGCCTATTTGTGCAACACAAATGAACAACACACACCCACAAGTCTATTCTATTGCTTAGCCATGTTTGACCACTAGCTATTTGAATATGTAAATTTATATAATAATTTTGATTTAAAATGTATTAGTTAATTTGTTGTTATTAAAACAGCCTGTGGTTATTTGCTATTCGATTGGCAGAATGACACAACTACTAACACATTAGCCTACAGCTGGCCTGAACATAACTTTTTTGAATGCACTTTAATTATCCAATGTCACACTTACCGATGGCGAGGTGAAGCCTGTGCCCAAAGCACTCCAGGCGGGTCCAGTTGTTCAAGCACAATGCTTTTATCATGTTGCCTCTGATGTCAGTTGTCATGCACACCTGTCAGTATTCGCTCATCTTCCACGATGCCAGAGAGTCTGAGACCCTGGGCTATTACTTCACCCGTATGATCATCAGGGAAGTAAGATGTTTGGAGGCAGACATTTTGCAATTTCTAGTCTTCATTTATGTAGTGGACTGTCAAACTTAGTTATGGCTCTGACGTTCTGCTCAACCATAGATTGGATGTGGTGGAAAAATAACACTAGCCAGCTTCTCTGCGACTCTTTCGCGGGTAGCAGTGTATAATCTCGGCAGGGCTTCTTCCGTGAAGCCTTCCATGAAATATCGGCTTGGCAGCTGATATTTGTGGTCAACTGTACCTAGCAGATTTTGAAAGCCTGGCTTTTCTACTGTAAAGATTGGAACCATGACTTTCGCTATGTAATTGGTCACTGCATCCGTTATCTCCTTCCAACTCAAACTTTTCTTGTCATAAGTGATAACGTTTGAAAAGGATACGGCTATGGTAGTATGTCTTTTAGCAGACGTTTTGGGAATCTGGTGACTGGAATCGGCATTGCCGTAGTCTCACGCATTCCTCCCATTCCACCGCGTGTTTCAGTTGCATGTGATGGAAGGGGTTGGTTGTGCTGCTGCTTTTCGTAGCAATTGTCTTTAGACACATTTTGCACAGGACATTCGTTTGCTGAACAGCAGACCTCTTAAACCTGAACCACTTCCATATCACTAAAAAACATTGCTGCCCTTTTTGGGGTTGATTTCATTCTCACGAGAGGCTGAGTTGGCTTCCTCGCTTTCCACTTTGGTGGAACTCTTACTACCGCCACACTTCTCCGGCGTGGTTACAATTTGTGAAAGGCTGTCTAGGGTTGTGATTGGTGGGAAACCTCTGTGCATGTGTTGTCAAGCAATTGGGACATGATTGGACATTGGGCTGACAGAAAAGACAGTGAGATGCTGCATTTGTAAATCGTCACAACCTTATAACAGAACCTCAATTCTTGCAATACAGGCATTTTCCATATCGCGCAAAACATATACTTGATTATATTAAAAAAACTCAATATATCGCCCAGCTCTAATTGAAAGGGGATAGAATGTGGTCGGACCATCAGATATTTGGCATATACATTACTCTTACTGAATTTCACGTGGGCGAGGATATTGGATGATAACTTGTTTTTAACTAGGACAGAGGAATTTATAACTGAATTTTTCCGACTTAACATAGGTACAGCAAATCCGCTTATTGTATGGGACACTTATAAATGTCATGGAAAAAAAAAAAAAAGAGGTCATGGAATTCAGTACTCATCTCAAAAACAAAAGCAAGTTATGTCAAATGAGTCCATACTTACAAAGGAAATAGAAGATCTAACAGAACAGATTGATAGCAATAAAAACTGTACCATAGAGGCTCAGAGCAAGTTAGAAGAAAAACACTTTAAAAGTACTTTAAGCATATGTTTTCGCTTCAGTCTCCTCAATCTCCTCTAAACGAAGCTAAATGTATGGATTTTTTTCAAATTAATAATGTAAAATTAACAGCCATATAGAAAGACTCATGTGAAGGTGAAATTACAGAGGAGGAACTTCTTGATGCAAGTAAAGCCTTTACGTCTGGGAAAACTGGATGGCATACCAGACCAAACCTTTTATGATATTCTTAGAGGACCGTTATTAGCATGTTTTAACCACTCCTATGTAAGTGGTAGATTATCAGACACTCAACAAGAAGTTCCGATTTCATTATTACTGAAACAGGATACAAGTGGGAAATATAAAGACCCAGTCCATAAAAAAAAAAAAATGGAGGCCACTTACACTTTAGTGTTGTGATGCAAAAATTCTAGCAAAATGTATAGCACATAGAATTTAAAAAGTATTGTCAGACATTCATTCTAATCAGACAGGTTTTTTTACATGGACGATGCAGTCGAGATAATATAAGGCAAGTACAGGAAACAATAGAACACTATGAAAAATCTGGGAAACCAGGCCTGCTATTCATAGCGGATTTAAAAAGGCGTTTGATAAAGTACGACTGGAGTTCATATGTAAATGCCTGGAACATTTCAATTTTGGAGAATCTATTAAAAAATGGGTTCAAATCAAGTATAGTAACCCTAGGTGTAAAATAGTAAATAATGGCTACTTCTCAGAAAGTTTTAAACTGTCAAGAGGAGTAAAACAAGGTTGTCCACTATTGACAGATCTATTTATTTTGGCCCCTGAAATGTTAGCTATTAAAATCAGATCCAACAATAATATCAAGGGATTAGAAATACAAGGCTTAAGAACAAAGGTGTCCTTGTACGCTGATGACTCATGTTTTCTTTTCTTTTAAATTCACAACCTCATAGAGGATCTAGATCATTTTCTAACCTCTCTGGATTACAACCAAATTATAATAAGTGTACTATATTAAGTATTGGATCACAAAAAAAATAAATACTTTTGACTTTACCGTGTAGTTTACCAATAGAATTGTCTGATGGTGATGTGGTATACATATCCCGAAATAAAGAAATAATCTCACTCCAATACATTTTTATAGAAATATAGCAAAATTAGATAAGATCTTGCAAACACGGAAAGGTAAATCACCCCAATTAAACTCTTTAGTCATATCCCAGTTGACCTATATGCTTATGGTCTTGCCTACACCTAGCGAGCTGGTTTTTAATTATATGAGAAAAAAATTCAATTTTATTTGGAAAGGCAAGCCAGACAAAATTAAACGGGCCTATTTATATAATAAATATGAATTCGGAGAGCAGAAATGATTTTAAAAAATGAAAGCATTAAGACCTCTCACTAAAGGCTTCAGTCAAACAGAAGCTATACTTAAATCCAAACTGGTTCTCTAGTAAATTTGTAAGAATATCTCACCCTATGTTCAAGAAAGGCCTTTTTCACTTTCTTCAGATTACAACCTCTCACTTTCAGTTATTTGAAAAAGAATCTCTCAAATATCGCTATTTTAAAACAAGCCATAGAAAGTTGGTTGCAATTTCAATTTAATTCACCAGAAAAAAACAGAACAAATATGGTTAAACTCAAATATATGAATTGATTAAAAAATATATAAAGAAATGTAAAACAGGTATAATCTTCATAAATGATACAACATGACTGGTGGAGTTATGACATACATGCAGCTAACTAAAACATATGGAAATGTCTGCTCTACCCAAAATAACAAAGCAACTAATTGCGGCATCACCGCAAAAATGGAAGAGGAAAGTGGAAGGGGCAAAAAGTAAGGAACTTGTCTGTCGGCCCTAGATTTTTGACGTACCGATGTCATGGTACATGGTTTAAGAACTGATACGCAAGACGACACCGGACACAAAACTTAGCATTTTTCAATATCAATTATAATACGGAATTCTTGCAACCAACAGAAGATTTTGCTGCGAAGAGGCAGAAACATGATATCATGTGTTTCGGTATTGTCCATATGTAGCTTGTTTTTGGTCACAGGTTCAGGTATGGCTGAAGAATTGCAATATTTACCTGGAGCTAACCCTGCAGATAGCACTAATGGGTGATCTGAAAAGTCATAGTCAATAGATAAATAATATAATACTTTTAGCAAAGAAAAATATTTTCAATTTACAATCTGCAGAAACAATGAGAATGGAAAGGTTCAGATGGCAAATAGAAATCCAATATGGACGGTGTTAAGAGATAGATGGGAGGGGTTGAATGAACCTGAAGGTTGGGACTAATAACAACAAGATAACTAATGTGTACTGTGCCCATAAAACGTATATAGGTTTGGAAATTGTTTGTCAAAGGAAATCAAACCGGATGGACATCATAAATATATGGGAGAGGTTGAGGGTAGAGGAAGGACAAGAGTTAAAAACAAACAAAATAAAACTATTGTAAAATAGACTGTGTCCATAAAACGCATATAGTATGTATAAGCTGGAAATAAAGGCCTAAGCGTTGTTGTTCACTAGTTTGCTCCAATTGGGGGAGGGTAGGTAGGGTAATAAGGGAAATATATATAAATAAATAAATAAATAAAAAAAGAAACATCTTCACTGTCACCTGTGTTAATTTTCAGCAAATTTTAAACATAAGTTTCAACAACCTGAACAAGTTCCACAGATATTTGACTAACATAATTAGAATGATGTGTCCCTGAACATAATATGTCACCCCCCGATCCAACCGGTCCCAGACGTGCTCAATGGGATTGAGATCCGGGCTCTTCTCTGGTCATGGCAACACTGACATTCCTGTCTTGCAGGAAATCATGAACAGAACGAGCAGTATGGCTGGTGATATTGTCATGCTGGAGGGTCATGTCAGGATGATCCTGCAGGAAGGGTACCACATGAAGGAGGAGGATGTCTTCCCTGTAACACACAGTGTTGAGATTGCCTGAAATGACAACAAGTTCAGTCTGATGATGCTGTGACACCACCCCAGACCATGACGGACCCTCCACCTCCAAATCGATCCCGCTCCAGAGTACAGGCCTCGGTGTAACACTCATTCCTTCGACAACAAACGCAAATCCGACTATCACCCCTGGTGAGACAAAACGGCGACTCGTCAGTGAAGTGCACTTTTTGACAGTCCTGTCTGGTCTAGCAACGGTGGGTTTGTGCCAATAGGCAACATTATTGCCGATGATGTCTGGTGAGGACCTGCCTTACAACAGGCCTACAAGCCCTCAGTCCAGCCTCTCTCAGCCTATTGCGGACAGTCTGAGCACTGATGGAGGGATTGTGCGTTCCTGGTGTAACTCGGGCACTTGTTGTTGCCATCCTGTACCTGTCCAGCAGATGTGATGTTCGGATGTACCAATCCTGTGCAAGTGTTGTTACACGTGGTCTGCCACTGCGAGGAGGATCAGCTGTCCGTCCTGTCTCCCTGTAGCGCTGTCTTAGGCGTCTCACAGTACAAACATTGCAATTTATTGCCTTGGCCACATCTGCAGTCCTCATGCCTCCTTGCAGCATGCCTCAGGCACGTTCACACAGATGGGCATCTTTCTTTTGGTATTTTTCAGTCAGTAGAAAGGCCTCTTTTAGCGTCCTAAGTTTTCATAACTGTGACCTTAATTGCCTACCATCTGTAAGCGGTTAGTGTCTTAACGACTGTTCCACAGGTGCATGTTCGTTAATTGTGTATGTTTCATTGAACAAGCATGAGAAACATTTTTTAAACTCTTTACAATGAAGATCTGTGAAGTTATTTGGATTTTTACAAATTATCTTTTAAAAACAGGGTCCTGAAAAAGGGTTTATACACACACACATGTACAGTTGAAGTCGTAAGTTTCCATACACAGCCAAATACATTTAAACTCAGTTTTCCACAATTCCTGACATTTAATCCTATTAAAAATGTCGGCTTTGGTCAGGTAGGATACCCACTTTATTTTATTATTCTGACAATGCAATGTCAGAATAATAGTAGAGAGAATTATTTATTTCAGTTTTTATATCTTTCATCACATTCCCAGTGGGGTCAAAGTTTACATACACTCGATTAGTATTTGGTAGCATTGCCTTTAAATAATTTACTTGGGTCAAACATTTCAGGTAGCCTTCCACAAGCTTCCCACAATAAGTTGGGTGAATTTTGGCCCATTCCTCTTGACAGAGCAGGTGTAACTGACTCAGGTTTGTAGGCCTCCTTGCTCGCACAAACTTTTTCAGGTCTGTACACAAGTTCTATAGGATTGAGGTCAGGGCTTTGTGATGGACATTCCAATACCTTGACTTTGTTGTCCTTAAGCCATTTTGCCACAACTTTGGAAGTATGCTTGGTGTCATTGTCCATTTGGAAGACCCATTTGCAACCAACTTTAGTTCCTGACTAATGTTTTGAGACGTTGCTTCAATATATCCACAACATTTTCCTCCCTCACGATGCCATCTATTTTGTGAAGTGCACAAGTCCCTCCTGCAACAAAGCACCCCCGTGCTTCACAGTTGGGATGGTGTCTTCGGCTTGCAAGCATCCCCCTTTTTCCTCCAAACATAACGATGGTCATTATGGCCAAACAGTTCTATTTTTCTTCCATCAGACCAGAGGACATTTCTCCAAAAAGTACGATCTTTGTCCCCATTTGCAGTTGCAAATCGTAGTCTGGCATTCTTATGCCGGTTTTGGAGCAGTGGCTTCTTCCTTGCTGAGCGGCCTTTCAGGTTATGTCGATATAGGACTCGTTTTACTGTGGATATAGATACTTTTGTACCGGTTTCCTCCAACATCTTCACAAGGTCCTTTGCGTTGTTCTGGGATTGATTTGCCTCTTTTCACATCGAAGTACATTAATCTCTGATTTCCTGGTGTTTTTACAGTTTTATGTCCAACAATGAAAATTCAACAATATTTTTTTTTTGCTCAGAAAACTGTCAGGCCGCTAGTTGGGGAACCCTGGTCATAATGCTTGATGAAAATTACTGGAAAGAATTCATTACAACAGACTTAACCAGGTAATCTATAAGTCTTTGCTAGGTAAAGGTCCACCTTATCTCAGCTCACTGGTCACGCTCCAGCAGATATATCTCACTGGTCATCCCCAAAGCAACACCTCCTTTGGCCGCCTTTCCTTCCAGTTCTCTGCTGCCAGTGACTGGAACGAATTGCTTATATGTCTCTCACTAACTTTGAACATCAGCTAACTAAGCAGCTAACCGATCGCTGCAGCTGTACATAGCCCATCTGTAAATAGCCCATCCAATCTACCTACCTCATCCCCATATTGTTTTTAAATGTACTTTTCTGCTCTTTTGCACACCTATCACTCCAGTGTTAATTTTCTCAATTACTTGCAATTAATTTTACTAATTACTTGCTACTATGGCCTATTTATTGCCTTACCTCCTCACGCCATTTGCACAGACTGAATGTAGACTTTCTTTTTTTTCCTATTGTGTTATTGACTGAATGCTTGTTTATTGCATGTGTAATTTTGTTGTTTGTGTCGCACTGCTTTGCTTTATCTTGGCCAGGTCGCAGTTGTAAATGAGAACTTGTTCTCAACTAGCCTGCCTGGTTAAATAAAAGGTGAAAAAAAAAGTTTCACACGAACCAACAAACGGGTGTTATCATTCTACAGTGGTTCCTGCAGCATACCTCAAACTGGTTTGATTAGAACATCCAGCTTCGATTGACGCAACGGTCAGCATTTGAGCTAGCCACACTTTTACAGAAACACAGTCCTTACAAAGTTATGTCCTGAATTGTGACAAGTTTATTTTTGGATGCAATGTTCAGACATTCACAGAAGTAGGAACAGCATACATAATCATCCAAACCGATCAATGTAATGTAGTCCTAGCGCTAACTGAGGAAATATTGACATATCACAAGCAGTCATATTTAGGCAACTCTCGGCTGACAGAAACCACAATATTAATTTGTTTGTGTGCGCCGCCATGTTCAGGGATGCAAACTGCCAAGGGCATTGAAACATGCAACAACAAAAAAATCCCTGCTAGGGGGAAATGCAGGTTTTAAGTAACTAAACAACAAAGAATATGATCTACATGATCATTCTCCGTGTGTAAAATAAAAAAAGTGGTTAATTTGAACCTAACTCACAGCTAAAAAATGTAAAGAAAGCAATCCAATGTTATTTGTTGCCTAGACTTTACTGCAAATGACACTCAAGTCTTGAGATGAAAAAAACAAACACTAATATTGCAGTTCGCCATGACAGCCGTTATAATTGAACGCTTGTGACCACACATAAATGTTGCACTTGGGGAAAAAACATCTTAAAGTAGAATAGAATGAAACAGACATTCTATTTTTGCTCTATTATAGTGGCCACTTTAGATATTGATCAAGTGCACAAGGCTACTACAAAATTAACAGTCACCGAGTAAAAAATATATAATCCCATATCACTCACTCACACACAAATAAAATGTTATTGGTCACATACACATGGTTAGCATATGTTAATGCGAGTGTAGCGAAATGCTTGTACACATGTTACTGTCAAGTTTAACACAACAAAAAGCTAGTTAACATTTCAGATTTCCAGGGTCCAGTAAGCAACTAACGCGTTATAACTTGAGGAACGGCAAGGAGTCGTATAGCGAATTGGTTAGGTTACTAATGTTATCGCATCTGATGTTGTAATGTTAGTTAGCTAATGTTAGCTGTCTGACTTTATTAGCAAGCAAATTTTCACACCATAAACTAAATTATTTGATCAGATGAGTTGGCTAATGTTGCTCAACATTTCTGGTTAGCTAACAGAGAATTCGATCCAGCTAGCAAGGTACTTAACAATGCTAATACTTGTTCCACCACACTTTCTCCCCTACCTCAAACTTTCCAAACGCCAGTTGTTTTTCGGTTACAGCTCATGAAGTACGCTTCATCACCTTCTCACCCCCCATCTCCATGGTCAGGCTTCTCACCTAACGTTACCTCTTCGTTATCGTTCAGGGGACGAGATGCTGTAACTGACAAACTGACTTTCCAGAGGGCGCGCTGATGCTGTAACTAGTCAAATTGGTTGTCTCTTCTTTCTTCAGTCGCGTGCTACGCTGCATTCTGTTGTTATGCGAACGACTGGCTGAGCCTTGGATACAGCCAGTATTGCTCCAAGAGCACATCACTCGTTCGCTTACAGCCAGTAGTGATCCCACCCCCCAGTTTGCATTACTGCATGTTTTTTTTTCTTCCGCGTAAACCAAAGATAAGAGGAGACAAGATGAGTTTGTCTGTTTGCAGTATGCATGTTGAAGGTGGTGTCTTGTCTACGATCATTCGTTTCCCTTCATTCACTTCCGGAAGTTTACTTGAAAACATTAATAAAACTGTAAATACATTATGCCACATACATGCATGCTTGCATACATACATACTACAGTAGAAACAGAAACACCATATACAGAAAGTAAGGTACTTTGATAGGAACGCACAAGTCCAAAGTTATTTGTAGGAAAAACAGTGGAGGCAATGCGAGCACCAGCCAGAAAATGTGCCAGTTCAAACTGTTAGAAAATACAACTTATTAGAACATTTTAAATTGATAAATTGAAACATAGCCTACAGATAATTTGCACGCAGCGAGTGTTAACAGTGAGTGCATTCTGACATGAGGTGCATAAAGCAACTCACGCTGGGGCGACCGTTAAGAGATATTTGGAACTCGCATATGAAAAAGTTAAGAAAAACTAAATGAAACGTCTTGGAAGGGAAAAAATCATTTTGCATAAAATGTGGGTTGAGACACTTATGTAGCTGTCACAACTAGCCTTAAAATAATGCAATATGTCACAACGTGTAAATATGTGTTATGAAGGTGTTATGACCATATGACAAGTTAGGTCAGCTGTTAGCACATGGCCATGACCATGTCATAACGTGTTATGACGCTAGATGTCAAGTAAAATGTTACTGAAAGGTGGAATGCTCCTTATGTGGTTTAGCAGGGCACATCTGAAAAAAGGGGAAATTCAGCAAATCCCTCTTCTGCCTTTCAAAGTGGCGCTACAAAGTATTAACTTAAGGGGGCTGAATAATTTTGCACGGCCAATTCTTCAGTTTTTGATTTGTTAAAAAAGTTTGAAATATCCAATAAATGTCATTCCACTTCATGATTGTGTCCCACTTGTTGTTGATTCTTCACAAAAAAATACAGTTTTATATCTTTATGTTTGAAGCCTGAAATGTGGCAAAAGGTCGCAAAGTTCAAGGGGGCCGAATACTTTCGCAAGGCATTGTACATGCTTCCTGTCTTGGAGTCTAATGGTTTATTCTAAGCAAATCAAGTCTATAAGTAACAGTTAAAGTTTCATATAACGTTTGTTCTTCCATTATGCTCTAGAGGTAAAACCTGAAAAGCACACTAGCCCTGTTGGACTGGACTCCGCCAAGTGTCAAGTGTGTGTGTGCGAGTGTGAGTGTGGGCTCATTGCCTGAGAGGTGACGGGAATATCAGTGTGACGCCTATCGACCACAATAAATCAAAATACACCTGAGTGCTCTAGTAACACAACATGTCAGCATGCGCAGACACAAACATGCAGACTCCGTTCGAGACATGATGTGTCTGTTGCTTAGCAACACTGCATCCCAGTGCAGCACAGGTGTAAACTGTAAACTCTTTCCTCAGTGAGACAGAAGAGTTGTGCTGGTGAGGTATGCCTACTAAATTTGTGAGCTGAGATAATTATCACCTACCACCCACAAGCGGAGAAAAAGGCCACAGCCATCTATAAGAATACCAAAGACACCGACATCTACAACGTGTAACAGACATGTCACCAGTTGGCTGTTCTAGCATGACTTAAATGTTAAATGCAGCTGTTTTGATCTCAATATCAAATCATTTCTGGGTAACAATTAAGCACCTTACTGTGAAATGGTAAAAAATAAATACAAATAGCTTCTTAGCAAAGAGCAATTTCTAAAACAAGAATTTAGCTAGGACTGTCTGGGAGTGGTCTGAGTTTGGAGGTGGAAACTAGCCGTTTTGGGAAGAGAGGTTTGAAACTCTGTTTCTTATTGGTCTATTAACTAATTGACCGCCTGCTGATGTCACCGGGCAGGCCAAAACACCATCCCAGCAAAACAGGTTGAAATTTCAGCTGATCTTTTCAAACAGCTTTTACTCTAAAATGGCGTTATCATTTTCACAATATCACAGTATTATTCCAACCTCAGTGTGGAAATATATATAACACGCAGGATTTCACGTTTTTGACTGCACTGGGCCTTTTAAGACTTGTAGAATGTGCAGGGCTCATCCTTCACTGAATGGCCACTCCCACGTCCTAGAAAAGAATCAATCTCCTCCAGGACATGCAGAGACGTGTCCTGAAGCCACTCCTGCTTTGTCTTGGCTGTGTGCTTCGGGTTGTTGTCCTGTTGAAAGGGGATCCTTCGCTCTAGTCTGAGGTCCTGAGCGCTCTAGATTAGGTTTTCATCAAGGATCTCTATGTACTTTCCGCCGTTCATCTTTCCCTCGATCCTGACGAATCTCCCAGTCCCTACTGTTAAAATACAAACTAACAGCATTACGCTGCCACCACCGTGCTTCACCGTAGGCCTGGTGCCAGGTTTCCTCCAGACATGATGTTTGGCATTCATAGAGTTCAATATTGGTTTTATCAGACCAGAGAATCTTGTTTCTCATGGTCTAAGAGTCCTTTAGGTGCCTTTCGTCAAACTCGAAGCAGGCTGTCATTCCTTTTACTGAGGCGTGGCTTCCTTCTGACCACTACCATAAAGTTCTGCAGAGATGGATGTCCTTCTCCCATCTCCACAGGGGAGCTCTGTCAGAGTGACCATAGGATTCTTGGTCACCTCCCTGACCAAGGCCCTTCTACCCCGATTGCTTAGTTTGGCCGGGTGGCCTGCTCTAGGAAGATTCTTGGTGATTCCAAACTATTTCCATTTAAGAATGGAGGCCGCTGTGTTGTTGGGGACTTTCAAAGCTGCGGACATTTTTGGCATCCTTCCCCAGATCTGTGCCTCGACACAATCCTTTCTCGGAGCTCTACGGACAATTCCTTCGACTTCATGGCTTGGTTTTTGCTCTGACATGCACTGTCAACTGTGGGTCCTTATATAGACAGGTGTGTGTCTTTCTAAATCATGTCCAATCAACTGAATTGACCCCAGGTGGAATCCAATCAAGTTGTAGAAACCTCTCAAGATTGATCAATGAAAAACAGGATGCAGCTGAGCTTTATTATGAGTCTCATAGCAAAGGGTCTGAATAATTATGTAAATTGTTTTGACATTTGCTAAAATGTCTAAAAACCTGTTTTCACTTTGTCATTATGGGGTATCTTGTGTAGATTGCTGAGGAATTTTATTTATCTAATCCATTTTTTTAAGGTGGGAACATTACAAAATCTGGAAAGTCAAGGCATCTGAATACTTTCCCGAAAGCACTGTCTATATACAGAACCAGCCAAAAGTTTGTTAACACCTACTCATTCAAGAGTTATTTCATTGTTTAAATTTTTTCTACAATGTCGGAAAATAGTGAATACATCAAAACTATGAAATAACACATATGGAATCATGTAGTTACCAAAAAAGTGTTACACAAATCAAAGTGGCCACCCTTTGCCTTGATGATAGCTTTGCACACTCTTGGCATTCTCTCAATCAGCTTCACCTGGAATGCCTGAAGGAGTTCCCTTGAAGGAGTACCCACATAGGCTGAGCACTTGTTAGCTGCTTTCCTTCACTCTGCGGTCCAACTCATCTCAATTGGGTTGATGATGATTGTGGAGGCCAGGTCATCTGACGCAGGACTCATCACTCTCCTTCTTGGTCAAATAGGCCTTACACAGCATGGAGGTGTGTTGGGTCATTGTCCTGTTGAAAAGCAAATGATAGTCCCACTAAGCACAAACCAGATGGGATGGCGTGTCGCTGCAGAATGATGTGGTAGCCAAGCTGGTTAATTGTGCCTTGAATTCTAAATAAATCAGTGTCACCAGCAAAACACCCCCACACCATCACACCTCCTCCTCCATGCTTCGCGGTGGGAAGCACACATGCGGAGATCATCCATTCATCTACTCTGCGTCTCACAAAGACACGAGAGATGGAACCATAAACCTCAAATTTGGACTCAGACCAAAATGACAGATATCCACCTGGTCAATTGCTCGTGTTTCTTGGCCCAAGCAAGTCTCTTCTTATTGGTTTTCTTTAGTAGTGGTTTCTTTGCTGCAATTCAAACATGAAGGCCTAATTCACACAGTCTCCTCTGAACAGTTGATGTTGAGATGTGTCGGTTACTTGAACTCTGTGAAGCATTTATTTGGGCTGAAACTTTGAGGCTGGTAACGAATGAACTTATCCTCTGCCGCAGAGGTAACTCTGGGTCTTCCATTCCGGTGGCGGTCCTCAAGAGAGCCAGTTTCATTATAGCGCCTGATGGCTTATGTGACTGAAATGTTCTTTATGTCTTAAAGAAATGGTGGACTGTCGTTTCTCTTTGCTTATTTGAGCTGTTCTTGCCATAATGTGGACTTGATCTTTCACCAAATAGGGCCATCTTCTACCACCCTACCTTGTCACAACACAACTGATTGGCTAATGCGCATTAAGGAAAGAAATTACACAAATAAACTTTTAACAAGGCACACATATCAATTGAAGTGCATTCCAGATGACTACCTCATGAAGCAGGTTGAGAGAATGCCAAGAGTGTGCAAAGCTGTCATCAAGGCAAAGGGTGGCTACTTTGAAGAATCTCAAATATATTTATTTGTCACTTTTTTGGTAACTACGTGATTCTATATCTGTTATTTCATAGTTTGATGTCTACATGGTAGAAAATAGTAAAAAATAAAGAAAACCCTTGAATGATTAGGTGTGTCCAAACTTTTGACTGGTACAGAAATATACACTGCTCAAAAAAATATAGGGAACACTTAAACAGCACAATGTAACTCCAAGTCAATCACACTTCTGTGAAATCAATCTGTCCACTTAGGAAGCAACACTGATTGACAATACATTTCACATGCTGTTGTGCAAATGGAATAGACAACAGGTGGAAATTATAGGCAATTAGCAAGACACCCCCAATAAAGAAGTGGTTCTGCAGGTGGTGACCAGAGACCACTTCTCAGTTCCTATGCTTCCTGGCTGATGTTTTGGTCACTTTTGAATTCTGGCGGTGCTTTCACTAGTGGTAGCATGAGACGGAGTCTACAACCCACACAAGTGGCTCAGGTAGTGCAGTTCATCCAGGATGGCACATCAATGCGAGCTGTGGCAAGAAGGTTTGCTGTGTCTGTCAGCGTAGTGTCCAGAGCATGGAGGCGCTACCAGGAGACAGGCCAGTACATCAGGAGACGTGGAGGAGGCCGTAGGAGGGCAACAACCCAGCAGCAGGACCGCTACCTCTGCCTTTGTGCAAGGAGGAGCACTACCAGAGCCCTGCAAAATGACCACCAGCAGGCCACAAATGTGCATGTGTCTGCTCAAACGGTCAGAAACGGACTCCATGAGGGTGGTATGAGGGCCCGACGTCCACAGGTGGGGGTTGCCAGAGAACACCAAGATTGGCAAATTCGCCACTGGCGCCCTGTGCTCTTCACAGATGAAAGCAGGTTCACACTGAGCACGTGACAGAGTCTGGAGACGCCATGGAGAACGTTCTGCTGCCTGCAACATCCTCCAGCATGACCGGTTTGGCGGTGGGTCAGTCATGGTGTGGGGTGGCATTTCTTTGGGTGGGCCGCACAGCCCTCCATGTGCTCGCCAGAGGTAGCCTGACTGCCATTAGGTACCGAGATGAGATCCTCAGACCCCTTGTGAGACCATATGCTGGTGCGGTTGGCCCTGGGTTCCTCCTAATGCAAGACAATGCTAGATCTCATGTGGCTGGAGTGTGTCAGCAGTTCCTGCAAGAGGAAGGCATTGATGCTATGGACTTTCCCGCCCGTTCCCCAGATCTGAATCCAATTGAGCACATCTGGGAGATCATGTCTCGCTCCATCCACCAACGCCACGTAGCACCACAGACTGTCCAGGAGTTGGCGGATGCTTTAGTCCAGGTCTGGGAGGAGATCCCTCAGGAGACCTCATCAGGAGCATGCCCAGGCGTTGTAGGGAGGTCATACAGGCACGTGGAGGCCACACACACTACTGAGCCTCATTTTGACTTGTTTTAAGGACATTACATCAAAGTTGGATCAGCCTGTAGTGTGGTTTTCCACTTTAATGTTGAGTGTGACCCCAAATCCAGACCGCCATGGGTTGATAAATTTGATTTTGATTGATCATTTTTGTGTGATTTTGTTGTCAGCACATTCAACTATGTAAAGAAAAAAAGTATTTAATAAGAATATTTCATTCATTCAGATCTAGGATGTGTTATTTTAGTGTTCCCTTTATTTTTTGAGCAGTGTATATACAGTTGAGGTTTGAAGTTTATACATATACTTAGCTTGGGGTCATTAAAACTCGTTTTTCAACAACTCCACAAATTTCTTGACAAACTATAGTTTTGGCAAGTCGGTTAGAACATATACTTTTTGCATGACAAGTAATTTTTCCAACAATTGCTTACAGAGTATTTCACTTATAATTCACTGATCACCATTCCAGTGGGTCAGAAGTTTACATACACTAAGTTGACAGCTTGGAAAATTTCAGAAAATGTCATGAAGCTTCTGATATGCTAATTGACCTAATTTGAGTCAATTGGAGGTGTACCGGTGGATGCATTTCAAGGCTTACCTTCAAACTCAGTGCCTCTTGGCTTGACATCATGGGAACAAATCTAAAGAAATCAGCCAAGCACTAAAAAAAACACTTGTAGACCTCCACAAGTCTGGTTCATCCTTGGGAGCAATTTCCAAACACCTGAAGGTACCACATTCATCTGTACAAACAATAGTATGCAAGTATAAACACCATGGGACCACGTAGCCGTCACACTGCTCAGGAAGAAGACACGTTCTGTCTCCTAGAGATGGACGTACTTTGGTGCGAAAAGTGCAAATCAATCCCAGAACAACAGCAAAGGACTATGTGAAGATGCTGGAGGAAACAGGTACAAAATTATCTATATCCACAGTAAAACGAGTCCTTTAAAATCAACAGAACCTGAAAGGCCACTCCGCAAGGAAGAAGCCACTGCTCCAAAACCGCCATAAAAAAGCCAGACTACGGTTTGCAACTGCACATGGGGACAAAGATTGTACTTTTTGGAGAAATGTCCGCTGGTCTGATGAAACAAAAATGGAACTGTTTGGCCATAATGACCAGCATTATGTTTGGAGGAAAAAGGGGGATGCTTGCAAGCCGAAGAACACCATCCCAACCGTGAAGCACGAGGTTGGCAGCATCATGTTGTGGGGGTGCTTTGCTGCAGGAGGGACTGGTGCACGTCACAGAATAAATGGCATCATGAGAAAGGAAAATGATGTGGATATATTGAAGCAACATCACAAGATATCAGTCAGGAAGTTGAAGCTTGGTCGCAAATAGGTCTTCCAAATGGACAATGACCCCAAGCATACTTCCAAAGTTGTGGCAAAATGGCTTAAGGACAACAAAGTCAAGGTATTGGAGCGCCATCACAAAGCCCTGACCTCAATCCCATAGAACATTTGTGGGCAGAACTGAAAAAGCACGTGCAAGCAAGGAGGCCTACAAACCTGACTCAGTTACACCAGCTCTGTCAGGAGGAATGGGCCAAAATTCACCCAACTTATTGTGGGAAGCTTGTGGAAGGCTACCCGAAACGTTTGACCTAAGTTTAAATTGTTTAAGGCAATAGACTCAATTAGTATTTGGTAGCATGTAAACTTTTGACACATTGGGAATGTGATGAAAGATAACTTAAATAAATCGTTCTCTATTAAATCAGGATATTTTCTGCTTGCAGGCTGTAATATTTTTATTTGTTGGCTTTAATGCAAGCTATTTTTTTTTTACATAGATGGCAATATAAGTTATTTTAGGTTTGAATCATTTTCATTTAGATTTGGATCTAATTTTGATTAAACACGACAATGATTTTGAGATACGAAGACGTCATTACAAATTAAACTGTTCCATGAAAATGTGCACATGAAAACCATAACTTGCACGCAGATCAGTGGAAATGGTAAGATAAATTGCCATTCCACATGAGAAAACAATTGCAGACTACTCGTGTAGCTTATTACCAGCAACTTCAGGAGTGTAACATTAGAAAGCCAGCAGGAGAAGGATGATTGGGTCAGGTTAAGGATTTTTTTTCTTCAGGTTATCTTGATCTCTGGCTCCCTCTTTTGAGTCATGTGCGTCTTATTTCATCACACAGTGCGCTTAAACCCTCAGACAAGCTCAATGCATATCATTGATTTTATTAAAGGTGTGTCAGTGTAACGGATGTGAAATGGCTAGCTAGTTAGCGGTGGTGCGCGCTGATAGCATTTCAATCGGTGACGTCACTTGCTCTGAGACCTTGAAGTAGTGGTTCCCCTCGCTCTGCAAGAGCCGCAGCTTTTGTGGAGTGATGGGTAACGATGCTTCGAGGGTGACTGTTGACGTGTGCAGAGCCTCCCTGGTTCGCGCCCAGGTCGGGGCGAGGGGACAGACGTAAAGTCTATACTGTTACATCTACATAAGGAAAAATACACCTTAGACTGGTCAAAAGAACAGACAACTTTCGGTCGGCCAAGATCCAATTTTTTGGACAGCCCAACACTAAACACATTTTTTTCACCTTTATTTAACTAGGCATGTCAGTTAAAGAACAAATTCTTATTTACAATGATGGCCTACCCCAGCAAAACCTGGACGACGCTGGGCCAATTGTGTGCCACCCTATGGGACTCCCAATCACGGCCGGATGTGATACAGCCTGGATCGTAAAAGGGATACTTTGTGATTTTGGCAATTAGGCCATTTACAGTGGCAAGAAAACGTATGTAAACCCTTTGGTCATAAAATTTGATCTTCATCTAGGTCACAACAATAGACAGTCTGCTTAAACTAATAACACACAAACAATTATACGTTTTCATGTCTTTATTAATCACACCGTGTAAACACTTCCAGTGCAGGGTAGAAAAAGTATATGTGAACTCTTGGATTTAATAACTGGTTGATCCTCCTTTGGCAGCAATAACCTCAAGCAAATGTTTTCTGTAGTTGCGGATCAAACCTGCACAACAGTCAGGAGGAATTTTTTGACCATTCCTCTTTACAAAACTGTTTCAGTTCAGCAATATACTTGGGATGTCTGGTGTGAACGGCTCTCGAGGTCATGCCACGCATCTCAAATCGGGTTGAGGTCAGGACTACTGTGTTTTGGGTCGTTGTCCTGTTGCATCACCCATCTGCTGAGCTTTAATTGGCGGACAGATATAAAGACATTTTGCAGGAGAATGTTAGGCTAAACATGGGGATTAATTTTTCCGTCGATGATAGCAAGCTGTCCAGGCCCTGGGGCAGCAAAGCAGTCCAAACCATGATGCTCCCTTCACCATTCTTTACAGTTGGGATGGGGTTTTGATGTTGGTGTGCTGTGCTTTTTTTTCTCCACACATAGTATTGTGTGTCAACTTTAGTTTAATCCGTCCACAGAATATTTTGCCAGTAGCGCTGTGGAACATTCAGGTGCACTTTTGAAAACTTCAGAATTTGGGAGAGCAGTGGCTTCTTCTGTGGTGTCTTCCCATGAACACCATTCTTGTTTAGTGTTTTACGAATCGTAGACGTTAGCATGTTCCAGATATTTCTTTAAGTCTTTAGCTGACACTCTTCTTAACCTCATTGAGCTTTGTCATACTTTTGTAACCCTTCCAAGCTTTATGCAAGTCAACGATTCTTAATCTTAGGTCTTCCGAGATCTCCTTTGTTTGAGGCATGGTTCACATCAGGCAATGCTTCTTGTGAAATGCAAACTCAGATTTTGAGTGTTTTTTAATAGGGCAAGGCAGCTCTAACCAACATCTCCAATCTCGTCTCATTGATTAGACTCCAGGTTAGCTGACGCCAATTAGCTTTTGGAGAACTCATTAGCCTAGGGATTCACATACTTTTTCCAACTTACACTGTGAATGTTTAAATTATGTCTATATTGAATACAATAATGTGTGCTATTATAAGCACACTAGGTTAGTCTATTGTTGTGACTTAGATGAAGATCAGAACAAATTTGATGACCAATTTATGCAGAAATCCAAGTAATTCCAAAGGGTTCACATAGTGGCAAGAAAAAGTATCTACTGCCCCAGTCAGAAAAACTCATGGATACCATTTTTATGTCTCTGTGTCCAGTATGAAGGATGTTATAGGTAGTATTGCAAGCCAATGCTAACTAGTGCAATGGCTGGAAGTCTATGGGTATCGGATCCTTCATACTGGACAGAGAGACATAAAACTGGGATCCACAATAACATCTGACTCTGGGGAAGTAGATCCCGAAGTATCCCTTTAACTAAAGAGCCAACACTCTATATATTGAATATATTCCATGTTCTTTGAATTGTTCCAGAGAACAGTCAGTGTGTCACAAACCACATTGATTAGTCAGCTCCCTTGACAGAATGGAGAAAGCAGCAGGAAAACAAGTCGTTGTGGAAGTCACACTAGGTGAGCCTCACAGTGGGCAGAATACTGCTAAAAGAGACAGAGCACATTGGGAAGAGAAAACACATTCCAAAAAATAATGTGCTTTAATTTCTGCCTCAGAGCATCCATCACAAGACATTAGCTGTGTAAACAGTATGTTTGCGTGTCTATTCCGTGTTCACTTGCCCATGCACACAGCTCTGCACAGAGGGAGTGACAAATTACTCATTGGGATTTATAAAGCCTTAAACGAAATAAACATACATGATTAATTTGTGCGTATCTTCGAATATGATGTTTAAAGAAACAAATTAGTCTGTCTAAAAGGACCAACTGGTTACACATTTTAATTTGTAAAAATCATGTGTTTCAAACGCATATCAATATTGGTGTGTCTGCTCTCATGTAGGGCAACCTGGGACAGCCTTGCGTTGTGTCAGCATCATCTCCTGAAATACCTGCTTCTCGCTAAGCGCTGTGATCTTAGCCTGAAGTTCGTGGAGCTGCTTCTTCAGATCAGCATTCTGCAAAGGAAGGCAAAGCTCTTTTTAGGGCACTTTCATACCAAGTTCCAAAAATGTACATCCAGGTTCACTTGAAAAGGCAGTTTGGTTGGTTCATACATTCATACATACATATATAAAAAACACACACACAAACAGTACCAGTCAAGTTTGGACACCCATTTTCTACATTGAGAATAATAGTAAAGACATCAAAACTAGGAAATAATACATTTGGCATCATGTGATAACCAAAAAAAAGTGTTAACAAATCAAAATATATTTTATATTGGAGATTCTTCAAAGTAGCCAACCTTTGCCTTGACAGCTTTGCACACTCTTGGCATTCTCTCAACCAGCTTTTTATTTATTTCACCTTTATTTAACCAGGTAGGCAAGTTGAGAACAAGTTCTCATTTACAATTGCGACCTGGCCAAGATAAAGCAAAGTAGTTCGACACATACAACGACACAGAGTTACACATGGAGTAAAACAAACATACAGTCAATAATACAGTATAAACAAGTCTATATACGATGTGAGCAAATGAGGTGAGATAAGGGAGGTAAAGGCAAAAAAAAGGCCATGGTGGCAAAGTAAATACAATATAGAAAGTAAAACACTGGAATGGTAGATTTGCAGTGGAAGAATGTGCAAAGTAGAAATAAAAATAATGGGGTGCAAAGGAGCAAAATAAATAAATAAAATAAATACAGTAGGGAAAGAGGTAGTTGTTTGGGCTAAATTATAGGTGGGCTATGTACAGGTGCATTCAAAATTCAATGCTAAGGCAAGGGGAACAGCAACAAGTACAGTTTACAAGAAAGTATAATTTACTGCTGCTGACAGTCTCAGATCCACAGAGTTTTGTTATGGTATCTGGTTATTTCTTTCACACCTCTGTTTAAATTGTAAATGTTTATGCTCCCAATTGGGATAATGTTGATTGCATTAACCAACTTGTTTCTTTGCGTCCCAATCTCAACCCGCACGATTAAATTTTTGGAGGCGACTTGAATTGTGTGATCCACCCAGTCTTGGACCACTCAAACCCTAGATCATCATCTCCCTCAAAATGTCCAGCGCTATTTCTGCATTTATAAGCTAGGCAGGATTTGTAGATCCATGGAGATTACTTTTTCCTAGTAACAGGAAAAAGTAATGTTTCACATGTGCACCACTCCTATTCTAGAATAGACTACTTCTTCGTAGATAAAGCTCTTCTCCCCTCTGTTAAGTAGAATACTCTGCCATTGTTATTAGTGACCATGCTCCTCTGTCGCTCGACCTCTCACTGAACTATACAGACCCCCACATGGAGACTTAACCTACTTTCAAACAATTTATTCTGCACCATTCTATCAAATGCAATTGCTGTCTTTATTGAAACAAATAAAACCGAACCGATCTCTCGATCTACACTTTGGGACACACTTAAAGTTGTTAATAATAATTTCCTATTCCTCTCTTCTCAATAAACGGAAAATTAAAAACAGCTGATCAATGCAATTCTGGAATTAGACCAACAATATTCCGCCTCTACATCACCAGAACTTTACAAAGGCTGAGTCTTCAAACTCAGTACAATTTACTATCCACAGATAAGGCTGAGCTGCAGCTAATTGTTCTGTTTAAGAATATAGGGAAAAGGCTGGTCGACTTCTAGCTCATCAACTCAAGTGCAAATCTGCCTCACAGCTGGTCCCTCAAATTCACAACACCTCAGGTGTCTTAAGTAGTCCTTCTGAAATCAATACTACTATCAAATGTTTATTATGATCTATACACATCAGAAGGACCTGAAGAAAATTCAATTATGAATGATTTTGACAATTTGGAAACTCCTACCCTTAATACAGAGAAGAGAGGGAATGGATCTAGCTTTGCAGTTAGAGATTATTAATTCAATAACAGCAATGCAAAGTGGAAAATCGCTAACGCAAATGGCTACCCAATTGAATTCTACAATGTTTGATGCCAAACTCCACCACCACCTGCTTGAAATGTTTGAAACCGATACAGACCGATCTCACTTTTAAATGCAAAAGTATTGGCGAAATTGCTTGCCTCTCGATTAGAATCCACTATGACAGACATAACAGATCAGACAGGGTTTATTAAGGGTCGACACTCCTTTTCTAACATTCGATGTCTGCCTAATGTCATACTCTCCTGCATCTTCGGACGTTCCTGAAGTAGTTCTCTCTTTAGATGTGGAGAAGGCATTTGACAGGGTAGAATGGGAATATTTATTCTCTGTAATGGGAAAATTTGGCATTGGTGCGAACTTAATTACCTGGGTCGGACGGTTGTACTCAATACCCAAGGCATCAGTACTTTGAACAAAGTTTTTTTTCTAAGTATTTCCCATTATCAAGGGCCACATGCAGTGGATATCCAATGTCCCCTCTGTTATTTGCCCTGGCGATAGAACCCCTTTCCATCATGCTAAAGGCCACACCCTCAATACGTGGTATCTACAGATGGGGACTGGAACACAAAGTTTCCTTGTATGCAGATGACTTGCTTTTATATATATCTCAGACCCTGAAGTGTGTGTCCCTGTGGTAGTGGGCCTAATGCGTAGGTTTGGTGTGTTTTCGGGTTATAAATTGAATTTCTCAAAAAGTGAATATTTTCCTATTAATGAATTAGCATTACAAATTCCACGGGATACTATTCCATTTCATATGTCCAAGTCTGGCTTTAAATATTTAGGGGTCCAATATCACCAATATCCAATATACCTCGTCTTCCCTCCATTATGAGAAATTTACTCCCCTAACCAGCAAACTTCAACTGGAATTTCAGAGATTGAGTATTCTCCAGTTCACTTCCATTTGATTTATTTTACTATATATCAAATGCTTCAGAAAGGGTTTGAAATAAAGTCGCAGCCAAGTGCAGAAATGTTTTTTTCGGAGTACCAAACAATCAATCTCTGACAAATAGACAGCTCTGCATGCCATTGCCTCCCCATTAGCCCGCAGAAGGATTTCATTCGATTGGAAATCTATCAATCCTCCCTTCCTTAGCATCAGATCTTGGAGGCTGTCCCTAAAATCTAAAAAATAAGTATACCATTTGAGGGTCAAAATGTTATCTTCCATTCATTGTGAATAAAATATCACACACACACACACACACATTCAAAAGTTTGGGTCTCTTCGAAATGTCCTTGTTTTTGAAATAAAAGCACATTTCTTGTCCATTAAAATAACATCAAATAGATCAGAAATACAGTGTAGACATTATTAATGTTGTAAATGACTATTGAAACTGTAGCTGGAATATATTTATAGGCGACCAACACTCCTGTGTTCCAGTGGCTACTTCTTAGCCAATCCAAGTTTAGCATTTTAAACGGCTAATTGATCATTAGAAAACCCTTTTGCAATTATATTGGCACAGCTGAAAACTGTTGTTCTGATGAACCTGTTTGGGATAAGGGGCAGCATTTTCACGTTTGGATGAAAAGCGTGCCCAGAGTAAACTGCCTGCAACTTGGTCCCAGTTGCTAATATATCCATATTATTAGTAGATTTGTACAGAAAACTCTGAAGTTTGTAAAACTGTTCGAATGATGTCTGTGTATAACAGAACTCATATGGCAGGCAAAAACCTGAGAACAATCCAACCAGGAAGCGGGCAATCTGAGGTTTGTAGTTTTTCAACTCTTGGCTTATCGAAAACAGTGTCTATGGGGTCAAATTGCACTTCCTAAGGCTTCCACTAGACTGTCAACAGTCTTTAGAACCTTGTTTCAGGTTTCTACTGTGAAGGAGGGGGGAATGAGAGCTGAATGAGTCAGTGGTCTGGCAGAGTGCCATGAACTCGTGACACGCATTCACGTGCAAGTTAGCTTGAGTTCCATTGCATTTCTGAAGACAAAGGAATTCTCCAGTTGGAACATTATTGAAGATATGATAAAAACATCCTAAAGATTGATTCTATACTTGGTTTGACATGTTTCTACTGACTGTAAGAGAATGTTTTGACTTTGTCTGCTCGTGTGTCATGAATTTGGATTACTGGGCTGAACGCGCTAACAACAAGGAGGTATTTGGACATAAAGATGAACTTTATCGAACAAATCAAACATTTGTGGAACTGGGATTCCTGGGAGTGCATTCAGATTAAGATCATCAAAGTGAATATTTATAATGTTATTTCTGACTTCTGTTGACTCCAACATGGCGGATATCTGTTTGGCTTATATCTGAGTGCCGTACTCAGATTATTGCATGGTTTGCTTTTTCCGTAAAGTTTTTTTGAAATCTTAACACAGCGGTTGCATTAAGGAGAAGTATATCTTTAATTCTGTGAATAACAGTTGTATCTTTTATCGTTTATTATGAGTATTTCTTTAAATTGATGTGGCTCTCTGCAAAATCACCAGATGTTTTGGAAGCAAAACATTATTGAACGTAACGTGCCAATGTAAACAGATTTTTGGATATAAATATGCACTTTATCGAACCAAACATGTATGTAACATGATGTCCTATGAGTGTCATCTGACGAAGATAATCAAAGGTGTTTTTTTGTGACTTGGCTTTGACCTAACACAACGACCTATATGTTGTGCTTTCGCTGTAAAGCCTTTTTGAAATTGGACACAATGGGTAGATTAACAAGACGTTTCTTTCATTTGGTGTATTGCACTTGTTAACCTGTCTAGGACACAGTTTCCGCTAGCGGAACCACCCCCCAACATTCCGCTGAAAAGGCATCGAAGGAAATTCATTACATTGGCGCCATGTTCAGAAATGCCTCCAAATTATCCGGAGTAATTACAGAGAGCAACGTCATATAACAGAAATACTCATCATAAACTTTGACGAAATATAGACATATAATTAAAGATACACAGGGCTGTACTGCAGCGCAAGCTGTGCCATCAGAGTCCCTGGGTTCGCTCCCAGGCTCTCTCGTAACCGGCCGCGACCGTGGGGCGACGCACAATTGGCCTAGCGTCGTCCGGGTTAGGGAGGGCTTTGTCTCATCGCGCACCAGCGACTCCTGTGGCGGGCCGGGCGCAGTGCGCGCTAACCAAGGTTGCCGGGTGCACGGTGTAGCCTCCGACACATTGATGCGTGCTGTGTTAAGAAGCAGTGCGGCTGGTTGGGTTGTGTATCGGAGGACGCATGACATTCAACCTTCGTCTCTCCCGAGCCCGTACGGTTGTAGCGATGAGACAAGATAGTAGCTACTACAACAATTGGATACCACGAAATTGGGGAGAAAAAAAAAAGAAAAAAAAAAAAGATACACTGGTTCTTAATGCAACCACTGTCAGATTTTTTTTTAAACTTTCCGTAAAAAAAGCTTACCATGCAATAATCTGAGACGGCGCTCAGACGTAAATACATTTCTCCGCCATGTCAACTGAAATACGAAATTACATCATAAATATTCCCTCACCTTTGATGATCTTTCATCAGAATGCAGTGCAAGGAATCCTAGTTCCGCAATAAATCGTTGTTTTTTTCGATAATGTCCATTACTAGTGTCCAATTAGCTACTTTTGCTAGCACGTTTAGCTCACATGTCCAAAAGCTGGCGCCGGCCCAGGCGAACTCGGACGAAAACAGGTCGAATAAACTGGTCAAACTAAGTAGAGAATCAATCTTCAGGATGTTATCATCATATATATCAAATAACGTTCCAACCGGAGCATTCATTTTTGTCTACAGAGTAATGGAACACATGAAGATATAATGAGTACTGCGCATAACCAGGAACTGGCATTCTGCCAGACCAGTGACTCATTCCCCTCCCATCCGGCCCCACATCACACTAGAGGCATCATTCAATGTTCTACTGACTGTTGACATCTAGTGGAAGGCGTAGGAAGTGGGATGTGAATAGGCAATGAGTTGAAAATCAACCAGCCCCAGAATTTCCACTTCCTGTTTGGAAGTTTGCCTGCCCTATGGGTTCTGTTATACTCACAGACATAATTCAAACAGTTTTAAAAACTTCAGAGTGTTTTCTATCCACCAGTAATAATACTATGCATATATTCCCATCTGGGAAAGAGTAGGAGGCCGTTTACCCTGGGCACGCCTTTCATCCAAAAGTGAAAATACTACCCCTTAAAAATCATACAATGTGTTTTCTGGATTTTTGTTTTAGATTCCATCTCTCACAGTTGAAGTGTACCTATGATAAAAATTACAGACCTCTACATGCTTTGTAAGTAGGAAAATCTGCAAAACCGGCAGTGTATCAAATACTTGTTCTCCCCACTGTACATCAACCAATTGCCTGTAGTACTCACGCTTTAAAAACTCTCAACCATTGTTACTCTTACTTCCAGGATGGCTACAAGGCCCACCCCGCCCTCCCTTCGGCATATCAGATCACGATATTCCATTCTGATCCTTCCTATAGGCAGATACTCAAACAGGAAGTACCCATGCTGAGGTCTATTCAATGCTGGTCTGACCAATCAGAATCCATGCTTCGAGATTGTTTTGATCATATGGACTGGGATATGTTCTGGCTTGCCTCAGAGAATAACATTGATGTATACACTGACCGAGTTCATAAGGAAGAGTATATGGGATGTTGTTCCCACTGACGAAAACCTAAAAAGAAAAAACTACCCAAACCAAAAATCGTGGATAGATGGCACTATTCGCAAAACTGAAAGCTCGAACCACCACATTTAACCACAGCCAAGTGACTGGGAATATGGCCGAATACAAACAGTCCAGTTATGCTCTACATAAAAACATAAAATCAAAGAGGAAAAACGTCAGTACAGAGAGTTGGAGTCGCAATTCAGTATGTGGCAAGGACTCCAGACAATTATGGATTACGAGGGGAAAACCAGTCACGTCGCAGAGACTGACGTCTTGCTCCCGGACAAGCTAAAACACCTTTGCCCGCTTTGAGGACCATCGACGCGGCCTGCTCCCAAAGGACTAGGGGCTTTCCTCCTCCGTGGCTGATAGGAGTAATACATTTTAGAATGTTAACCCTCGCAAGGCTGCCGGGCCCAGATGGCATACCTAGCCATGTCATTCGCAGACCGGCTGGCTGGAGTGTTTACGGACATATTCAATCTCTCCCTATCCCAGTCTGCTGTCCCCACCATTGGTTACCTGCACTTTCTTGGGTACAGGAACAAACTAAATGACTATCGCCCAATAACACTCACTTCCGTCATCATGAAGTGCTTTGTGAGGCTAGGTAAGGATCATATCATCTTCACCTTACCTTTTTAGACCCACTGCAATTTGCATTCCGCCCCAATCAATCCACAGATGAAGCAATCGCAATTGCACTGCACTCTGCCCTATCCCATCTAGAAAAAAGCAATACCTTTGTAAGAATTATATTCATTGACTACAGCTCAGCCGTAAACACCATAGCACGCTCCAAGCTCATCATTAAGTTGGGTCTGAATCCAGCTCTATGCAACTGGATCCTGGACTTCCTGACGGGTGGTGACGATTAGGAAACAACACCTCCACTACGCTGATCCTCTTCACAGTGGCCCAACAAAGGTGCATGCTCAGCCCCCTCCTGTACTCCCTGTTCACCCGTGACTGCGTGGCCATGCACACCTCCAACTCAACCATCAAGTTTGACGACACGCCTCCCGAGTGGCGCAGTGGTCTAAGGCACTGCATCGCAGCGCTAGCTGTGCCACTGGAGATTCGGGGTTCGAGTCCAGGCTCTGTCACAGCCGGCCACGACCAGGAGACCCATGGGGCTGTGCACAATTTGGCCCAGCGTCGTCCGGGTTAGGGGAGGGTTTGTCCGGCAGGGATGTTCTTGTCCCATAGCGCACTAGCGACTCCTGTGGCGGGCCAGGCGCAGTGCATGCTGACACGGTCGCCAGGTGTACGGTGTTTCCTCCGATACATTGGTGCGGCTGGCTTACAGGGTTAAGTGGGCATTGTGTCAAGAAGCAGTGCGGCTTGGTTGGGTTGTGTTTGAGGAAGCACGGCTCTCGACCTTCGCCTCTCCCGAGACCATACGGGAGTTGCAACGATGAGACGACTAACTACCAATTGGATACCATGAAAAAGTGGTAAAAAAAATAAATCAACTTTTGCAGACAACAGTAGTAGGCCTGATTTACTAATAATGACGAGACAGCCTAAAGGGAGGTGAGGGCCCTTCCGGAGTGGTCCCAGGAAAATAACTTCTCCCTCAACATCAAGACGAAGAAGCTGATTGTGGACTCCAGGAGACAGCAGCGGGCGCACGCCCCGATCCACATCGACGGGGCCACAGTGGAGAAGGTGGAAATCTTCAAGTCTTCAGTGTACACACAGGTAGTCTTGTGAGGAAGGCTCAACCGTGCCTCCTCAACCTCCGCAGACTGAAGAAATTTGGCTTGGCCCCTAAGACCCTCACAAACTTTGACAGATGCACCGTTGGGAGCATCCGGTCAGGCTGTATCTCCCCTTTTGTATGGCAACTGCACCGTCCGAAACCACAGGGCTATCCAGAGGGTGGGGCAGTCTGCCCAACGCGTCCCTGGGGGCACACTGCCTGCCTTCCAGGATATTTACATCACCCAATGTCACAGGAAGGTCAAAAATATTCATCAAGGACATTAACCACCCGAACCACGGCCTGTTCAACCAGCTATCATCCAGAAGGCGAGGTCAGTACAGGTGCATCAAAGCTGGGACCGAGAGTTTACAGTACCAGTGAAAAATGTGGACATCTACTCATTCAAGGGTTTTTCTTTATTTGTACTATTTTCTACATTGTAGAATAATAGAGAAGACGTCAAAACTATGAAATAACACCCATGGAATCAAAAAAGTGAAACAAATCATAATATATTTTATATTTGAGATTCTTCAAAGTAGCCACCCTTTGCCTTGATGACCGCTTTGCACAGCCTTGGTATTCTCTCAACCAGCTTGATGAGGTAGTCACCTGGAATGTGTTTAAATTAACAGGTGTGCCTTGTTAAAGGTTAATTTGTGGAATTTCTTTCCTTGTTAAAGCGTTTAAGCCTATCTGTTGTGTTATGGCAAGGTCGTTTTTTGTTGTTGTAAAAGAAGAAGTCCATATTAAGGCAAGAACAGTTCATAAGCAAAGAGAAAGGACAGTCCATTACCTTAAGATATGAATGTCTGTCAATTGGTAAAATTTAAAGAACTTTTAAAATTTCTTCAAGTTGAGTCACAAAAACCATCAAGCGCTATGATGAAACTGCCTCTCATGAGGACTGCCACAAGACACAGTTCTCTGCTGCAGAGGATACGGTCATTAGAGTTACCGTCCTCAGAAATTTCAGCCCAAATAAATGCTTCGCAGAGCTCAAGTAAGACGCATCTCAACATCAACTGTTCAGACGAGACTGCGTGAATCAGGCCTTCATGGTCGAATTGCTGCAAAGAAACCACTACTAAAGGACACCAAGAAGGCCAGCATCTCGGAGTCGCCTCTTCACTGTTGACGTTGAGACTGGTGTTTTGCGGGTACTATTTAATGAAGCTGCCAGTTGAGGACTTGTGAGGCGTTTTTTTTTCTCCAAACTAGACACTAATGTACTTGTCCTCTTGCTCAGTTGTGCACCAGGGCCTCCCACTCTTTCTATTCTGGTTAGAGCCAGTTTGCTCTGTTCTGTGAAGGTGGTAGTAGTACACAGCGCTGCACGAGATCTTCAGTTTCTTGGCAATATCTCGCATGAAATAGCCTTCATTTCTCAGAACAATAATAGACTGACGAGTTTCAGAAGAAAGTTATTTGTTTCTGGCCATTTTGAGCCTGTAATCGAACCCACAAATGCTGATGCTCCAGATACTCAACTAGTCTAAAGAAGGCTTGTTTTATTGCTTCTTTAACTTCTTATGGCTAGGGGTGGCTAACTTTTATACATTAAAAAGCATACAATGTGATTTTCTGGATTTTTGTTTTCCATCTCTCACAGTTGAAGTGTACCTATGATAAAAAATTACAGACCTCTACATGCTTTGTAAGTAGGAAAACCTGCAAAATCGGCAGTGTATCAGATACTTGTTCTCCCCACTGTAAATGCTACCTGAATTTTCTTAGATATACTTTGTATATGCGGTTTCCAGTTTGCACAAAGTCCAGTTTAGTTCCTTGAGGGCCGTCGTGGTATCGGCTTGGGGAAGAATATACACGGCTGTGACGATAACCAAAGACAATTCTTTGGGAGCTAATGTGATCGGCATTTGATTGTGAGGTACTCTAGGTCAGGTGAACAAAAGGGCTTGAGTTCCTGTATGTTACCACAATCACACCATGCATAGTTAACCTTTTGTGGGTTCCAAATATCTCTAACGGTCACCCCAGCGTGAGTTGTTTTATGCACGTGATGTCAGAATGCA
Source organism: Oncorhynchus mykiss (assembly GCF_013265735.2). NCBI lineage: Eukaryota > Metazoa > Chordata > Actinopteri > Salmoniformes > Salmonidae > Oncorhynchus > Oncorhynchus mykiss. Next base: position 54,202,745 of record NC_048565.1, read on the forward strand.
CTCACTGTTCCAAAATGTGACTGTTACGCAACAAGACAGTTAACACACGCTGCCTGCTTGTGATCTATAGACTATTTTTCAATTTCAAATTATTTTCCAACAAGTTGTATTTTCTCACAAAAATTTGAATGGAGAGGTGTTCCGCTTCCTCATTAACTCACAAAGAAGTAGCCCATTTAAGCTGCTGTACGGATGAGGATAGTATATCCGGAGAGAGCCATGATTACGTGAAACAGAGTATGTTAGAGTCCCTGATATCTTTCTGGAACTTTATTTTCCATGGACTGAACATTAACAAGTAATACACTTGGAAGCGGTGGATGGTGTGCACGCCTTGAGTCAGACGACAAGTCCATTCCGAATACCTCTTCTCTACCGGTGACGTCTTGGAGCACCCTCGGTGATAAGTTAAATTGCCTTGGGGATACAAATTCGGATCCAATTCGGGAAAGTCGTATTCCTGGTCGGAACGCTGGTGAGTTACCGCCGCTCTGATATCCAAAAGTTATTTATGGCTGTATGTAATAATGCAAAAAACGTTCTGGGCTAATAATGTAAGCAATAACTACTAAATAAATTCTGCAAAGTTGCTTAGGAGGTAGAAACAGAGCTGCAATTCCTATCGGCACCATCAGTCTACTGAAAACAAACCAATTATTAACTGAAATTGTATTTACCTGTGGGTCCTGTTTCATCTGGGTGACCAGTTTCTGTAGAAGAAAGAGATACATGTGGGTAGGATAACAAATGCATTCAGGGACATTCCGCAAGACTACTACAGCCTGTGGACAGTGAAACCTATAGGCAAAACATTCAACTGTGTCCCATACCCAAATTGTGACATTGGTCATCATTCAGTCTGAACAAACATAAAATTGAATAACACATACAACATTTTGTATTTTCATCATTATAGTATATGATTATTATAATTTGAATATTTGATTAGGTTATGACTTTATAAAATACTGAAATGTGACTTTTTACATGTAAATTACATACTGATACATTTTACATACAGTATTTACATTCAACTTTATAAAGACATACTATAGGCCTACAGTAGGCGGAGTTAAAAATTGCCTACTCATCCTGAAGATAACTAAAACAAATCGATAAATGAGTGTGTAATCGTCAACAAAGTATAAAAATAACCCTAACACGCTAAAGAACCACCTACCTTCATTAACTGGGTGCTAAACATCTGGTTCCTATTGCTATGAGGTGACATGGGACATGACTAGGCAGAAGACTTACTAAGCTGGCCTTTCAAAGCGCTGATGCCAGGTCTACTCTATGTGGCTGACCACTCCTCTGGGAGAGTCCTGTTCAATGTGCTGGGAGTGTGGTTATGGGACACTGGTGCGTGACCTATGTGGTTATGGGACACTGGCCTGACCCCACTGGTGCGCAACAGCAAGGAGGCTGAAGACCTGGCCTGCGTAGTGAATAGGGTGTCATTTGGGATGCATCCATTATCTAGCACACTCATGCTTACTCACTAACAAACATGTAATGAAAATGGATGCTTGAAGTTGCCACAAATAGTGCATTTGGAAAGTATTCAGACTTAACTATTTCCACATTTTATTACGTTACAGCCTTATTATGAAATTGATTAAATTGTTTCTTTTTTCCCCCTCCATCTTGGTGGTTCATCATTCTTAAATTGAATAAGTTTGGGAGGCCACTGTGTTCTTAGGAACCTTCAACGCTGCAGAAATGTTTTGGTACCCTTCCCCAGATCTGTGTCTTGACACAATCCTGTCTTAGAGCTCTACAGACAATTCTGTCGACCTCATGGCTTGGTTTTTGCTCTGACATGCACTGTCAACTGTGGGGCGTTATATAGACAGCTGTGTGCCTTTCCAAATCATGTCCAATCAACTGAATTTACCACAGGTGGCCTCCAATCAAGTTGTAGAAACAGCACCGATGATCATTGGAAATATGATGCACATGAGCTCAATTTCAAATCTCATAGCAAAGGGTCTGAATACTTATGTAAATAAGGTATCTATTTGTTATTTTTAATACATTTGCTAAAAATGCACAAAAGATGTTTCGCGTTGTCATTATGGGGTATTGTGGATTTTATTAAATACATTTTTGAATAAGGCTGTTACGTAACAAAATCTGGAAAAAGTAAAGGAGTCTTTACTTTACAAATGCACTGTAAAAGGAAGTTAGGATTCGCCGCTAATTCTAATATGTACCTAGTTGTGAGTTGACGTCAAATCGGAGTAAAAATTCCACTTAAGTGGAAGTATGGATTCACCCCATAATGCAATGGTCTTCAGTGGATCTTCTCAAACATACATTGACTCGGTGACTGGGTTCATCAGAAGCACATAGGTTACATTGTTCCTACTGTGATGAAAACGTATCCATTTCAGAAACCAGGGAGACATGGCAGCATTCTCGCAAAACAGAAAATGCAAACTACCGTAAGGTGCCTGAAAACATTGACTATTACAAACAGACCAACTACGACCACGAAAGGCAATCGGAGGCAAAAAGTCAGTACAGAGAAAGTGGAGTCACAATTCAACAGCTCAGACGAGACGCATGTGTCAGAGACTCCAGACAACCCTTGATTATAACGGGAAAGCCAGACACTTCAGACACTGCGCCTCACTTCTAGACAAGCTAAACACCTGTTTCGAGGAAAACAACACAGAGCCACCGATGTGGACCCCCACCACTCACAAGGACTGTGTATTCCTGATCTCCCTAGCCGAAGCAAGTAAGACATTTAAACAAGTTAACCCTCGCAAGGCTGCCGGCCCAGACTGCATACAAAGCAGTGTCCTCAGAGCATGCCTAGACCAGCTGGCTGGAGTTATGGACAAATTAAATTGCTCACTATCCCAGTAGATGGTCCCCACTTGCTTCAAGACGTCCACCATCATTCCTGTAACCAAGAAAGCAAAGTTAACCGAACTAAATGACTTCGCCCTATAGCACTCCTGTAATCACAAAGTGCTTTGAGAGGATAATTAAGGATCATATCACCTCCATCTTACCTGACACCATAGACCCACTACAATTTGCATACAGCCCCAACAGATACACAGACGCAATTGCCATTGCATTGCACACTGCCCTATTCCACCTAGACAAGAAGAATACCTATGTAAGAATGCTGTTCAATGACGACAGCTCAACCTTCAGCACCATAGTGCCTCCAAGCTCATTACTCAGGGCCCCGGGTCTGAACCCCTCCCTATGCAACTGGGTCCTGGACTTCCTGACGGGCCAACCCCAGTTGGTGAAGGTAGACAATACCGTCGCCAAGCTGATCCTCACACAGGGGCCCCACAGGGGTGAGTGCTCAGCCCCCTTCTGTAATCCCTGTTCACTCATGACTGAGCACATCTCCAACTCAATCATCAAGTTTGCTGACGACGCAACAGTGGTAGGCCTGATTACAAACAACGACGAGACAGCCTACAGGTTTCTCGTCGGTTTCTCAAATGACTGCCTCGCCTGGTTCACGAACTACTTCTCACATAGAGTGCAGTGTGTCAAATCGGAGGGCCTGTTGTCCGGACCTCTGAAAGTCTCTATTGGGTGCCACAGGGTTAAATTCTCAGGCTGACTCTTTTCTCTGTATATATCAATGATGTCGCTCTTGCTGCTGGTGAGTCTCTGATCCACCTCTACGCAGACGACACCATTCTGTATACTTCTGGCCTTTCTTTGGACACTGTGTTAACCTCTTAGAGCTCTAGGGGCGCTATTTCATTTTTGGATAAAAAACGTTCCCGTTTTAAGCGCGATATTTTGTCACGAAAAGATGCTCGACTATGCATATTCTTGACAGTTTTGGAAAGAAAACACTCTGAAGTTTCAGAATCTGCAAAGATTTTGTCTGTAAGTGCCCCAGAACTCATTCTACAGGCGAAACCAAGATGATGCATCACCCAGGAATTAGCAGAATTTCTGAAGCTCTGTTTTCCATTCTCTCCTTATATGGCTGTGATTGCGCAAGGAATGAGCCTACACTTTCTGTCGTTCGCCCAAGGTCTTAGCAGCATTGTGACGTATTTGTAGGCATATCATTGGAAGATTGGCCATAAGAGACTACATTTTCCAGAGGTCCGCCCGGTGTCCTTTGTCTAAATTTGTGCGTAATCTTCAGGTGCAGGCATTTTCTCCTGGGATTCAGGAGAGAAAGCATGTTTCCAAGAACGATGTATCAATGAAGAGATATGTGAAAAACACCTTGAGGATTGATTCTAAACAACGTTTGCCATGTTTTCAGTCGATATTATGGAGTTAATTTGGAAAAAAGTTTGCGTTTTGAGGACTGAATTTATGGATTTTTTTTGGTAGCCAAATGTGATGTATAAAACGGAGCTATTTCTAATACACAAGGAATCTTTTTGGAAAAACTGAGCATCTGCTATCTAACTGAGAGTATCCTCATTGAAAACATCAGAAGTTCTTCAAAGGTAAATGATTTTATTTGAAGGCTTTTATGTTTTTGTTAATGTTGCGTGCTGGATGCTAACGCTAATGCTAACGCTAAATGCTAACGCGAAATGCTAACTCTAGCTAGCTACTTTTACACAAATGATTGTTTTCCTATGGTTGAGAAGCATATTTTGAAAATCTGAGATGACAGTGTTGTTTACAAAAGGCTAAGCTTGAGAGATGGCATATTTATTTCATTTCATTTGCGATTTTCATAAATAGTTAACGTTGTGTTATGCTAATGAGCTTGCTGATAGATTTACACAATCCTGGATACAGGGGTTTTTTCATAGCTAAACGTGACGCAGAAAACGGAGCGATTTGTCCTAAACAAATAATCTTTCAGGAAAAACTGAACATTTGCTATCTGAGAGTCTCCTCAATGAAAACATCTGAAGTTCTTCAAAGGTAAATGATTTTTTTGAATGCTTTTCTGTTTTTTTGTGTAAATGTTGCCAGCTGAATGCTAATGCTAAATGCTACGTTAGCCATCAATACTGTTACACAAATGATTGTTTTGCAATGGTTGAGAAGCATATTTTGAAAATCTGAGATGACAGTGTTGTTAACAAAAGGCTAAGCTTGAGAGCTAGCATATTTATTTCATTTCATTTGCGATTTTCATGAATAGTTAACGTTGCGTTATGGTAATGAGCTTGAGTCTGTATTCACGAACCCGGATCCGGGATGGGGAGATCAGAAAGGTTAACAAACCTCCAAACGAGCTTCAATGCCATAAAACACTCCTTCCGTGGTCTCCAACTGCTCTTAAATGCTAGAAAAACTACATGCATGCTCTTCAACCGATCGCTACCAGCACCTGCCCGCCCACGTAGCATCACTACTCTGAATGGTTCTGACTTGAATATGAATATGTGGACAACTATAAATACCTAGGTGTCTGGCTAGACTATAAACTCAGACTCATATTAAACATCTACAATCCAAAATTAAATATAGAATCGGCTTCCAATTTTCACTCACGCTGACAAACATACCCTCGTAAAACGGACTATCCTGCCGATCCTTGACTTCAGCAATGTCATTTACAAAATAGCCTCCAACACTCTACTCAGTAAATTGGATGCAGTCTATCACAGTGCAATCCGTCACCAAAGCCCCATATATTACCCACCATTGCGACCTGTATGTCCTCGTTGGCTGGTCCTCGCTACATATTAGTCGCCAAGCCCACTGGCTCCAGGTCATCTATAAGTCTATAGGTAAAGCTCCGCCTTATCTCAGCTCACTGGTTACCATAGCAACACCCACCCGTAGCACACGCTCCAGCAGGTATATTTCACTGGTCATCCCCAAAGCCAACACCTCCTTTGGCCGTCTTTCCTTCCAGTTCTCTGCTACCAATGACCGAAACGAATTGCAAAAAACACTGAAGTTAGAGACTTATCTCCCTCACATCTATCACTCCAGTGTTCATTTCTAAATTGTAATTACTTCGCCACAACGGCCTATTTATTGCCTTACCTCCTTACTTCATTTGCACACTGTATACAGATTTTTTATTGTGTTATTGACTGTATGTTTGTTTATCCCATGTGTAATTCTGTGCTGTTGTTTTTGTCACACTGCTTTGCTTTATCTTGACCAGGTTGCAGTTGTAAATGAGAACTGGTTCTCAACTGGCCTACCTGGTTAAACAAAGGAAATAAAAAATACATTAAATCACTTAAAAAAACAGGGATGAGGTGAGTGCCTTGGCAGAGTGGTGCCAGCAAAATAACCTCAGCGTCAACAAAACAAAGGAGCTGATCGTGGACTACAGGACACAGCAGAGAGAGCACGCCCCCATCCACATCAACGGGCCGCAGTGAAGAGGGTAAAAAAACTTCAAATTCCTCTGCGTGCACGTCACTGAAGACCTGAAATGCACACCAACAGCGTGGTGAAGAGGGCGCAACAGCGCCTCTAACCTAAGGAGGCCGAAGAAATTTGGCTTGGCCCATAAGACTCTCACAAACTTCTAAAGATACACCATAATATAGCTGTTCTTGCCTGGACGTTCTGTATTGTGTCATGTTTCATGTGGACCCCAGGAAGAGTAGCTGCTGCTTTTGCAACAGCTAATGGGGATCCTAATAAAATACCAAAATAATTGAGCATCCGGTCAGGCTGTATCACCACCTGGTACAGCAATTGTACGGTCCGCAACTGCAGGGTTCTCCAGAGGGTGGTGCCGTCAGCCCAACGCATCATCGGGGGCACACTGCCTGCCTTCCAGGACATCTACAGCACCCGGTGTCACAGGAAGGTCAAGAAGCTCATCAGGGACTGTTCCCCCACTATCATCTACAAGGCGAAGACATTACATAAACAGCTTCTATCCCTAGGCCATCAGACAATTAAACAGCCAAAACTAGACGGCCTCCTCCCAGTAAATCAAATCAAATTTATTTATATAGCCCTTCGTACATCAGCTGATATCTCAAAGTGCTGTACAGAAACCCAGCCTAAAACCCCAAACAGCAAGCAATGCAGGTGTAGAAACACGGTGGCTAGGAAAAACTCCCTAGAAAGGCCAAAACATAGAGAGGAACCAGGCTATGTGGGGTGGCCAGTCCTTGTCTGGCTGTGCCGGGTGGAGATTATAACAGAACATGGCCAAGATGTTCAAATGTTCATAAATGACCAGCATGGTCAAATAATAATAATCACAGGCAGAACAGTTTAAACTGGAGCAGCAGCACAGCCAGGTGGACTGGGGACCCAACTCTGTCCCTTAGTCACTGTCACTTGCCAGCTACTCAGGGACGGTTGCCCTACGTACATAGTCATTGAACACTGGTCACTTTAATAATGATTACATACTATTTACATATCTACTGCTGTACAACATTAACATTTAAACATTTTTCATTATTGTGTGCTTGTTGGACATTTACTGCATTGATTGATAGGAACATACGCATTTCTCTGCACCCACCATCTGCTAAACTGTGTAATACATTTTTACTTTATTTGATAGGACTCTTAATAATAGCGGTGATTCAACTTGACAGTTAGCCCAGTTGATTAGAGTACTATGTCAACATTTGCAGGCCTAACAAAGAGCCTGAACACTGAGCTGATGAACAAGAGAACACCTCTTTTTTCCCCTCCTACCTGATGGACTTGTATTTCCACTTTCAAGGCCTCCTGTAATGTTTGTAATTCCATCATTGAGTCAGTCAGTGTGCCAGTCAGTCCGGGGGAACGTTCAGCCTGTGTACAGAGACAGAAGGAGAATGGTAAAAACATCAGACAACAACACCTTTAATTCTCACAGTTCAATCAGTGGTTTCAAGCTTGCAGTCATCACAACCAGAGAATATTCTACATTTCCAAAGCTTTGTCACACAATCCATGATGGAAACCATTTTAATGTCAATATGCGTAGTTCAAACAATTACACTGTCCCCATCCGATTCGTAACAAAATACTCTGGAGGTCATAATCATGGCTTGGGTTTAATAGTCTATTCTGCATGTTAAAGAATCATGTCCATTGAATACAGTACATTACATAAGTCCTGAAGGGAATACAGTGCATTCGGAAAGTATTCAGACCACTTCCCTTTTTCCACGTTGTTACATTACAGCCTTATTATAAAATTCATTATTTTCCTCAATCAACACACAATATCCCATAATGACAAAGCAAAAACATGTTTCAAATTGTTGTAAATGTATTAAAAATGTTTTAAAAAAGAGACCATATTTATATAACTATTCAGACCCTTTACTATGAGACTTGAAATTGAGGTCAGGTGCATCCTGTTTCCAATGATCATTGTTGAGATGTTTCTACAACTCGATTGGCGTCCACCTGGGGTAAATTCAATTGATTGGACATGATTTGGAAAGACACACACCTGATTATATAAAGGTCCCACAATTGACAGTGCATGTCAGAGCAAAAACCAAGCCATGAGGTTGAAGGAATTGGCCATAGAGCTCTGAGACAGGATTGTGTCGAGGCACAGATTTGGGTAAGGGTACCAAAACATCTCTGCAGTATTGAAGGTTCCCAAGAACACAGTGGCCGCCATTCTTAAATGGAAGAAGTTTTGAACCATCAAGACTAGTCCTAGAGCTGGCCACCTGGCCAAACTGAGCTATCTGGGGAGAAGGGCCTTGGTCAGGGAGGTGACTAAGAATCCGATGTCCACTTTCACAGAGCTCCAGAGTTCCTCTGTGTAGATGGGAGAACCTTCCAGAAGGACAACGATCTCTGCAGCACTCTGCAGCACACCAAATCAGGCCTTTATGGTAGAGCGGCCAGACTAAAGCCACTCCTCAGTAAAAGGCACGACATCCCGCTTGGAGTTTGCCAAAAGGCACCTAAAGGACTCTGACCATGAGAAAGAAAAGGTTTTATGAAACCAAGATTGATCTCTTTTGCATGAATGCCAAGCGTCATGTCTAGAGAAAACCTGGCACCATACCTACGGTGAAGCATGGTGACAGTATCATGCTGTAGGGATGTTTTTCAGCAGCAGGGATTGGAAGACTAGTCAAGATTGAGGCAAAGATGAAAGGAGCAAAGTAGTGTCATGACTCTCCTGGTCAAGGATTAAAGGCCTCAGATCAGCTTGGTAAATAGCTTACAACAACCAGACCCTCTTAACCACAGAAGAGGTTTTGACCCCTTAACACTCGGTCGTAAATTAGGCAGGAGAGGAATCTCTTTGCTCCTCAGTATTGGGAAAGGAATGTCTTTGTTACAGAGACATTTTGCTGCCCAAAACTATAAAAACACCCAAAGAGTGAACTTTGGAGCAATATTTATAAGATAGGAATGTTAAGAATGGTCCATGGGGATCTAAAGAATGTTGTCATATTATTTATTACTTTGTGATGTTAATAAAAACTGTATTGACCAAATACTCTAACTTAGGAAGGAAAATCATTCTAGCTTTCAAGTTTCCATCCAATATGATAATAGAATATGAAAAACGATGAAACTCTGTTAACCTTTTTGGGATAGGGGGCAGCATTTTCACTTTTGGATGAATAGCGTGTCCAGAGTGAACTGCCCCCTACTCTGTCCCAGATGCTAATATATGCATATTATTATTGGATAGAAAACACTGAAGTTTCTAAAACTTTTGTAGTTTTTCAAAGCTTGTTTTTCAAAACAGTGTCTATGGGGTCAAGTTGCACTTCCTACGGCTTCCACTAGATGTCGACCGTCTTTAGAAACTGGTTTGAGGATTCTACTATAAAAGGAGGGGCATGAGACCTGTCATGAGACCTGTTTGAGTCAGTGGTCTGGCGGAGTGTCTCAGGCTCGTGACGCACGCTCCCAGCAGAGTTAGCTCCTTCCAGTGCTTTTCTTCAGACATAGGAATTCTCCGGTTGGAAGCGTATTGATGTTTTATGTTAAAAACATCCTAAAGATGAATTCCATACATCGTTTGACTTGTTTCTATGACCTGTAACGGAACTTTGAGTTTTTGTCTGGACGAAGTACTCGCGCCTCATGAAGATGGATTACTGTGCTGCACACACTAACAACAAGTGGCTACTTGGACGTAAATTATGGACTTTATGGAACAAATCAGTAATTTATTGTCGAACTGGGATTCCTGGGAGTGCATTCTCATGAAGATCATCAAATTTAAGTGAATATTTATAAAATGTTATTTCTAACTTCTGTTGACTCAAAAATGGCGGATATTCCTCTGGCTGTTTTGGGTTCTGAACGCCGTTCTCAGATTACGCTTTTCCCGTAAAGGTTTTTTGAAATCTGACACAGCGGTTGCAAGGAGAAGTGTCTCTTTAACTTCTTGCGACTCCAAACCCGTATCCGAAAGCGTAATCATAGCCTCAAGCTCATTACCATAACGCAACGTTTCCTATTCATGAAAATCGCAAATGAAATGAAATAAATATATTGAAACACAAGCTTAGCCTTTTGTTAACAACACTTTCATCTCAGATTTTCAAAATATGCTTTAACCAAAGCTTCACAAGCATTTGTGTAAGAGTATTGATAGCCTAGCATAGCATTAAGCCTAGCATTCAGCAGGCAACATTTTCACAAAAACAAGAAAAGCATTCAAATAAAATAATTTACCTTTGAAGAACTGCGGATGTTTTCAATGACGAGACTCTCAGATAGCAAATGTTCATTTTTTCCAAAAATATTATTTGTGTAAGAGAAATAGCTCCGTTTTGTTCATCACGTTTGGCTAAGAAAAAAAAACGAAAATGCAGTCACTTACAACGCCAAACTTTTTTCAAAATTAGCTCCATAATATCGACAGAAACATGGCAAACGTTGTTTAGAATCAATCCTCAAGGTGTTTTTCACAATTCTATTCGATGAAAAATCATTCCTGGCAGTCAGTTTCTCAGAGGCAAACGGAAAAATACTGCAGCTGGAGATTACGCAATAATTGCGACGGAGGACACCAAACGACCACCTGGTAGATGTAGTCTCTTATCTTCCAATGATATGCCTACAAATACGTCACAATGCTGCAGACATCTTGGGGAAAACGTGGAAAAGGTAAGCTGACTCCTAGCTCCTCCACAGCCATATAAAGGAGTCATTGCCATGAGGCGGTTTCAAAAAATGCGGCACTTCCTGATTGTATTTTTATCTGGGGTTTTTCTGTAACATCAGTTCTGTGGCACTCACAGACAATATCTTTGCAGTTTTGGAAACGTCAGTGTTTTCTTTCCAAAGCTGTCAATTATATGCATAGTCAAGCATCTTTTCGTGACAAAATATCTTGTTTAAAACGTTTTTCATCCAAAAATTAAAATAGCGCCCCCTAGTTATAAAAGGTTAATTATGTGAATAATAGTTCTATCTTTTGTCAATGTTTATTATGAGTATTTATGGGATTTGATGTGGCTATCTGCAAAATCACCGGATGTTTTGGAATCAAAACATTACTGAACGTAACGCGCCAATGTAAGCTGAGATTTTTGGATATAAATATGCACTTTATCGAACAAAACATACATTTATTGTGTAACAAGATGTCCTATGGGTGTCATCTGATGAAGATCAAAGGTATCTATATTTCTGCTTGTTGTGACTCCTATCTTTGGCTGGAAAAATGACTGTTTTTTGACTTGGCTCTGACCTAACATAATCATATGTTGTGCTTAGGCTGTAAAGCATTTTTGAAATCGGACACGATGGGTAGATTAACAAGATGTTTATCTTTCATTTGCTGTATTGGACTTGTTTTAACTTCTTATGGTATATAGGGGACGCTTGGGTCCCACTTGGCCAAAAGCCAGGGAAAATGCAGCGCGGCAAATTCAAATAAAATTATATAAAAATCAAACTTTCATTAAATCACACATGTAAGATACTAAATTAAACCTACACTCGTTGTGAATCCAGCCAACATGTCAGATTTTAAAAAGGCTTTTCGGCGAAAGCATAAGAAGCTATTATCTGATGATAGCACAACAGTAAACAAAGAGGGTAGCATATTTCAAACCTGCAGGCACTACACAAATAGCAGAATTAAAATATAAAACATGCCTTACCTATGACGAGCTCCTTTTGTTGGCACTCCATTATGTCCCATAAACATCACAATTGGTCCTTTTGTTCAATTAATTCCGTCCATATATATTCAAAATGTCAATTTATTTGGCGCGTTTGATCCAGAAAAAAAACTGTTTCCAAATTGCGCAACGTCACTGCAAAACATTTCAAAAGTTGCCTGTCAACTTTGCCAAAACATTTCAAACTACTTTTGTAATACAACTTTAGGTATTTTTAAACGGTAATAATCGATCAAATTGAAGACGGGTCTATCTGTGTTCAATACAGGAAGACAACAAACCAAGCTACTTTAAGTCTTGCGCAACTCTCAACAGTGTTACGCAGTTCCTAGATGGCCGCACTTCTTCATTGCACAAAGGAATAACCTCAACCAAATTCAAAAGACTGGTGACATCCAGTGTAAACGGTAGGAACTGAAAACAAGTTCCTAAGAAATATTGTTTCCCAATGAGAACTCACTGGACAAAAAAAATCTGAATGGTTAGTCCTCTGGGTTTTGTCTGCTACATAAGTTCCGTTATACTCACAGACATGATTCAAACAGTTTTAGAAACTTCAGTGATTTAATTTGCATATCTTATATTCTTGGCATGAGTAGCAGGAAGTTGAAATTGGGCACGCTATTTATCCAAAAGTGAAAATGCTGCCCCCTATACCTTAAGTTAATGTGTGAAAATTACATATTTCAAAAAAATATTTTTGAATTTCACGCGCTGCCTTTTCAGCGGAATGTTGTCGAGAGGTTCCGCTAGCAGAACGTCTGCGCTAGAAAGGTTAAGATAGGAATATGCTTTTGGTTTTCTAAAGAGATAATAGTTTTCATTGTCCGTTGCACATTAACTAAGCCAAGCCCCTAATGAGGTCACAAGAGCATGTCAGTGTGATGGAACCGCCTTTCCGACCAGAGTGCTTAAAAGGACTCGCTAAGAATTAACATATCAGACCAGCAGACAGACAGCGTGAGCTGAATGTTACGAATGGTTGAAACTCTAAGACTCAACACGAGGTGAGAAGATAACCTCACCTATCAGACCAGAAAAGTGTGGAGCGTTGGCCACACGTTGAAATGGTTAGAAACTCTGGAAGAAGGAGACGAGCACATCAGACAATCATTGGTGAATCTGAAGAAATATCCACTATAAGCCAGAACAACTAAGGACATTTTAACCTCTGGTGGACAACAAGAGCCTTACATCCATCGAGCCACTTCCCATAGAAGGACAGATTGGTTTCAGAGAAACGAAGGACAAAGACATCTACACGTAAATACATTACATTCCTTACCCCAAACAGGCAATGGTTTGTGAGCAAAGTATTATTATTATTATTTTGAGGGTAGTTTCCAAATGTATGATACATTTGACTCTCCATCTCTTATCTTCCCCTCCCTCTCCATATGTGTAACAAGCTGTCATAACGTTTTAGTCCACTAGGGACTTTTATATCATGTAAGTGTGTATGTGTATTCTGTGTTATTATTTAGTTAGTAAATAAATTATTAAATCAAATTGGTGTAGTACTGAATGATCAGAAAAGGCTGGGGTTCTTGTGGATTCAAGAGGTCTGCGACATTCAAAATGAGACCGATATGAGGTAATGATTAATAAGCGACTGTTGGCGATGAGAGTTTAGAGTTTAATTCAGAGATGGTAACTTTTTTTTTTTTTACTTTCCTGTGGTGCCCCAAATTCACAATGCGTTAATTGTTACATGATTAATTTAAATTTAGTAACAAATAAACATAGTTGATTTGATAACAGTCATCATGTTAATGATCGCCACGACAACAGAGATCCTTGATGAAAACTTGCTCCAGAGTGCTCATGACCTCAGACTGGGGCGAAGGTTCACCTTCCAACAGGACAACAACCCTAAGCACACAGCCAAGACAACACAGGAGTGGCTTCGAGACAAGTCTCTGAATATCCTTGAGGTGCCCAGCCAGAGCTTGAACACGATCGAATATGTCTGGAAAGACCTGAAAATAGCTTTGTAGCGACGCCCCCATCCAACCTGACAGAGCTTGAGAGGATCTGCAGAGAAGGGAGAAACTCCCCAAATACAGGTGTGGAAAGCTTGTAGCGTCATACCCAAGAAGAGTCGAGGCTGTAATCGCTGCCGAAGGTGCTTCAACAAAGTACTGAGTAAAGGGTCTGAATACTTACATAAACGTGATAAAAAAAAGATACATTTCAAAAATATCTAAAAACCTGTTTTTGCTTTGTCATTATGGGGTATTGTGTTTGTAGATTGATGAGGGGGGGGGGGGGGGGGGAGAATGGTAATCCATTTTAGAATAAGGCTGTAACATAACAAAATGTGGAAAAAGTCAAGGGTTCTGAATACTTTCCGAATGCATTGTACATCCTGGCAAAAAAAAAGCAAGGTTATGAGTCAAACGGCCTGGGAAAAAAAAACAGTTATTCACTTTTTGTTTGAGTATTTTAGGATATTTATCAACATAGCCTTGGACGTACAAACGGCTGAATGTTGTAACCTTGTGAATAGTAAAAATAGTGAAGGAATGTGATAATTAACTCCCACTTACCTTCACACCGTCTCCAGGTTGAATACCATCCAATTGAAACATTAAAACAGCCGCTGTACGCAAAACAGAAAACACAGTAACTGACCTTTGCGCCAACAGCAAATAAACAAGCGTTAAGATTTCCCTTCATTGGAACTAAGGGGCATAGCCCAAACCATGAAAAACAGCCCAAGACCACCAAAAACATTACAGGTAGCGTTTTCCTGGCATCAGTCAAAGAAAGATTTGTCCGTCGAACTGCCAGATGGTGAAGCGTGATTCATCACTCCAGTGAACGCGTTTCCACTGCTCCAGAGTCCAATGGCGGCAAGCTTTACAACACTCCAGCTGTATTGTGCATGGTGTTCTTAGGCTTGTGTGCAGCTGCTCGGCCATGGAAACACATTTTATGAAGTTCCCGAAGAACAGTTCTTGTGATGACGTTTCCAGAGGCAATTTGGAACTCGGTAGTGAGTGTTGCAACCAAGCAACATTTTTAAGCACTACAACACTCGGCGGTCCCGTTCTGCGAGCTTGTGTGTCCTACCACTTTGCGGCTGAGCCGTTGTTTCCCCTGGACGTTTCCACTTCACAATAACAGCACTTATAGTTGACCGGGGCAGCTCCAGCAGGGCATACATTTTACAAACTTACTTTTTGTAAAGGTGGCATCTTATGACGGTGCCAAGTTAAAAGTCACTGAGCTCTTCAGTAAGGCCATTCTACTGCCAATGTTTGTCTGTGGAGATTGCATGGCTGTGTGGCTGAAACAGGTGTGGCAGTGTGACAAAAACAACAGGTGTGGCTGTATTCAGCAACAGGTGTGGCTGAAAAAGCCAAATCCACTCATTTGAAGGAGTGAAAAACACACTACCTATACAAAGTATCTAACTGGCAAATATTAAGTTGCGCATTCCATACTGTAATTAGAGTGCCTGGCGAATGCAGCACAACAGTCAGTGACTCACAAGGCTCCAGTCTCTCCTTGTTTGTGTACTTGTAAACAAACACCATGTTACTGGGGAATGCTGGTAAATTTCATAATGAAAAATAATGTGAGGGATGAAATAATGAACGTGATCTGCTTTATCTCCTAACATATTGCACATGTTTGCAGGTATTTACTTAAAAAGTAGCTAACAATAATAAAAACGTCAAAGAAATAGTTATCAGAATTCTGTGTTAATGCAACCCGATACCGTTAACTGGGTTATTTGGAAATAGCCACAAGATGGTTTATCAATACCGTTGGAACTATTTCTTTGAAGTTCTTATTTTATAAACTTTGAATATTTGTAGCTACTTTCTAAGTGAATACTTGCAGTCAACTTGTGCAATACATTAAGAGATAAAGCAGATTGTGTTCTTCATTTCACCGGTCACACAGACAAAAAGGTATAAAAATATCTTGCTGCTTTTTAGAAACGCAGATCTAAAATGTAACTCATTGTATTTTCTGCTTGGCTTCAGACTAATTTAAGCACTTCTCCACTCAGATGAAAAATGTTTGCTCGTCATTGATCAGTCAGACAGCACTCTGACTGACGTGTAGCTACTGTTCTCCAGTAAAATGCAACATCACCTTCAAGCAAAACATTACGAAATGTAGCTGGCTTCATTCTTTCTATGATAAACAGAAATACGATGGCCATGCATCGTCTTTTTCATTGTAAGCTAATAGTTGCATGCCCCCGATCACAAATATGTCAAAGTTCAATATAAAATGTAAGTGAAATGGTTTAAAAACGCAGATTGCATGATGGTCTGTGTTTTGAAAATGCTGATTTCTGAAAGCTAATGTGACCCCTGGGTATATACATGGAATACCGCCCAAGCCTAACTGTAATGATGCCATGAATCTGTGTAAAGCTCATTGTTTCAAAGGCCTATAGTATTACTTTCAAAGGGACGACACTTTGAATCCTGCACAACCACCTTGGATTATGGATCAACTTGCAACGTCAAAGAAAGCCATTAATTCTGTCTTCTACTGAATTAGAATTTTTGTTCTTAGCATGCACAAGAGTAAATAAAACAACTTGGAAATTAAATTCGCAGGGCAATGACGTGAAGCTCACAAAAGCATACATTTGGCTGGTTCCGTGGGACAACAATAAACAAACAGTGAGAACCGGGAAACCAGCGAGTCCGCCCGAGGCAATGTCACAGCCGTCCAGTCTGATTGATTTCCGGGCCAAAACTGCCAGCCAAGAGAAGAATTACAACAGGTGCTGTTGCAGGACTCACACCTGGCAGTGTAACTGGTCTCCACTCTCTCAGACTCCCTGCAAGATAGTAGATGCAGAGCCCACTAGGCCTACATGAGACTCCTCACCACCACAAATTGGACTTTCAGGAAGGCTAAGTCACCCCAACATTGTAAAACTACCAGAGCAACCGAGCCAAGTTCACCTGTAAAGTCAGTCATGTTAAACATGGGTGGACAACGTGCAGGATAATTTGCAACTAAACATGGTTTGACCAAACATTAATTTTCATGCATGGTTCTGATCATAACAGACAGTAATTGTATATAGGTAGCAGTGGGTGGCAATACTATCCCTTGGCCACTTTCAGTTTCCCTACTTCTGAACTAAACCACCCGTACAATCCATAATTCCTAATGACACAGATTGGTTTGAAACCTACTAGTGTGAAACGTAATCAGGAAAGCTTACCTAGTTCATTAGGTGGGCTACAGTTACTGTCCATGATAAAATATTTTATTTCCTGTACAGAGGTTGATTCTATGCAGCTAGAAGAGCTGAGCATGTACAGTAAGAGTATGTGTAATTAAGCTAGAATACCTTCATAAAAATTCCAATGGCCATTCTACAGCATGGAGACAGCCTACAGACCAACAGCAGAACAGAAGAGTGACATGATTAAAAACCCATTACTTGGTTAATATACACTTAACAAAAATATTTAAACATGAAACAATTAACGATTTTACTGAGTTGACAGTTCATAAGGAAATCAGTCAATTGAAATAAATTCATTAGGTCATAATCTATGGATATCACATGACTGGGCAGGGGCGCAGCCATCAGAATGTTTTTCCCTCACAAAAGGGCTTCATTACAGACAGAAATACGCCTCAGTTTCATCAGCTGTCTGGGTGGCTGGTCTCAGACGATCCCGCAGGTGAAAAAGCCAGATGTGAAGGTCCTGGGCTGGCGTGGTTACACGTGATCTGTGGTTGTGAGGCTGGTAGGACCTACTGCCAAATTATCTAAATGCAATCGACTTCGGCGATGTCATTTATAAAATAGCCTCCCACACTACTCAGTAAATTGGATGCAGTCTATCACAGTGCCATCCGTTTTGTCACCAAAGCCCTATATACTACCCACCACTGCGACCTTTATGCCCGCGTTGTCTGGTCCTCACTACATATTTGTCGCCAAACCCACTGGCTCCAGGTCATTTTTAAGTCTTTGCTAGGTAAAGCTCCACCTAATGTCAGCTCACTGGTCACCATAGTAACACCCACCCGTAGCACGCGCTCCAGCACTGGTCACTGGTCATCCCCAAAGCCAACACGTCCTTTGGCTGCCTTTCCTTCCAGTTCTCTGCTGCCAATGACTGGAACAAATTGCAAAAATCACTGAAGTTGGAGACATATCTCACTCACTAACTTCAAGCATCGGCTGTCAGAGCAGCTTACAGATCGCTGCAGCTGTTCACAGCCCATCTGTAAATGGTCCATCCAACCAACTACCTACCTATCTCATCCCCATATTTGTTTTTTGTTTTTTTTTCTGCTCTTTTGCACACCAGCATTTCTACTTGCACATCTTCATCTGCACATCTATCACGGCAGTGTTAATTGCTAAATTGTAATTACTTCACCACTACGGCCTATTTATTGACTTACCGCCTTACTTCATTTGCACACACTGTATACAGATTTTCTATTGTCTTATTGACTGTACATTTGTTTATCCTATGTGAGAGACTGTTGTTTTTGTCGCACTGCTTTGTTTTATCTTGGCCATGTCGCAGTTGTAAATGAGAACTTGTTCTCAACTGGCCTACCTGGTTAAATAAAGTTACATTTTTAAAAATTAACTGTCTCTGAAGCAGCATGTGTACACAGTGTCTGTGTGGAGTCTGGAGTTGTGCCTGCCTGCTCTGCTTGGAAAACAATGGGGGAGGAGCAAATGGGCCGAGACTACAGAAAACCAAGCACACCCCCACTCTCATCGACGGGGCTGTAGTGGAGCAGGTTGAGAACTTCAAGTTCCTTGGTGTCCACATCACAAAACTAACATGGCCCAAGCACACCAAAACAGTAGTGAAGAGGGCACAACACCTATTCCCCCTCATGAGACTGAAAAGATTTGGCATGGAACCTCAGATCCTCAAAAGGTTCTACAGCTGCACTGGTTTCATCACTGCCTGGTATGCCAACTGCTCGGCATCGAACGCAAGGTACTACAGAGGGTAGTGCGTACGGCCCAGTACATCACTGGGGCCAAGCTTCCTGCCATCCAGGACCTCTATACCAGGCGGTGTCAGAGGAAGGCCCTAAAAAAAAGAAAAGACTAGCCACCCTAGTCAGACTGTTCTCTCTGTTACTGTACGGCAAGAAGTACCAGAGCGCCAAGTCTAGGTCCAAGTGGCTTCTACCCCCCCCCCCCCTCTCTGTTATTATCTATGCATAAGTCACTTAAATAATTCTACCCACATGTATATATTACCTCAATTACCTCGACTAACCAGTGCCCCGCACATTGGCTCTGTACCGGTACCCCCTGTATATAGCATTGATATTGTTATTTTACTGCTGCTCTTTAATTATGTTACTTTATGTATTTATTTTAACTGCATTGTTGGTTAAGGGCTTGTAAGTAAGCCTTTTACTGTAAGGTCTATGTAACCGATGTGAAATGGCTAGCTAGTTAGCGGTGGTGCGCACTAATAGCGTTTAAATCGGTGACGTCACTTGCTTTGATAACTTGAAGTAGTGGTTCCCCTTGCTCTGCAAGGGCCGCAGCTTTTGTGGAGCGATGGGTAACGATGCTTCGTGGGTGTCAGTTGTTGATGTGTGCGTGCAGAGGGTCCCTGGTTCGAGCCCGGGTATGGGCGAGGGGGACGGACTAAACCAGTGTTAAATCTACACCTACTGTATTCGGCACGTGACAACTAAAATTTGATTTGAACCGGCTTCTCTGCTGTCTGACCCTAGTGCAGCTGTAAGCAACCCGGTTGGATCTGCTGGCTAGCGTGCAGTCTATAAAATGACTCCATGAGCATAAATATTGATTCGTTTTCCTAACATAAGGGCCTCAACTCATATTTAGCACTATTTGGACCTCCTTTGCACAATGCCATGCTATCAGATGCATTGTCTTTGTCTGAAAATGCATATTATTTCAGCATGAACGAGTGTTTTTATAACTTTCATTTACAAGAGCACAAATCGCCATGTTGCGCAGTGCAGCCGCGCGCACACATTCAATTCGCGTTCGTTAGCCAGGTAGCTAGTAAATTGTTGTTACATATTTGGTGCAAGCTAATGAAAAACATCAGATTATTTGCTAGCTAATGGCAAGGAGTCAGACTTCAGTTCCATTTCACAGTTTAAAACTCCTTTTAAAATAAGATATCACTACAGTTGATATACCTTGACATCCTCGTCAACTATAACTAACGACGTTAGCCGGTTATTTCAGCTTGCGAGGCTAGCTAACACAGGGAGAGTTTTCACAGCATCCAGTCACTAGAGAGCAAGCTAGCTCTAAACTAGTTAGCGATAGCTAACTACATATGGCACAAAACTGTAGCAAACAAGCTAGCTGTCAATCTAGATAAGTAACTTAGAAAATAAAACAGTAGCATAACATAAGAATAATATTTTGGGGATGGCTTCAAATAAATAAATCCTCACAAATAGGCACGCTTTGGTGGTTACAAGTTAGAATCGGCCCCTTTCTAGCTAGCTATGTCCACTGCCCTCCAATAGCAGTGCACTTCGCTAGCTAGACTAGTGTTCCCAACCAGGAGTACTAGGACCCCCGGGGGTACTTGAAGACTCATGAGACCATAGGCCTACTGGTAAAAATGCACATGAGAGAGTATTTCAGGGGTACTCCGTGCAGAGCAAAATTCAGTTGGTGGTACAGTAACCGAAAAGGGTAGGGAACCACTGAGCTAGAGAATATCATCTAACTCTTATAAGAAATAGCTATGAACAAACCGTCCTGCCTATCCTAACACACGATTAATTACAGGTATAGGGATCAAACGCATGTGAAAACAACCAAAGTTTCTAAACAATGAAAATGAAACTTATAATATTTTTTTTAAATCCCTATGTGTACTTACCCTTCACTCACATGAACAGCAGCAGTCCTCTCCACAGATATTAATTAAATATTTACAAACAACCCAATACTCTATACCGATACAATTGATGTGAATATTCAAATATCCTCCATTGATTAGTCTGAGATCTCCGTAGTATTTGTTTAAATTCAATTTGTGCAAAAAGAGAGAAACTGAGATACAAAACAAGAACTCTTCTTCAATCTCATTCACCACAGCCTGAGCACAACAGTTATCCATGCGCTCATGAGGAGCGAGAAGAAAGGGGTAGGAAAACTATTTCTAAAAGGTGACAATTGTAGCCGTTGTATCCCAGATTGATTAATTAATTAATAGTATAAGGTTAGTTATACATTTTGAGTCGAGGGTCGTCGCAAGGTGAAACGAAAATGTGTTTGAAAAGCGAACTATTTTTTGTCATGGTGCGGCGAATTTATTTCACTTTGCCTAAGGAACAGGGGTACTACGCCTTCCATTGCCTAGGGAAAAACCCCGGATGTAAACTCGGTGAAACTCATCTGGAGAGAAGTAGCACTCGGGTCGTCACTAGTTACCACAGTCACAAAGTCTTAAACTCCGCCTATTTCTACAAGTTATCTTCTTAAAATGTGATTTTAAACTTAACCATGCACTATGCCTAACCCTGACCTTAAATTACGACCAAAAGCAGCAATGTATGTTTTCATAAATTGTTACAATACAGCCAATTTTGACTTTGTGACTGTGCTATCTAATGCAAACCTAGCACTCGATGCAAAGAAATACGCGGAGCAATTTGTTGCTGCTTGGACTTGCCACGGCCCATATCCTGCGCCTCACCGTCGATGGGTGAAAAAGCAGCATTTACTTTCATATATTTTACTAGCCAGCCATTCTGAATTCAGTTTTAGTATTGAAGGGGCGCTCGACATAATAAAACGGTCATGCCAAGTATCAAACGTTTATGCAGAACCGCTGCACTGTACATGCTTTCTGGTGATGGCTGGCTGTTAATGTGAGGCGTGGGCAAGCGACACTTTACAAGTGCGCCATGATTTTAATATAATTAGAAAATAGTTGTTTTTGATATGTCATATCATCTATATTTATCTAGTATTGTAGAACGACATACTATTATTATTATTATAGATAACTAGTGTAAATTGTCAAAAATAATACTTGATGTTACCAAAACTGATGGATTCCATAATAGGCCTATACAATACACAGGTTTATGATACAAGACAGTGGATAACAGGCTAACAATGGGGTAAAGTACTACTCTATACATTTTACCTGACACCCAAAAGTACTCTTACATTTTGAATGCTTAGCAGGACAGGGATATGGTCCAATTCAAGTACTTATCAAGAGAACAACCCTGGTAATCCCTACGGCCTCTGATCTGGAGGACTAACTAAACACAAATGCTTGGTTTGTAAATTATGTCTGAGTGTTGCAGTGTCCCCCTGGCTATCTGTAAATAAATTAACAAAAATTGTGTCCCTGGTTTGCTTGGTATAAGTCATTTCAAATTATTTATACTTTTACTTTTGATAGTTACATATATTTTAGCAATTACATTTACTTTTGATATTTAAGTATATTTAAAGCCAAATACTTTTAGACTTTTACTCAAATAGTATTTTACTGGGTGATTTTTCCTTGAGCCATTTTATATTAAGGTATCTTTACTTTCACTCAAGTATGACATTTGGGTACTTTTTCCACCACTGCAGGCTAAGCACGCTACCAGGCTAAACATACTACCCTGTACTTACAAGTTACAGTAAAAACAAACTGATATAACATAAATCTCTTTTATATCCTCTCATGCATGTAATTTGATTTGTTTGTCCCTGCATGAGTTAAAATATCTATACAACTGTAATATTGCAAAAGGTTTGAACCGCTTGGTGTAATGGCTAATGTACTGGGCTGACAGCCGTGAGGACTCAGGTTTGATGCCTGTTCGGGCTACCCCCTGGCCTGAATGCTTTAGACTACAATTATCAAACTTTAAAACATGCTATAGCAAGCGTCTTGTCCCTTTGGCCATTATTGTCTCTGGAATGTAAAATAATTCTGTGCGCACTGAAACCTAATTTATCATTAACCTAAAATGAAAATCTCGGGGCCACAATCCAACAAAATTCGACTGCTGCATTTACTTGACCACACCAATGGGAAATTAGAGTATTATGGAGAGTAAAACACAAGACATTCTTTTTCAATAGACTAATATATAGACTTAGTGTCACCTGTTTTGTAAATAAAAACATTGAATGATAAATTAATGAGGCACCAAGTTGCTAGTCAAGTGTTCAAATTATTTTCACCATCATGGGCAATGTGGTTGTAGGGATAATACTGTGTCATATTGATTGGTTTGAATTGGAAAAATAATGACACACCATTGCTAATTTACTTTTTAAACACGGCCAAAAGATTCCAAGAGCAGGTGATGACTTTTGAATAAAAGCAAACGGTACCTCATTCAGGAAACACATTTCCATTTGTTACAATGCATGCATGAAGGCTCTCCAAAATAATACAGTTGTAATTGAATGCACACTAGTAATTGAAAAAAATTATTGTAAAACTACATATAAAGTACATTTGCTAATGTGCATTTTGTGTTCTAAACAATGAAATCACTTAACTAATAATAATATATGCCATTTAGCAGACGCTTCTGTTCTATCCAAAGTGACTTATGCATGCATACAGTGCCTTGCAAAAGTATTCATCCCCCTTGGCATTTTTCCAATATTGTTAAATTACAACATGTAATTTATTTTTATTTGGATTTCATGTAATGGACATACATAAAATAGTCCAAATTGGTGAAGTGAAATGCAAAAAATTACTTGTGGTGCGTGCATATGTATTCACCCCCTTTACTATGAAGCCCCTAACTAATATCTGGTGCAACCAGTTACCTTCAGAAGTAACATAATTAGTTAAATAAAGTCCACCTGTGTGCAATCTAAGTGTCACATGATCTGTCACATGATCTCAGTATATATACACCTGTTCTGAATTGCCCCAGAGACTGTAACACCACCAAGCAAGCGGCACCACCACCAAGCAAGCGGCACCACCACCAAGCAAGCGGCACCACCACCAAGCAAGCGGCACCACCACCAAGCAAGCGGCACCACCACCAAGCAAGCGGCACCACCACCAAGCAAGCGGCACCACCACCAAGCAAGCGGCACAATGAAGACCAAGGAGCTTTCCAAACAGGTCAGGGACAAAGTTGTGGAGAAGTATAGATCAGGGTTTGGTTCTAACTTTTTTACATTTATTTTTTACTTTGAACATCCCACAGAGCACCATTAAATCCAATATAAAAAAATGGAAAGAATATAGCACCACAACAACCACGCTCTAACCACCTGCCTTACACTCCACGATTGCACTCCACGTGGAGCCTGCGTGGCAGGCTGACTACCTGTTACGTGAGGGCAGCAAGAAGCCAAGGTAAGTTGCTAGCTAGCATTAAACTTATCTTATAAAAAAAACAATCAATCGTAATGTAGCGTGGTTCGTTCTGCGTTGTGTACTTTTAATTAGGACGCTGCCACAACTGAAGGTCTGCTAGTGAAATTATTTTTATTTGCCCTGCACTCAAAGAGACAACACTGGACACTCCTCAGGAACTGGCTGTCATCACACTGACCAGAAGGACCTGGCGTACCCACCACCCGCCAGTAGCTGTCATTTGATTTGAACTGTCAGAGACTTCAACACGTTAGTGCCTACAATGAGTTCATCAACTGCCCATCTACAATAAGCACTGGGACTACATAACTGAAGCCATAAAGCTGTATTTTTAAGTCACACATGCCCACTGGGCTAGTTTGCGTTCCACCACAACCCACCAGGATGATGTCTGAAGGAGCTAGAAAGTTCCCCTCTACCACTCCTGCCTCCCTCAACCGAGGTACAATATCTGCACGCAGAGTAGTAGCCATGGACCCACTATCTAACATTCCCTTCAGCTCAACTTTATCCTGTACCAAACTGTCCTTCTGAGTAATTGTCATTGTGTTCTGAAAAATGACTGTGTTCTTGGGTACTAACTCAGAAAAATGAGAATAAACAGATTGGATATCATCATCAGTGGAGGAAAAATTAGACTGCCCCACATTGCCCTCCTCAGAATGGAGACTTTCTAGTTTTCCTAAGACCTGCCAATCTGTCCACATCCAGGGCTCTTTCGCTTCCCAGTCTCACTAGTCAAATCTCATGTGGCCAGGAGAGAAGCACTTGAAACACAGCTGGTGCATCTGACAGTGAGCTTTGTTCCAGTGATTAGTGCTTCCACAGACAGCGCGCTCACATTTGGGGAACTGTTTACGGGGTCCTCTGTTCAGACTGAGTATTGCTGAGAAGAGCATTCTCTAATATACTCAAAACTTTCTCTAATGTCCCACCCTCAGATACAGATGGGGCCTGTTCTGGTTCACGGCCACATCGAGAAAAATATGACACATTAGGTCTGCTCTCTGGATCCACTTCCTCCTGGGGGGAGTCAAAGACAGCAGCCACCTGCTGTAAAAGTTGTGTTCTACATGCTTTATGCTCCTGTTGTGTCTTTGGCTATGCCGGATTAAGTGAAATGACATGCCATTCAATAAAATAATTTCTCCGTAATTAATATTACCTGATTGAGCTAATCATGTAAATGTAATTAACGAGAGTCAGGGCACCACAAAATAATATTTATAGAGCTGTTATCTTCCGAATAAACTCTTAAAGACCTAGTCATATTTTACATCAATAGCAGTCAATATTAATAGTCAACTTAATTCAGTCTCATCTGAAAGTTGTAAATTCTTGGTTATCTGCACGAACCCTGGCTAACAAGTTGAATCAGCAATACAAAATTGGGTTTAATCATTTATTTACTAAATACCTAACTAATCACACAGAATTACACATAATTAAATCATAACTTGATTACAAATGACGTCATAAAGGAAAACGTCCCTAGCGGGCGGAACAGATATGACCGCTTGTTACACAAAAGAAAAGGGTTTGAGTGAAGGAGTGGGAAGACTGAGGAACAAAGGCCAAAGCTGTGCTATCGTAAATACAGTATCTATTGCATTCTAAATTACCGGCCATTTGGAAAAGGAAAATGCAATAAATATTTACTCTGAGCTGCGCTTCGGTAGGTTGGTGGTAGATGGAAGGCCGTGTAGAATGTCTCTGGTTGTCAATTGGATACGTTGTAGTAACGTTGTTGTGTGGTAGACGGGATACTCTGTCTTCCTTCCTAACCTGCGTTTGCAGCTGCTGTTGCTAACTCAACGGCTAGGAGGTATCACTTCTGTAGTTAATAAGAGTTCATACCATTCGCAAACCAAAGCTCACACTGATGTTGGCTTCATTCTGTAGTTATTATCTGAACCATTCTGACATCGGACCGTCGTCCTACATCCTCGGAACAGGAGGTTACATTGTCGTCAAGGGCTTATATAGGAAGGGAGAGGAGGGCGTGTTTGAAAAGTTGTATAGCCCATGTCCCTTCACAGGTGCGGGCCACTGATTGAGCAGAGCCCCCTATCTTATGAAAACCCAAATCTCACATTTCATCACGAATAATTTCATATTTAAATTGAACAACAATTCCATGTGAATCCGATAACTCTGTGTAGACTTTACACTGTAGAGTTTGTCATCTTATCATTGATGAGAATGTTTCAGATGATAACCGAACTGACATCATATTCATTAAGTACCACCGCATATGTTCAATTGGTCAGATTACCAGAATATAGTTAATTTCCCCCTACCTTCAGATGTTCCCAGAATCTCTATGTTAACCAAGGGTTTTGCAAATGTAACATCAGTAGGGTAGAGAGAGGAAAAAGGGGGAAAGAGGTATTTATGACTGTCATAAACCTACCCCCCTACACTCCCTTAACAGTTCATCCAAACGATCCTGTACCGCACTGGCTGTCCAGTCACGAAGGGGTTTGCATTTGAACACTTGGGCCAACTCTTTATCAGGACAGTTAAGTACAAACATGACTGCCAACTCTGAGCACTGATTGGGCAAGGTTCTACCCTCATTTACAAGGTACTGTTCAGCTGCCTCTGCAGCTTTGTTAAGCCTAATCCAGAAATCTAGTGGACCCTCATTAGCATATGGTTTCATTGAATAGAAATCAGCTAATGGCATACCTGAACAGACAGTATCCCCAAAGTGTTGCTTGAGAACACTGAACACTGCCTTCATATCTGTGACAATGGGGTTGTTACGCATCCAGACTTTGGTCACATCCCATGCAATAAAAGTATTATAACATAATCTTGTAATTCCCAACATACGCCGCTGAGCTCTCAAATACCGTGCCCATTCTCTCATGGTCACTGCTATCCCGATTCCTTGGGACGTCCCTACCCTGAACCCTAAACTAGAACCTTACCTAACCTAAACTTAATGAAGTAGAAATGTAAAATGGTGTACGTAGGGATATCACAAAGATCCCGAATAGCATTGACCCTCTGGGAAAGCCTATGAACTCCTCTTTTCGCTGAAAGCCGTGGACACAACTCTTATTGGTTATCTGATGTAGGCTACTGGGAACAACAGTCTGATTGGCTAACAACATTTAGATCTGTATATAGTACCAGTCAAAACACACCTACTCATTCCAGGGTTTTTCTTTATTTTTACTATTTTCTACATTGTAGAATAATAGTGAAGACATCAAAACTATGAAATAACACATGTGGAATCATGTAGTAATCAAAAGTGTTAAACAAATCAAAATATTTCTTGTTTGAGATTATTCAATGCAGCCACCCTTTGCCTTGATGACAGCTTTGCACTCTCTTGGCATTCTCTCAACCAGCTTCATGAGGTAGTCATTTGGAATGCATTTCAATTAACAGTTGTGCCTTAAGTTCATTTTTGGAATATTTGTCCTTCCTAATGTGTTTGAACCAATCAGTTGTGTTGTGACAAGGTAGGGGAGGTATACAGAAGATAGCCCTATTTGGTAAAAGATAAAGTCCATATTATGGCAAGAACAGCTCAAATAAGCAAAGAGAAACAACAGTCCATTACATTAAGACATGAAGATCAGTTGCAAAAATCCTCAACCTCTATGATGAAACTGGCTCTCATGAGGACCGCCACAGGAAAGGAAGACATAGTCATTGCAGTCCAAATAAATGCTTCAGAGTTCAAGTAACAGACACATCTCAACATCGACTGTTCAGAGGAGACTGCGTGAATCAGGCTTTCATGGTCGAATTGCTGCAAAGAAACCACGACTAAAGGACACCAAGAAACACCAGCAATGGATATTAGACTGGTGGAAATCTGTCCTTTGGTCTGATGAGTCTCCTGAACAGGTAACCAAATGGTTACCCTGACTATTTTCATAGTGTCTCCCCCCCCTCCCCCAACCCTTATTTTACGCTGCTGCTACTCTGTTTATCTTAAATGCACAGTCACTTTAACTATACATTCATTTTTTTGTTTTTACATACTACCTAAATTGGCCAAACCAACCAGTGCTCCCGCACATTGGCTTACTGGGCTATCTGCATTGTGTCCCACCACCCTCCAACCCCTCTTTTTACGCTTCTGCTACTCTCTGTTCATCATATATGCATAGTCACTTTACTTGCACATATACATACTACTTCAATAAGCCTGACTAACAGGTGTCTGGTATATAGCTTTGCTACTCTTTTTTTCAAATGCCTTTTTACTGTTTTATTTATTTACTTACACACACACATACCTTCTTTTTTTCCACCATTGGTTAGAGCCTGTAAGTAAGCATTTCATTGTAAGGTAATTCGGCGCACGTGACAAATAAACTTTGATTTGATGAGTCCACATTTGAGATGTTTGGTTCCAACCGTTGTGTCTTTGTGAGACAGAGTAGGTGAACGGATGATCTCCGTGTGGTTCCCACCGTGAAGCATGGAGGAAGAGGTGTGATTCTGTCAGTGTGCTTAGCTGGTGACACTGATTTATTTAGAATTCAATGCACAATTAACCAGTATGGCTACCACAGCATTCTGAAGTGATACGCCATCCCATCTGGTTTGCGTTTAGTGGGACTATCATTTGTTTTTCAACAGGACAATGACCCAACACACCTCCAGGCTGTGTAAGGGCTATTTGACCAAGAAGGAGAGTGAAGTGCTGCATCAGATGACCTGGCCTCCACAATCACCCGACCTCAACCAATTGAGATGGTTTGGGATGAGTTGGACCGCAGAGTGAAGGAAAAGCAGCCAACAAGTGCTCAGCATATGTGGGAACTCCTTCAAGGCTGTTGGGAAAGCATTCCAGATGAAGCTGGTTGAGAGAATGGCAAGAGTGTGCAAAGCTGTCATCAAGGCAAATGGTGGCTACTTTGAAGAATCTAAAATCTAAAATAGATTTTGATATGTTTAACACTTTTTTTGGTTACTACATGATTCCATATGTGTTATTTCATAATTTTTATGTCTTCACTATTATCATTTTACAATATAGAAAATAGTAAAATAAAGAGAAAACCCTGGAATGAGTAGGTGTGTCCAAACTTTTGACTGGTGCTGTACAGTGAGATAAGATAACATACCATCCCATGAGGTGTTGAGGGGATGACGACAAATTACCTATAGATTAGATATAATCTTTTTTTAGGCCATTATAGATAACAGGAAATACACAAGCCGTAGGCTACGCTACAGTTCAAGGGGGCTACATCGGAATGTTGGCTTGCACAGGGGGAAAAAAGTACGTTTCTAACATTATGGTTGAGATGTAATTAATATAAATATAAACTATGCACCTTATGACTTTCGTTAAAACACAGGCGTCACGCAGATGTTAGTAAGGCGCTGGTATGACGACATGTTAGTTACACGTTCAACGGTAGGCAACAGCCACACGGTGGTACTGTTGCCTAGGTTTATTAACATGCCTTTTAGGGCCAAGTCTAAATCAAGTCTCAAATGCCTTTTGGCAATGGCTTTCTGCCTGCTTTGGGTCAGGTCTATAAACCTTGTAAATTATTTGAAAAGACGCCCTTGTTCATTGTCCAATACTTGTATGAAAAAAGCACTTCAGGCACAATTTAAATCAAAATACATTTCCTTTTAAAATGTAGATAGTTTACCTTAATAAAAGTAATTGTACCAGATATGAAGAAAAAAAAACATAACATTTTAAAGTGCATGTTGCAGTGCATTGTACCTACCAATTCAGCTTTATCTTCATGTGGTATGAGGACATCGTGATCAAGCCAGAACAGGCAGAAAGATGTGTCCAGCTGTGCAGCCATTCTGTATACATTGTCACCAAATGGAAGTTTTGTTTCCTGTTAATCTGAGTGTTCCATTCTGACATTCAAAAACACCACCTGGAATTGGCATTTCAGTGACTGCTGCAGTGCTTTACTAGACTGACTGAATGACAACTTGTGCTCAGTATACTTTGCAGATGATAGTTGAGTGACAATACACAAGGAAGGACAGCACTGAGTGTCACCACATTCTCCCCCTGAGTAAGGTCGGTGGCCTGGACAAAAGGGTCCAATAGCTGGCTCCATTCCCTTGGTGATAAGCAGAGCTCCTTGGGCCTCAAGTAGAGTATTGAGGCTTTGTTGATTCAGATTGGTGACTACTTTAACAAGCTGGAGGATATAATTCCATCAGGTAGACACAGCAGCAGGGACACTACTATTGACTCCGAACTCAGCTTCAAATGCTTCTTTCAGACCACAGGTAGTATGTAGTAAGCTGCAAAGTTTAGTTACCTTAGCCAGCATACTGTGTATCATTTTTGTTTCCTTTAGTCCATCTCTAATCACCAGTTGTAATGAATGGGCAAAGCAATGTAAGATCTGTTTCCTGCAGTTGGTTTGGATAGCTTCAACATCAGCATTGTACTCTTCACCACATTCTTCCCATAGGCTGGGGTTATCCAAATCATCATGATCATTGCTTGCTTTAAGGGAAACAAACTGTGAAGGGCTTTTTCTTACTTGCAGCGTTATCACATGACATAAATGTTTTATACCAAAATTATCACATATTACTTCAAATTTATCACGGATTCTAAAGTAATACTGCAAAAAAAACACAGCAAAGGAATACACTTTTTGACCTAAATGCAGAGCCTTATGTTTGGGGAAAATCGAACACAACACATCACTGAGTAACTGCCTCCTTATTTTCAACTATGGTGGTGGCTGCATCATGGTATGGGTACGCCTGATATCGACAAAGTTGTTCAGGATAGAATCAGTGTCTGTCTTCTCTAGGGCACTTTTGATTGTAGCCTCTTTGTTCAGTGTTGCAGGCGCCTGATCAACATGGGCCTACTTACTGGTCTATATTTGTCATCTACCACTGACATGAAATGCCTAAAGTGAGGGCTGACCACTAAGGAAATGGTCAGCTTATTCAGCCTCTGTTATGGCCTTCTGCCTGGGGTGGCCCTAGCTGTACACATGGTGGTCAAGAATGAGTCAATGCTGCTTTGTCCTTCTGTCCCTGCGCTGGCCACCTTTGCTTTGCAGAGTTTAGTGAACCTGCAGATGAACAACATGATGGATAGTTGTTGCTGACTTGATATGGAAGTACAAGGACACAAACAAATATTTATAGTCGATGGGATTTTACAGCAGAAGTGTCCAAGAAGTTGCATGCTCTGAACTCTCGTTTTATACTAAGTTACTTCCTAGGAACGGATGAAGTTAGATGTAGTTGCGCCAGCATCTTCAGTGTTAATTCCATAAATTTTGCAAACAGCATTTTGTTTTTTGCCACTGGCATTATCCTGCAGGTTCTTGTAACAATTTAATTACGAAAGCCACACCACCTGACGACATTGTTGCTGATTACGATTGTTTAGCTGTAGTACAACAGTGATGTACTGATTACCACAAAAATGAAAGATTCTTAAAGAGCACCTTGGAAGTTAACACCTCCAATTAATTCAAATGTAGCCAATGAAGGTGGAAACATCATCTGACATTTTTTCCCCGGATATGACTTACATAACTCCAGATATACGTCATTAAATAATTTTATTCGGCGCTCACATGTAATTTAGCAACAGTCTGCACATAGGCTAACGTTACCGTTCGTTACATTCATTAACAGTAAATTACAATATAGTCTAGAAAACTGTGACAAAATGTGAAATTTGCCCGATGATGGGTTCCAAGATAATGCCACCAGCTGAAGTTAGCCAAACGAGCTAAACTTTCTTAACTACCAAGAAGGTTGTACTCACTCACTGGCAATTTCACAACATACACGCCTCATCTCGTAACAAAGTGGCCTTTCATACGATGGACAAGAGTGCAGACATGGCACCCCTTATATTTTTTTATTTTACCATTATTTAACCAGGTAGGCAAGTTGAGAACAAGTTCTCATTTACAATTGCGACCTGGCCAAGATAAAGCAAAGCAGTTCGACACATACAACAACACAGAGTTACACATGGAGTAAAACAAACATACAGTCAATAATACAATAGAAAAATAAGTCTATATAGAATGTGAACAAATGAGGTAAAGGCAAAAAAAATGGCCATGGTGGTGAAGTAAATACAATATAGCAAGTAAAACACTGGAATGGTAGATTTGCAGTGGAAGAAAATGCAAAGTAGAAATAATGGGGTGCAAAGGAGCTAAATAAATAAATACAGTAGGGGAAGAGGTAGTTGTTTGGGCTAAATTATAGATGGGCTATGTACAGGTGCAGTAATCTGTGAGCTGCTCTGAAACCTGGTGCTTAAAGCTAGTGAGGGAGATAAGTGTTTCCAGTTTCAAAGATTTTTGTAGTTCGTTCCAGTCATTGGCAGCAGAGAACTGGAAGGATAGGTGGCCAAAGGTGGAATTGATTTTGGGGGTGACCAGAGAGATACAGTGCCTTGCGAAAGTATTCGGCCCCCTTGAACTTTGCGACCTTTTGCCACATTTCAGGCTTCAAACATAAAGATATAAAACTGTATTTTTTTGTGAAGAATCAACAACAAGTGGGACACAATCATGAAGTGGAACGACATTTATTGGATATTTCAAACTTTTTTAACAAATCAAAAACTGAAAAATTGGGCGTGTAAAATTATTCAGCCCCCTTAAGTTAATACTTTGTAGCGCCACCTTTTGCTGCGATTACAGCTGTAAGTCGCTTGGGGTATGTCTATCAGTTTTGCACATCGAGAGACTGACATTTTTTCCCATTCCTCCTTGCAAAACAGCTCAAGCTCAGTGAGGTTGGATGGAGAGCATTTGTGAACAGCAGTTTTCAGTTCTTTCCACAGATTCTCGATTGGATTCAGGTCTGGACTTTGACTTGGCCATTCTAACACCTGGATATGTTTATTATTGAACCATTCCATTGTAGATTTTGCTTTATGTTTTGGATCATTGTCTTGTTGGAAGACAAATCTCCGTCCCAGTCTCAGGTCTTTTGCAGACTCCATCAGGTTTTCTTCCAGAATGGTCCTGTATTTGGCTCCATCCATCTTCCCATTAATTTTAACCATCTTCCCTGTCCCTGCTGAAGAAAAGCAGGCCCAAACCATGATGCTGCCACCACCATGTTTGACAGTGGGGATGGTGTGTTCAGCTGTGTTGCTTTTACGCCAAACATAACGTTTTGCATTGTTGCCAAAAAGTAAAATTTTGGTTTCATCTGACCAGAGCACCGTCTTCCACATGTTTGGTGTGTCTCCCAGGTGGCTTGTGGCAAACTTTAAACAACACTTTTTATGGATATCTTTAAGAAATGGCTTTCTTCTTGCCACTCTTCCATAAAGGCCAGATTTGTGCAATATACGACTGATTGTTGTCCTATGGACAGTCTCCCACCTCAGTTGTAGATCTCTGCAGTTCATCCAGAGTGATCATGGGCCTCTTGGCTGCATCTCTGATCAGTCTTCTCCTTGTATGAGCTGAAAGTTTAGAGGGATGGCCAGGTCTTGGTAGATTTGCAGTGGTCTGATACTCCTTCCATTTCAATATTATCGCTTGCACAGTGCTCCTTGGGATGTTTAAAGCTTGGGAAATCTTTTTGTATCCAAATCCGGCTTTAAACTTCTTCACAACAGCATCTCGGACCTGCCTGGTGTGTTCCTTGTTCTTCATGATGCTCTCTGCGCTTTTAACGGACCTCTGAGACTATCACAGTGCAGGTGCATTTATACGGAGACTTGATTACACACAGGTGGATTGTATTTATCATCATTAGTCATTTAGGTCAACATTGGATCATTCAGAGATCCTCACTGAACTTCTGGAGAGAGTTTGCTGCACTGAAAGTAAAGGGGCTGAATAATTTTGCACGCCCAATTTTTCAGTTTTTGATTTGTTAAAAAAGTTTGAAATATCCAATAAATGTCGTTCCACTTCATGATTGTGTCCCACTTGTTGTTGATTCTTCACAAAAAAATACAGTTTTATATCTTTATGTTTGAAGCCTGAAATGTGGCAAAAGGTCGCAAAGTTCAAGGGGGCCGAATACTTTCGCAAGGCACTGTATACCTGCTGGAGCGCGTGCTACAGGTGGGTGCTGCTATGGTGACCAGCGAGCTGAGATAAGGGTGGACTTTACCTAGCAGGGTCTTGTAGATGACCTGGAGTCAGTGGGTTTGGCGACGAGTATGAAGCGAGGGCCAGCCAACGAGAGCGTACAGGGCGCAGTGATGGGTATTCTATGAGGCTTTGGTGACAAAGCGGATGGCACTGTGATAGACTACATCCAATTTATTGAGTAGGGTGTTGGAGTCTATTTTGTAAATGATATCGCCAAAGTCGAGGATCGGTAGGTTGGTCAGTTTTACTAGGGTATGTTTGGCAGCATGAGTGAGTGATGCTTTGTTGCGAAATAGGAAGTCAATTCTAGATTTAACTTTGGATTGGAGATGTTTGATGTGAGTCTGCAAGGAGTGTTCACAGTCTAACCAGACACCTAGGTATTTGTAGTTGTCCACATATTCTAGGTCAGAACCGTCCAGAGTAGTGATGCTGGACGGGCGGGCAGGTGCAGGCAGCGATCGGTTGAAAAGCATGCATTTAGTTTTACTTGTATTTAAGAGCAGTTGGAGGCCACGGAAGGAGAGTTGTATGGCATTGAAGCTTGTCTGGAGTTTAGTTAACACAGTATCCAAAGAAGAGCCAGAAGTATACAGAATGGTGTTGTCTGCGTAGAGGTGGATCAGAGACTCACCAGCAGCAAGAGCGACATCATTGATGTGTACAGAGAAGAGAGTCGGCCCAAGAATTGAACCCTGTGGCACCCCCATAGAGACTACTAGAGGCCAGGACAACAGGCCCTCCGATTTGACACACTGAACTCTATCAGAGAAGTAGTTGGTGAACCAGGCGAGGCAATCATTTGAGAAACCAAGGCTATCGAGTCTGCCAATGAGGATGTGGTGATTGACATTGTCGAAAGGCTTGGCCAGGTCAGTGAATACGACTGCACAGTATTGTTTGTTATCGATGGCGGTTAAGATATCGTTTAGGACCTTGAGAGTGGCTGAGGTGCACCCATGACCAGCTCTTGAAACCGGATTGCATAGCGGAGAAGGTGCGGTGGGATTCGAAATGGTCGGTATTCTGTTTGTTGACTTGGCTTTCGAAGACCTTAGAAAGGCAGGGTAGGATTGGTCTGTAGGTCTGTAGCAGTTTAGGTCTAGAATGTCCCCCCTTTGAAGAGGGGGATGACTGCAGCTGCTTTCCAATCTTTGGTAATCTCAGAAA
Organism: Oncorhynchus mykiss; assembly: GCF_013265735.2. Classification (NCBI taxonomy): domain Eukaryota; kingdom Metazoa; phylum Chordata; class Actinopteri; order Salmoniformes; family Salmonidae; genus Oncorhynchus; species Oncorhynchus mykiss. The sequence goes on from NC_048565.1 coordinate 54,238,346, forward strand.
GAGGTTGAACAGCTGAATTGTAGGGTCCAGATTTTTCAGGTCTTTCAGAACATCAGCAATCTGGATTTGGGTGAAGGAGAAATGGGGAGGCTTGGGCGAGTTGCTGTGGGGGGTGCAGTGCTGTTGACCGTGGTAAGGGTAGCCAGGTGGAAAGCATGGCCTGCTGTAAAAAAATGCTTATTGAAATTCTCAATTATAGGAAACTCTGTCACTACTGATAAATCCACTATCTTCAGCAGCTGGGAGGAGGTGTTCTTATTCTCCATGGACTTTAGTGTCCCAGAACTATTTTGAGTTTGTTTTTGTTATGGGATTTATTATGAATAATGACTAAATGATGTATGCATTTAACATAGAATTATAACTAACAGAATCTTAGTCACGCGCATTTCACATGTACGCAACCATGGCTTTTCTACAGACAATGGAATTCTCCGGTTGGAACGTTATTGAAGATTTATGATAAAAACGACCTGTAATATAACTTTTTGAACTTTTCGTCCAACGTTCGACTGGACCTGCACGAGCGTTTGGATTTGTGTACTAAACGCCCTAACAAAAGTAGATACTTGGACATAAATAATGGACATTATCGAACAAATCAAACATATATTGTGGAACTAGGATTCCTGGGAGTGCATTCTGATGAAGATCATCAAAGGTAAGGGAATATTTATAATGTTATTTCTGACTTCTGTTGACCCCAACATGGCTGCTAAAAATAAATAAAAATTCTGAGCGCCGTTCTCAGATTATTGCATGGTTTGCTTTTTCCGTAAATTAAAAAAAAAAATCTGACTGCGATTGCATTAAGGAGAGGTATATCTATAATTCCATGTGTAACTTGTATTTTCATCAACATTTATGATGAGTATTTCTGTAAAATTGATGTGGCTATGCAAAATCACTGGATGCTTTTGGAACTGGTGAACGTAACGCTGTCACGACTTCCGCCGAAGTTGGCTCCCCTGCCTGTTCGGGCGGTGCTCGGCTGTCGTCGTCACCGGCCTACTAGCCACCACCGATCCCTTTTTCGTTGTCTGGTTGTTTTGTCTTATTAGTTTCACCTGTGTCCTTTTGAGTGTGCATGATGAGCTTCCTTATTTAAAGTCCATTTACCCGCCCTTGTTTGTTGCAGGATTAATTTTGTGTTACGTGTGTGCGTTAGTTAGGTGTGTTCGTGTTCTGGACCTGGCACCCTGTGTTTTGGGTGGTCCATTTATTTCCGTGCCCTGTGTTGGGGCTTGTTTGTTTGTTTGTGCCGGATTAAAGTGCACATTTTCCCTGTGGAACTCTCTGCGCCTTATTCCTTCCTCACACACCTAGTCCCGCGTGAGAAACGCGCCAATGTAAACTCAGATTTTTTTATATAAATATGAACTTTATCAAACAAAACATACATGTATTGTGTAACATGAAATCCTATTAGTGTCATCTGATGAAGATCATCAAAGGTTAGTGATTAAATTTATCTCTCTTTGTGCTTTTTGACTCCTATCTTTGGCTGGAAAAATGGCTGTGTTTTTCTGTGGCTTGGTGGTGACCTAACATAATCGTTTGTGGTGCTTTTGCTTTAAAGCCTATTTGAAATCGGACACTGTGGTGGGATTAACAACAAGATTACCTTTAAAATGGTATAAGATACAGTATGTTTGAGGAATTTTAATTATGAGATTTCTGTTTTGAATTTGGCGCCCTGCACTTTCACTGGCTGTTGTCATATCGATCCCGTTAACGGGATTGCAGCCCTAAGTTGAAGTAGTTTGTAATATCAGTGGGCTTTGTGATGAATGAGCCATCTGATTCAATGAATGAAGGAGCCGAGTTGACTTTTTTCCCCAAAAATGTAATTTAAGGTGCCCCAAATTATATAAAGAATGATAGTAAAAAGCTTTATCTGTTTCATAGTGTAGTTTTTTTTAAATTTAGTTTAGTCACATGATTTATTAATTTGCAGTACATTTGCCAATCAGTTGGGCTGCCAGACTTAATTGCCATGCCTTTTGCCTCAACCATACAAGTTTTCAATTCCTCATCAATCCGAGGAGATTAAAGAAAATCTTAATTTTCTTAATGGGTGCGTGCTTATTAGTAACTGGAATAAGTAGTTTCATAAATGCATCAAGTGCAGCGTCTGGTTGCTCCTCATTACACACCACACACCAGCAAACATTCTTTACATCATCAACGTATGAATCACTACTAAACCTCTTGTAGCCGTTGGAACTTTGGTTTTCCTAGATATGGCTATTATATTGTGGTCACTACATCCTATGGATTTGGATACTGCTTTAAAGCAAATATCTGTAGCGGTAGTAAAGATGTGATCAATACATGTTGATGATTTAATTCCTGTGCTGTTTGTAACTACCCTGGTAGGTTGACTGACAACCTGATCCAGGTTGCAGGCACTGGTTACAGTTTGAAGTTTTTTCCTGAGTGGGCAGCTTGGTGATTGCCAGTCAATATTTGCAGACAACTACAGGAGCGAGGTAGCTACTCTTCGTAAGCAAGTAGCAAACCTACATAAGCTACTGGGGAACCCACGCCCACATACTTTTTATTTTTCCCCATGGGTGGGAAGGTGAACCACGCAACCCACCCCACCCATAAACCTTGACTTCCTTAAACATGAAAGCCATGTTTGCACCCTCTATAGCCTGACCCTGCTGGTCATCTATGAACATTTGAAAGTATTTTTGTGTGCTCTATCCTGTTCTGATTATCCATCAGTCTGACACACATGCACACCATGCAAACCTCTTGTATTGTGCTTCTGCCTCTGCATTGCTTGCTCTTTGGGGTTTTAGGCAGGGTATCTGTAAAGCACTTTGATGCTTTTTTTTACAACTGCTGATGTTCAAAGGTCTTTATAGAATACATTTGTTTGATTTGATGATGAAATCCTTGCTGTGGTTTCAGTGACAATTTGATATTTTTGTCAAATTCCTTACATTGTCCGTAAGATATTTCTCTCTAACTTCTGAGCATTGAACATGGTTGTATCTTTGGCTATACCGGATTAAGTGATATGACATGCTATTCTATAAAATAATTTCTCCGTAATTAATATTACCTGATTGAGTTAATCATGTAAATGATAATTAACTAGAGTCAGGGCACCACAAAATAATATTTATAGAGCTGTTATCTTTCAAATAAACTCTTAAAGACCTAGTAATATTTTACATCATTAGCAGTCAATATTAATTGTCAACTTAATTCAGTCTCATCTGAAAGTTGTAAATTCTTGGTTATCTAAACGAACCCTGGCTAACAAGTTGAATCAGCAAGACAAAATTGTGTTTAGTTAGGTATTTAGTAAATAAATAATTAATCACACAGAATTACATATACAAAGAATGAATTATACTTGATTACAAATTGATTACAAATTACGTGATAAAGGAAAACGTCCCTAGCGGGCGGAACAGATATGACAGCTGGTTACACAAAAGAAAAGGGCTGGGTTTGTGTGAAAGAGCGGGAAGACTGAGGGACAAAGGAAGAAGCTGTGCTATCGTAAATACAGTATCTTATGCATTCTAAATTACCGCCCATTTGGAAAAGGAAAATGCAATAAATATTTACTCTGAGCTGCGCTTCGGTAGGTTGGTAGTAGATGGAAGGCCGTGTTGCCAAACCGAGCCCTTTGTCCTTTGAAGAATGTCTCTAGTGGTCAATTGGATATGTTGTAGTAACGTTGTGTGATAGACGGAATATTCTGTCTGTTCCTTCCTAACCCTCGTTTGCAGCTGCTGTTGCTAACTCAACGGCTAGGAGGTATCACTTCTGTAGTGAATAAGAGTTCAACGTTTATACCATTCGCAACCAAAGCTCACGCTGATGTTGGCTTCATTCTGTAGTTCATTCTGTAGTTCATTCTGACATAGGACCGTCATCCTCACATCCTCGGAACAGGAGGTTATATTTTCGTCAAGGGCTTATATAGTGGAGGGATAGGTTGTGTTTCATAGGTTGTAAACTATGTCTCTTCACGCGGGCCACCGAGTCGGGCCACTCATGAAAACCCAATTCTCACATTTTAGAAGCTAAAATCACATTTCATCCCTTCACAAATAATTTCATATTCAAACATTTAAATTGAACAACAATTCCATGTGAATCTGATAAACTCTACAGTGTAAAGTCTACACAGAGTTTTCATCTTATTGATGAGAATGTCTCACATGACAACCGAACTGACATCATATTCATTAAGTATCACCGCATGCATATGTTCAATTGGTCGGATTAACAGAATATAGTTCATTTCCCCCCACCTTCTGATGTTCCCAGAATCTCTATGTTAACCAAGGGGTTTTCAAATGTAACATCAGTAGGGTAGAGAGAGGAAAAATGGGGGGAGAGGTATTTATGACTGTCATAAACCTACCCCCCAGGCCTACGTCATGACAACATGTAGAACTGGTTTATTTTGTTCTCCAATAGATTTAACTAGGCCCTTTATGTTGCAGGCAGCACACAGTCAGATGTGGAAGTTTGGACACATCAGATAAAGGAGACCCTCACAGACAAGAGGACGTTGTTCTTTACATGGCAGGAGAGATACGTGGAAACTCTCGCAGAGCAACAGCGGGTCGCGTAAGTAGTTGCTTCATCTCTGACCTAAGGTTTTATTGCATTTCTAAATACCCATTTCTGTCTGGCTTAGCCCGACCAGTCATGAATGCCATGTTCCTATACCCTACTGTATGCTGTGTCCTGGTCCCACCATCTCTTGGACCTGCTTAGCTCCTCCCTGTTACTTTATACTCTTATCACCACCTCCTGTTGTCTTGGATCTGCATAGCTACTCCCTGCCCTGTTATTTTATATTCTTATCACCACCTCCTGTTGTGTAGTGGATCTGCAACGCTACTCCATGTTACTTTATACTCTTATCACCACCTCCTGTTGTGTCCTGGATCTGCATAGCTACTCCCTGTTACCTTATACTCTTATCACCACCTCCTTTTGTCCTGGATCTGCATAGCTACTCCCTGTTACCTTATACTCTTATCACCACCTCCTTTTGTCCTGGATCTGCATAGCTACTCCGTTACTTTATACTTTTATCACCACCTCCTTTTGTCCTGGATCTGCATAGCTACTCCCTGTTACTTTATACTCTTATCATCACTTCCTGTTGTGTCCTGGATCTGCATAGCTACTCCCTGCCCTGTTACTTTATATTCTTATCACCACCTCCTGTTGTCCTGGATCTGCATAGCTACTCCCTGTTACTTTATAGTCTTATAACAGCCTCCTGTTGTCCTGGATCTGCAAAGCTACTCCCTGTTACTTTAGTCTTAGCATCACTTCCTGTTGGCCTGGATCTGCAAAGCTACTCCCTGTTACTTTAGTCTTAGCATCACTTCCTGTTGGCCTGGATCTGCAAAGCTACTCCCTGTTACTTTATACTCTTATCACCACGTCTGATGTGTCCTGGATCTGCATAGCTACTCCCTGTTAGTTAATATTCTTATCACCACCTCCTGATGTGTCCTGGATCTGCATAGCTACTCCCTGCCCTGTTACTTTATACTCTTATCACCACCTCCTGTTGTGTCTTGGATCTGCATAGCTACTCCCTGTTACTTTATATTCTTATCACCACCTCCTGTTGTGTCCTGGATCTGCATAGCTACTCCCTGTTACCTTATACTCTTATCACCACCTCCTTTTGTCCTGGATTTGCATAGCTACTCCGTTACTTTATACTTTTATCACCACCTCCTGTTGTGTCTTGGATCTGCATAGCTACTCCCTGTTACTTTATATTCTTATCACCACCTCCTGTTGTGTCCTGGATCTGCATAGCTACTCCCTGTTACCTTATACTCTTATCACCACCTCCTTTTGTCCTGGATCTGCATAGCTACTCCGTTACTTTATACTTTTATCACCACCTCCTTTTGTCCTGGATCTGCATAGCTACTCCCTGTTACTTTATACTCTTATCATCACTTCCTGTTGTGTCCTGGATCTGCATAGCTACTCCCTGCCCTGTTACTTTATATTCTTATCACCACCTCCTGTTGTCCTGGATCTGCATAGCTACTCCCTGTTACTTTATAGTCTTATAACAGCCTCCTGTTGTCCTGGATCTGCAAAGCTACTCCCTGTTACTTTAGTCTTAGCATCACTTCCTGTTGGCCTGGATCTGCAAAGCTACTCCCTGTTACTTTAGTCTTAGCATCACTTCCTGTTGTCCTGGATCTGCATAGCTACTCCCTGTTACTTTATACTGTCATCACCACCTCCTGTTGTGTCCTGGATCTATATAGCTACTCCGTTACTTTATACCCTTATCATCACTTCCTGTTGTCCTGGATCTGCATAGCTACTCCCTGTTACTTTATACTGTCATCACCACCTCCTGTTGTCCTGGATCTGCATAGCTACTCCCTGTTACATTATACTCTTATCACCACCTCCTTTTGTCCTGGATCTATATAGCTACTCCCTGTTACATTATACTCTTATCACCACCTCCTTTTGTCCTGGATCTACATAGCTACTCCGTTACTTTATACCCTTATCATCACTTCCTGTTGTCCTGGATCTGCATAGCTACTCCCTGTTACTTTATACTGTCATCACCACCTCCTTTTGTCCTGGATCTACATAGCTACTCCGTTACTTTATACTGTCATCACCACCTCCTTTTGTCCTGGATCTACATAGCTACTCCGTTACTTTATACTTTTATCACCACCTCCTGTTGTGTCCTGGATCTGCATAGCTACTCCCTGTTACTGTGTACTCTTATCACCACCTCCTGATGTGTCCTGGATCTGCATAGCTACTCCCTGTTAGTTAATATTCTTATCACCACCTCCTGTTGTGTCCTGAATCTGCATAGCTACTCCCTGTTACTGTGTACTCTTATCACCACCTCCTGATGTGTCCTGGATCTGCATAGCTACTCCCTGTTAGTTAATATTCTTATCACCACCTCCTGTTGTGTCCTGGATCTGCATAGCTACTCCCTGTTGGTTAATATTCTTATCACCACCTCCTGTTTTGTCTTGGATCTGCAAAGCTACTCCCTGCCCTGTTACTTTTTACTCTTATCACCACCTCCTGTTTTGTCTTGGATCTGCAAAGCTACTCCCTGTTACTTTATACGCTTATCATCACTTCCTGTTGCGTCCTGGATCTGCATAGCTACTCCCTTTTACTTTATACTCTTATCACCACCTCCTGTTGTGTCTTGGATCTGCATAGCTACTCCCTGTTACTTTATACTCTTATCACCACCTCCTGTTGTGTACTGGATCTGCATAGCTACTCCCTGTTACATTATACTCTTATCACCACCTCCTGATGTGTCCTGGATCTGCATAGCTACTCCCTGTTAGTTAATATTCTTATCACCACCTCCTGTTTTGTCTTGGATCTGCAAAGCTACTCCCTGTTACTTTATACTCTTATCATCACTTCCTGTTGTGTCCTGGATCTGCATAGCTACTCCCTGTTACATTATACTCTTATCACCACCTCCTGATGTGTCCTGGATCTGCATAGCTACTCCCTGTTAGGTAATATTCTTATCACCACCTCCTGTTTTGTCTTGGATCTGCAAAGCTACTCCCTGTTCCTTTATATTCTTATCACCACCTCCTGTTGTCCTGGATCTGCATAGCTCATCCCTGTTACTTTATACTCGTATCACCACCTCCTGTTGTTTCTTGGATTTGCATAGCTCATCCCTGTTACTTTATACTCGTATCACCACCTCCTGTTGTTTCTTGGATTTGCATAGCTACTCCCTGTTACTTTATACTCGTATCACCACCTCCTGTTGTGTCCTGGATCTGCATAGCTACTCCCTGTTACTTTATACTGTTATCATCACTTCTGGTTTTCCTGGATCTGCAAAGCTACTCCCTGCCCTGTTACTTTATACTCTTATCACCACCTCCTGTTGTCCTGGATTTGCATAGCTACTCCCTGTTACTTTATACTCGTATCACCACCTCCTGTTGTTTCTTGGATCTGCAAAGCTACTCCGTTTCTTTATACTCGTATCACCACCTCCTGTTGTGTCTTGGATCTGCATAGCTACTCCCTGCCCCGTTACTTTATACTCTTATCTCCACCTCCTGTTGTCACCTGACCCTTTCCACTCCATATATTAGAAACATGAGTTACCCCCCCCTCCCCTGCTTAATCTATTCTACATGAAGTGTTCTGACCTGTGTGCCAACACTTCATGCTGCAATAAGTCACTCTACACTCAAATCTATACTCAAATGGATTTAGCCTAGTTAGTTTTATGTTGAGATGCTTTCATACTGTTATATTTTCACTTATTTGTATAATATTTTCTAGGTCTGAAAGGAATTCCCCGTCAATCACCTGTGATAGGAACACTCAGTTGACTTCTCAGCTTGAAAGTAAGTCGCTTTTTTAGGATGTTGTCTCCATCATATTTGTCACACTGTATTGAGGCTAGTCAATATAGGTTTTAAACCTTTTAAAATGTTAACGAAGGCCATGGAGAAGAGAAACCTGATTATACACTGGTCTCCAACACTGGCAGCAATTTTGGAAAGTCTGCAGACCAAGAAGATTCACTGTCTGCTGGCCACAATCCATAGGCTGGTCCTGTCGCGCTCTTTCTATTGTGGCCTGGTCAGAAAGTATACAGGTACTGCAGGCAGTTCAGTGTTGTTGAACACTGCATCACACGCTGGCATATCACTGCTGTTATCTAAGTCTCATTCTCCCAGGTGCTTTGAACTATATGAAAGATTTCTATCAAAATTCAAGATTTTTATTAACATTTCTTAAAATTGTTCTTCAGATGAACAAACCATTGCTGTACAGCTCTCCAGAAAAAATCAAGCGACAATCACGCAACATGGAAGGAACAAGTCACCCCAATTCCCCCCAAGACTGGAGTAAGAGGATTTTCTCCAGCAAGAACATCCAGTCTGGTCCCAGGTGTCATCCAGTCCCAGGTGAACATCCAGTCTGTCCCCCAAGCTGTTGGGACCAGTCTGCTCTGGGCAAAGCAGCATGCAGTGATGCTGAAAAACATCTGCCTTAGCGCAGCGGAGGAGAGGCACCTTATACAGGCAGACCTACAAAATTGCCTTTTTTTGCCAGAGAGAGCTGGGGCTTTTTGAAGAGGCCCTTGTTCCTCTTGGGCAGGGTAAGGCCGAGCCAACGTGCTTTCACCTGGGTGCCTATGTGCTGCTCCCAAAGAAAATGCAGAACATATTAAAGCTCCCGTAGGCGTTGCGCCCGAGTGACGCAGGGTCTAAGGGCACTGCATCTCAGTGCAAAGAGGCGCCACTACAGTCCCTGGTTATAAAGGCTGTATCACATCGGGCCGTGATTGAGAGTCCCATAGGGCAACGCACAATTGGCCCAGCGTCGTCCGGGTTTGGCCGGGGTAGGCTGTCATTGTAAATAAGAATTTATTCTTAACTGACCTACCTAGTTAAATAGGAGGACTGTAAACCGGAAGACAGTGATTCAGAAGATGAAAGTGGTTGAGTACTGAATGTCTGTGAGTTCTATAGGGACAAACTATACACTTCCAAACATAAGGAAAACCTGCCCTCAGACCCTGTTTATTGTTATTTTATTGTGTTACTTTTTTTACTTTAGTTTATTTAACTCTATTTTCTTAACTGCATTGTTGGTTTAGGGCTAGTCAGTAAGCATTTCACTATAAGCCTGTTCACCTTTTGTATGTGTCGAAAGAGTTCAACAGGGATGCTGGTCCATGTTGACTCCAATGCTTCACACAGTTGTGTCAAGTTGGCTGGTTGTCCTTTGGGTGGTGGACCATTATTGATACACACAGGAAACTGTTGAGTGTGAAAAAGCCAGCAGCGTTGCCATTCTTGACACAAAACGGTGCACCTCATTTGTCTTGCCCATTCACCATCTGAATGGCACACATACACAATCCAAGTCTCAATTGTCTCAAGGCTTAGAAATCATTCTTTAACCCGTCTCCTCCCCTTCATCTACACTGATTCAAGTGGATTTAACAAGTGACTTTAATAAGAGATTGTTGTGTCTGTGACTAACATTAATGTGATGACATGCTATTTTATCAAATCGATTACGTAACGTTTAATTGATTACGTGATTGAATTAAATCATGCAACAATTAACTCATTAATAACGTGGGGCACCACGGAGAAGTTTATTTAAGAAGTTCCGTCTTCCGTGCCTATGGCAACGAGTGACAATTTTACAACCAGACCATCTACTACGTCATCCACAAGTGTTGTCCCCATCGGTGCATCAAGACCCTCAACGTCATCTACATGTGCAACCATCTGGTGCAGCGAGACCCTCTACAACATCTACATCATCCACAAGTATGACCACCATTGGTGCAGCCATGGAAGACGATGAAATGGAGGAAGCACCTCTGGATCTAGGACCACCTGAGATTATTATGAACCTCATGGAAGCCAGAGAACGCCAGTCAGCCAGGAGCTGCCAGAGCCATCAGTCAGCCAGGAGCTGCCAGAGCCATCAGTCAGCCAGGAGCTGCCAGAGCCGTCAGTCAGCCAGGAGCTGCCAGAATCGCCCTTCACTCCAGAGCTGCCGGAGTCTTCCGTCCATTCGGGACCTGGGGCTAGCATCCCCAGTCTGAGGTCGGCGGCGAGGGTCGCCGTTTAAGAGGCCACGGAGGCGGATAAAGAGGCGGGGTCCACGTCCCGCGCCAGAGCCGCCACGGCGGACAGAATTTGAGGGATATTATATTATAGGCTCTCACAATTAATTTGTGGATGTCATCGAGTAAATCAGGGGTGTCAAACTCAAATACCCAGTGGGCCAAAATGTAAAACCTGAACAAAGTCACGGGCCAACATTGAACAAATTAACCTTTTAATATGGACCCAAACAAGTTTTGCTTTAACATTGAATATGGAACAAGCATCGCTTATTACCATACAATATATAATTTAATAGTGGAGACATGCAAAATCGAATTTCAAATGAAAAAACACATCAATGGCATTCATTTATTAAATAAATACAATTTAAATAAAAATTGTATGCCTCTTTTCTATTTGCAGCCTTCTGATTTAAATACCAAAATAAACTTTTTCCACTGGCTAATAATTTTACAAATAAAATGATAATAAATCAATAAACCATTCAAGCCCATGCCTTGTAGCAAGAAAAAGTGCATAAAGAAAACGTTAATTATTGCACACTGGTCTAATCTGATGTGCCCAAGCCAGATACCTGGCATCTCTTCTTGGATGCTAGTTCATCAATGTCTGGGCTCAAGCTCTGAGCTGAAGAAATCCTCAGTATCGAGCGAAGATGTTCATCAGTCAGACGTCTCCTGTGAGTTGTTTTGGTCATCTTCATCGAGGAGAAAAGTTGCTCGCATAGATAAGTGCTGCCGAACATGGAGAGCATCTGAGCAGCTTGGGTGCGGAGCTGAGGCATTGTGTCAGGGATGAACCGTGGAAACTGTGTGGCGCCCACAGCATCATACTTTGACTTCAGCGTGTCGTTGCACTGGAGTTCAATCAGCTCCATTTGGATGTTGGTTGGTGCATTTTCCACATCAACTGCGAAGGGATTACTAAGCAGTTCAAACTTGCATTTCTGGGCATCGAAGTCGGCAAATCGCCGGCTAAACTCAGCGGCGAGAACACTGAGTTTTTCAGCAAACTGTGCGCATGGGAACACGGCGGCAGAGATCTGAGCTTTTATGGATTGGCAGCAGGGAAAATGGCAAGGGTTTCCTTGCAGTATCTGATTCTCCCACAGGCACAGTTTAGTTTTGAAGGCCCTCACTGCAGCGTACATGTCTGTGATGATGCGCCCCCGCCCATGAAGCTGCAGGTTCAGCGCATCGAGATGGCTCGAGATGTCACAGAGAAAGGCCAGCTCACACAGGAACTTTTGCTCCCCGAGCTCTGCTGTATCCTTCCCTTTGGTTTCCAGGAATTGACATATTTCCTCACGCAGCTCGAAACATCTGTTCAGTACTTTTCCTCTGCTTAGCCATCTCACCTCTGTGTGATACGGCACGGCACGTCTGCGTATTCCGAACCACACTCCTCCAGAAAAGATTTAAACTGGCGGTGATTTAGACCTTTGGCTCTTATAAAGTTAACTACCTGTGTTACTGTGGTCATAACATGTTCCATCTTTAGGGCTTTGGCACACAGTGCTTCCTGATGTATGATGCAGTGGTAAACAGTTAGCTCACCTGCACAGTTCTCTTCCCGCATCTTCTCCCGAACCATGCCCACCAGTCCACTCTTTTTACCGCACATCGCTGGCGCACCATCTGTCGTTAATCCAACGAGTTTATCCCACGGCAGCTTTATTTCAGTTACACATTTGGAAACCTCCTCAAAGATTTCCTTTCCTGTGGTTGTGCCATGCATTGATTTGAATCCTAATAGCTCCTCCGTAACACACAGATTTGAGTCCACTCCACGGATGAAGACTGACAGCTGAGCAGTATCAGATGCGTCGCAGCTCTCATCCACAGCGAGGGAGAACGCAACAAAATCTTTTCCCTTTTCCATCAGCTGGTCATACAGATTGGTGGCAAGATCACATGTGCGATCAGCTACTGTGTTCCTGCTCAGGCTCACGTTTGAAAATGCTTGTTTTTTCTCTGGGCATACGAGGTCACAAACCTTCATCATGCACTTTTTCATGAACTCTCCCTCATTAAAGGGCCGGGCTGATTTTGCGATCTCTGCTGCCACTATATAACTAGCCTTTACAGCAGCCTCGCTTTGTGATGTGGCTTTTTTAAACATATTCTGTTGTGAAACCAAACTTCTTTTCATCTCCTCTACTTTCTGGCTCCTTTGAGTCATGTCCAGGTCCTTGTATTTGTCATGGTGTTTCGTTTCATAGTGTCGTCTAATGTTGTACTCCTTACTTACAGCCACGTTGACTCCACAAACAAGACAAACAGGTTTGTCTTTTACATATGTAAACAGATATTCTGCCTCCCACTTGTCCAGAAAGCTCCTGTTTTCTGCCTTTCTTTTCGCCATTTTTGGGAAGGGTTAGCTCGCTGACAGTTGTAGTGTCTATGTTGCTATGACTACTGTCACAGAGGAGAGAGCGTTTCTGGGTCCTGTCCTGATTGGCGCGCGAAAACAGCAGAGCATAATGGGATTCGTAGTATTAGTGGTGAATGCGCTGTATAATACCGGCGGGCCAGCTCTAGTAGTAATTTGGTATTGTCTCGCGGGCCAAATATAATTACCCCGCGGGCCAAATTTGGCCCACGGGCCAGAGTTTGACACCCATGGAGTAAATAATATACTTGGCAAATAAATGTATAAAAAATGTAAAGAAAGTATGCAATTAAACTTTTTATTATGTAATCCCAGATTTTTTTACTGGATATGTGTGCAACAAACTCAACATTCACATTTTGCTACTTTTTATCAAGTCTACGCATACAATGTGATGCATACACAGAACGCACTGCAACGCAATGTTGCAAGGCAAATGCAGCGTTCCTTTGGAAATGAATGTACTTCTGGTGTATCAAAACACAATGACACAGTCGGTGTGTTCGAAGCGTTAGAAATTCAACCATTTGCAACCTTAGTTTACACTGGTTTGGTGTGAATTTCATCAGGTGTGGGTTTTATCCATTTCAGTAGAAAAGGGCAGTTCCATGACACAGAATTTATGTCTATGCTCACATGGGCGTGGCCACTGACTATGGATTTTCATATAAAGATTAACTACTCTCATTTAGAAGGTTAACATCACATTACATCTTTTCACAATCACATACATTTCACAATATTTAGATGTTTAGACCTGACAGCTGGGAAATTTACACTTTAAGAGATACAGTTGTGTGTTTCCTGTCCCTCATGAGATCACCAAATGAACTGTCCCTTAAGTGTCCATGGACCATTCCCACATTCTCAAAAGTGGAAATATTGTTTAATTCTTCAATTTTGGTGATTTAGGAGTTTGGCCAAGAGAGGTTCTTTGTTCTCTTCGACTCTCTCAAAACTGCTTGGCAGTTTCTACCAGGTATTTCTGACCTGTTGTAAAGTCATAAAACTGTGGAGCGAGAGAGGGGGAGGGGCTATGATCCTCCCACCAGGGCACATCATGACAGGGTCATAGCATTCACCTGGTCAGTCTACTGAATCTAATGGGAAGAACAGGGCTGAGATTCACAAAACCTTAAGGTTTTATGAGTTTCTTCTTAACTGCCATTTTGTCTTTAACTATAGACTTAAGAATGTTAAGCAAAGTTGTGATTCCTCAAAAAGGTACTTGGAAATGTTAATATCCTATTTCTTATGTTTCTCCTTAAACAAATGGTTAAGAAGAAATTAGATCCTTGAAAATAAAGTTATTGGATTTGTTCTTAATTCCAAGATAGCTAAACCCTTGTCTTTGGGCAGTGAAAGAATAAGCTCATGAAAGCAATTGAACATGTGTAATTTACTCACAAACTTCATCTGAAAGTTTCCGTATTGATTATTTTCAACCATTCAAATCATTTTCTTAAGAAGCTTCTTAGGTTTTTCTGTAAAATCTGGGCCCATGTGTTCATAATGTTTGGTGTACTGAGTTTACATATACAATCGATTTTACTTTTGGTATACACTATACAATTTGATTTACTAGTTATCAGTTTTGAGCTAATTGATTAAGTCATTTAGTATGTATTTTAACAAATGACAAGGAAATCATGTCAAAGGTTATATGAATGATGCATTGTGAAAAGCAGATACTGGAATATGAATGCCAATTGTATGATTGATTTGGTGCAATGAACAAGTGACTTTTGTGAATATGTTTGTTGTACTCAGTCAATTGAAATTGTACTTGTTTTGAAACATGTCCCATTTTGATGATCTGTTGATTTTATGTGCTAATAGTTGTGGAAATATACCACATAAATTGCACTAGTTATTGAAAAAAAACTGTAATAAAACACCTTAGGAGACCAGGAGCATGCTTTTGTACATTACTCAGTCCCACTAACATCCTACTACAGTATAACTTGTGTCTCTGTTTGCCAAAATGAATATGTTTATGTTAACACTTTATTTTGATACTATCAGTAACATTTCAACTAATTATCAACTAACACTAACCTTAACCCTTACCCTTATTCTAAACTTAACTCTAACCGTAGCAAGCAGTTGCTTGTCAACACATAGCTTATTAATAGTATGACTACGTATCTGTGGACCATCGACAGATGGAAAATCCAGACCATCCAAATAAATGTGACCCAGTGTATCGATAAAAATTATTTAATGAATCGAATATACACTTAACTTGCAATGAAAATAACTTTCTGACAAAAATATAAACATATAATATCTGAATCTGTAGCTAGACTCTTACCCGTATACATGGATGAATGCTTCACAGCACACTGCAACCCCTTTCATTAAATAACACGTCCTGTGTCATTTCTGTTTTGTTTGTACAGCTTGCTTGGCCTGTTGTGTCAAGTCACTCTGGTTCACACTGGCCATGTGTAATGTCATGAGAATCATCTTAAGCTTTAGCCCCCACCCAACTCTGACCATTTTACTCACCCTATCAGAGCTGGTTAGGCTATTTTCATGTTATCAAGAGTGTTGGTGACTGTAACTGTACTCCTGGCAACAATTTAATTATGTTTTTTTTGCCAATGTTTATTGTATTATTATGATAGGGCTCTGAAACCCATAGCCGAATGGCTTCAGACTGAGCATTTCACACTTGAAATGGCTACAGGCAGTGAACTCAAGTTAGGGTTAGGGGTTATATTTCACTTTATATTTTTACTAAGCGCTGTTAGCCGAATTACTTGAAACCATGCTTGAAACGAAGCAAGCCATTCGGCTATATGGAGAAATCATGTGGCACAATGGAATGAGCCACAATTGAAAGTTATGATGTAATTTACAATGCACGGCTGGAATGGGTTAACACTTCTTAGGGCTGAAATCCCGTTAACGGCCAGTGAAAGTGCAGGGCGCCAAATTCAAAACAACAGAAATCTCATAATTAAAATTCCTCAAACATACAAGTATTTTATACCATTTTAAATGTAATCTTGTTGTTAATCCCACCACAGTGTCCAATTTCAAATAGGCTTTACAGCGAAAGCACCACAAACGATTATGTTAGGTCAGCACCTATTCACAGAAAAACGCAGCCATTTTTCCAGCCAAAGAGAGGAGTCACAAAAAGCAGAAATAGAGAGAAAATTAATCACTAACCTTTGATCTTCATCAGATGACACTCATAGGACTTCATGTTACACAATACATGTATGTTTTGTTTGATGAAGTTTATATTTATATCAAAAAATCTCAGTATACATTAGGCGCGTTATGTTCAGTAGTTCCAAAAACATCCGGTCATTTTGCAGAGAGCCACATCAATTTACAGAAATACTCATCATAAATGTTGATGAAAATACAAGTGTTATACATGGAATTAAAGGTATACTTCTCCTTAATGCAACCGCTGTGTCAGATTTCAAAAAAGCTATATGGAAAAAGAAAACCATACTATAATCTGAGAACGGCGCTCAGAGAACAAATACATATATCCGCCATGTTGGAGTAAACAGGAGTCAGAAAAAAATACATTATAAATATTCACTTACCTTTGATGATCGTCATCAGAATGCACTCCCGGGAATCGCAGTTCCTGTCATGTTGTCTTGTCTCTGTCCTTTCCCTTCACCCTGTCTCCCTCTGCTGGTCGTGTTAGGTTACCTTTTCTCCCCCGCTTTCCCCCAGCTGTCCCTTGTCTCCTCTAACTACCCATTCACCCCGTTCCCCACCTGTTCCCTTTTGTCCCTCTGATTAGGTCCCTATATCTCTCTCTGTTTCTGCTCCTGTCCTTGTCGGATTCTTGTTTGTTTGTTTGTGTCATTCATGCCTGAACCAGACTGTCGTCATGTTTGCTGTAACCTTGTCCTGTCCTGTCGGAATCTGCCGGTCCATCTGAGCCTACCTATGTTTGGTAATTAAAGAAGCTCTGTTTAAGTTGATTCGCTTTTGGGTCCTCATTCACGCACCGTAACAGAAGAATCCGACCAAGAATGGACCCAGCGACTTCGGATCCTCTCCACTCAGCCGTCGAGATCCAGGGAGCGATGCTAGGCAGACACAAGCAGGAATTGTCTGCTGCTCGACATGCCGTTGAGACCCTGGCCACCCAAGTCTCCAACCTCACAGAACAGGTTCACCATCTCCGCCTCGATCCACCGGCCACTTCCAGGGCTTTCGAATCTCCGGAGCCCAGAATCAATAACCCGCCGTGTTACTCTGGGGAGCCCACTGAATGCCGCTCGTTCCTCACCCAGTGTGATATTGTGTTTTCTCTCCAGCCCAACACTTACTCCAGGAGCACTGCTCGTGTCGCCTACGTCATATCTCTCCTTATTGGACGGGCTCGTGAGTGGGGCACGGCAATCTGGGAGGCAAGGGCTGAGTGTACTAACCAGTATCAAGACTTTAAGGAGGAGATGATACGGGTTTTTGATCGATCTGTTTTTGGGGAGGAGGCTTCCAGGGCCCTGTCTTCCCTATGTCAAGGCAATCGATCCATAACAGACTACTCTATTGAGTTTCGCACTCTTGCTGTCTCCAGTGGCTGGAACGAGCCGGCCTTGCTCGCTCGTCTTCTGGAGGGTTTCCGCGCAGAGGTAAAGGATGAGATTCTCTCCCGGGAGGTTCCTTCCAGCGTGGATTCCTTGATTGAACTCGCTATTCGCATTGAGCGACGGGTTGATCTTCGTCACCGAGCTCGTGGAAAGGAGCTCGCGCTCTCCGTCGCCTCCCTCTCCGCATCACTACCATCTTCCT
The DNA here is from genome assembly GCF_013265735.2 of Oncorhynchus mykiss. Classification (NCBI taxonomy): domain Eukaryota; kingdom Metazoa; phylum Chordata; class Actinopteri; order Salmoniformes; family Salmonidae; genus Oncorhynchus; species Oncorhynchus mykiss. Next base: position 54,256,174 of record NC_048565.1, read on the forward strand.
CTGCCGGCTCGGGTGCTGAGCCCATGCAGCTGGGAGGTATCCGCATCTCGACTGAGGAGAGGGAACGGAGAATCACCAACCGCCTCTGTCTCTATTGCGGTTCCGCTGGTCATTTTGTCACTTCATGTCCAGTAAAAGGCCAGAGCTCGTCAGTAAGCGGAGGGCTACTGGTGAGCACTACTACTCCTGTCTCTCCTTCAAGATCCTGCACTACCTTGTCGGTCCATCTACGCTGGACCGGTTCGTCAGCTTCCTGCAGTGCCTTAATAGACTCTGGGGCGGAGGGCTGTTTTATGGACGAGACCTGGGCTCGGGAACATGACATTCCTCTCAGACAGTTAAAGGAGCCCACGGCCTTGTTCGCCCTGGATGGTAGTCCTCTCCCCAGGATTCAGCGTGAGACGCTACCTTTAACCCTCACTGTTTCTGGTAATCATAGTGAAGCCATTTCTTTTTTAATTTTTCGTTCACCTTTTACACCTGTTGTTTTGGGCCATCCCTGGCTAGTTTGTCATAATCCTTCCATTAATTGGTCTAGTAATTCTATCCTCTCCTGGAACGTCTCTTGTCATGTGAAATGTTTAATGTCTGCTATCCCTCCTGTTTCCTCTGTCTCTTCTTCACAGGAGGAGCCTGGTGATTTGACAGGGGTGCCGGAGGAATATCACGATCTGCGCACGGTGTTCAGTCGGTCCAGGGCCACCTCTCTTCCTCCACACCGGTCGTATGATTGTAGTATTGATCTCCTTCCGGGAACCACCCCCCCCCGGGGTAGACTATACTCTCTGTCGGCTCCCGAACGTAAGGCTCTCGAAGATTATTTGTCTGTAGCTCTTGACGCCGGTACCATAGTCCCCTCCTCCTCTCCCGCCGGAGCGGGGTTTTTTTTTGTCAAGAAGAAGGACGGGTCTCTGCGCCCCTGCATAGATTATCGAGGGCTGAATGACATAACAGTGAAGAATCGTTATCCGCTTCCTCTTATGTCTTCAGCCTTCGAGATCCTGCAGGGAGCCAGGTTTTTCACTAAGTTGGACCTTCGTAACGCTTACCATCTCGTGCGCATCAGGGAGGGGGACGAGTGGAAGACGGCGTTTAACACTCCGTTAGGGCACTTTGAATACCGGGTTCTTCCTTTCGGCCTCGCTAACGCTCCAGCTGTCTTTCAGGCATTAGTCAATGATGTCCTGAGAGACATGCTGAACATCTTTGTTTTCGTTTACCTTGACGATATCCTGATTTTTTCACCGTCACTCCAGATTCATGTTCAGCACGTTCGACGTGTCCTCCAGCGCCTTTTAGAGAATTGTCTTTTTGTGAAGGCTGAGAAGTGCACTTTTCATGCCTCCTCCGTCACATTTCTCGGTTCTGTTATTTCCGCTGAAGGCATTAAGATGGATCCCGCTAAGGTCCAAGCTGTCATTGATTGGCCCGTCCCTAAGTCACGCGTCGAGCTGCAGCGCTTTCTCGGCTTCGCGAACTTCTATCGTCGTTTCATCCGTAATTTCGGTCAGGTGGCAGCTCCTCTCACAGCCCTTACTTCTGTCAAGACGTGCTTTAAGTGGTCCGTTTCCGCCCAGGGAGCTTTTGATCTCCTCAAGAATCGTTTTACATCCGCTCCTATCCTTGTTACACCTGACGTCTCTAGACAGTTCGTTGTCGAGGTTGACGCGTCAGAGGTGGGAGTGGGAGCCATCCTTTCTCAGCGCTCCCTCTCTGACGACAAGGTCCACCCATGCGCGTATTTTTCTCATCGCCTGTCGCCGTCGGAACGTAACTATGATGTGGGTAACCGCGAACTGCTCGCCATCCGGTTAGCCCTAGGCGAATGGCGACAGTGGTTGGAGGGGGCGACCGTTCCTTTTGTCGTTTGGACTGACCATAGGAACCTTGAGTACATCCGTTCTGCCAAACGACTTAATGCGCGTCAGGCGCGTTGGGCGCTGTTTTTCGCTCGTTTCGAGTTCGTGATTTCTTATCGTCCGGGCTCTAAGAACACCAAGCCTGATGCTTTGTCTCGTCTCTTCAGTTCTTCAGTAGCCTCCACTGACCCCGAGGGGATTCTCCCTGAGGGGCGTGTTGTCGGGTTGACTGTCTGGGGAATTGAGAGGCAGGTAAAGCAAGCACTCACTCAAACTCCGTCGCCGCGCGCTTGTCCTAGGAACCTTCTTTTCGTTCCCGTTCCTACTCGTCTGGCCGTTCTTCAGTGGGCTCACTCTGCCAAGTTAGCCGGCCACCCTGGCGTTCGGGGTACGCTTGCTTCCATTCGCCAGCGTTTCTGGTGGCCCACCCGGGAGCATGACACGCGTCGTTTCGTGGCTGCTTGTTCGGTCTGCGCGCAGACTAAGTCCGGTAACTCTCCTCCTGCCGGCCGTCTCAGGCCGCTTCCTATTCCCTCTCGACCGTGGTCTCACATCGCCTTAGATTTTGTCACCGGACTGCCTTCGTCAGCGGGGAAGACTGTTATTCTTACGGTTGTCGATAGGTTCTCTAAGGCGGCTCATTTCATTCCCCTTGCTAAGCTTCCTTCTGCTAAAGAGACGGCACAAATCATCATCGAGAATGTTTTCAGAATTCATGGCCTTCCGTCAGACGTCGTTTCGGACAGAGGTCCGCAATTCACGTCTCAATTTTGGAGGGAGTTTTGCCGTTTGATTGGGGCTTCCGTCAGTCTCTCTTCCGGCTTTCACCCCCAGTCTAACGGTCAAGCAGAACGGGCCAATCAGACTATTGGTCGCATCTTACGCAGTCTTTCTTTTCGCAACCCTGCGTCTTGGTCAGAACAGCTCCCCTGGGCAGAATACGCCCACAACTCGCTTCCTTCGTCTGCGACCGGGCTATCTCCTTTTCAGAGTAGCCTCGGGTACCAGCCTCCGTTGTTCTCATCTCAGTTCGCCGAGTCCAGCGTCCCCTCCGCTCAGGCTTTTGTCCAACGTTGCGAGCGCACCTGGAAGAGGGTCAGGTCTGCACTTTGCCGTTATAGGGCGCAGACTGTGAGAGCTGCTAATAAGCGTAGAACTAAGAGCCCTAGGTATTGTCGCGGTCAGAGAGTTTGGCTCTCCACTCAGAACCTTCCCCTTAAGACGGCTTCTCGCAAGTTGACCCCGCGGTTCATTGGTCCATTCCGTATCTCTCAGGTCATTAATCCTGTCGCAGTGCGACTTCTTCTTCCGCGATATCTTCGTCGCGTCCACCCTGTCTTCCATGTCTCCTGTGTTAAGCCCGTTCTTCGCGCCCCCGCTCGTCTTCCCCCCCCCCCCCCCCATCCTTGTCGAGGGCGCACCTATCTACAGGGTCCGTAAGATCTTGGACATGCGTCCTCGGGGCCGTGGTCATCAGTACCTAGTTGACTGGGAGGGGTACGGTCCTGAGGAGAGGAGTTGGGTTCCCTCTCGGGACGTGCTGGACCGTGCGCTGATTGATGATTTCCTCCGTGGCCGCCAGGTTTCCTCCTCGAGTGCGCCAGGAGGCGCTCGGTGAGTGGGGGGGTACTGTCATGTTGTCTTGTCTCTGTCCTTTCCCTTCACCCTGTCTCCCTCTGCTGGTCGTGTTAGGTTACCTTTTCTCCCCCGCTTTCCCCCAGCTGTCCCTTGTCTCCTCTAACTACCCATTCACCCCGTTCCCCACCTGTTCCCTTTTGTCCCTCTGATTAGGTCCCTATATCTCTCTCTGTTTCTGCTCCTGTCCTTGTCGGATTCTTGTTTGTTTGTTTGTGTCATTCATGCCTGAACCAGACTGTCGTCATGTTTGCTGTAACCTTGTCCTGTCCTGTCGGAATCTGCCGGTCCATCTGAGCCTACCTATGTTTGGTAATTAAAGAAGCTCTGTTTAAGTTGATTCGCTTTTGGGTCCTCATTCACGCACCGTAACAGTTCCACAATAAATGTTTGATTTGTTCGATAATGTCCATAATTTATGTCCAAATAGCTACTTTTGTTAGCGCGTTTGGTAAACAAATCAAAACTCACGAAGCGCGTTCACTAGTTGCAGACTAAATGTCAAAAAGTTCCGTTACAGACCGTAGAACCTTGTCAAACGATGTATGGAATCAATCTTTAGGATGTTTTTAACATAAATCTTCAATAATATTCCAACCGGAGAATTCCTTTGTCTTCAGAAAAGCAAAGGAACGAGAGATACCTCGCAATGCGCGTGACTGCTGCCAGACCTCTGACTCATTCCCCTCTCATTCGGCCCCACTTCACAGTAGAAGCATCAAAGAAGTTTCTAAAGACGGTTGACATCTAGTGGAAGCCTTAGGAAGTACATGATGACCAAATCCCACTGTAACTTCAATAGGGGCTGAGTTGAAAATCGACCAACCTCAGATTTCCCACTTCCTGGTTGGATTTTTTTCTCAGGTTTTTGCCTGCCATGTGAGTTCTGTTACACTCACAGACATAATTTAAACAGTTTTAGAAACTTCAGAATGTTTTCTATCCAAATACTGATCCTATGCATATATTAGCAAATGGGACTGAGGAGCAGGCAGTTTACTCTGGGCACCTTATTCATCCAAGGTACTCAATACTGCCCCCCAGCCATAAGAAGTTATTAAAGCTTACTGTTAGTTAGCTAGTTGACGTTAGATGGCTGGCTCGCTAGCTAACATTATGTTTATGATATGTGTGTAGTAACATTCTCAGAATGCCATTTCACATTGCTAGTTATGGCCTAATATTAGCTTGCTAACTAGCTAACATTGAACCTATTTGGTTAACTTTAGCTAGCTATGAAATTGCTAGTACTCTATGGATTGCTAGTACTCTATGGATTGGGATTATGCTTCATTGTTTGTTTAGCTAGCTAGCTACGTCTTAACAAAAAATCCCCCAAGTTAAAGCTTACTGTTAGCTAGCTAGCTGATGTTAGATGGCTGACTCGTGAGCTAAAATTACGTTTATGATCCGTATGTAGTAATGTTATCTCAGAATGCCATTTCGCATGGCTAGTTACAGCCTATTGGCCTAATAGTTATAGCATAATAGCCTAATGTTAGCTAGCTAACTAGCTAACATTGAACCTATTTGGTTAACTTTAGCTATCTATGACAATCGGTTTGTATTGCTAGGAACATTACTGAATGTATTATGATTCATTGTTTAGCCTGCATGTCTAAACAAAAGACTCCACTTCGCCAGATGTGTGTCTGACGGTGATTACGGCTATCTATTGTATAATAATTCCAAAATATTTGTATCTGGAATTTGTCTTTCAACATCAGTAGAACACGATTGACTCTCCTCCACCAGTCATACAAGGGGAATGGTCTAATGCCTCCCATCAAAATAAGAGCTGGCCCAAGCAAACACAGGTTACACCGGAAGCATGAGGACTTACAGCGAGTGGTGAACTTCATCAACAACTACGCAGAGGATAATGTAATAGTATTACCAGGATGCCACCCAGGACACAAACACTTGGTGGAAAGCTGCTGCCATCCCATGTGACAAAAGCAACGTTGTGGTGTCTCTACAAGGAATCGATGACAACACTTGGTGCAGTGCCTTGCAAAAGTATTCATCCTCCTTGGCAGTTTTCCTATTTTGTTGCATTACAACCTGTAATTTAAATTGATTTTTATTTGGATTTCATGTAATGGACATAAATAAAATCGTCCAAATTGGTGAAGTGAAACAAAATAAATTACTTGTTTAAAAAAATTCTAAACAATATAAAACGGAAAAGTGGTGCGTGCAAATTTATTCACCCCCTATGCTATGAAGCCCCTAAATAAGATCTGGTTCAACCAATTACATTCAGAAGTAACATAATTAGTTAAATGAATTCCACCTGTGTGCAATCTAAGTGTCACATGTTCTGTCACATGATCTCAGTATATATACACCTGTTCTGAAAGGCCCTAGAGTCTGTAACACCATGAAACAAGGGGCTCCACCAAGCAAGCGGCACCATGAAGACCAAGGAGCTCTCCAAACAGGTCAGGGACAAAGCTATGGAGAAGTGCAAATCAGGGTTTGGTTATAAAAAAAGAAAGAAACTTTGAACATCCCACAGAGCACCATTAAATCCATTATTAAAAAAATGGAAAGAATATGGCACCACAACAAACCTGCCAAGAGAGGGCCGCCCACCAAAACTCACGGACCAAGCAAGGAGGGCATTAATCAGAGAGGCAACAAAGAGACCAAAGATAACCTTGAAGGAGCTGCAAAGCTCCACAGGGGAGACTGGAGTATCTGTCCATAGGACCACTTTAAGCCAACTTCAAGCACGCGCTCGAGCTGGTATATTTCACTGGTCAACCCCAAAGCCAATTCCTCCTTTGGCCTAATTTCTTCCAGTTCTCTGCTGCCAATGACTGGAACAAACTGCAAAAATCACTGAAGCTGGAGACTCATATTCAGGCACCATGTAACGCTCAAAGAGTGTATAGGTGTGGAGTCAGGCGCAGAGAGCAAAAGGATGCAGGAAAAACACGCTTTAATGTCCAGAATAAATCACAGGAACAAAATAGAAAACAATAATGTGAAAAAATAAAGGACAGCGAGAAACCCGAAATGCAAACACAAACCATTCTAACACATACATACGAACAAGCCCGCACAAACAGAAGCGGGCTGAACGAACTTATATAACCCCACCCAAATAACCAAACAAGAAACAGGTGAAACCAATAGACAAAACCAAACGAAGACAGAACAAAGGATCGGTGGCAGCTAGTAGACCGGCGACGACGACCGCTGAGCGCCACCCGAACAAGATGGGGAGTCACCTTCGGTAATATTTGTGACAGTACCCCCCCCACCCCCCCCCCCCCCCCCCCCTGACGCGCAGCTCCCGCAGCGCGCCGACGCCGGCCTCGGGGACGACCCGGGGGCCGAGGCGCCGGGCGATCCGGATGGAGGCAATGGAACTCTCTCAACATAGATGGATCCAAAATATCCCCCACCGGGACCCAGCACCTCTCCTCCGGACCGTACCCCTCCCAGTCAACGAGGTACTGCAAGCCCCTCACCCGGGGTCTCGAGTCCAGAATAGCTCGTATCGTGTACGCCGGGGACCCCTCGATGTCCAGAGGGGGCGGAGGGACCTCCGGAACCTCACCTTCCTGCATGGGACCAGCTACCACTGAGAAGAGACACATGAAACGAGGGGTTAATGCGATAATACAAAGGAAGTAATAATCGATAAAAAACCTTGTTTATTCTCCTCAGGACTTTAAATGGCCCTACACACTGCGGACCCAGCTTCCGGCACGGCAAGCGGAGGGGCAGGTTTCGGGTCGAGAGCCAGACTCTGTCCCCTGGTGCAAACACGGGGGCCTCACTGCGGTGACGGTCAGCACTCTTCTTCTGCCGTCCACTCGCTTGGCGTAATGACTCCTGGACGGCCCTCCAGGTCTCCTTAGAGCGCTGCACCCACTCCTCCACCGCAGGAGCCTCCGTCTGGCTCTGATGCCATGGTGCCAGGACCAGCTGGTACCCCAACACACACTCAAATGGTGACATGTTGGTAGAGGAGTGAACTTAGTGAGTTCTGGGCCATTTCTGCCCAGGGGATGTATCTCGCCCACTCCCCTGGCCGGTCCTGGCAATACGACCGCAGAAACCTAACCACCTCCTGGTTCACTCTCTCCACCTGCCCATTACTCTCCGGGTGATACCCTGAGGTCAGGCTGACCGAGACCCCAGGCGTTCCATAAATGCCCTCCACACACGGGAGGTAAACTGGGGACCCCGATCAGAAACTATATCCTCGGGTACCCCTTAGTGCCGGAAGACATGGGTGAAAAGGGCTTCCGCAGTCTGCAGGGCCGTAGGGAGACCGGGCAATGGGATAAGACGGCAGGACTTAGAGAACCGATCCTCAACGACCAGGATCGTTGTGTTCCCCTGAGAGGGGGGAAGGTCAGTAAGAAAATCCACCGATAGATGGGTCCACGGCCGTTGTGGAACGGGGAGGGGTTGTAATTTCCCTCGTGGCAGGTGCCTAGGAGCCTTACTCTGGGCGCACACCGAACAGGAGGAGACATAGATTCGCACATCCCTCACCAAGGTGGGCCACCAGTACTTCCTCCTAAGACCTCGCACTGTCCTAGAAATACCTGGGTGACCCGACGAGGGTAGACTATGAGCCCATCGAATCAATTGATCACGAACAGCGAGCGGCACGTACCTACGACCCTCCGGAACCTGTGCGCAGGTTCCTTCCTTAGCGCCCGCTCGATGTCCGCGTCCACCTCCCATACTACTGGTGCTACCAGCTTAGCCGCCGGAATGATGGGAGTAGGATCGATGGACCGCGCGTCGGCCTTAGTGTTGAGGGAACCTGGTCGATACGATATAGTAAAACGAAATCTAGTGAAATACATGGCCCACCTTGCCTGACGAGGATTCAGTCTCCTAGCTGATCGGATATAGTCCAGGTTACGGTGATCAGTCCAGATAAGGAAAGGGTGCTTAGCCCCCTCAAGCCAGTGTCTCCACACCTTCAGGGCCTTAACCATAGCCAACAATTCCCTGTCCCCCACATCATAATTCCGCTCCGCCGGCCCGAGCTTCTTCGAAAAAAAGGCACAGGGGCGGAGCTTCGGTGGCGCACTCGAGCGCTGTGAGAGCACCGCTCCAACCCCAGCCTCGGATGCGTCCACCTCTACTATGAACGCCAAAGAAGGGTCCGGATGCGCCAACACCGGTGTCTCAGTGAACAGCGCCTTCAACCTACGGAAAGCTCCGTCCGCCTCTGCTGACCACTGCAAACGCACCAGCCCCCCCTTCAGCAGTGAGGTAATAGGAGCTGCTACCTGACCAAAACCCTGGATAAACCTCCGGTAGTAATTGGCAAACCCTAAGAACCGCTGCACCTCCTGTACCGTGGTCGGAGTCGGACAATTACGCACGGCCTTGACGCGGTCACCCTCCATTACCACCCCCGAGTTGGAAATGCGATAACCCAGGAAGGAAACGGCTCGTTTGGAAAACTCACATTTCTCCGCCTTCACGTACAGGTCATGCTCCAGCATGCTCCAGCGCACCAGAGACACATGCGCAGTACATGTAGCGGAGTAGATCAAAATATCCTCAATATACACTACCACACCCTGTCCGTGCAGGTCTCTGAGAATCTCATCCACGAAGGATTGAAAGATAGCTGGAGCATTTTTTAACCCGTATGGCATGACGAGGTACTCATAATGGCCAGATGTAGTGCTAAATGCAGTTTTCCACTCATCTCCCTCCCAAATACGCACCAGATTATACGCACTCCTGAGATCCAGTTTCGTGAAGAACTGCGCTCCGTGAAATGATTCCACTGCCGTAGAAATGAGAGGTAGTGGGTAACTAAAACCCACCGTGATGGAATTTAGACCTCGATAATCAATACACTGACGCAAACCACCATCCTTTTTCTTCACAAAAAAGAAACTCGAGGAGACGGGTGACATGGAGGGCCGAATGTACCCCTGTCCCAGAGCTTCGGTGACATATGTCTCCATAGCCAACGTCTCCTCCTGGGATAAAGGATACACATGACTCCTGGGGAGTGCAGCGTTTACCTGGAGGTTTATCACGCAATCCCCCTGTCGATGGGGTGGTAATTGGGTCGCCTTCTTTTTACTGAAAGCGATAGCCAAATCGGCATACTCAGCGGGAATGCGCACGGTGGAAACCTGGTCTGGACTCTCCACCGTTGTCACACCGATGGAAACCCCTACACACCTGCCTGAACACTCATCAGACCACCCCTGGAGAGTTCCCTGTTTCCACGAAATCGTTGGATTGTGAATAGCCAGCCAGGGAATCCCCAGCACCACCGGAAACGCAGGTGAATCGATAAGGAACAGACTAATTCGCTCCTTATGATTCCCCTGCGTAATCATCTCCAAAGGAATTGTGGCTTCCCTGACCAGCCCTGACCCTAATGGTCGACTATCTAAAGAGTGCACGGGAAAAAGGGGGTCTACTTTTACTAACGGAATCCTCAACCTCTGAGCGAGTCCGCGATCTATAAAGTTCCCAGCTGCGCCTGAATCTACTAGCGCCTTATGCTGGAGAGAGGGAAAAAAATTTAAGGAAACAAATAAAAACATGTGACCAACAAGAAACTCTGGGAGAGTGTGGTGCTTACTCACCTGGGGTGACTGAGGAGTGTTCTGCCTGCCTGCTCGAATCCCAGATGAACTCCTCCAGCACCGACCTGAAGTGTGCCCTCTCCGGCCACAACTGGTGCAGGAGGAGCCTCCTCCTCCGATCTCCCTAGACGCGGCCCCTCCTAGCTCCATCGGGATAGGAGCGGGAGGGTCAGGAGGTGGAACTAACAGGACCCTTTCAGAACGTCCGCGAGCAGCTACCAGATGGTCTAACCGGATCGACAGGTCTATCAGTTCATCCAGGCTAAGCGTAGTGTCCCGACAGGCCCGCTCCCTGCGGACGTCCTCTCTCAGGCTACACCTGTAATGGTCTTATCAGGGCCCTGTCGTTTCACCCTGCTCCAGCGGCCAAGGTCCAGAAATCCAGCGCGAAGTCCTGCGCGCTCCTCGTCCCCTGCCTGAGATGGAACAACCTCTCACCCGTCGCTCGGCCCTCCGGAGGGTGATCGAACACGGCCCGGAAACGGCGGGTGAACTCCGGGTAGTTGCCCCTCGGCCCACTCCAGGGCTCTACCCGTAAGGCAAGTGACGAGGACACTCACGCTCTCCTTGTCCGAGGGAGCCGGCCGAACAGTGGCCAGGTAGAGGTCTAGTTGCAGCAGGAATCCCTGGCACCCCGCCGCTGCTCCATCGTACTCCCTCGGAGGCGTAATGCGTAGAGCGCTGGAACCAGATCCCGCTGGGGGAGATGGTAGAGTTGCTGGTGGGAGGGTAGGTGGGGTAGTAGGGAGACCACTCCTCTCCCAATGATCCATCCTCTCCATCATTTGATCCATCGCTGATCCGATGCGATGGAGGATGGACGTGTGATGAAGGACTCTCTCCTCCATCGTGGGAAGAGGGGTGGTCGCTGCTCCTGCTGAATCCATATTAAGGTGCGGGCTTCTGTAACGCTCAAAGAGTGTATAGGTGTGGAGTCAGGCGCAGAGAGCAAAAGGATGCGGGAAAAACACGCTTTAATGTCCAGAATAAATCACAGGAATAAAATAGAAAACAATAATGTGAAAAAATAAAGGACAGCGAGAAACCCGAAATGCAAACACAAACCACTCTAACACATACATACGAACAAGCCCGCACAAACAGAAGCGGGCTGAACAAACTTATATAACCCCACCCAAATAACCAAACAAGAAACAGGTGAAACCAATAGACAAAACCAAACGAACACAGAACAAAGGATCGGTGGCAGCTAGTAGACCGGCGACGACGACCGCCGAGCGCCACCCGAACAAGAAGGGGAGTCACCTTCGGTAATATTTGTGACACACCAGCTGTCAGAGCAGCTCACAGATCACCTCACCTGTACATAGCCATCTGTAAATAGCCCATCCAACTACCTCATCCCCATGCTGTTATTTATTTTATTTATTTTGCTCCTTTGCACCCCAGTATCTCTACCTGCACACTCATCTTCTGCACATCTATCACTCCAGTGTTTAATTGCTATTTTGTAATTATTTTGCCACTATGGCCTATTTATTGCGCACACTGTATATAGATTTTTCTATTGTAATATTGACTGTATGTTTGTTTATTCCATGTACCATCCCCACAGTGAAGAATGGTGGTGGAAGCATCATGCTGTGGGGATGTTTTTCATCGGCAGGGACTGGAAACTGGTCAGAATTGAAGGAATGATGGATGGAGCTAAATACAGGGAAATTCTTGAGGGGAACCTGTTTCAGTCTTCCAGAGTTTTGAGACTGGGACCGAGATTCACCTTCCAGCAGGACAAATGACCCTAAGCATACTGCTAAAGCAGCACTCGAGTGGTTTAAGGGAAAACATTTAAATGTATTGGAATGGTCTAGTCAAAGGCCAGACCTCAATCCAATTTTGCCTTGAAGAATGGGCAAAAAATCCCAGTGGCCAGATGTGCCAAGTTTATAGAGACATACCCCAAGAGACTTGCAGCTGTAATTGCTGCAAAAGGTGGCTCTACAAAATATTGACTGGGGGGGTGAATAGTTATACACGCTCAAGTTTTCTGTATTTTTGTATTATTTCTTGTTTGTTTCACAATAAAAAATATTTTACATCTTCAAAGTGATACAAACCCTTCCAAAATCCATTTTAATTCCAGGTTGTAACACTACTTTTATTGATCTCACATAATTTTTTTTGTTATTTCCTCTTTCACAACTTTGATGCTCTGGAGCCTGGTGTTGTTGTAGCCAAGGAGCGTTCGGACTCAGTCCAGGTTTCAGCTGCTGCGCAACGCTGACATCCTTCCTTCCATAGATGGCCTGCTTGTACAAGCACCACCTGGACCGGACACAGCTAGACAAACTTATCTTTTTGAGAAGATCAGGTAGTTTTGTGGCGAAGTGTCATGCCCGCTGCCGCACTTCCCCCCTTGCGCTCGAGGGCGCCAGCTTCCCCAGCATTATGCACTCCTGCCACCATCATTACGCAAACCTGCCTTCCCCCATTTTATTTTATTTTACCTTTATTTAACTAGGCAAGTCAGTCAAGAACAAATTCTTATTTTCAATGACGGCCTAGGACCAGTGAGTTATCTGCCTGTTCAGGGGCAGAACGATAGATTTGTACCTTGTCAGTTAGGGGATTTGAACTTGCAACCTTCCGGTTACTAGTCCAACGCTCTAACCACTAGGCTACCCTGCCGCCCCATCACGTGCATCAGAAATTATTGGACTCACCTGGACTCAGTCACCTCTGTCATTACCTCCCCAATATCTGTCTGTTCCCCCGCTCTGTTCCCCGCTTCAGCATTGATTGTCGGATGTCGTTGTTTGGACCGTGTGCTGACGCTGTGCCTGTCTTGTTTCATGTCTGGTCCTTATTAAATGTTGACTCCCCGTACATGCTTTTCATCTCCAGCATCGGTCCTTACAGAATGCAGCAGCCTTCTAACGAAGCATCGGGGAGTGGTGGCGTTCCGGTTGGTGGTGACGTCGGGTCCAAGGGCCGCCGCCATCGGGCTTCCACGCCTTAACCTCTCGAGCCAGCTTTCTTGTCCCCATTGACTCGGCAGGCACCCATGCTATCCCACGTCAGGCCTCAGCTGGATCGCCAGGGTTTTACTCCTCAGCCGGCTCACCAGGTTGTCTACGCTTCAGCTGGCTCATCAATCTTAGTCCTGTATTGATGCTTTGCATGTTTGGTGGTTTGTAAGAGGTCATAGCGGGATTGCTTATAAGCTTCCAGGTTAAAGTCCCGCTCCTTGAAAGCGGCAGCTGTACCATCTAACTCAGTGCAGATGTTGCCTGTAATCCATGGCTTCTGGTTGGGGTATGTACGTACAGTCACTATGGGGACCACGTCATCGATGCACTTATTGATGAAGCCAGTGACCGATGTGGTGTACTCCTCCTCAATGCCATCAGAAGAATCCCGGGACATATTCCAGTCTGTGCTAGCAAAACAGTCCTGTAGCTTAGCATCTGCTTCATCTGACCACTTTCTTATTGAGCAGGAATCAGGCAGGAATCAGGAGGATATAATTATGGTGAGAATTGCCAAATGGAGGGTGAGGGAGAGCTTTTATGTGTCTCTGTGTGTGGAGTAAAGGTGGTCTAGTTTTTTCCCTCTGGTTGTACATTTAACATGCTCGTAGAAATTAGGTAAAACGTATTTGAGTTTCCATGCATTAAAGTCCCTGGCCACTAGGAGGGCTGCCCCTGGATTAGCATTTCCCTGTTTGCTTATGGCTGTATACAGCTCATTGAGTGTGGCCTTAGTGCCAGCATCGGTTTGGTGGTATATAGACAGGGACGGAAAATACAGATGAAAACTCTCTTGGTAAATTGTGTGGTCTACAGCTTATCATGAGATACTCTACCTCAGGCGAGCAATACCTAGACTTCCTTAGATTCTGTGCACAAGCTGTTGTTTACAAATATACATAGACCGCTACCCCTTGTCTTACCAGAGGCCGCTGTTCTATCCGACAGAAAAAGTTTAAAACCCCCCAGCTGTATGTTATTCATGTCGTCGTTCAGCCTCGACTCTGTGAAACATAAGATATTATATTATTCCTCCAGTACGGGGTGAGTAATCTCTGTCCTGATATGTAGAAGCTATTTTCGGTCATAAGACACAGTGACAGGGTACGGCAACTGCTCCGCCCACAACCGTAAGGCTCTCCAGAGGGTAGTGAGGTCTGCACAACGCATCACCGGGGGCAAACTACCTGCCCTCCAGGACACCTACACCACCCGATGTCACAGGAAGGTCATAAAGATCATCAAGGACAACAACCACCCGAGCCACTGCCTGTTCACCCCGCTATCATCCAGAAGGCGAGGTCAGTACAGGTGCATCAAAGCTGGGACCGAGAGACTGAAAAACAGCTTCTATCTCAAGGCCATCAGACTGTTAAACAGCCACCACTAACATTGAGTGGCTTCTGCCAGCACACTGACTCAACTCCAGCCACTTTAATAATGGGAATTGATGGGAAATGATGTCTTTAATAATGGGAATTGATGGGAAATTATGTAAAATATATCACTAGCCACTTTAAACAATGCTACCTAATATAATGTTTACATACCCTACATTATTCATCTCATATGTATATGTATATACTGTACTCTATATCATCTACTGCATCTTTATGTAATACATGTATCACTAGCCACTTTAACTATGCCACTTTGTTTACATACTCATCTCATATGTATATACTGCACTCAATACCATCTACTGTATCTTGCCTATGCCGCTCTGTACCATCACTCATTCATATATCTTTATGTACATATTCTTTATCCCCTTACACTTGTGTCTATAAGGTAGTAGTTTTGGAATTGTTAGCTAGATTACTTGTTGGTTATTACTGCATTGTCGGAACTAGAAGCACAAGCATTTCGCTACACTCGCATTAACATCTGCTAACCATGTGTATGTGACAAATAAAATTGGATTTGATTTGATTATATACTGCATTCTACTGTATTCTAGTCAATGCCACTACAACATTGCTCATCCTAATATTTATATATTTCTTAATTCCAATCTTTTACTTTTAGATTTGTGTGCATTGTTGTGAATTGCTAGATATTGTTGGAGCTAGGAACACAAGCATTTCACTACACTCGCAATAACATCTGCTAAAAATGTGTATGCAACCAATACAATTTTATTTGAAAATATCATAGAATCATGTAGACGTTAAATGTATCTTTACCAGTACAGAGTCTGATAGGATAATGTAGGAAATAGTCGGAATGGCTTTGTCCTAGCAGGTAAAACTGAGAAGCTATGAACTGTCAGTGCTATTTGAGTGGAGGGAGGTTGTGAAGGGATCTCTCATGTCTTTGAGGAGTAAAATTATGGCTTCCTATCTATATTCCGTTAAAGTCACCATTCATGGCCAAAAGCGTGAGGGTAGAGCTGGGCAGCAGGGTGGCAAAATATATCCATCTGAATTGTACTCGCTCAAGCTCCTTCTCTAGCTCTTTGGTGCAACTGACAAGCTGAACATCACCATACTCCAGCACAGCATACTTGAATACATGAGCCCTTGTAATATTGTTATAAGATTGTTATAATATTCTTATAATCTATATACTGTATATTAGCACCATGTCACCAGGTCAAATTCCTGGTACATGTAAATATTATCTGTGATGCTTGTTCTGATTATACAGCCCATTGTACCAAAATGATTTACAAACAGAAGCAAAATCACCATTACAATAACAACACAGTAACATAACAATAGTGTACCGAATCAGCCAACAAATCATGGAAACAACCACACTAGTAAGTCCTAGCAATAATCAGTGGAGTAGGTTTTTAGTGTGTTACTGGCTAAGGGCACAACGCTTATACTGAAACACAACGCTTATACTGAAACATGCCTTATTGCATCATCCATCATGGCTGGATGTGAATAATGTGAAATCAGTATCATCTGCTGTGGGGATTGCCTAGCGTGTAACCTTGCCTTAGTGATTTCTTAGCTTATTATGGCCCACTTCTCATATGAAGTCTGTGATATGTATACTGGCTGAGGCAGCAAACAGAACTGGACTGTCGGAGAGTGTGGTGGAGGTGAGGGTCATTAGTGTTCTGTTTTGTATTCTGTGAACATAAGAAATGGTTTTGTGTTTTTGTAATATCTCCCTGGGTTCTGGGCAAAACATTTGTCTTAAGACTACTTCCTATGGCCTTACTGATGATTCACCTTTTATATAAGACATTAATTGAATGCATCCTAACCTTCTGCTCCCTTGGGTGGTATGGTTCGGCAGTGTCAAGACACAAAGCATCCCGTCACTCTACAAATCAAGAACCATCCATAAATCCAGACAATTTTACTAAGACCAGTACCAACTCCTGCTGTCAGGTCGAATGTTCAAAACCCCACTCTGTAGAACACACAGGGCACACAAGTAATTCATATCAACCAGCATCAGGTTCCTAAATCCAGGAAGACTAAACCGTAACTCACCACCTACAGTACACCTCTATCTATTTGTCTGTCTGACCTTGTCTTGGGAAGTATGTCCTGTGATATTTATGTTGTATTTAAG
Organism: Oncorhynchus mykiss; assembly: GCF_013265735.2. NCBI lineage: Eukaryota > Metazoa > Chordata > Actinopteri > Salmoniformes > Salmonidae > Oncorhynchus > Oncorhynchus mykiss. The sequence goes on from NC_048565.1 coordinate 54,272,794, forward strand.
TGAAGTGTTGAATGTTCTGTGATGTGTTACGTGTGCCATTATTCCCAAACAAATGCCGTTATGGAACAATGAAGTATTCATGCATTGTTGTCTGGCTTTTGGATTCCCTCAACTGGTCGCAATGCACTCCCTACCTCTTCCCCTTGGCTATTGGATTCCCTCACCTGGTCGCAATGCACTCCCTACCTCATCCCCTTGGCTAGCTATCGGAGGGTTATGACTTCAAATTCATGAAGTCGTGGTTGGATGGGCTATTTACAGACGGGCTGTGTACAGCTGCAGCGATCGGTAAGCTCCACAGATAGCTGATGCTTAAAGTTAGTGAGGAAGATATGTCTACAACTTCAGCGATTTTTGCAATTCGTTCCAGTCATTGGCAGCAGAGAACTGGAAGGAAAGGCAGCCAAAGCAGTGTAATATACCTGCTGGAGTGCGTGCTACGCGTGGGTGTTGTTATGATGACCAGTGAGCTGAGATAAGGCAGAGCTTTACCTAGCAGAGACATATAGATGACCTGGAGCCAGAGGTGTGGACTCGAGTCACATGACTTGGAATCGAGTCCGACTCGAGTCACAAATATGATGACTTGCAACTCGACTTTGACTTGAACATCAATGACTCGTGACTTGAGCCTTATGACTCGACCTGATTTGATACCCTCCCCAAGCCCAAATAATGATTCTATTAAAAAAAAGTGTGCAATGCATCAACTCTTCATTGAACAGATTACACTTTGAATCGGACAGCAGCCAATCAAATTGTGCCAGTTGAGAAAAAGTTGCGCGTGGCAGTGCAGAGGAATGTCGGCGGGTGATTTCAGATGGAGCCCTTGGAAAGATGATACCCAAAATTATTATTTTTGGATATAAAGACGATGCTGTATCAACAAAAAACGGATTTCAACTTGCAAAACATGCGGGAAGAGGCACAACAATTTCCAACTTTGTTCAATATTTGAAGCTGCACAAAGAACGGTAAGTCGTGGCTAATATAGCCGACAGCTATATATTTTATTACTTTACTAGTGTATCATGTAGGCTAACGTAACGTTAAATCAATGAGCCTCCACACAATCAGTCAGTGCTGGAACGTGATCATTGCACAGAAGATTGAGCTGCAACTGGCTAGGCCTGATGTTACTGCTGTTCCTATAACCATTGACATACGTTAGCCTAGTGTAACCACACAGAGAGAGTGTGTGTTTGTGTGTTAAGGTTGGGCGATTGTGTACAAGCCCACATCGCCCGATTGCGCCCCATAGCGATCCTCGATCGTTGATCACTGTTGAGGGGGGGGGAGGTCTTTCTCATGGTTACCCATGTATTTCCATGGAAATATAACATTTATTTGGAAAGTAATATGTATATAGATATTTTTAAAAGCATTCATGATTTGCGTAAATGTAATATACTAACTAATACTCTTGTTAAAAATATGAAATGGTATTACATTTGGTGAAGAGCACATTATGACTTGCTTAGGACTCGAAACTCAAAGTTTAGGACTTGAGACTTGACTCGGACTTGCCTGTCTTGACTTGAGACTTGACTTGGGACTTGAGTGCTAAAACTTGAGACTTACTTGTGACTTGTAAAACAATGACTTGGTCCCACCTCTGCCTGGAGCCAGTGGGTCTGGCGACGAATATGTAGCAAGGGCCAGCCAACGAGAGCATACAGATCGCAGTGGTGGGTGGTATAAGGGGCCTAGGTAACAAAACGGATGGCACTGTGATAGACTGCATCCAGTTTGATGAGTAGAGTGTTGGAGGCTATTTTGTAAATTAAATCGCCAAAATCGAGGATTGGAACGATCCGTATTACGAGGGTATGTTTGGCAGCGTGAGTGAAGGATGCTTTGTTGCAAAATAGGAAGCCAATTCTAGATTAATTTTGGATTGGAGATGTTAAATATGAGTCTGGAAGGAGAGTTTACAGTCGAGCCAGACACCTAGGTATTTGTAGTTGTCCACATATTCTAAGTTGGAACCGTCCAGAGTAATGATGCTGGTCGGGCAGGCGGGTGCGGGCAGCGATCGGTTGAAGAGCATACATTTAGTTTAACTAGCGTTTAAGAGCAGTTGGAAGCCACGGAAGGAGTGTTGTATGGCATTGAAGGTTGTTTGGAGGTTTGTTAACAGTGTCCAAAGAAGGGCCAGATGTGTAGAGAATGGTGTCGTCTGCGTAGAGGTGGATCAAGGAATCACCCGCAGCAAGAGCGATATCGTTGATACAGTGCATTGCGAAAGTATTCGGCCCCCTTGAACTTTGCGACCTTTTGCCACATTTCAGGCTTCAAACATAAAGATATAAAACTGTATTTTTTTGTGAAGAATCAACAACAAGTGGGACACAATCGGGCGTGCAAAATTATTCAGCCCCCTTAAACTATTAAGTTAATACTTTGTAGCGCCACCTTTTGCTGCGATTACAGCTGTAAGTCGCTTGGGGTATGTCTCTATCAGTTTTGCACATCGAGAGAATGAATTTTTTTCCCATTACTGCTTGCAAAACAGCTCGAGCTCAGTGAGGTTGGATGGAGAGCATTTGTGAACAGCAGTTTTCAGTTCTTTCCACAGATTGTCGATTGGATTCAGGTCTGGACTTTGACTTGGCCATTCTAACACCTGGATATGTTTATTTTTGAACCATTCCATTGTAGATTTTGCTTTATGTTTTGGATCATTGTCTTGTTGGAAGACAAATCTCTGTCCCAGTCTCAGGTCTTTTGCAGACTCCATCAGGTTTTCTTCCAGAATGGTCCTGTATTTGGCTCCATCCATCTTCCCATCCATTTTAACCATCTTCCCTGTCCCTGCTGAAGAAAAGCAGGCCCAAACCATGATGCTGCCACCACCATGTTTGACAGTGGGGATGGTGTGTTCAGTTGTGTTGCTTTTACGCCAAACATAATGTTTTGCATTGTTGCCAAAAAGTTCAATTTTGGTTTCATCTGACCAGAGCACCTTCTTCCACATGTTTGGTGTGTCTCCCAGGTGGCTTGTGGCAAACTTTAAATGACAATTTTTATGGATATCTTTAAGAAATGGCTTTCTTCTTGCCACTCTTCCATAAAGGCCAGATTTGTGCAATATATAGACTGATTGTTGTCCTATGGACAGAGTCTCCCACCTCAGCTGTAGATCTCTGCAGTTCATCCAGAGTGATCATGGGCCTCTTGGCTGCATCTCTGATCAGTCTTCTCCTTGTATGAGCTGAAAGTTTAGAGGGACGGCCAGGTCTTGGTAGATTTGCAGTGGTCTGATACTCCTTCCATTTCAATATTATCGCTTGCACAGTGCTCCTTGGGATGTTTAAAGCTTGGGAAATATTTTTGTATCCAAATCCGGCTTTAAAATTCTTCACAACAGTATCTCGGACCTGCCTGGTGTGTTCCTTGTTCTTCATGATGCTCTCTGTGCTTTTAACGGACCTCTGAGACTATCGCAGTGCAGGTGCATTTATACGGAGACTTGATTACACACAGGTGGATTGTATTTATCATCATTAGTCATTTAGATCAACATTGGATCATTCAGAGATCCTCACTGAACTTCTGGAGAGAGTTTGCTGCACTGAAAGTAAAGGGGCTGAATAATTTTGCACGCCAATTTTTTTTTTTTTGATTTGTTAAAAAAGTTTGAAATATCCAATAAATGTTGTTCCACTTCATGATTGTGTCCCACTTGTTGTTGATTCGTCACAAAAAAATACAGTTTTATATCTTTATGTTTGAAGCCTGAAATGTGGCAAAAGGTCGCAAAGTTCAAGGGGGCCGAATACTTTCGCAAGGCACCCCCACAGAGAAAAGAGTCGCCCCGAGAATTGAACCCTGTGGCACCCCCATAGAGACTGTCAGAGGTCCGGACAACAGGCCCTCCGATTTGACACACTGAACTCTATCTGAGAAGTAGTTGGTAAACCAGGCGAGGCAGTCATTTGAGAAGCCAATGCTGTTGAGTCTGCCGATTAAGAATACTGTGATTGACAGAGTTGAAGGCCTTGGCCAGGTCGATGAAGACGGCTGCACAGTACTGTCTTTTATCGATGGCGGTTATGATATCGTTTAGGACCTTGAGCGTGGCTGAGGTGCACCCGTGACCAGCTCGGAGACCAGATTTCACAGTGGAGAAGGTACGGTTTGGATTCAAAATGGTCATTGATCTGTTTGTTAACTTGGCTTTCGAAGACTTTAGAAATGCAGGGCAGGATGGATATCTGTCTGTAACAGTTTGGGTCTAGAGTGTCACCCCCTTTGAAGAGGGGGATGACCACGGCAGCTTTCTAATCTTTAGCAATCTCGGGCAATACGAAAGAGAGGTTGAACAGACTAGTAATCGGGGTTGCAACAATGGTGGTGGATAATTTTAGAAAGAGAGGGTCCAGATTGTCTAGCCCAGCTGATTTGTACGGGTCCAGGTTTTGCAGCTCTTTCAGAACATCTGCTATCTGGATTTGGGTGAAGGAGAAGCTGGGGAGGCTTGGGCAAGTAGCTGCAGGGCAAGTTGCTGCAGGGGTTGCGGAGCAGTTGGCTGAGGTTGGGGTAGCCAGGAGGAAAGCATGGCCAGCCGTAGAGAAATGGTTATTGAAATTCTCAATTATCGTGGATTTATTGCTGGTGACAGTGTTTCCTAGCCTCAGTGCAGTGGGCAGCTGGGAGGAGGTGCTCTTATTCTCCATGGACTTTACAGTGTCCCAGACTTTTTGGGTGTTAGAGCTACAGGATGTAAATTTCTGTTTGAAAAAGCTAGCCTTTGCTTTCCTAACTGACTGCATGTATTGGTTCCTGACTTCCCTGAAAAGTTGCATATCGTGGGGACTATTCGATGCTAGTGCAGTCCACCACAGGATGTTTTTGTGCTGGTCGAGGGCAGTCAGGTCTGGAGTGAACCAAGGGCTATATCTGTTAGTTCTACCTTTTTTGAAAGGGGCATGCTTATTAAGCTATGAAGTTTAATCACTGTGAAGTTGAAGAACAGTAAAGTTGAAGTACTGTAAAGTTGAAGCACTGTAAATTAACCATTATTTTTTCCTCACAGCTCATAGAGCTCCACAAACAGGTGGCAGATATTTTTACGCAGGATACTTTGGGCTGCACCTTCCTACATTATGCAGTGGAGGTGAGCTGCAAGGAGATTGACAAGTAAATCATAGACAACGGTAAGAAACTGACCCATCAATCAATGCAGTTGACTCCCATCCCACTTTAAGAATTAGAAAGTGATTTCAAGTACTGATATGACACTTTTAACGTTTCGATAATGGAACCGCTCTGCAGTATCCCATACACTGAATATACAAAACATTAAGAACAGCTGCTCTTTCCATGACATAGACTGACCAGGTGAATCCAGGTGAAAGCATCTCAATATTAGGAAGGTGTTCCTAATGTTTATTATTCTCAGTGTATAAACCCAATGAACATATTAATATTTTCCCTCACTGTTGTGGATGAAACATAAAAAAGCATTCTAACACATCTAACATGATTGATAGATATGTGTGAAATACTGTAGATAGGGTGCTTGTGTGCACATGGATACTGGATGCAATATCTGAATCCTGTCCATTTTTTAACAGTCATATTGTCAACTTCCTTTTACTGATTTTCTATATGGACCCTTTTGACACAGAACATCATGCAACCGGTTTCCACCGCATCGGCCTATTACTGAGGCCAACTCTCTACTATTAAAGCTCTGTCCTCAAATAATACAATTAAAATAGACCTAATTTATATGAATTACTCAGTTCCTGGATAAAGTATGTCAACTGGGTCAAACCTAGAGCTCCCAGCTACAACACAACCTGGTGGAGGCCGGGGCTTCCCTCATGAAGACTGACCTTCAGATAAATTAAATTGAATCGGGCTGATGGTTATCATAATTACCTAGCTCTAGTTCAGTAAAGGGGCCTTTTTTACTTGACCTTCAGGTAAAGGGCTCTATGAATCGTGATTGTTATCACAACCAGCCTGATGGTTATAATAAAGACTAGCTATAGTCCAGTAAAGGTCTATTATTGGGGAAAATTGCTGTCTATACTTTGTAATGGTGATTAACGTTCTTCTCTGTCAGTGAGAATTGTAGCCTTGCAGGATTCCTGGCTGGTCCCATAGATCCACAATGGTCTTACACTACACAGTCACCATGGTGAACTCACTGGCAACAGGAAAAAACATATTGTATGAGAATATTTTCCTGTTTTCTTGCCAATATATAATATAATTTGGGGGCATTATCATCAGAATCAACCAAAAAGCGCACACACACACACACACACACACACACACACACACACACACACACACACACACACACACACACACACACACACACACACACACACACACACACACACACACACACACACACACACACACACACACACACACACACACACACACACACACACACACATTTCTCTGTGTCATCCCCCTCTCCCTTTCTCTCACTCTCGCTTTCATCCCTCCTTCTTTCTCTCTCTCCACCCCCTCATCCCTTTCTCCTGCCCTCCCTTCCTCAGAGTGAGACGCTGAAGTGGCGTGCAAAGAAGGCCAATGACCAGGAGCTGGCTGAGTACTTGGAGAACTGCCAGTACTACCAGATGATCCAACGAGAGGACCAGGAGACTGCTGTATGATGATCCCACTATTTACTGCAACCGCACCACACTCTCTCTGTCTCTCTCTCTGTTTGCCATACCTAACAATAGAAAGCCCTGTACTGGATTTGAGGGAGGAGGGAGGTGTCTTCCCTCTAACAGACCAGGCTGGCTACACTATAGAAATATAATTACTATTACTATGGGCTACACTACTAGTATGGGTCAAAGTGTAGAGGTGAGGCAGGTCTTTCTTTCTTTCTTCCTCTTGCTAGTGATGCTTCAGTTTGACTAGAGTGTTGAGTGCTATGTGTCGAGTGCATGTATGTTAACCGCTTTTCTTCTATTATAAATGGGTCCAAGTCCTCTACACAGCAAGCATATGGAAACGAAAGGGCAAGTGAAAAAAAGAACAGCTTTTTGGGGTATTTTCAGGGCTGGAGTAACTGGATCTGAATGTGGCTTCATGAACCTTGTATCTTTCTCCATATGCAATGTCAAGGTATTGTGTAAAGTTTCTGTAATTGAAAGAGGTTGCTTTTAACCCCCTAGAGTGTATTGAGGCACCGGTGCCTCAATCTAAGTAACATAATAAAAAAATCCCCATCAAAATCCACCATTTTAAGCTAGAGATATCTGTTTGTATGGGCTGCGTATTAATACTGTGCTGTATATTTGCTCATCAAGCCTGTTTACTACAGTTTATTTTGAAAAAATAAACCTTTTAACATTGATCGTCGCAGTTTCTGACTGTCACTACTTTCAAAAATCTATTTAGGGTTATTTGATACGTTTACGTTAGTTGAAGCCTGGGGATCTTTGTTCAATTGGCTCTTCTTTCCTTAGGTAAATAGAACAAAGGGCATCTGGGCATCTCAGAGTAGGAATTTCCCTTTTTGAACATAATGAATAATGTTATAGTGACAGAGGGTAACTCATCTCGGATCAGCACTCCTACTAAGACTATTTGTGAATACGAGCCCTGGGATTGATTGGGGACATTCCCTGTGATCAGCAAACGTTCACAGATGATTTAATTGGTTGTTTCCTTACTTGATGGCTGGTCTTTTCTTGGGTTGGAAAATGGAGGACAACTTTGTAGGACTCAGCAGGGGAAGACTTCTTTCCACAAATTGGCCTTCATGTGACTTTTCCCAGCTTCCCAACTGAAGGCTCCAATAGCAACAGACCAACAATGTCCCCCACGCATGACTGATCCATTTCACCATGAGGGGGGAACTGACAACCTTGGGTGATGATGGCATTAAACTCTGCCCTGAGAAGCAACAGTCCACAAAGCCAAAAGATAAATATATAAGCTTCTGCTTTTTACAGCTTTAATAGATGTTTAACATACATAAAGAAGCATGTGAATGTTTTCCAAGATATACAGCGGAAGGGTCACTGTATTTTTATCAAAGTGGATTGCCAGGTTTTTCTAGAATAAACAATGAAACATGATTATACTGAACAAAAATATAAATGCAACATGCAACACTTTCAAATATTTTACAGAGTTATAGTTCATATGAGGAAATCAGTCAGTTGAAATGAATTAATTTGGACCAAATCTATGGATTTCACATGACTGGGAATACAGATAAGCATCTCTAGGTTACTGATACCTTAAACAAAATGGGCATCATTATCTCATCATGGTATTTCTGTGCATTCAAATTGCCATCGATAAAATGCAATTGGGTTCATTGTCCGTAGCTTATGCCTGCCCATACCATAGCCCCAACGCCACCATGCGGCACTCTGTTCACAACGTTGACATCAGCAAACCGCTTTCTCACACGACGCCATACACGTGGTCAGCGGTTGTAAAGCTGGTTGGACGAACTGACAAATTCTCTAAAGCAATGTTGGAGGCGGCTTATGGTAGAAAGATTAACATTAAATTATCTGGCAGCAGCTCTGGTGGACATTCGTCAGCATGTCAACTGCACACCCCCTCAAAACTTAAGACATCTGTGGCATTGTGTTTTGTGAAACAAACTGCACATTTTAGAGTGGCCTTTTATTGTCCCCAGCGCAAGGTTCACCTGTGTAATGATCATGCTGTTTAATCAGCTTCTTGATATGCCACACCTGTCAGGTGGATGGATTATCTTGGCAAAGGAGAAATGCTCACTAACAGGGATGTGTAAGGGTTGTCGTCGGTGGAAGAAGGTGAGGACCAAAGCGCAGCGTGGTAAGTGTTCATAATTATGTTTAATGAAACGAACTGAACACTGAAATACAAAACAATAAAGTGAACGAACGAAATCCGAAACAGTACCGTGAGGCCCAAACACTCACACGGAAACAAACACCCACAACTCAAAAGTTAAACCCAGGCTACCTAAGTATGATTCTCAATCAGAGACAACTAACGACACCTGCCTCTGATTGAGAACCATACGAGAACCATACTAGGCTGAACTCAAAACCCCAACATAGAAAAACACACATAGACTGCCCACCCCAACTCACGCCCTGACCATACTAAATAAAGACAAAACAAAGGAAATAAAGGTCAGAACGTGACAGGATGTAAACAAATTTCTGCGCAAAATTTGAGAGAAATAAGCTTTTTGTGTGTATGGACCATTTCTGGGATCTTTTATTTCAGCTCATGTGTGACTAACATCTTGCATTTATATTTTTGTTCAATGTATAATAATATACTAACATAACCATAGAGACACCCCAATCAACTTATAAGCACTAAAGAAGCCACATTATGAAAATACATTACCTCAACAAAACATGTTGTTAATGAAAGAAACAGGGGTTGCTACTGTGTACACTGAAACCAACAGAGGGGCAACAAGAGCCAAACGGTGCTCTATAACCCAGTGACCAAACCTTACAGTATTTAAATAGGTATTATTTATCCAACTGAATCATTCCCTGACCAAACAGGTGTTCCTCACACCATAACAGAAGTCATGTGGACTTCATTGGGATAGAAGAGAGGGATAAATGTTTATGACCATGGAAAAAATGTGTACATTGTGGGTCTGTTGTGCAATAAGGATACAGTGAATCATTGATGGATGATGTGAACAGCTCATTTGCTGGGTTGGAAAACATGAGAATCAAAATGCGAATTACTGGTCCTAGTAGTGAAAACTGAAACTGTATATTCTATTCAGCTCTTTGGCTTGCAATTCACCTGCCATTCTGCAGGTTTCCCCCATACCTCTTTACATTCTTATAACAGACATGTGGTTCAGAATTTTGGATTGTAACTTAACACTGACATAATATTTGCATTTAAGGCTCTATTAAATGCAATATTAGTATATTTGAGAGTCTACCGTGTTACTTAATGAGAACAGGTGTATTTAACAATAATAAAAGGGATGTCACAAAAAAGGTCTACGTGAAAAACTTACTGTAAAACACGTTTGAATGAATAATAATTCATGAAGCAGGCAGGTCTCAGAAATCATGACCACTGTATATAATGCAAATTAGATGAGCTTGTTTTTGCCTCCCATTATATGGATTAAAGTGATGCCACATGGATAAGTGATGTCACCGAGTGGTAGATTTAAACATTGTTCATATGCGACCAGCTCAAACTAGTTTCGAAAAAAAAAGTAGGACGACACAGTAAACGCAAGCTGTAGTCTGGGTGCGGAAAGCAAACGACTACACAACCGGTATAGTGATTTGACTGTGAAGTTGCCTGTTTGTGAGAATGAAGTAAGTTGACGCACTGTTTTCTAATCCCGCATTTGTTGTCAGTTTAAGGCATTCATTATTAACAATCATAGACCATATCCATATGTTATTTACATTGTTTCTTTGTTCACTGATTTGCTGTCGATGTTCAGAACAAGTGCATGCATTGGTAGGCTGGGAAGTGCGCATTACGCACAAACCAAATCTCCAATTTGTTTTACGAACAATCAAATACCATATCGCTACAGACTGGGTTTTTACTCTATATTCTCAAACTCTTAAGGTAAATTTTGAATATACCGTTTTAAGACTTCTTACAATGGGAGGGAGATTTAAAAAAAAACGTTGTTTTCACATTCCTACAAGAGCATCACTGTGTTATCATTTAGCCCAACTCTACTAGGTGTTAGAAAGCGTATCCTATGGTGCTACTTGTTTAGCTTACACGTTTTACCACCTAAACCAGAATCAGATGTAATTATTCAATCAGATATAATTGTTCAATTCAAATATGGGAAAGTAAATTCAGCTTTTGATAGTGCAAGTGATCTAATTAATTGAGTTTTAATGGTAGAAAAAAGGTGGTTTCTATTCATTATGGGACAATCATCAGACAGTGTGGTTTCTAAATGTGTTTGTTCTCCTGTCAAAACCATCAAAATGTTGGGATTCATCTGACCCTGTAGGAAGATACCATGGCTAGCTCATTGTTTGCCTTGGGGGTTTATTTTACTCCCAATTAAAGCAACACTCTTCGGGCACTTGCAGGATGTCAATCCTGCCAGAGATTTTCCACACACTTTTGTCTAGTTTTAGGTTATAAGGCATGGCATGGTAAGGTAATCCTATATGAGACTATATTCAAGCTTTATAAGTAAGTCATGATTGAACTGAGGACGAGTGATTGGAGGAATGGAATGCACCCCCACCACTCTTTTGTTGCTCCCTAACTTGACAACAACTTTTAAAGATTTTATTTTCCAAAACTTTGCTTGTCTTGTATGTAGTTGTGAGACAGTTGTTGTGAAGTAGCTGTGAATAGTTGTGACATCCTCAGCTCACATTGTCTATTTGTTCAGTATGTCTACGCATGTTGGTTCCATGGTTATAACAAGGTCATGTCTTAGTAAAACCTTGATTCACATTGTTTATCCAGTGTTTGGTTGATATGATAATTGTGTTCTAGAGATCCACGACGGATCTGCGTTCAAGATCATCTTTAAACGACTTTCATGAAGTTTGCCTTTTGGGAGAGTGAACTCTCCGGTTCATGAGGAAGTTCTCAAAATGTACTGCCCTCGCATCTACCAAAGGGGGCATCACGCTTATTTTCTTCATCTTAAGACTTCATTGTCTCCTTATGCAAATAGGTTTACATTCAGCTAGACAGTGGAGAGGCCTTGCTCCTAAGATGTGGCATGGGATCTGTGTTAGGGCTTTTGAGAGAAATGAAAACAGGCAAGAAGGCCCTTTGTTTTGGTCCAATGAATCAGTATTCCTTTGAGGGGACTCTAAAGGCCTTTCAGCAAGCGCTTGGCCTCTCCCTCCGCATGGCTGGAGCACAGAGAGGGAGAGGGAGCCTGCTGAGAGCCTGTTCTGTTCACACAAAAGCCCGGAGAAGCCCTCCACATTTGGGGCCGGGAGACGAGCGGGATTTGCTCGGCCGGCTGACGTGTGAAAGAACGGACTCATTTAATGGAGGCCTTTCTCTTGAAACTGAACTCTCAAAGAAGACTCTGTAATTTCCCAGCCCAGTAATGGGGGGGGGGGGGGGGGGGGAGAGACAGGGAGAGATGTATGGGTTATTGACACATTTAATGTATTCAAAGGGGATGCCTGTGGCCCACATATTAAAGGGATATACTGCCGTACTTGTTGATTGAGCACTCATCAAGTAATAGCAGAAGGCTTGAAGGCGTTCAGTTGATTCAGTGAGACAAAGGTTATCTAGGCAAAATATTATGATCGGATAAGAGCAATGTTAGAAACCATTGGCCTACTTTCATCATGCATAACTGTCAACAGGAAAATGTCTGTAAGTGGTGTACACTACCGTTCAAAGGTTTGGGTTCACTTAGAAATGTCCTTGTTTTTGAAAGAAAATAAAATGTTTGGTCCATTAAAATAACATAAAATTGATCAGACATACAGTGTAGACATTGGTAATGTTGTAAATGACTATTGTAGCTGTAGCTGGAATATCTTCATAGGCGTATAGAGGCCCATAATCAGCAACCATCACTCCTGTGTTCCAATGGCACGTTGTGTTAGCTAATCCAAGTTTATCGTTTTAAAAGGCTAATTGATCATTAGAAAACCCTTTTGCAATCATGTTAGCACAGCTGAAAACTGTTATTCTGATTAAAGAAGCAATAACACAGGCCTTCTTTAGACTAGTTTAATATCTGGAGCATCAGCATAACGTCAAGAGTAAAGAGGCAACTACGGGATGCTGGCCTTCTAGGCAGAGTTGCAAAGAAAAAGTAATATCTCTGACTGGCCAATAAAAATAAAAGATTAAGATTGTCAAAAGAACACAGACACTGGACAGAGGAACTCTGCCTAGAAGGCCAGCATCCAGGAGTCGCCTCTTCACTCTTGGCGTTGAGATTGGTGTTTTGCGGGTACTATTTAATGAAGCTGCCAGTTGAGGACTTGTGAGGCGTCTGTTTCTCAAACTAGACACTCTAATATACTTGTCCTCTCGCTCAGTTGTGCACCGGGGCCTCCCACTCCTCTTTCTATTCTGGTTAGAGCCAGTTTGCCCTGTTCTGTGAAGGGAGTAGGACACAGCGTTGTACAAGATCTTCAGTTTCTTGGCAATTTCTAACATGGAATAGCTTTCATTTCTCAGAACAAGATTAGACTGACCAGTTTCAGAAGAAAGTTATTTGTTTCTGGCCATTTAGAGCCTGTAATGGAACCCACATATACTGATGCTCCAGATACTCAACTAGTCTAAAGATGGCCCGTTTTATTGCTTCTTTAATCAGAACAACAGTTTTCAGCTGTGCTAACATAATTGCAAAACGGTTTTCCAATGATCAATTAGCCTTTTAAAATGATAAACTTGGATTAGCTAACACAATGTGCCATTGGAACACAGGAGTGATGGTTGCTGATAATGGGCCTCTGTACACCTATGTTCAGCTGAAGTCGGAAGTTTACATACACTTAGGTTGGAGTCATTAAAACTAGTTTTTCAACCACTCCACAAATGTCTTGTTATCAAACTATAGTTTTGGCAAGTCGGTTAGGACATCTACTTTGTGCATGACTCATTTAATTTTTCCAACAATTGCTTACAGACAGATTATTTCACTTAAAATTCATTGTGTCACAATTCCAGTGGGTCAGAAGTTTACATACACTAAGTTGACTGTGACTTTAAACAGCTTGGAAAATTTCAGAAAATGATGTCATGGCTTTAGAAGCTTCTGATAGGCTAATTGTCATCATTTGAGTCAATTGGAGGTGTACCTGTGGATGTATTTTAAGGCCTACCATTAAACCCAGTGCCTCTTTGCTTGACATCATGGGAAAATCTAAATAAATCAGCCAAGACCTCAGAATTTTCTTTTGTAGACCTCCACAAGTCTGGTTTATCCTTGGGAGCAATTTCTAAACGCATGTAGGTACCACGTTCATCTGTACAAACAATAGTACGCAAGTATAAACACCATGGGACCATGTAGCCGTCATACCGCTCAGGAAGGAGATGGGTTCTGTTTCCTAGAGATGAACCGTCATAAAAGACTACGGATTGCAACTTGCCATGGGGACAAAGATCGTACTTTTTGGAGAAATGTCCTCTGGTCTGATGAAACAAAAATAGAGCTGTTTGGCCATAATGACTATCGTTATGTTTGGAGGAAAAAGGGTGAGGCTTGCAAGCCGAAGAACACCATCCCAACCGTGAAGCCTGGGGGTGGCAGCATCATGTTGTGGGGGATGCTTTGCTGCAGGAGGCTGGTACACGTCACAAAATAAATGGCATCATGAGGGAGGAAAATTATATAGATATATTGAAGCAACATCTCAAGACATCAGTCAGGAAGTTAAAGCTTGGTCGCAAATGGGTCTTCCAAATCGACAATGACCGCAAGCACACTTCCAAAGTTGTGGCAAAATGACTGAAGAACGATAAAGTCAAGGTATTCAAGTGGCCATCACGAAGCCCTGACCTCAATCCTATAGAAAATGTATGGACAGAACTGAGAAAGCGAGTGCGAGCAAGGAGTCCTACAAACCTGACTCTGTCAGGAGGAATGGACCAAAATTCACCCAACTTATTGTGGGAAGATTGTGGAAGGCTACCCAAAACGTTTGACCCAAGTTAAACAATTTAAAGGCAATGCTACCAAATACTAATTGAGTGTATGTAAACATCTGACCCACTGGGAATGTGATGAAATAAATAAAATCTGAAATAAATAATTATCTTTATCATTATTCTGACATTTCACATTCTTAAAATAAAGTGGTGATCCTAACAGGGAATTTTTACTAGGATTAAATGTCAGGAATTGTGAAAAACTGAGTTTAAATGTATTTGGCTAAGGTGTATGTAAACTTCTGACTTCAACTGTAGATATTCCATAAAAAAATCAGCCGTTTCCAGCTACAATAGTCATTTACAACATTAACAATGTCTACACTGTACTTCTGATGAATTTGATGTTATTTTAATGGACAAAACATTTGCTTTTCTTTCAAAAACAAGGACATTTCTAAGTGACCCCAAACTTTTGAATGGCAGTGTATTTGCGTGGTTATCCATGTAATCATGGAAACAAAAATACAGATATTAGTAGGCTATGTTCATAGGCTAAAATGATCCACCAACTAAGATGAAGGACAGTTAACTGCAGAGTAACTTCAAAGTAAAGTTATCTATAAACTGACTGAAAACAGAACAAAGTATGTTATAATAAGTACAGTGTACTGCATTGAGGTGCAGTAACTCATAGCAACACATATAGTGCCTTCAGAAATTATTCACACCCTTGACTTTTTCCACATTCCATATTACAGCCTGAATTTAGACTAAATTGAGACTTTGTGTCCCTGGCCTACACACAATAACCCATAATGTCAAAGTGAAATTACACTGAACAAAAATATAAATGCAACATGCAACAATTTCAAAGATTTTTACTGAGTTACAGTTCATATAAGGAAATCATTCAATTTAAATAAATGAATTAGGCCCTAGTCTATGGATTTCACATGACTGGGAATACAGATGCATCTGTTGGTCACAGATTTCTTTAAAAAAAGCAAGGGTGTGGATCATAAAACCAGTCCAGCATTTGCGACCACCATTTGCCTCATGCAGTGCGACACATCTCCTTCAAATAGAGTTGATCAGGCTTTCGATTGTGGCCTGTGGAATGTTGTCCCACTCCTCTTCAATGACTCTGCGAAGTTGCTGGATATTGGCTGGCAATGGAACACGCTGTTGTACACGTCGACACAGAGCATCCCAAACATGCATCCCACCCATACCATAACTTCACCGCCACCATGGGACACTCTGTTCACAACGTTGACATCAGCAAACAGTTCATCCACACGAATGCCGTAGACGCTGTCTGCCATCTGACAGGTACAGACGATTTCTCAGGTGAAGCCAGATGTGGAGGTCCTGGGCTGGCGTGGTTACACTTAGTCTGCTGTTGTGAGGCCGATTGAATGTACTGCCTAGTTCTCTAAAATGGCGTTGGGAGCTGCTTATGGTAAAGAAATGAATATAAAATTCTCTGGCAACAGCTCTGGTGGACGTTCCTGCAGTCAGCATATCAATTGTACGCTCCCTCAAACTTGAAACATCTGTGGCGTTCTGTTGTGTGACAAAACTGCACATTTTAGAGTGGCCTTTTATTGTCCCCAGCACAAGGTGTACTTGTGTAATGGTCATGCTGTTTAATCAGCTTCTTGATATGCAACACTTGTTAGGTGAATAGATTATCTTGGCAAAATGCTCACTAACAGGGATGTAAACAAATTTGTGCACAAAATTTGAGAGAAATAAGCTTTTTGTGCATATGGAACATTTCTGGGATATTTTATTTCAGCTCATGAAACATGGAACCAACACTTTACATGTTGCATTTATATTTTTTGTTTAGTGTATGTTTTTATTTTTATTTTTTACAAATTAACAAAAATTGAAAAGCTGAAATGTTTTGAGTCAATAAGTATTCCACCATTTTATGGCATGCTTAAATAAGTTCAGGAGTATACATTTGCTTAACAAGTCACATAAGTTGCATGGACTCACTCTGTGTGGAATAATAGTGTTTAACATATTTTGAATGACTACCTCATCTCTGTACCCCACACATACAATTATCTGTATGGTCCCTCAGTCGCGCAGTGAATTTTAAACACCGATTCAACCACAAAGACCAGGTAGGTTTTCCAATGGCTTGCTAAGAAGGTCACCTATTGGTAGATAGGTAAAAATAAAAAAGGAGACATTGATTATCCCTTTGAGCATGGTGATGTTAGTAATTACACTTAGGATGGTGTAGCAAGACACCTAGTCACTACAAAGATTCAGGTGGCCTTCCTAACTCAGTTGCTAGAGAGGAAGGGAACCGCTCAGGGATTTCACCATGAGGCCAATAGTGACTTTAAAACAGTTACCGAGTTTTATGGCTGTGATAGGAAAAAACTGAGGATGTAGTTACTCCACAATACTAACCTAAACGACAGAATGAAAAGAAGAAAGCCTGTACAAAATAAAACATATTCCAAATCATGCATCCTGTTTATAAGGCACTAAAGTAAAACTGCAAAAAAATTGGCAAAGAAATGAACTTTATGTCCTGAATACAAAGCGTTATGTTTGGGGCAAATCCAACACAACACATCACTGAGTATCACTCTTCATATTTTCAAGCACGGTGGTGGCCGCATTATGTAATGGATATGATTGTCATCGGCAAGGACTAGGGAGTTTTTGGGGGGATAAAAATAAATGGTATAGAGCTAAGCACAAGCCAAATCCTAGAGGAAAATTTGGTTCAGTCTGCTTTCGAACAGACACTGGTAGACAAATTCACCTTTCAGCAGGACAATAATCTAAAACACAAGGCCAAATATACACTGGAGTTGCTTACAAAGACGGCAATGAATGTTTGAGTGACCTAGTTACAGTTTTGACTTGAATCGATTTGAAAATCTATGGTAAGACTTAGAAATGGCTGTCTAGCAATGATCAACAACCAATGTGACAGAACTTGAAGAATTTTTAAAAGAATAATGTGCAAATATTGCACAGTCCAGGTGTGCAAAGCTCTTAGAGACTTACCCAGAAGGACTCACAGCTGTAATCACTTCCAAAGGTGATTCTAACATGTATGGAGGTGTGAATACTTAAATGAGATAGTTCTAAAAACATGTTTTCACTTTGTCATTATGGGGTATTGTGTGTAGATGGGTAAGAAACATATATGCTTTTAATTCAGGCTGTAACACAACAAAATGTGGAATAAGTCAAGGGGTATGAATACTTTCTGAAGGCACGGTAGCTGACTAAACTCCACTCCATGGTGAAGGAAGTTTCTGATGAGACCAGACTTTTTGGAATTCAGGTCTGACTACATTGGTTCACCCAAGACCAATACTTAAAAAAAATGTTTTTATTAAATGCTAACCTTGTACCTATGTTTGCCCTCTGTAGTTATGTGTCTTTCTGTGTTTGCTGTCAATAAACGTTAATCAAATACAAGTACTGACTGTGTACTTGTTGAGATTCAGTTGGCACATGCGCATTTGCGCTGAGTTGCCATCTAGATCAAGAGCGATGAACAAACAGTTGGTGGTTGTATGTGATGGACAAACATAGGTACAAAGTTAGAAAGTTTCCTAATTCTGACTAGCACATGAACGCGGCATTAGTAATTTGATGCCAAATTCAACATTCGATGAGGTGGCACGCAACCATTGGTTGATGCAATGCAACGCCTCCTTTGTTCCTCTGGTAAATGTAGAGGTTAACCCAGGCCCTGCAGCCCTCAGCATCACTCCAATTCCCCAGGCGCTCTCATTTGTTGACTTCTGTAACCGTAAAAGCATTGGTTGCATGCATGTAAACATTAGAAGCCTTCTCCCTAACTTTGTTTTATTCACTTCAGTTATAACCCTAAATTCATAACCATGGGCACCGCCTTAGATATCATCCTGACCAACCTGCCCTCGAAATACACCTCTGCTGTCTTCAACCAGGATCTCAGTGATCACTGCCTCATTGCCTGCGTGCGTAATGGGTCTGCGGTCAAACGACCACCCCTCATCACTGTCAAACGCTCTAAAACACTTCAGTCAGCAGGCCTTTCTAATCGACATGGCCCGGGTATCCTGGAAGGATATTGACCTCACCTGTGAGG
The DNA here is from genome assembly GCF_013265735.2 of Oncorhynchus mykiss. Classification (NCBI taxonomy): domain Eukaryota; kingdom Metazoa; phylum Chordata; class Actinopteri; order Salmoniformes; family Salmonidae; genus Oncorhynchus; species Oncorhynchus mykiss. The sequence goes on from NC_048565.1 coordinate 54,291,470, forward strand.
ATGCCTGGCTGCTCTTCAAAAGTGCTTTCCTCTCCATCTTAAATAAGCATGTCCCATTCAAAAAATGTAGAACTAAGAACACCCCAGACTTGACTGCCCTTGACCAGCACAAAAACATCCTGTGGCGTTATGCATTAGCATCGAATAGCCCCCGCGATATGCAACTTTTCAGGGAAGTCAGGAACAAATGTACTCAGTTAGGAAAGCTAAGGCTAGCTTTTTCAAACAGAAATTTGCTTCCTGTAGAACTAATTCCAAAAAGTTCTGGGACACTGTAAAGCCTATGGAGAATAAGAGCACCTCCTCCCAGCTGCCCACTGCACTGAGGATAGGAAACAATGTCACCACCGATAAATCTACGATAATCGATTATTTCAATACGCATTCTCCCACGGCTGGCCATGCTTTCCACCTGGCTACCCCTACCCCGGCCAACATCTCAGCATCCCGTGCAGCAACTCTTCAACTCTTTGAACTCTTTCAATCATTGCATTCTTATCAGCAGACTCAATAGCCTTGGCTTCTCAAATGACTGCCTTGCCTGGTTCACCAACTACTTCTCAGATAGAGTTCAGTGTGTCAAATCAGATGGCCTGTTGTCCGGTACTCTGGCAGTCTCTCTGGGGGTGCCACAGGGTTCAATTCTCAGGCCAACTCTTTTCTCTGTATATGTAAATGATGTCGCTCTTGCTGCTGGTGATTCTGTGATCCAACTCTACGCAGACGACACCATTCTGTATACATCTGGCCCTTCTTTGGACACTGTGCTAACAAACCTACAAACGAGCTTCAATGCCATACAACACTCCTTCCGTGGCCTCCAACTGCTTTTAAATGCTAGTAAAACTAAGTGCATGCTCTTCAACCGATTGCTGCTGGCACCCTTCCGCCCGACTAGCATCACTACCCTGGAAGGTTCTGACCTAGAATATGTGGACAACTACAAATACCTAGGTGTCTGGTTAGACTGTAAACTCTCCTTCCAGACTCACATTAATCATCTCCAATCCAAAATTAAATCTAGAATCGGCTTCCTATTTCGCAACAAAGCCTCCTTCACTCACGCCTCCAAACATACCCTCTTAACGGACTATCCTACTGATCCTTGATTTCGGCGATGTCATTTACAAAATAGCCTCCAACACTCTACTCAGCGAACAGGATGCAGTCTATCACAGTGCCATCCGTTTTGTCACCAAAGCCCCATATACTACCCACCACTGCGACCTGTATGCTCTCGTTGGCTGGCCCTTACTACATATCTGTCGCAAAACCTACTGGCTCCAGGTCATCTATAAGTCTTTGCTAGGTAAAGCCCAGCCTTATCTCAGCTCACTGGCAACACCCACTAGTAGCTCGTTCTCCAGCAGGTATATTGCACTGGTCATCCCCAAAGCCAACACACCCTTTGGCCGCCTTTCCTTCCAGTTCTCTGCTGCCAATGACTGGAACGAATTGCAAAAATCTCTGAAGCTGGAGTCTTTTTTCTCCTTCCCTAATTTAAAGCATCAGCTGTCTGAGCAGCTTATTGATCACTGTACCTGTACACAGTCAATCTGTAAATAGCCCGCCCAACTACCTCATCCCCATATTATTACTTACCCTCTTGCTCGTTTGCACCCCAATATCTCTACGTGCAGTTTTTATTTTTTTATTTCACGTTGATTTAACCAGGTAGGCCAGTTGAGAACAAGTTCTCATTTACAACTGCGACCTTGCCAAGATAAAGCAAAGCAGTGTGACAAAAAGAACAACAAAAAGTTACACATGGAATAAGCAAACATACAGTCAATAATACAGTAGAAACAGTCTATATACAGTGTGTGCAAATGAGGTAAGATCATGCACATCGTGCACATCATCATCTGCACATCTATCACTTCAGTATTAATGCTAAATTGTAATTATTTTTGCCTCTAGGGCCTATTTATTGCCTACCTCTCTACTCTTCTAGATTTCTATTTTTATTTTCTTTTGTATTATTAACTGTACGTTTGTTTATGTCTAACTCTGTGTTGTTGTTTTTGTCACACTGCTTTGCTTTATCTTGGCAAGATCGCAGTTGTAAATGAGAACTTGTTCTCAACTGGCCTACCTGGTTAAATCAAGGTGAAATAAAAATAAATATTTTTTAAATGCCTACGCATCTACAGTCGTGGCCAAAAGTTTTGAGAATTACACAAATATTAATTTTCACAAAGTCTGCTGCTTCAGTTTGTATGAAGGCAATTTGCATATACTCCAGAATGTTATGAAGAGTGATCAGATGAATTGCAATTAACTGCAAAGTCCCTCTTTGCCATGCAAATGAACTGAATCCCCAAAAAACATTTCCACTACATTTCAGCCCTGCCACAAAAGTACCAGCTGACATCATGTCAGTGATTCTCTCGTTAACACAGGTATGAGTGTTGACGAGTACAAGGCTGGACATCACTCTGTCATGCTGATTGAGTTTGAATAACAGACTGGAAGCTTCAAAAGGAGGGTGGTGCTTGGAACCATTGTTCTTCCTCTGTCAACAATGATTACCTGCAAGGAAACATGTGCCGTCATCATTGCTTTGCACAAAAAGCGTTTCACAGGCAAGGATATGCCAGTAAGATTGCACCTACATCAACCATATATTGGATCATCGAGAAATTCAAGGAGAGCGGTTCAATTGTTGTGAAGAAGGCTTCAGGGCGCCAAAGAAAGTCCAGCAAGCGCCAGGACCATCTCCTAAAGTTGATTCAGCTGCGGGATTGGGGCACCACCAGCACAGAGCTTGCTCAGGAATGGCAGCAGGCAGGTGTGAGTGCATCTGCACGCACAGTGGGGCGAAGACTTTTGGAGGATGGCATGGTGTCAAGAAGGGCAGCAAAGAAGCCACTTCTCTCCAGGAAAAACATCAAGGACAGACTGATATTCTGCAAAAGGTACAGCGATTGGACTGCTGAAGACTGGGGTAAAGTCATTTTCGCTGATGAATCCCCTTTCCGATTATTTTGGGCATCTGGACCAAAGCTTGTCCAGAGAAGACAAGGTGAGCACTACCATCAGTCCTGTGTAAACAGTAAAGCATCCTGAGACCATTCATGTGTGGGGTTGCTTCACAGCCAAGGTAGTGGGCTCACTCACAGTTTTGCCGAAGAACACAGCCATGAATAAAGAATGGTACCAACATCCTCCGAGAGCAACTTCTCCCAACTATCCAGGAACAGTTTGGTGACGAACAATGCCTTTTCCAGCATGAAGGAGCACCTTGCCATAAGGCAAAGTGATAACTAAGTGGCTCAGGGAACAAAACGTCAATATTTTGGGTCCATGGCTAGGAAACTCCCCAGACCTTAATCCTATTCAGAACGTGTGGTCAATCCTCAAGAGGCGGGTGGACGAACAAAAACCAACAAATTCTGACATACTCCAAGCATTGATTATGCAAGAATGGGCTGCCATCAGTGCCACCATATGGCCCAGATGTTAATTGACAGCATGCCAGGGCGGATTGCAGAGGTCTTGAAAAAGAGGGTCAACACTGCAAATATTGACTCTTCACATCAACTTCATGTTAATTGTCAATAAAAGCCTTTGACACTTGTGAAATGCTTGTAATTATACTTCAGTATTCCATAGTAACATCTGACAATAATATCTAAAGGCACTGAAATAGCAAACCTTGTGGAAATTAATATTTGTGTCATTCTCAAAACTTTTGGCCATGACTGTAGTCGGGCAGGAACTCGACCATGGTCACTCACAAGTTACAACTCCCAAAAGCATAAAAAAGATATAGGACATACATAGAACCATAATGTGTTTTGATCATCTCTTTCAGCCCAGTGGCTAGTAAACTTTCCAATAATATGTTGATAATGATATTACATTTTCTCTCCACAGAATGCAAGGTGTGTTCTCAATGACACTTGTGCTGCTTGTGGCCTTGATGGTCACAGCAGAAGCAGCACACAAACATGGTGACAAAAAAGGTGAGATGTGATCAAACTACATTAGTGTGTACAATATGTCAGATAAAAAAAAATGTATCCCTTTGAAGGAGCTCAAGTTATGTTGTGTTACTGCAAATGTCCGGCAAAATCAATTCAATTATTTATTTGTTTTATTTTTGGTGCCACAGGTCAGAAAGCCAAAGAGGGGGGCAAAGCAGAGTGTGCTGAGAAGCGCTTTGGCAAATGTGTGCCCAATGCTGGTGACTGTGGAGATGGGTTCCGTGAGGCCACCTGCAGTGAGCACACCACCAAACACAAGTGCAATATCCCCTGCAACTGGAAGAAGGCCTTTGGTGGTACGAGGGCAAATGTTGGAGATGGATGTGGTCCTGACAGACACATACAGTACATACATATATTCACATATATGTAAATATACTACATGTATCTGCATTCTGTACCATCATCATTAGTAACTAGGGCCCATAGTTTTTCATGGTCACTGGTCAGGTCTCATCGTGGTCAGGAAAAACTCTGGTCTCTAATCATAACGGAATTAGATTAACATGTTTTATATGATAAAATAGATGGTATTTCTTTCTAGCTGACTGCAAGTACAGGTTCACCAATTGGGGTGAGTGTGACACGACCACCGGCACCAAGAGCCGGTCAGGAACCCTGAAGAAAGACCTGTTCAAGTTAGACTGCGAGGCCACCATCACGGTGACCAAGCCATGCTCCTCTAAGCCCAAGGGAAAGGGAGGAAAAGGTAGGTCGGATCTCATTTATTAGACCACCATAGGACAAACCCAGCGGGCAAAACTGGTTGAAATTCTGTTTGTTAAGGAGATGTTGAATACTGATGGTATACTCCTTAGCAGGCATGCATTTGTCACTAAACTGGAAAAGCAGGTTCTCCAAAACAACATGAAAACACAAACCCAACACTGCAGAAAATAAAGCAATTCATATGCTGAAAGGAATTTCATAGCCACCCTGTCAAAATGCACTTTGCCGTTTGACTGAGAATAGCCCAATTGAATCCAAACAACTGACTTTTTCTTCTTTTTTTTCTAGGGAAGAGGACAGAGTGACAACTAAAGAGTGAAGCTTGAGGACTGACTGAGACACAGCAGGTGTGACTTCTGGCTTACTTCAGCAGCACAATCGTCACCCTCCTTTGCCAAACACTCAGCCAGTGTCTCTGACTGTGTCCAAAATGACACCCTATCTGTTATATAGTGCACTACTTTAGACCAGAGGGCCCTGGTCAAAAGTAGTGCAATATATAAGGAATAGGGTGTCATTTGGGATGTAGCATCTGTCTCTGCCGCTAAGCGCTTTGTCCTTCTCAAAACAACAACAACCCAACAATCTCTGTCTATACACTCATGTTCATGTCTTTTCACGAAAACAATCTTGTTATGTGTTTTTATTTGTTTTAAGGGTTAAAAAAAAATCTTTACATTCTTTTCAGTAGGAAACTTGACATATAAGTCAGTCTTCATAGTTTTAGGCCATCCTATGTTATTTTTAACAGAAAATGTAAAGAACTCAACTTCTATTGATAGTTGTAATAAAGCTATAGTTACAAAATTAAACATAAACAAACAACACTATGAACAAAATTATAATATTTCTTCAATGATCATGAATGTCGTTGACCATGTTCCAAGAAGCTCAGAAATACATATTTTAGAAGATTTTAGCGGAATCGTTTTTGTATGTGGATATGTGTACTGTCTATATCCTGGAAACAAATATTAGAATTCTATGGAACAATGGAACTCCTCTGCAAAATGTATTTTTGAACTATAGAAATGACTGGAATTGCAACACAAGGTTTGTATAAAATAATAAAATACTGTACTGTTGTTTGTATAACAAACATTTGTTGTGTTTTGTCTGAACACTTTTCATATTAAGTAATTGTTTTTCTCAAATCAAATCAACGTTCAAACCTTACAGTGAACTGCTTACTTACAGGCTTGAACCAATAGTGCAAAAAAGGTAGGTGTTAGGTGAACAATAGGTAAGTAAAGAAATAAAACAACAGTAAAAAGACAGGCTATATACAGTAGCGAGGCTATAAAAGTAGCGAGGCTACATACAGACACCGGTTAGTCAGGCTGATTGAGGTAGTATGTACATGTAGATATGGTTAAAGTGACTATGCATATGTGATGAACAGAGAGTAGCAGTAGCGTAAAAGAGGGGTTGGGGAGGGGCACACAATGCAAATAGTCCGGGTAACCATTTGATTACCTGTTCAGGAGTCTTATGGATTGGGGGCAAAAACTGTTGAGAAGCCTTTTTGTCCTAGACTGGGCACCCCGGTACCGCTTGCCATGCGGTAGTAGAGAGAACAGTCTATGACTGGGGTGGCTGGGGTCTTTGACAATTTTTAGGGCCTTCCTCTGACACGCCTGGTGTAGAGGTCCTGGATGGCAGGCAGCTTAGCCCCAGTGATGTACTGGGCTGTATGCACTACCATCTGTAGTGCCTTGCGGTCAGAGGCCGAGGAATTGCCGTACCGGCAGTGATGCAACCAGTCTATGACTGGGGTGCTCTCAATGTTGCAGCTGTAGAACCTTTTGAGGATCTCAGGACCCATGCCAAATCTTTTTAGTTTCCTGAGGGGGGGAATAGGCTTTGTCGTGCTGTCACCACCCGGCCAGGTCTCTTCTGTGTTAATTATAGGGGAAAACACTTTATTGAACCTGATTTGTACAAAATGTAGACATTAATTTTGGAAGACTTTAGAATACTTGAAAAAAGGCAAAGCAGCTTTTGATAATTTGCCAAATAATAATAATCAACTTCTATGAAAGCACGCCACAACAAAAAATATTTTGTAAATAATAAAAAGGGGTTAAAATGTTATGAGCTGTGTAATTACATGCCTTGCATCTTACAGTTCTTACAGTGTATCTTACAGTTCTAGGTCAGTGATATAAACCCTTTACTCCATTATCCATTGTCAATTACAGTATTACCACTGGTGAAATACAGCTGTCAGTCACATAGTAGAAACCAGATAGAAATGGCGAAAGTCTTTTCTTGAGCAAATTAAGGTTTCATGCCATCTTGTTATGTAGTGTACAACTTCAGCGCACCACATTATATCACATTGTGGATATTTAATGGCCCTTTCCCACATTTCTAAAGAGGTAACTGTTACACATTTTATACATCATTATTACATTTTGGAGAAGTTCAGGCTAATAAGGAGAACATTATAGGATTCTATTTGTGTGACTTTTCAAGCCATGGATTGAATAGCCACAAAACCACATCATTCAGATTCAACTTACAACATGTTGAGGGTTTTTATTATATTCCTTCTGCGACGAGAGGTAACATTGCACGGACACTCGTCTTAAAGTCGCAGTCAGGTTCGATATCATTGGTCTGTCCAAGGATTTCATACTTCCATCCACCTCTGGCTCTGTACTATTGGGGTGGCAGGTAGCCTAGTGGTTAGAGTGGTGGACTTGTAACCAAAATGGTTGCAAGTTCAAATCCCTGAGCTGACAAGGTACAAATCCAGAAGGTTTGCTGTGTTTGCAGGAGACCATCCGCCACCTCATCAGGAGCATGCCCAGGCTTTGTAGGGAGGTCATATAGGCACGTGGAGGCCACACACAGCCTCATTTTGACTTGTTTTAAGGACATTATATCAAAGTTGGATTGGCCTGTAGTGTGGTTTTCCACTTTAATTTTGAGTGTGACTCCAAATCCAGACCTCCATGGGTTGATAAATTTGATTTCCATTGATCATTTTTGTGTGATTTTGTTGTCAGCACATTCAACTATGTAAAGAAAAAAGTATTTAATAAGAATATTTCATTCATTCAGATCTAGGATGTGTTATTTTAGTGTTCCCTTTATTTTTTTGAGCAGTGTATATTATGGACCGCTTCACAGTTTCCAATGGAGGATCCTGAATTGTAAGAACCCTGGTTATTTTGAGTTGAGCTGAGAGAAATACTGCCGTAGTACTTGGAGCATACATTGGTCACCTTGCCTGCTCCCTCCAGAAACCTTAATGAAACTTGTCTCGTCCTATTTTGACTACCTTCCCTTGCTTTATTGCCAAGTTGACCACAGCTTTTCAGATGTGCGATGTGCATAATCAAGGGAGTTTGAGGCATGCTGAAATAGAAGAGGAGGATTACCCTTGTTGCTGTTCCCTTTCTTCCCTGGACCTGGTGCTGACCCCTCCTCCTCTGATTTACCCATATTTTCATATCAGCAACAAGTGGGACACAATCATGAAGTGGAACGACATTTATTGGATATTTCAAACTTTTTTAACAAATCTTTTAAAACAGAAAAATTGGGCGTGCAAAATTATTCAGCCCCTTTACTTTCAGTGCAGCAAACTCTCTCCAGAAGTTCAGTGAGGATCTCTGAATGATCCAATGTTGACCTAAATGACTAATGATGATAAATACAATCCACCTGTGTGTAATCAAGTCTCCGTATAAATGCACCTGCACTGTGATAGTCTCAGAGGTCCGTTAAAAGCGCAGAGAGCATCATGAAGGAACACACCAGGCAGGTCCGAGATACTGTTGTGAAGAAGTTTAAAGACGGATTTGGATACAAAAAGATTTCCCAAGCTTTAAACATCCCAAGGAGCACTGTGCAAGCGATAATATTGAAATGGAAGGAGTATCAGACCACTGCAAATCTACCAAGACCTGGACGTCCCTCTAAACTTTCAGCTCATACAAGGAGAAGACTGATCAGAGATGCAGCCAAGAGGCCCATGATCACTCTGGATGAACTGCAGAGATCTACAGCTGAGGTGGGAGACTCTGTCCATAGGACAACAATAAGTCGTATATTGCATAAATCTGGCCTTTATGGAAGAGTGGCAAGAAGAAAGCCATTTCTTAAAGATATCCATAAAAAGTGTTGTTTAAAGTTTGCCACAAGCCACCTGGGAGACACACCAAACATGTGGAAGAAGGTGCTCTGGTCAGATGAAACCAAAATTGAACTTTTTGGCAACAATGCAAAACGTTATGTTTGGCGTAAAAGCAACACAGCTGAACACACCATCCCCACTGTCAAACATGGTGGTGGCAGCATCATGGTTTGGGCCTGCTTTTCTTCAGCAGGGACAGGGAAGATGGTTAAAATTGATGGGGGGGATGGATGGAGCCAAATACAGGACCATTCTGGAAGAAAACCTGATGGAGTCTGCAAAAGACCAGAGACTGGGACGGAGATTTGTCTTCCAACAAGACAATGATCCAAAACATAAAGCAAAATCTACAATGGAATGGTTCAAAAATAAACATATCCAGGTGTTAGAATGGCCAAGTCAAAGTCCAGACCTGAATCCAATCGAGAATCTGTGGAAAGAACTGAAAACTGCTGTTCACAAATGCTCTCCATCCAACTTCACTGAGCTCGAGCTGTTTTGCAAGGAGGAATGGGAAAAAATGTCAGTCTCTCGATGTGCAAAACTGATAGAGACATACCCCAAGCGACTTACATCTGTAATCGCAGCAAAAGGTGGCGCTACAAAGTATTAACTTAAGGGGGCTGAATAATTTTGCACGCCCAATTTTTCAGTTTTTGATTTGTTAAAAAAGTTTGAAATATCCAATAAATGTCGTTCCACTTCATGATTGTGTCCCACTTGTTGCTGATTCTTCACAAAAAAATACAGTTTTATATCTTTATGTTTGAAGCCTGAAATGTGGCAAAAGGTCGCAAAGTTCAAGGGGGCCGAATACTTTCGCAAGGCACTGTATGTATATTCTGTATTCTATACTATTCTACGGTATCTTAGTTCGTTGCGCTCTGACATCGCTCGTCCATGTGTATATAGTCTTAATTGGGTATATGTGGGGTAATTTGTTAGATATTTTATTTTTGTGGAGTATGGGTTTGTGATGAACTACCTATTGAGAAATGGAAGGATCGACCGGCCATGTTTATTGTCAATACCCATCCTACCCCACATATACCCAATTAAGACTATATACACATGGACAAGCGATGTCAGAGCGCAACGGACTTAGATACCGTAGAATAGTATAGATGACAATGCCTGATGAACATTGGCTAGCTGTGACATTAGAAGATGATAAAGGAGGTAGACAAATCTCAACTTCCCAGGCCACTGATAACTCTATTGGCTTTGGAAAATTGGTTGTATAATTCAAACTTTTGTTATTCCTATATATATCTGCAGACGCATTTACTGGGGAGAGCCAGGTAAAATCCACTGTGCTCCATGATGTACTCCCGTGTACACTCGAATGGAGGTGTTTTTATCATGCCTGAGGGTTTAAGTTAACCCCCACTGCCTTCACCAACTCTTCCTTTAATATCCAACTGTTAAACTTTTGTGGACAGTTTTTCCAATGGACCAACAGCCATTTTTTACCCTGTTCTCTCTTTTGATCCAGAATCTCCTCCACGTGAAAGACTTTGTCTTTACCCAACTGTACCTTCTGGAGTTCCTTCTCATAAAAGGAACCCTCTACAAGCTCCCCATCACAATCTTTTAACTTGTATACATGGTAACTGTGAACAGCTCATCGCTGTAACCTTGCTCATATTTTTTGTCGAAAACACCCCTCAACTTGGATATATACCTACCAAGTCACCCACTATGAATTTGAAATCTATTTTTTTCTTGCGCCGAAGGGGGAAACCATACATATTTTTAGACTTGAAAAGAGTTTTCAGAAGAGACCTTGGAGGGTTTCATACATACTATACACTTATGGTAGCTGTAGTTATATCTATGGGTGTTGTGTGCTGTAAAGTATTTCCACATCCTTCCTTCAAAGTTCTGTTAAAGCGTTCAACCACTGAAGCTTTCAAATCCGAAACTGTAGCAAAATGTATGATATTGTGCTTATTCATGAGTTTCTGAAAAGTATTACTAAAAAATTATTTTGCGCTGTCAGTCTGCACTTTCTTGTGTGCTCCTCCTTCCTCCAAGATAGAGTCAAAGGCCCGGGTCACCTCTGCCCCACTCTTATTTTTTAAGACCCTTACAAATGCTATTTTAGAGAAAATGTCTATAACCGTTAGCATGTATCGATTTCCATCATTTTTTATCTACAAGGGCCTGCATGTCACATAGATCCGCCTGAAACAAGTAGAAAAAAAATCGAGGAAATTGCTTTCGCACGGGGTTATGCAGAGTGTAAGCATCCTGCTCTGCTATCCAATCATTCACTTGAGAATCGCCTAACCTGCTACCTGTTTCTTCAGCTATAGCTCTCTGGAACCTCTCCTTCACCCCAAAAGACCCTGGGTTAGAGGGGGTATAATAAATGTTTTTCATCATCTGCTGAGCCATCCTTCTTGCCTCTCTGCTGTACAGTAACATTAATGAGCCCATTTCAAATAACGAGAACGTTTCATTTTGCATACCTTTTTAAGTATTACGTATTGTGGCAGACCAGGGGGTTGGATCAGACAGAGTTGGATTAGCTCAGTTTCAAAGGTGTTTCTTCAAATAATAGTCCAAAAGAAAATAATAGGTCTCCCCCAAGAGACCCTCTCCGGTATACCGTCTTCTGGGCTCCGGGTCTTGCTGTATCCTGTGGGGATCAAAACTGAACTCCCTCCTGTTACCTCTGGTACCGTCCCCAACAATCAGCCCATGATTACTCACCAACTCCCAATCAGCCCCAATTAACCCTGGCCAGAGATCCCGTCGAGACCTGGCATGTCCAGCAGATGGAGCCATCTGTTGTATACTCCGTCTGTCACCAGGCCTCGACGAGTCTCCCCCTGGTGACTGACCTGCTGTACGCCACAGTATCCAGACAATTCAGGATACGTAGCAAGATATTAATAACCGTTTTATCAAATCAAATCAAATGTATTCATATAGCCCTTCGTACATCAGCTGATATCTCAAAGTGCTGTACAGCAAGCAATGCAGGTGTAGAAGCACTGACCCATGCATGCAATACATGGTATACTTGGTTTACATTTACAGGCTTATATCTCTGAATTTTTAAAACACATACATCCATTATATAAGTATATAAACAAAAAATATGATACATGTTACAATTAAATGATGGTTAAAACAAATGAACTAAAATCTTAAACAAGGATGTTGCTAGTTCTCCAAAATCATCCACAAGACGGGATACCAGTTGTGACCATTGTAGAGTCTCCCCGTATGTCTTACATGACTCATGATTTGTTCCATTTTTAACACACACTGCATTAACCCCTGTATTGTTGCATGTGTAGAGCGATAGCGTTGTCCACTTTATTTTCAAAAAATTGTTGAATAAGAGTTGTACATTTTCTCAAAAGAAAACATGTATTTATTCTCTCTAACATAGTATGCGGATAGTTACCCATTGCTTTATATCTAACTTAAAACATTAAATAATGTTACTTGTTTTCTTGGGGTTTATTGAGCCAGAAAGTCACCACATCAGCCACCAAAGCTTCCTGGTATTTGTTGTCGTCCACCAATGCTTGCCTGATTTCTTTGAGTGGATGGATGAAGATTGCCTCCTTCAGTTCATGTAGGAAAGCCTCTGTTACACCATAAAACCTGGGAATAGATGGCACAAGACCCATAGACTCCAGGGTTCTGACCATTGATGGTATAAAGCGGCAGGACCACAGTCTTTTCACCAGCTCCTCAAAGTGGTTGAAGAAGTAGTACCGGGGCGGGTCATATAAACACGGATGTCGTTGGCTGGAGTGACTGATCTCACAACCGGGGCATTTCTCTCTTATATACTCTCCAATCACCACATCTAAAAGTGAGGCTACAGAGGCCTTGATGGTGTCCACAGAAATAGTACTGACCACCCCATCAAACACATCCTCAGGCTGTGTACATGTAGGGGGTGTTGGGGGGCATGCCTGGGGGGAGTAGAAAGGAGGGCTGTGAGGCCTTAGGGACTCTGGTCCCCATGACGTATCGGAGTCCTGATATGTGAATATCCATGGTATATCCTGAAATGAAGAACCATAAGAGTTATGGTCACCCCTTTTATTGTTGAACCATTCCTTGGGGATAGGGGCGTGGTTAACGTAACATCCACATATATGTTTTTTTCAGGGGATGACCCTTCTGGGGGTTCCTTTGAATCAACATCCTTAGGATTCATATGCATAATGCACTTCCTTATTTTAACAATATTCTGCCGGCGTTGGCTCTGTACAAAGAGAGCATCCACTAACTCAAACATTTTCAATTCCATTATATGCCAACATTTTTAAAAGGAATAAGCATACAAAACCTAAAATCCCCAGCCAGCCCACCATCACGGATGTTACCATTGCAGATTTTCTCGTTGCTGATATAGAACTCCACGCACCCACATGGAAGTCCATTCTTTCTTTGTATTTTCACCCTATGAAATATTCTTCCTGAGGAGTCAGGGGCACCTTCCCAACGGGTCTCATAGCCCGTGAACAAGCTATACCCCTTTGAGATAACTCTCAGTTAAGGACACACCACCTTGCGAAACACATGCCTATCTTCAAGCCTGTAGTCCACTCCTAAGGTCTGGTCTGTATATTCTTCTCCTTCGGCTACGGTAGAGATTTTCCTTCTACAATCAGAGTAATCAAAAATATACCCCCATAGTTGTCCATTGGACATCAACACTTGGTCCTTTAGCACAGTTACAGGAGGTATTTGGGTTCTATACAAATTTATAAATTTGGCGCATCGTATATTACGGCTTTATGCTCATCCCTTTCTCTATGTTTTAACCGTGGTCCTACTTCCGATGTTAAGGTCGTCACGGGCGTGTCAGTACTTAACAAATCCATGTTTTACTTCTTTCTTCTTTAGAGTCTTCTGTGGTTTATCTCTCTTGAGGTTTCTTGTCGCTCATAGTGTTCACAGCTTTTATTTATACTGAGGTATACCTACCCCGGAAATGACTGTTTCATATACACGCCTCCCAAACAGCAGATCCATAAGTTCACTACGAAAATTTCACAACTCTTTCAAATGATCAAACACATTCCACAGTTCAACAAGGTCCCTACACACCAATCACCAGGACAGCTTTATTGCAAACACATGCTTAACCCAAAACAGCTGCACTATCAGGTTACATAACCCCTCACGCGATAGCGTGACAACATCCGGACAGGATGTACATAAATGGGCATAACCACGTGACACATAAAATACTTTTGGACACAAGCCTTCTACTATAATTCTTCTTACATTGACCCTTTTCAGCACTAACTCTATTTGACTCTATGCACCCACACACTTACACATACTTATTACTTACACTGACACTGCAACACATACACTCACACGTAACACATACCCACAGGCACACACACTTCCACACTTACAGTTGAAGTCGGAAGTTTGCATACACCTTAGCCAAATACATTTAAACTCAGTTTTTCACAATTCCTGACATTTAATCCTAGTAAAAATCCACTGTCTTAGGTCAGTTAGGATCACCACTTTATTTTAAGAATGGGAAATGTCAGAATAATAGTAAAGAGAAGGAATTATTTCAGCTTGTATTTCTTTCATCACATTCCCAGTTGGTCAGCAGTTTACATACACTCAATTCGTATTTGGTAGCATTGCCTTTACATTGTTTAACTTGGGTCAAACGTTTCAGGTAGCCTTCCACAAGCTTCCCACAATAAGTTGGGTGAATTTTGGCCAATTCCTCTTGACAGAGCTGGTGTAACTGAGTCAAGTTTGTATGCCTCCTTGCTCGCACACACTTTTTCAGTTCTGCCCATACATTTTCTATGGGATTGAGGTCAGGGCTTTGTGATGGCCACTCCAATACCTTGACTTTGTTGTCCTTAAGCCATTTTGCCACAACTTTGGAAGTATGCTTGGGGTCATTGTCCATTTGGAAGACCCATTTGCGACCAAGCTCTTTCACTTCCTGACTGATGTCTTGAGATGTTGCTTCAATATATCCACATCATTTTCCTGCCTCATGATGCCATCTATTTTGTGAAGCGCACCAGTCCCTCCTGCAGCAACGCAACCCCACAACATGATGCTGCCACCCCCTTGCTTCATGGTTGGGATGGTGTTCTTCGGCTTGCAAGCCTCCACCTTTTTCCTCCGAACATAAAGATGGTCATAAAGGCCAAACAGTTCCATTTTTGTTTCATCAGAACAGAGGACTGTTATTACTGTGGATATAGATATTTTTGTACCGGTTGCCTCCAGCATCTTCACAAGGTCCTTTGCTGTTGTTCTGGGATTGATTTGCCGTTCCGCACCAAAGTACGTTCATCTCTAGGAGACAGAATGCGTCTCCTTCCTGAGCAGTATGACGGCTGCGTGGTCCCATGGTGTTAATACTTGCGTACTATTGTTTGAACAGATGAACGTGGTACCTTCAGGCATTTAGAAGTTGCTCCCAAGGATGAACCTGACTTGTGGAGGTCTACAAAAAACATTCTGAGGTCTTGGCTGATTTCTTTTGATTTTCCCATGATGTCAAGCAAAGATGCACTGAGTTTGAAGGTAGGCCTTGAAATACATCCACAGGTACACCTCCAATTGACTCACATGATGTCAATTAGCCTATCAGAAGCTTCTAAAGCCATGACATTTTCTGGAATTTTCCAAGTTGTTTAAAGGCACAGTCAACTGTGTGTGTAAACTTCTGACCCACTGGAATTGTGATACAGTGAATTATAAGTGAAGTAATTTGTCTGTAAACAATTGTTGGAAAAATGACTTATGTCATGCACAAAGTAGATGTCCTAACCGACTTACCAAAACTATAGTTTGTTAACAAGAATTATGTGGAGTGGTTGAAAAACAAGTTTTAATGACTACAACCTAAGTGTATGTAAAATTCCGACTTCAACTGTACATACACTGCTGCTACTGTGTATTATCTATCCTGTTGCCTAGTCACTTTACCCCTACCTATATGTACATACAGTGGGGCAAAAAAGTCATTTAGTCAGCCACCAATTGTGCAAGTTCTCCCACATAAAAGATGAGAGAGGCCTGTAATTTTCATCATAGGTACACTTCAACTATGACAGACAAAATGAGAAGAAAAATCCAGAAAATCACATTGTAGGATATTTAATGAATTTATTTGCAAATGATGGTGGAAAATAAGTATTCTAACCACTAGGCTACCTACTGCCCCCATTATAACACTTTGCAGAATATTTCGTTATTTTATATTTTTTTGTATATATCCATAAAAATGATGCCAGGTGATTCATGATTTCGACAGGTTGAGAAACGCTGCCTGCCTGTCTGTCTCGTCCCGACATGTTCATTACTATGGGACAGCAGGAGATCGAATTAGAATATTGAAACAATGTTGTAAATGTCGTAGACACAGACAGCAAGGTTTATACAAATCTCTGCTGTTGAAAACTAAACGTTAGTCTAAAATAAATTAGATAATGTCTAGATGCTTTTTATAGTGGAGATCAAGTTTATAAGTTGGCTGGGCTGATGAGACAGTGGATAGCACAGTCAGTTAGATTTAGCCGGTGGCAACTTGTGGAATAGACACAGGCCGAAATACGGTTTTAACCAATCAGCATTCAGGATTAGCCCCACCCATTGTATAATTACTAATAACCTCAATCTATGGATCAGTCAAATGGTACAAACCAAGTATCACAACCCCTTAATAACAACACCTTTGTGAAGTTTCTTATTGTTTATTTGCCTTTTTTCATCGTCAACATTACATAGGATCTTTGGTGTTCCTATATATGATATAGAACTTGTTGGATTTTTACTATAATCTTAATTTAGCTTAAAAGAACAAAAAATCTTCATCACATCAGCACTCTAAAACATGAGAGACCGTTGATAACAGTTTAGGGGAAGAGACATAGCAGTCAAGACTATATCCCAAGTCACACGCATACTGTAAATACCTTACCTGGTATCCTTTTCTTCACCACTACTGACCTGAGGACTCGATAGATGAGAGCACAGCAGTATAGTGAAAACCTATTGAGTCCTTTCACTGGTCAGTGGTCATGAAAGAGGATAAGGAAAGTATGTTTTTAAAGTATTGTGACACAGCAACACACCCTAAACATTAGCCCCCTCGACAATTTCATACTGAAGTCATGCCTGATACTTCTTTTTCAAACAGCCCTAGTTTGTTCCTAGTTATAATATGCAGCATAGGTCTTCTGTGAAAGCAGTTGAACAAGTAGCTGACTGAAGCACCACAGGTGTAATTTATAACAGAAATGTGTTGGGCAAAAATTCACTACATTCAAATCTATATAAAATCAACCTTCCAAACATAGGAAGAATATCATGAGGCTAGACCAGAGACTATTGTACACTAACAAGGGAAGCAACAAGACCAATAATTTGTAATTGATTAGTATAATCAACAAGTGACTGTTTGGCTACATACTAGCGCCAAGAGTTTTAGTAGATTTAGAATAAGTAGTGGCAGTAACTAGTGTGAACCGTACAGGCACCGACCAAAACCTCTACCGCTTTCCCTCAAATTAACTAAACCATTTTGCCAAAGACTCTGCCTCACATGGTTTAAAAAATATCACAACAAAATAAGGCTCACAAACAGCTCAGAGACTATGAAATGTGGTGGCCCTAAAGGGGCAAAGTAGTGAAAGATATAAATTCATAAAAACCAAGGATGACATTAAACATGATTGGGACAATGCTGTGATCACTGTCAAGCAAAATATATTGTATGAGTGGGCAAAACTGTGTTTGTATCTGTATGTTTCACACATACTGCATACCACAGGTGTCCCCACAAGTGCCTTAACAAAGAATATGGAGTGTAAAACATGACATTCATAATATAAAACCAAATAAGTACATGGGGACCATTATCTGCATTCTTAAAAGGAAAAGGAAGAACGCAACCTGTCACTTTAAAAGGAATAAACTCCCCCCTCTTGAGATCAAACGTGGTGTTCCACAAGGATCCATTATTGGATCTATATTAATTAAAGAAATTACATGCCAAACACAAGTAAGTACAGAGGGACAACTCCACTTGTTAAGATGAATCAGCAGTATTCCCAACTTATACTAAACATTCAAAAACACCTATGTATATTGGGAGTCTGGAGTATGATTTGTTTGACAAAGCATTAGTGTCTAAATGCAGTGTCATGTATCCAATTAGTTTATACTACCACTATGTTAAATACACTTTAATTTCTTCCATTCCACAGAAGTCAAACCACTGTTATTTGCATATGTGTAGAAAACCAATTATATTTCACCTTAAGAATAGGATTTGTTCACTGCTGGTAACACATACAATAACCGTATAGATGACATTTGGTTACTTTAAGACCCAGTGCCGTCAAAATTATTTTTTTCCTGTGTTTTGTATCATACAGTGAAACTAACACCGGAAAAGTATATACGGTACACTTTTTTTTAATCAGTGTTATTTCTTGATAGTTGCTGGTTGAAAACACAATCTAGACAGGACCATCTAATGAGCAGGTTTGCATGGGCGGGAGTTTCGACTTTCAATGTTGACATCGCCATGCAGTAAATTGGTTAATGGTGCAAGATGCAGAAATCGCTGTGCCATTTTCTGGTTGCAAATATTCTAATAGTTTGCCATATCAGTGTGCCATATGTGAAAAAACAAGCAATGCATAGTGTAGAGAATCATTGTACCATATAAACCACTGTAAAATATATTTTCAATAACCAGAAATTGTATTTTCATCTGTTTGAAGCTGGTGTACAAAACCGAAAGTACCGAAACCCAAGAAGCATAAAAATAGAACACATAGAACAGATATACCACTTCGTAGACTTGCTTTAAATGAGAAAGACAGATCTATAACTCACATTTCTATGTGAATTTAGTTGGGTCGCCCAAAATGTTACATATTGCAGCTTTAATATACCAATTACAAAAAAAGTTTCAAACCTCTCTGCCAATAACATCAGGTTTTCAGTTGTCCCCTCCCACCATTCCCAGACAGTCCTTGCAAAATTCTTGTTTGAGAAATCTTTTTTTTGCTATAAAGCTATTTTTGCCCTTTTTAATGGAAATCTATTACAGTAAGGTACAAAATTGTTACCCAGAAACAAGTATAAAAACAGCTGCTTTGGGCCTTTAAGATGTTCAATACCGCAGGTCATAGCAACTGTATACAATTTACAGTAGCTGTAGCTTTCCATTAAGAACCAATAAGATTGCCATCTCTTCACAGAACATACTTGTTACATTTTTCATCTTTATGTCAACAAATCTCTTTTTAATTACATCACAGAAAAGTCAAAGCCAAAAAAGTGAACAAACTTGATAGTTTGATATAGAAGTTTTGTAATATAAGGTGAGACTTTGTATACCATTGATTTGCATTGTTAAAAGTGTAGTTGTGGACCTACAGTATGTGTATCATTCAGGGTGAGGGACATATGGGAGACAGCGCTCTTTCACACAAAGCAGACACATGAACAGCCGACAAACGGTTTTTAAAATCTTCATTAATCAAGTAAAGCCAGGAGGACCATTCAGATAGTTTGTTTCTTTTTTACCTGCCAGGCAATTTGACTTTCTTCTAATCAGTAAGACAGTTGTAGCAGTTTTCATACATGCAGTAAACAGTTTGCTTGGAGTCGCACTCAGGACTCGCTGCACAGCTCAAAAAACAACCAATCGGGGCACTTGCTCCATTCGCTCTTTCTCTCTCTACTCAGAGGTCTAACAATATAATAACCCTACAAAGCGAATGTAAATAGCTAAGCATTATGGGTTTAAAAAAAAAAAGTTATACTGTGCAGGGCATTTATTTTTCTTGTCTGTAAGCACGCGACGTGGTCAGGGGGGCTTTAGTGAAATGATATGCTAAGGACACTCTGCCTGTCACAATAGGCCAGGCACACCCCTGAAGACATTACAGTACAAAACTCGATCTAAATGGTAATCGATAATTCAAGTTTAAAAAAAAAATCAATTTCCTGGTTCAGCACGGGGCTGATTGAGATTATAATCAAAAGCTCTCTCACCCCGACGTACCCCAAGTGACAAACCACACCATTAGGGCAAAGTAACTTTGACTAAGAGATGCTACATATACAAGCCTTCTGGCCCACCCACATACGGTTATAGGCAAAAGGCAAACTTGCTCTCCTGTTTTTCCGCTGCAGAATGCCTACATTTTGCAGAGCCAATAAACATACACCACCCCCACACACACTTACAACTGCACACGCATACACAGAGACAAGCATACACACACACACACACGGACCAGCTCCACCTCAGTGCTTCCTAAGCTGGGTGTGTTTGTGCTGGAGATTTAACTGAAAAGAAGCTCAGTGAAGACCCTCCCCCTGTTGACAGACAGATACAGCTGAGCCAATCCAGCTAGCCCCCTGCCTGCTACTCCTCAGTCTTTGTGGGAAGGGTCACTGGGCGTAACAAGTCAACAGTCAGGTTTGTTTCACTGAATCCTAGTGGTAACTTCTCAGCTCTCACAGTGTCCCTGGAGCACCAGTGGTGAGTGCAGGAGACAGGAGGCTCTGGTCTTGGTCTACATCACATATTTAGGGGGGGATGGTGGACGTTTGTGGGATGGGTGACCAGGGACCAGATGGTAAAGAAATCCTGACCCAGGCCTCACTGCATGCCTCTTGGCACTAAACCCAGTCACTGTAGTGCAACAGAAGAGGAATGATGGTGCTGCCTCTTAGCGTGACACAAGCCTGTCTAGAGAGCTGACTAACGCTCCCCAAACAGGTGTGCGAGTTAGTTCCCCCCAAAACTCTTTAGCTCCCTCAATGCCGATTTGTCCATATTTCACAATACTTTTGTACCGATGGCGTTCCCTTTTTTCTTCAGAAACGATGCAGCATGATTGAAAACATGCAGTAGAACAATACTACAGTATCAATACAGTCAGAAATGATTGACTAGACATTGAAACATCACATCCACCATTTTGTCCACTGTATTCTGTTTGAACATGAAGCAATAAGGGGCTTAGACTTGTACCATCAAATCAGATGCTCTGTACACTTGGGGACTCATAATATGACCATGATCCTTTTGGGGGGACCCCTCTGACATAATCTATAATGAAAGCAGGCAGCTGCAGATTCTCTCTTGAAAGGCATGGCTTTAGTCATGCCACACACATCATATCATGATTCATACAACAATAGGATTATTTTCCTGCTATGCATTATCATCACATTACAAATACACGTCCTATAACATGGTCCCAAAAAAAAGAGGATTCAAAATATAGCAAACACACTAATTCATGTCAAATTCAATCACATGGCACCAGAACACTACACTCTGTTTTTTAGTTGTTCTTTACAATTACCCTTACATGGCACTTTGAATGGAGTAACCTTGTCTATCAGTCACGCCTATGCGAAGAGAAGGACTGAAAAAAACCTCACAATTCAAGTAAAAGCCCTTTCTGACATGGAATGATCATACAGATAAGGTCCATTTTAAGTGCAAATGTAAGTGCACACCAATGCAGAGGGGGTCACAATGCCACTAAAGCTGATGGGGTGGGGGGGGCTCATGTCCCTTCTGTTCGGGGCTGGAGACCCCGCAGTGTCTGAGAACATTTATTGTGAGATAAGGCTTTGAGGAGAAGCGCACCTGTTAGACAGGGCCACACTGAGTTCCATTAGGGTTCCTGATACACCTTCTCATGGCCCAAAGCATCGTCACTAGCATCAGTCACCCACTGTCTGCTCTGGGGGATTCTCTCCCACTCCTGAGCAAGAATGGTCAAATCACACTCTACCTGCTGTAAGGGTCACCTGGGTAACTAGCTCTGCTGCTGCTGTTGTTATCGTTGCCGTTTGTGCCACTGCTGGGAGGGTAGGACCTGCGAGAGGAGGAGGAAGAGGAGAAGATCAGGGAGGAAGAGGGGCCTGGCTCAGAATTGTCCATTCGGCTGGCTACTTCAAACACGTTGTCGATGTCCATGGCCACTGAGAGTCCGGCCCCCGCACCTGAAGCATTGCTGGGGGGTTGTGGTTGGGAGACAAAGGGCAGCCCCCACACCGGGCCTGGTTCTGTGGGAGCGGACAAGTTCTCCAGGCTGAGAAGCAAGGTCTGGGAAGGCTGTGGCTGGGTGATAGTGAGGGGGCAGGCGGAGGAGGTGGAAATGGAGGCTGTAGAGTGGCCGGGGACAGGCAGGTTGGGGTCACTGTTGCTGGGCCGACAGGCTGCGGCGCCGGTCCGTGTCTGGGAGCCGCGGTGGATGCGATGGCTGACGATAATGTTGTTGCCGAAGCCGCCCATGGAGGCCATGGTGGTGCTCTGCTCCCGCTGGACCACCGCCGTCATGCCGCCCTCTGCGATAAGCCGGCGGATGCGCGCCAAGGCGTCCTCTCCCGGGGCATACTCTGGGGCCTCGCCTGGATAGAGGAGGGAGGAGTTCATTATCATATGAGCGATGATAATGAACTCTTTCAAGCTGCTGATTGATTTTTGTATTGGTGACTTTGCCACACAATGTAATGACATCTTAATTGGCCCCGGGGAGGAAGTTAACAACTGGTCCTTTTAGCAAAACGAGACCCAGTCCAGCCTTCTACCCATATAACGGAGAATATACCTTTCACTGATTCCCTCCTCTGCAAAACTGACAGTTGAACCACCCCTTCCAGAACATTTTACCATTTGCTGTCATAATGACCATATACAGTATATACAGCCAAGTATAAGTCAAGTCTCAAGTCCCTTTTGGCAATGGCTTTCTACCTGCTGTAGGTTAGGTCTCCCTTGGTCATTAGTCCATACTTGTATAAAAGAAATCACATCAGGCACTATTTAAATCAAAATACATTTCCTTTTAAAATGTAGACAGTTTACATTAATAAAAGTAATTGTACTGGATATGAAAACAATCAAACATAACATTTTAAAGTGCATGGTATTTTGTGGCAGACATTGTCTATATTTCACTTCATTGTGTCACACAAACAGAAAATCTGTCGGTGAGGGAAGATAAATAACAAATATTAATGTAAACCAAAATGACTGACAACTGCTCAACAACTACACTACTAAAGTGTCCTGTATATTAAACATAATTACCTTTATCCCTAAAATATACTTACTGACCTGGACACTTAACAGAAATACAATTTCCTGTAATAAGTAGCAAATGACATCCTGTGCCCTAAGACAGAGAACATTTCTGTTGCAGACAGAGCCAACGCTGTCATTGCTACCTGCTTGAGCCTTAGAAAGACTTTTGCATGGATTCTCCAAAAATGCAAGCAATCAACTTAATTTTCAACAGAATATATTTGAATGTAGCAAATAATCTCTGCTCTGACAGATGATTGTATGTTTCCTTTCTTCTTGCTGATCTTGTTGCGGTAGCCAGAGAACAGTCTGGAGGTTTTGGCAGGTGTTTGTTCTTCTTTTTCTTCACTACTTCTCTCCGTAACGGTGACTTTCCGTGCCTCAGCCAAAACAAGGTCAGAAAAAAAGGAATTAAATGATGTATATTATCAATAAAATAACAGTATATATTATACATGAAGAAAAAAAAACATTACTATTTGAATGCAAGTGACATGGTGACATTGTACCTACCAATCAGACTCTCCTTCAATTCAGCTTTATTTTCATGTGGTATGAGGACATCATGATCAAGTCAGAACAGGCAGAAAGATGGGTCCAGCTGTGCAGTCATTATGTAAATATTGTCACCAAATTGAGGTTTTGTTGCCTGTTCATCCAAGTGCTCCATTCTGACATTCACAAACACCCTCTGGAATCGGCGTTTGAGTGACTGCTGCAATGCTTTTACTAGACTGACTAGGTGATGACTTGTGCTCAGTATACTCTGCAGATGATAGTTGAGTGACAATACACAAGGAAGGGCCGCCCTGAGTAAAGTCAGTGGCCTGGACAAAAGGGTCCAATAGCTGGCTCCATTCCCTTGGTGATAAGCAGAGCTCCTTGGGCCTCAAGTAAAGTATTGAGGCTTTGTTGATTCAGATTGGTGACTACTTTAACAAGCTGGAGGATAGAATTCCATCTGGTAGACACAGCAGCAGGGACACTACTATTGACTCCGAACTCAGCTTCAAATGCTTCTTTCAGACCACAGGTACAGTGCCTTGCGAAAGTATTCGGCCCCCTTGAACTTTTAGACCTTTTGCCACATTTCAGGCTTCAAACATAAAGATATAAAACTGTATTTTTTTGTGAAGAATCAACAACAAGTGGGACACAATCATGAAGTGGAACGACATTTATTGGATATTTCAAACTTTTTTAACAAATCAAAAACTGAAAAATTGGGCGTGCAAAATTATTCAGCCCCCTTAAGTTAATACTTTGTAGCGCCACCTTTTGCTGCGATTACAGCTGTAAATCGCTTGGGGTATGTCTCTATCAGTTTTGCACATCAAGAGACTGAATTGTTTTCCCATTCCTCCTTGCAAAACAGCTCGAGCTCAGTGAGGTTGGATGGAGAGCATTTGTGAACAGCAGTTTTCAGTTCTTTCCACAGATTCTCAATTTGATTCAGGTCTGGACTTTGACTTGGCCATTCTAACACCTGGATATGTTTATTTTTGAACCATTCCATTGTAGATTTTGCTTTATGTTTTGGATCATTGTCTTGTTGGAAGACAAATCTCCGTCCCAGTCTCAGGTCTTTTGCAGACTCCTTCAGGTTTTCTTCCAGAATGGTCCTGTATTTGGCTCCATCCATCTTCCCATCAATTTTAACCATCTACCCTGTCCCTGCTGAAGAAAAGCAGGCCCAAACCATGATGCTGCCACCACCATGTTTGACAGTGGGGATGGTGTGTTCAGCTGTGTTGCTTTTACGCCAAACATAACGTTTTGCATTGTTGCCAAAAAGTTCAATTTTGGTTTCATCTGACCAGAGCACCTTCTTCCACATGTTTGGTGTGTCTCCCAGGTGGCTTGTGGCAAACTTTAAACGACACTTTTTATGGATATCTTTAAGAAATGGCTTTCTTCTTGCCACTCTTCCATAAAGGCCAGATTTGTGCAATATATGACTGATTGTTGTCCTATGGACAGAGTCTCCCACATCAGCTGTAGATCTCTGCAGTTCATCCAGAGTGATCATGGGCCTCTTGGCTAGATCTCTGATCAGTCTTCTCCTTGTATGAGCTGAAAGTTTAGAGGGACGGCCAGGTCTTGGTAGATTTGCAGTGGTCTGATACTCCTTCCATTTCAATATTATCGCTTGCACAGTGCTCCTTGGGATGTTTAAAGCTTGGGAAATCTTTTTGTATCCAAATCCGGCTTTAAAATTCTTCACAACAGTATCTCGGACCTGCCTGGTGTGTTCCTTGTTCTTCATGATGCTCTCTGCGCTTTTAACGGACCTCTGAGACTATCACAGTGCAGGTGCATTTATACGGAGACTTGATTACACACAGGTGGATTGTATTTATCATCATTAGTCATTTAGGTCAACATTGGATCATTCAGAGATCCTCACTGAACTTCTGGAGAGAGTTTGCTGCACTGAAAGTAAAGGGGCTGAATAATTTTGCACGCCCAATTTTTCAGTTTTTGATTTGTTAAAAAAGTTTTAAATATCCAATAAATGTCGTTCCACTTCATGATTGTGTCCCACTTGTTGTTGATTCTTCACAAAAAAATACAGTTTTATATCTTTATGTTTGAAGCCTGAAATGTGGCAAAAGGTCGCAAAGTTCAAGGGGGCCGAATACTTTCGCAAGGCACTGTAGTATGTAGTAAGCTGCAAAGTTTAGTTACCTTAGCCATCATACTGTGTATCATTTTTGTTTCCTTTAGTCCATAGTCCATAGTTTCCTGCAGTTGGTTTGGATAGCTTCAACATCGGCATTGTACTCTTCACCACATTCTTCCCATAGGCTGGGGTTATCCAAATCATCATGATCATTGCTTGCTTTAGGGAAACAAACTGTGAAGGGCTTTTTCTTACTTGCAGCATTATCACACATGACATAATCTAACTTATGTTTTATACCAAAATTATCACATATTACTTCAAATGTATCACTGATTCTAAAGTAATACTGCAAAAAAACACAGCAAAGGAATACACTTTTTGACCTAAATGCAAAGCCTTATGTTTGTGGAAAATCGAAGACAACACATCACTGAGTAACTGCATCCTTATTTTCAACTATGGTGGTGGCTGCATCATGGTATGGGTACGCCTGAAAAGTTTTTCAGGATTAAAATAAACTGACGGAGCTAAGCACAGGCAAAATCCCACAGAAAAACCTTCAGTCTGCTTTACACCAGACTTTGGGAGAGGAATTCACCTTTCAGCAGGACAACAACCAAATATACACCGGAGTTGCTTACCAAGAAGACAGTGAATGTTTCTGAGTTGCCAAGTTACAGTTTTAACTTAAATCTGCTTGAACCCTTGGACTACAATGGTCGCGCCCCCACGTAAATCTAATTAACATTTAAAAAATCCCCATCTGTTTAAGAGAGAGATATTTTTTTGCATGGGTTGCATCTCAATCCACCGCATCCGCCAATATCGCCCTCCGCATCTGCTATGAAAGGTGGCAGAGCTAGAGTTGTTTGTCAGACCATGAGACATCCCTCAATTCGGTCTACTCACGAAAACGCCTGTAGCATCCGAACTGACTTTCCTCTATGGAAAGTTGAGACTCTCACAAACATAAGAGTGTTCTCCGTTTTTCCCTAGGACGCCCATTTGACCAAGAACCCGATGGTTACTCTGACAGAGCTCCAGAGTTCCTCTGTGGAGATGGGAGAACCTTCCAGAAGGACAATCATCTCTGCAGCATTCCAAATATCAGGCCTTTATGGTAGAAGCCACTAATCAGTAAAAAGGTACATGACAGCCCACTTGGATTTTGCCAAAAAGCACCTAAAGGACAGACCATGAGAAACAAGATTCTCTGGTCTAATGAAACCAAACGTCACGTCTGGAGGGAAACCTGGCACTATCCCTACGGTGAAGCAAGGTGGTGGCAGCATCATGCTGTGGGGATTTTTTCAGTGGCAGGGACTGGGAGACTAGTCAGGATCGAGGGGAAGATGAACGGTGCAAAGTACAGAGAGATCCTAGATTAAAACCTGCTCCAGAGCGCTCAGGCCCTCAGACTGGGGCAAAGGTTCACCTTCCAACAGGATAACGACCCTAAGCACACAGCTAAGACAATGTAGGAGTGGCTTCGGCACAAGTCTGTGAATGTCCTTGTTTTTATTCATAATACATATGCAAAAATGTCTTTAAAAAAATCAGTTTTTGCTTTGTCATTATGGGGTGTGGGAAATATGTGGAAAAGTCAAAGGGTCTGAATACTTTCAGAATGCACTGTAAATCTTAAAAAATAAAATAAAATAAAAACACTTTTCTTCCACTTTGACATTACAGAACAGTTTGTGTAGACTGTTGACAAAAAATGACAAATACATTTTAATCCCACTTTGTAAATGTAACAGAATTTCAAGGGGGGTGATGACTTTTCCCTGCTGTAAAAGCATTTCTCCTACCCTTCAATTGACTTTTGATGCCACCCTGTCTGAAGATATAACTAGGGGAAAGACTGCTTTAAAACCATGTAAGAACGTACAATAAGAGGGGTCTTTAGGCATTCTGAAAGGGAGAGTAGTAGGTGGGACTGGGAGGATTACCAGTGTTGGCTGTGGAGGTGCCGGCTTCTGTTGAAGAGTCCCCCATGGCACTGGCCTCGGCCTGGCTGGTTTGTGGCTGCTCCAGACCTCCCTGGGTCTCACGGCTTGTGGACGGGACCTCTTGACGGGCTTCTACTGAGATTAGTAGTGAGAGAGAAATCATTAATACACTAACATTTCTTCAACAAAACTAAATTGCAACACTAAACTGCACAGTAAATTAGATGGGACAGAAATGTGTTGAAGGTTAACAGCTGTGTAAAATACTAAATAATACTTGTACTGCTGAATATTAATTGAAAGGCAATGTGTCATTGAGCATGGGTCTGATTGGATCTCAGTGTTTTGTTTTCACACAGGGAAACAATGAAAGTCTCCTCCTACCATAAGCAGCAGCGTGGGAGGTGCTGGGCCCGGAGAGGTCCATCTCTGTCTGCGTCTCGGCGTTCTGCAGCTGCACGATGGGCGTCTGAGTGCCCTGTGAGGTCACCGAGGGGGCGGGGTGTCGGGGCTGGAGGCCAATGGCGTTCATCAGACCCATGTCTCTGTCAAGTCTCCAGCTGGAGCGACTGGGGGCCCTTGGAGTGGGCAAACATATGACGTGATGGATGGATACTCATTACACAGTATAGAGTTGCACATTTCAGAAACTTCCCCAAAATCCCCCATTTTTTTAAGTTGAAGGATTTCTGGAAAACCTAAGAATTTTGGGAAAGTTTCTGTAATTTGACATAGTTCAGTGAACACAGTGAGCAGACCAGAGAGGACATGTAAGAGAAAGAGGTGACAACATCTCTTTGGTCCTAGACTCCTCACCCTGGTCGATCTGTACCGCGGGTCCTGCTGGTTCCACCACCGCTGTTGACTGTGAATATGGGCTCGGTGCTCGCTTCGGCCGGGCTCTCTCCGTCACTCCGGTACAACCTGGAGAACAGACAGACAGCACGACATCATTATTCATTGGCACCGACGATGTCGTCATAATCAGATCTCTCTAATGAGGAGAAATTACTTAACTTCTTATGGCTGGGGGGCAGTATTGAGTAGCTTGGATGAATAAGTTGCCCAAACTAAACGGCTTGCTCCTCAGTCTCAGTTGCTAATATATGCATATTATTATTAGTATTGGATAGAAAACACTAAAGTTTCCAAAACTGTGAAAATATTGTCTGTGAGTATAACAGAACTGATATTGCAGGCGAAACCCTGAGGAAAATCAAACCAGGAAGTGGCTTCTATTTTGAAAACTCCATGTTCCATAGCCTGCCTTTGCTCCATTTAAAGGGATATCAACCAGATTCCTTTTCCTATCGCTTCCTCAAGGTGTCAACAGTCTTTAGACATAGTTTAAGACTTTTATTTTGAAAAATGAGCGAGAAAGATAACATCGCTTCATTGTATGGCCGGGTGCCAGCAGCGTTTTGTATGCGTAACAGTTTGGGCAGCCATTGCCTTTCCCTCTCCGACTGAAAAAGACAGTTGCGGTTGATATATTATCGACTATATATTTTAAACTTCTTATGGCTGCCATCCTGTTAACGGGATAATTGTCATCAACAACCGCTGAATTGCATAGCGCCACATTCAAATAATATTACTAAAAATATTTATATTCATGAAATCACAAGTGCAATATAGCAAAACATAGCTTAGCCTTTTGTTAATCCACCTGTCGTGTCAGATTTTGAAAATATGCTTTACAGCGAAAGCAATCCAAACGTTTGTGTAAGTTTATCGATCGCTCGACAAAACATTATGTACACTTAGCATCAAGTAGCTTGGTCACGAAAATCAGAAAAGCAATCAAATTAATCGTTTACCTTTGATGATCTTCGGATGTTTTCACTCACGAGACTCCCAGTTACACAATAAATGTTCCTTTTGTTCCATAAAGATCATTTTTATATCCAAAATACCTCAGTTTGTTTGGCGCGTTATGTTCATAAATCCACAGGAAAGAGGGGTCACGACAACGCAGACAAATTCCAAATAGTATCCGTAATGTCCACAGAAATATGTCAAAAGTTTTTTTATAATCAATCCTCAGGTTGTTTTTAATGTAATCATCACACACAATGACCTCTTTACAGACCAATAATTGACCCTCTCCAATCTGGAGGGTTCCCTTTTCTACTGGCTATTATAATAATAACACCAGAGACCAAATTAATCCAAATGACTGCCAGCGTTGGAGGTGGTGGTAAGGACTGCCTGAACTCAAGATACCGGGAATACACCTTTGCACACAAAGTGTATTTTGATGACAACAAAGCAAACAATTCACTCATACACCGTCCCGATAGGGTCCAGTCTATCAGGTATAAGCGTTACAATGGACAGACAGGAGCACTACTCACACGGGCCTGCAGATGACCAGGTCTCCTTTGTTGGTCCCGTAGGCCAGGCCCATCCCCGGGTCTGGAAGCCATCTGGCTGAATTGATGCTGACGTGTCGCCGCTGGTCCGGAGCCATGGGGTACACCACATTAAACACCATCTAAGGAACAAATAGAGAACACACACAAACAAACATCAACAAGCGTACAAGTCAAGAACAGATTTTGTCTTACTGGAAAGCAAGGGGTCATTGGAGAAATATATATATGTTTTTTTAAAGCAAATAAAATGTCTATGTTCCATCTGATCTAACCTTTTCATGCTGGTTTCGAATAATTTAATGGCTTTATAATGTCTGTAATGGCCAGACAGACAGTCATTTAAAAGCCATTGAAGAATGTATCAGTAGTTTTATGGTGCTTCTACAGTGAATAGAAGGGCTGGGAATTGCCAGGAATCAACCTTACGATATGATCACAATACTTAGGTCCCGATTTGATATTTTTGCAATTCTCACAATTTTATATTTTCTATATATTCAATTCTACAATTCTCGCCTGGTTCACCAACTACTTTTCTGATAGAGTTCAGATTGTCAAATCGGAGGGCCTGTTGTTCGGGCCTCTGGCAGTCTATGGGGGTGCCACAGGGTTCAAATCTTGGGCCAACTGTCTTCTCTGTATACATCAATGATGTCGCTCTTGCTGCTGGTGAGTCTCTGATCCACCTCTACGCAGACGACACCATTCTGTATACGTCTGGCCCTTCTTTGGACACTGTGTTAACAACCCTTCAGACGAGCTTCAATGCCATACAACTCTCCTTCCGTGGCCTCCAACTATTCTTAAATGCAAGTGAAACTAAATGCATGCTATTCAACCGATCGCTGCCTGCACCTCCCCGCCTGTCCAGCATTACTACTCTGGACGGTTCTGACTTAGAATATGTGGACAACTACAAATACCTAGGTGTCTGGTTAGACTGTAAACTCTCCTTCCAGACTCACATCAAACATCTCCAATCCAAAGTTAAATCTAGAATTGGCTTCCTATTTAGCAACAAAGCATCCTTCACTCATGCTGCCAAACATAGCCTTGTAAAACTGACCATCCTACCGATCCTCGACTAAAGTCCCCCTTTATCTCAGCTCGCTGGTCACCATAGCAGCACCCACCTGTAGCACACGCTCCAGCAGGTATATCTCTCTGGTCACCCCCAAAACCAATTCTCCCTTTGGCCGCCTCTCCTTCCAGTTCTCTGCTTCCAGTGACGGGAACGAACTACAAAAATCTCTGAAACTGGAAACACTTATCTCCCTCACTAGCTTTAAGCTCACAGATTACTGCACCTGTACATAGCCCATCTATAATTTAGCCCAAACAGCTACCTCTTCCCCTACTGTATTTATTTATTTTGCTCCTTTGCACCCCATTATTTATATTTCTACTTTGCACATTCTTCTACTGCAAATCTACCATTCCAGTGTTTTACTTGCTATTTTGCATTTACTTTGCCACCATGGCCTTATTTTGCCTTTACCTCCCTTATCTCACCTCATTTGCTCACATTGTATATAAACTTATTTTTCTACTGTATGTTTGTTTTACTCCATGTGTAACTCTGTTGTTGTATGTGTCGAACTGCTTTGCTTTATCTTGGCCAGGTCGCAATTGTAAATGAGAACTTGTCCTCAACTTGCCTACCTGGTTAAATCAAGGTGAAATAAAAAAATTAAAAAAATATATGTATTGCGATTCAATACTGTGACTGTACTGCAATTGCATAGTCTAAACATATTGCTCACCTGCTGCAGAGGGACAAGAGAGAGCCATGAGAAAACAAAATTGGCTCCCTATTTAAAAAGAAGATGGAGAACAAGATATGAAGTAAAAATACTTTTGGTGCAGGTACAGCCAACTACAGCAAAAATAATATTGCGATATTGCCAAAACGATACATCAACCAAAATAATATCCTGATATGTAACTGTATGGTTTTGTTCCACCATCACTAGTGAATAGGTGGAATATGATTGTTATTGGTCAGATTTGAGGCAGTTCTATAGGAAATAATGGGTACTTCAAGCTGCATTATTTAACTTTTTGTTGTGACTGACCAAATTCACAAAGAAATGTGAGTTATAGATCTGTCATTCTCATTGAAAGCAAGTCTAAGAAGTGGTAGATCTGTTCTATGTGCGCTATTCCTTCTCTTCCCGATCTTAAGTTCAGTTTTGGCGTCTTTTACTTTCCTTTTTGTACACCAGCTTCAAACAGCTGAAAATACAGTATTTTTGGTAATGGAAAATATATTTCATAGTGGTTTGGATGGTACAATGATTCTATACACCAGTGGTTCCCAAACTGTGGGGCGTACCCTGTCAGCAGAGGCGGGCCGGGCCGGGTTGGAACACCTGTATTTGGGGATTTTCATTCTTTCATTCATTCATTCTTTCTTCTCTGCAGATCCTCTCAATCTCTGTCAGTTTTGATTGGGAGCGTCGCTGCACAGCTATTTTCAGGTCTCTCCAGAGATGTTCGATTGGGTTAAAGTCCGGGATCTGGCTGGGCCACTCAACGACATTCACAAACTTGTGCCGAAGCCACTCCTGCATGGTCTTGGCTGTGTGCTTAGGGTCATTTTCCTGTTGGAATGTGAACCTTCTAGCAGTTTATCATCAAGCATCTCTGGACTTTGCTTCATTCATCTTTCCCTCGATCCTGACTAGTCTTCCAGTCCCTGCTGCTGAAAAACATCCCCACAGCATGATGCTGCCACCACCATGCTTCACCGTAGGGATGGTGCCAGGATTCCTTCAGGCCAAAGAGTTCAATGTTGGTTTCATCAGACCAGAGAACCTCTCATGGTCTAAGAGTCCTTTAGGTGCTTTTTGGCAAACTCCAAGTGGGCTGTCATGTGCCTTTTACCTCCCTGACCAAGGCCCTTCTTCCCCGAATGCTCAGTTTGGCCGGGCGGCCAGCTCTAGGAAGAGTCTTGGTGGTTCCAAACTTCTTCCATTTAAGAATGATGGAGGCCAATGTGTTCTTGGGGACCACCAATGCTGCAGAAATGTTTTGGTACCCTTTGTGCCTCAACACAATCCTGTCTCAGAGCTCTGCGGACAATTCCTTCAACCTCATGGCTTGGTTTCTGCTCTGACATGAACTGTCAACTGTGGGACCTTATATAGACAGGTGTGTGCCTTTCCAAATCAGGTCCAATCAATTGAATTTACCATAGGTGGACATCAATCAAGTTGTAGAAACATCACAAGGATGATAAATGGAATTTATCACAAGTCTCATAGCAAAGACATTTGCAAAAATGTCTAAAAAACTGTTTTTGCTTTGTCAAATTTAGAAAAACTCCATAACGTAACAAAATCTAGTTTGAGAAACAGATGCCTCACACAAGTCCTCAACTGGCAGCTTCATTAAATAGTACCCCCAAAACACCAATCTCAACGTCAAGAGTGAAGAGGCGACTCCTGGATGCTGGCCTTCTAGGCAGAGTTCCTCTGTCCAGTGTCTGTGTTCTTTTGCCCATCTTAATCTTTTATTGGCCAGTCTGAGATATGGCATATTCATTGCAACACTGCCTAGAAGGCCAACATCCCGGAGTCACCTCTTCACTGTTGACATTGAGACTGGTTTTGCGGGTATTTTTTAATGAAGCTGCCAGTTGAGGACTTGTGTGAGGCGTCTGTTTCTCAAACTAGACACTCTAATGTACTTGTCCTCTTGCTCAGTTGTGCACTGGGGCCTCCCACTCCTCTTTCTATTCTGGTTAGAGACAGTTTGCGCTGTTCTGTGAAGGGGGTAGGACACAGCGTTGAACGAGATCTTCAGTTTCTTGGCAATTTCTCACATGGAATAGCCTTAATTTCTCAGAACAAGAATAGACTGACGAGTTTCAGAAGAAAGTTATTTGTTTCTGGCCATTTTGAGCCTGTTATCAAACCCACAAATGCTAATGCTCCAGACACTCAACTAGTCTAAAGAATGTCAGTTTTATTGCTTCTTAAATGAGCACAATAGTTTTCAGCTGTGCTAACATAATTGCAAAAGGGTTTTCTAATAATCAATTTGCCTTTTAGAATGATAAACTTGGATTAGCTAACACAACGTGCCATTGGAACACAGGAGCGATGGTTGCTGATAATAGGCCTCTGTACGCCTTTGTAGATATTCAGTTTGATAAAAATCGGCAGGTTCCAGCTACAATAGTCATTTACAACATAACAATGTATTTCTGATCCATTTGATGTTATTTTAATGGACAAAAAATGTGCTTTTCTTTCAAAAACAATGACATTTCTAAGAGACCCCAAACTTTTGAAAAGTAGTGTATGAGACAGGCAAATACCTTTCACTGAGCTGTGTAAAGATAGACTGACAGGGGTGAGACAATTAATTGTAATTTATCTTAATGTTATTTTGCTGTTTACAGGTGCACTATACTTCTGACCCAATGCAGCCAGGTCCCATCTACTTTTTAACTCTTGAAAGTGTTGCTTGTTTGGTGTCTGCTGTGAAGGAATACCACAACAAGTGAACTACTTGATTGACGAAGGCGTCATCCAGCAAAAGGCAGCAGCGCAGTCATGTGAAGGACAGCAATTTGATAGGAGTCAACATCCAACAGCTGGTTAGACTGGAGTATGGTACAGTGCTGGTGGAAAGCTATGGCTGGCATCAACACCTGACTCCGTACTTCAGGTCGCTGCCATAGATCAAGCAGTATCAGCACTTCAGGTGAATACCATTTTCATTGCATTGTATGAGGTTTTTCTTCTTATCTAAACTTGGGAGATGAATTGATGTTGTAATGTCTTCTGCATTTCTTTTGTTATTTCCTGTTTTTACAGCTTTGATGCTCTGGAGCCTGGTGTTGTCGCCAAGGCATGTTCAGACTGTAGGGACCAGGTTTCAGCTGCTGTGCAACACTGACATCTTTCCTCCCATAGATGGTCTGCCTGTATAAGCACCACCTGGACTGGACACAGCTAGACAAACTTACTTTGAGAAGATCACAGAGTTTTGCGACGATGAATGACTCTCTCCTAACACACTACTACAATTGTTTATTTTATTTTATCCTGCTGCTCAGCCACCTTACCCCTTATTGTAGGCATATACAGTGGGGCAAAAAAGTATTTAGTCAGCCACCAATTGTGCAAGTTCTCCACTTAAAAAGATGAGAGAGGCCTGTAATTTTCATCATAGGTACACTTCAACTATGACAGACAAAATGAGAAAAGAAATCCAGAAAATCACATTGTAGGATTTTTTATTAATTTATTTGCAAATTATGGTGGAAAATATGTATTTGGTCAATAACAAAAGTTTATCTCAATACTTTGTTATATACCATTTGTTGGCAATGACAGAGGTCAAATGTTTTCTGTAAGTCTTCACAAGGTTTTCACACACTGTTGCTGGTATTTTGGCCCATTCCTCCATGCAGATCCCCTCTAGAGCAGTGATATGTTTTGGGGCTGTTGCTGGGCAACACAGACTTTCAACTCCCTTCAAAGATTTTCTATGGGGTTGAGATCTGGAGACTGGCTAGGCCACTCCAGGACCTCGAAATGCCTCTTACGAAGCCACTCCTTCGTTGCCCGGGCGGTGTGTTCGGGATCATTGTCATGCTGAAAGACTCAGCCACGTTTCATCTTCAATGCCCTTGCTGATGGAAGGAGGTTTTCACTCAAAATCTCACGATACATGGCCCCATTCATTCTTTCCTTTACACGGATCAGTCGTTCTGGTCCCTTTGCAGAAAAACAGCCCCAAAGCATGATGTTTCCACCCCCATGCTTCACAGTAGGTATGGTGTTCTTTGGATGCAACTCAGCATTCTTTGTCCTCCAAACACGACGAGTTGAGTTTTTAACAAAAAGTTATATTTTGGTTTAATCTGACCATATGACATTCTCCCAATCTTCTTCTGTATCATCCAAATGCTCTCTAGCAAACTTCAGATGGGCCTGGACATGTACTGGCTTAAGCAGGGGGACACGTCTGGCACTGCAGGATTTGAGTCCCTGGCGGCGTGGTGTTACTGATGGTAGGCTTTGTTACTTTGGTCCCAGCTCTCTGCAGGTCATTCACTAGGTCCCCCCGTGTGGTTCTGGGATTTTTGCTCACTGTTCTTGTGATAGTTTTGACCCCACGGGGTGAGATCTTGCGTGGAGCCCCAGATCTAGGGAGATTATCAGTGGTCTTGTATGTCTTCCATTTCTTAATAATTGCTCCCACAGTTAATTTCTTCAAACCAAGCTGCTTACCTATTGCAGATTCAGTCTTCCCAGCCTGGTGTCCTTTGACAGCTCTTTGGTCTTGGCCATAGTGGAGTTTGGAGTGTGACTGTTTGAGGTTGTGGACAGGTGTCTTTTATACTGATAACAAGTTCAAACAGGTGCCATTAATACAGGTAACAAGTGGAGGACAGAGGAGCCTCTTAAAGAAGAAGTTACAGGTCTGTGAGAGCCAGAAATCTTGCTTGTTTGTAGGTGACCAAATACTTATTTTCCACCATAATTTGCAAATAAATTCATTAAAAACCCTACAATGTGATTTTCTGGATTTTTTTTCTCATTTTGTCTGTCATAGTTGAAGTGTACCTATGATTAAAATTACAGGCCTCTCTCATTTTTTTAAGTGGGAGAACTTGCACAATTGGTGGCTGACTAAATACTTTTTTGCCCCACTGTAACTACCTTTCACTGATATCGTTATTGATATTGTTCTTCTACATACTGTATATTATTTGATTTATATTGACACTATCTATTACTGATATCGCTACTATTCAAGTAACCATTTGACTGTACCATTTACACCATCTGTAAAGACCCATCTACTTAGCGAGATGTGGCCAGTTGTGTCAAGTACTTAAGTAAAAATACTTTCAAGTACTACTTAAGTATTTTTTGGAGGTATCTGTACTTTACTATTTATATATTTGGCAACTTTTACTTCACTACATTTCGAAATAAAATAATGTACTTTTTAGTCCATACATTTTCCCTGACAACCAAAAGTACTCGTTACATTTTGACAGGAAAATTGTCCAATTCACACACTTATCAAGAGAACATCCCTGGTCATCCCTACTGCATCTGATCTGCATCACTAAACACAAATGCTTTGTTTGTAAATTGTCTGAGTGTTGGAGTGTGCCCCTGGCTATCCGTCAATAAAAAATGTAATTGTGCCGTCTGGTTTGCTAATAAAAGGAATTTGAAATGATTTATACTTTTACTTTTGATACTTAACTACATTTTAGCAATTCCATTTACTTTTGATACATAAGTATTTTTAAAACCAAAAACTTTGACTTTTACTCAAGTAGTATTTTACTGGGTGACTTTTATTTTTACTTCAGTCATTTTCTATTAAGGTATCTTTACAATTTAGTACTTTTTCCACCAGATGTGGCTGGGGATTATAGCATTTCTTTCACATGACCAATCAATTTAGACAAGTGTGTCTGGGTAAGCGTCATCTAATATTTCTAAAATATTTTTTATCTGAACACTTTCTGTTTACCTGGAATTTTCCCTTATTGTAGGCTACTACCTTTAATCTTTACTATACTACTCACTGTTTAGCACATGACCTCACATGTGAATCCTTAAAGAGATGGATGGGGCTGGGTGGGTGTGAACAATGCTGCATGGGTGTTGACAAAGGAGTGCTCTCCAGTAGGTACCAAAATATTCAAAGGCACTTTTCTCAAAAATTAGTTTACAAGTTTAGCAACTTTCAAAGAATAATTTCTTTCCCAGTGTTCCTCAAATGCAGTGTAAGATATACCATTTTGTAGCTCTGAGTCTTTACTTTTATCCATGTAAAAATGTTGCTAGATAAGACCGATTTGAGCCAGTTGGTCACAAATGAGTAGAATTGATTGAAATAAGCTTTAAACCTAAATTGGCATCCAAAACAGCAATTATCCAAGAAATATGTTTCACAAGGTATATACTACCTTGTGAAACATCATGAGAATGGCTGCAAGTGTTTAGATAAGCATGAGATTCTCTTTTTTCATCCTATTTATTGAATATCGGAAAAATGATCGGCCAATACAAATATAGAATTTAAAAGATCAACATCGGCCAATAATATAAGTCAACCGATATATCGGTCAGGATCTACAGTACCAGTCAAAAGTTTGGACACATGTACTCATTCAAGGGTTTTTCTTAATTTGTACTATTTTCTACATTGTAGAATAATAGTGAATACATCAAAACTATGAAATAACACATGGAATCATGTAGTATCCCAAAAAGTGTTAAACAAATCAAAATATATTTCATATTTGAGATTCTTCAAAGTAGCCACCCTTTGCCTCGATGACATCTTTACATGCTGACCCAAACCAGACGCGCACGCGTGCCTGAGTGCGCCATCGCGTCACTGAGTGCGCCATCGCATGTTGATTTTGTACCCTCACACTCGCATTCTCTCACATTCTCTCAACCACGCATTCTCTCAACCAGCCTCACCTGGAATGCTTTTCCAACAGTCTTGAAGGAGTTCCCACAGATGTTGAGCACTCGTTGGCTGAATAATTCCTTGTGTGTTATTTCATAGTTTTGATGTCTTCACTATTATTATACAATGTAGAAAATAGTAAAAAATTAAGAAAAACCCTTGAATGAGTAGGTGAGTCCAAACATTTGACTGGTACTGTATATATTTCATGAGCCTTCTTATATTTCCTTGATATATGACACTTCAAAATATGACACTTCACACACTGTGTGTTTTTTCTCATTCATGAATGTGTTATTCAATGCGTTTCTATAGTAAAGGCCAAACTCAATATTTCATCACATTTTTTATTTTTCTTGGACACCTATATGGATCCTAAAATGCAAAATCAAATAGCCAAATGATCCATGGTATGACCATCTTAAACCCCCCCTACTTATCCTACTATGTTCTCCCTCATTGTTGACCTCCACACCCACACACTACTGACATAGGTTAACAGCAACATGTAACCAGGGTCATGTTCACTATGGAATACAACAGAAACAAAAATATTTTTCTCACCCTGATGGAGGTCTCGCCGCCGTGGGGCTGCTGCAGCCGGAACACTTGCGCCACCATGTGGTCAGTGGAGGGATGTAGCAGGATCCTGCGAGATGCTAGGCCCACCATCACGTAGCAGCCCATGGGAGACAGGCTCACCGAGATGGCATTGGGACCTGAGGGAGAAGAAAGACAAACTGACAAGGTTGGTAAGATTCTTCTAGGTTAATATTGTAGTATAGTTTAGGTTCACTAAAAATAATATCCTCTTTTGTGCACTAATTTATTAGATTCAATGTTTTATACTCAACAGAAATATAAACGTTCCATGTTTCATGAGTTGAAATAAAAGTGTTCCATAAGCACAAAAAGCTTATTTCTCCAACATTTTGTGCACAAATTTGTTTACATCCCTGCTAGTGAGCATTTCTCCTTTGCCAAGATAATCCATCCACTTTACAGGTGTGGCATATAAAGTAGCTGATTCAATAGCATGATCATTACACAGGTGTACCTTGTGCTGGGGGCAATTAAAGGCCACTAAAATGTGCAGTTTTGTCCCACAACACAATGCAACAGATGTCTCACGTTTGGAGGGAGCGTGCAATTGGCATGCTGACTGCAGGAATGTCCACCAGACCTGTTGCCAGAGAATTGAATGTTAATTTCTCTACCATAAGCCGCCTCCAATGTTGTTTTAGAGAATTTGGTAGTACGTCCAACCGGCCTCACAGCCATAGACCACATGTAACCACGCCAGCCCAGGACCTACACATCCGGCTTCTTCACCTGCAGGATCATCTGAGACCAGCCACCCAGACAGCTGATGAAACTGAGGGTTATTTATTTCTTTAATAAAGACGTTGTGAAGGGAAAACCAAATTCTGATTGACTGGGCCTGGCTCCCAAGTGGGTGGGTCACCCATGGCTGTGCCCCTTCCCAGTCATGTGAAGTCCATAGATTAGGGCCTAATGAATTTATTTACATTGACTGATTTCCTCATATGAACTGTAACTCAGTAAAATCATTGATATTGTTGCACATTGCATTTATATTTTTGTTCAGTATAGATTCTCTAGTTCAGTGTCGCAAACCTCTCCTCAAGTACCCCCAGACGTTCCACGCATTTGTCGTATTCCAGAACTAGCAAACCTGATTCAACTAATGAGGTGATTAGTTGAACAATGGAATCAGGTCTGCCATCACTGGAATACCTGGAATACATGGATTGGCCGGGGGTACTTGAAGAAAAGGTTTGGGAAAGACTGCTATAGTTCTATCCTGGAAGTCAAGTCCATGACGGCAATACTTTCTAAATAATATATAGCAATAATATCCCATTTAGCAAACTCTTTTATCCAAAGTGACTTTTATCCATGCATGCATACATTATTTAAGTACAGATAAATTGATCCCACTGGAAACCAACCGGGAATCAAACCCACTATCCTGGCGTTGCAAGTACCATGCTCTACCAATTAAGCTACAGAGGACCACGTGATATGACTTACCAAATCTCTTGGTGTAGAGCATCTCCCCCAGGTTGTGAGGGGCCAGGGAGTACACGGCCAGGATGCCCTCGTCAGGGAAGCCCCGCTGGCTGCTAGGTATGAACACGGCCAGGAGCAGCCCGTCCGCTGAGATGTCACAACTGGCGTCGTTGTATATCTTACAGTTTGGCACCAGCACATTCACAGAGGCTGGAGGGGTGTGGAATACACTCAAGCACGCAGGCACACACAGGATGTCAATACTACAGTTTAATTTTGCACACACACATGCATACACACTTTGTTATTCTATCTTTGTGGGGACCTAAAATGTATTTCCATTCAAAATCATATTTTCCCTAACACAAACCCTAACCCCTCACCCTAATGCCGACCCTAATTTTAACCTTAACCGTAAACCTAACTCCTAAGCTGAAAATAGCTTTTGTCCTCATGGGGACGTGGGAAATGTCCCCACGACGGCGAATTGTCCTGGTTTTACTATTCTTGTGGGGACCTAAAATGCCCAGAAATCCCCACAAGAATAGGATAACACACACGTCAATACTACGCAATTAGGGCAAGAAAACAAGATGGGGCTTGTTTAGGATCATGTAACGTTACAGAATGTTTAGAGAAGTGCATTGTGTAGAACAGATACGACTGCCTGTCAGATGGAATATGGAATCATGGCATCTTGATTCATTCTATTTCTACCTGCAACATTCTGAACATTTCACATACCGTTGCTGATCTCAGGCAGGTCGAATTTGGTGAAGTCCCACCACTGCAGCCGGTAGGTGGTGTTGGCTATGTTACTAGCCACCGCCGACTGGCCGTCCCCGATGGAGGCACCTGAGAGACAGGAGAAAAACATTTTGGTCAGTGGAAAAGAGCATTGGAAGTGAAGTAGGAAAAGGACTGGCTACCATTATTGCAGACAGCAGAAATGAACACAATCAAATGGATAACATTGAGATGTATGAGAGCAGTCAACAAGTCAGTTGTTGCACTTGTTGCACACTTAAACTGTACTGCGCTAGCTTGGATATCCTCTTCTACACCTTTCAGAATGGTTCCACCAACTATAAAGGATGGGTAATCAGGCCAGTGAAATACAGCTCAGCTTGACACAGTATTGGTTTAAGGGTTTTAAAGTGCACTCGTCTTATAGACCACTATAATAATGATGACATGAGTACAGGACAATTGGATCACTTCAAACCACATGCTCTATAAGCAGAGTGCACTTTAGTGGGACAATCTTGGTTATTACCTGCTAAGACTCTGTTGACAGAGGAGTGAGTGGCAAGGCCAGGCTGTCCCCTCTCGTGGAAGATCCCAGCGTAGGGCAGATACTCAGGCAACAGGAACCGCCGGGGAACAAAGCGCCCCAGCGAAGGAGCAGACATCCTGGCGTTGCGCGGTGTTCTGTGCCTCGTCCTGTCGCCGTTATCACTGTTAAACACACCCACAGTTATTGGGAAAACAGAGGCTATTGGGAGACTTGTGGTGAAGCTAAGGGTTCAAAGTAGGATCATTGAACTCTGATTTCAAGACTAGTCCACCTCCCACACCATCGGTTGTGTAGATGCAGCTATATGCCTCAACCAAAATGAATAGAATAGATAAGCAACATAAATCTGGACAGTATATGGTTCTTATCTTTTCCAACAAGATGGCCTGGGACATCTACTTAACCCATTTTATCCCCTCCTCCACTTATTTCAACAGAAGACAACTTTGAGGTCTGAAAACAACTGGCATAATTTGATTGAAGAGGGTAATATCCCTTTAAAAAAGGTGGAATCCTTATTTTCTACATCCATATTTGGACCTATAAATTAATTACAGTGCCTTGCAAAAGTATTCGGCCCCCTTGAACTTTGCGACCTTTTGCCACATTTCAGGCTTCAAACATAAAGATATAAAACTGTATTTTTTTGTGAAGAATCAACAACAAGTGGGACACAATCATGAAGTGGAACGACATTTATTGGATATTTCAAACTTTTTTAACAAATCAAAAACTGAAAAATTGGGCGTGCAAAATTATTCAGCCCCTTTACTTTCAGTGCAGCAAACTCTCTCCAGAAGTTCAGTGAGGATCTCTGAATGATCCAATGTTGACCTAAATGACTAATGATGATAAATACAATCCACCTGTGTGTAATCAAGTGTCTGTATAAATGCACCTGCACTGTGATAGTCTCAGAGCTCCGTTAAAAGCGCAGAGAGCATCATGAAGAACAAGGAACACACCAGGCAGGTCCGAGATACTGTTGTGAAGAAGTTTAAAGCCGGATTTGGATACAAAAAGATTTCCCAAGCTTTAAACATCCCAAGGAGCACTGTGCAAGCGATAAAATTGAAATGGAAGGAGTATCAGACCACTGCAAATCTACCAAGACCTGGCCGTCCCTCTAAACTTTCAGCTCATACAAGGAGAAGACTGATCAGAGATGCAGCCAAGAGGCCCATGATCACTCTGGATGAACTGCAGAGATCTACAGCTGAGGTGGGAGACTCTGTCCATAGGACAACAATCGTATATTGCACAAATCTGGCCTTTATGGAAGAGTGGCAAGAAGAAAGCCATTTCTTAAAGATATCCATAAAAAGTGTTGTTTAAAGTTTGCCACAAGCCACATGGGAGACACACCAAACATGTGGAAGAAGGTGCTCTGGTCAGATGAAACCAAAATTGAACTTTTTGGCAACAATGCAAAACGTTATGTTTGGCGTAAAAGCAACACAGCTGAACACACCATCCCCACTGTCAAACATGGTGGTGGCAGCATCATGGTTTGGGCCTGCTTTTCTTCAGCAGGGACAGGGAAGATGGTTAAAATTGATGGGAAGATGGATGGAGCCAAATACAGGACCATTCTGGAGGAAAACCTGATGGAGTCTGCAAAAGACCTGAGACTGGGACGGAGATTTGTCTTCCAACAAGACAATGATCCAAAACATAAAGCAAAATCTACAATGGAATGGTTCAAAAATAAACATATCCAGGTGTTAGAATGGCCAAGTCAAAGTCCAGACCTGAATCCAATCGAGAATCTGTGGAAAGAACTGAAAACTGCTGTTCACAAATGCTCTCCATCCAACCTCACTGAGCTCGAGCTGTTTTGCAAGGAGGAATGGGAAAAAATGTCAGTCTCTCGATGTGCAAAACTGATAGAGACATACCCCAAGCGACTTACAGCTGTAATCGCAGCAAAAGGTGGCGCTACAAAGTATTAACTTAAGGGGGCTGAATAATTTTGCACGCCCAATTTTTCAGTTTTTGATTTGTTAAAAACGTTTGAAATATCCAATAAATGTCGTTCCACTTCATGATTGTGTCCCACTTGTTGTTGATTCTTCACAAAAAAATACAGTTTTATATCTTTATGTTTGAAGCCTGAAATGTGGCAAAAGGTCGCAAAGTTCAAGGGGGCCGAATACTTTCGCAAGGCACTGTATATATATTAATTATATATACATTGATTATTAAAGAATATAATATATATAACCTCATGAGCTTAGTTCGATTGTCATACCCCATCAGAACCCAA
Source organism: Oncorhynchus mykiss (assembly GCF_013265735.2). Classification (NCBI taxonomy): domain Eukaryota; kingdom Metazoa; phylum Chordata; class Actinopteri; order Salmoniformes; family Salmonidae; genus Oncorhynchus; species Oncorhynchus mykiss. Next base: position 54,335,455 of record NC_048565.1, read on the forward strand.
AATATAAGCGTGTTTAACTCCAATGTTTCCAACATGAACTCATCCATTGACTTTTTGTCGACATTTAAAACATAGAAAACAGATGCGACAATTGCCTGCTATGGTGCAGTCTTGTGTCGATAAAAACAGCTGGATGTAAGGACATTATAACTAAACAATAAAACTTATGTTTCCATTATTGTTTCCATTAACCATTTAGGCAAATTGTGCATTTAAAAAATTGGCGACAGCCTGCATGCACTACCACCGATCTGTCCTTACATCCATATCTCTATCTATGAATTTGAAAGTGGTAACATTTCTCCAGCTCCATCCCTCAGTTATTTACCAAAACAGAGGCGGCGTGACCGCTTTTTTACTGTTTCAATTAAGGATTCTAGCTTTAAGGGGCCGGGGCCCGGTTTCCCATCATTAGAACCTTCATAGAAGCATCGTTAAATCTCTGGAGCAGTTTCCCAAAACCATCATTATTAACCTTGCACCTGAAAACGCTCATAATCTAACGCCTGCCTCAGACCACTCGTAGAACAGCTAAGTGCATCGTTAGATACTGTTTTGCCCTTCCGCGTTACTTTCTACACAGAAGATCTCTGCTGAACATAGAAACACACGGTTCATCCTTCTCTCTGAGACCGCCGATAACTTCAGAACAAAGTTGACTACAAATACAAAGTTGCAATTTCTACCAACAACCAATGTATAAAAAGATGCTTCAAAATGAAAACCGAGATAACAGAAATAAAATATAAACAGTATGCCATAGACCTATTTCAATCATATTGAAATACATTTCATGTTCAATCAATTTAGTTATATTATAATACTTGTTATTGTCTGTAATTTGTCTCAATATAGTTCATGTCTAGCCTAACATGTGTGCAATGATGTGCCAAATCTGTGATTTAGTGAATTATTATCGGGCAAGCCTTAGAATAAGCCACCTCAATATTCACGGCCATAGGTGATAATATTTTTCTTGGAGCTGATCATCAGTATTGTGGAATAATTATAATGTTAAAAGATTTAAATGGAGAAAGCTGATCCGAGAGCAGCACTCCCTTTCTTTCGACCCTATCAATATCGACACATGCCTCAATGACGCACTTAGCAAACGTTTTCTCTGCTTGGTGTTTTGGGAAACGCAATTTACATCTTGGGCCGTTGTAGGAAAGATGCATCGTTAAAACACATGTAAGACTAAGTTCAATCACTATCAGGCAACCGGACCCAGGATGGGTTGCCGCCAACTCACTCTAGCTCCTCAAACTCCACGTCGCTGTTCTCAATGGCGGCCGAGGGGTTGCCGGCAGGGCTGTCCGACGAGGAGGAGAGTGTCCTCAGCCGGTTCTGCTGGTAGCGCAGCGAGCGCTGGCGAATACTATCCCGCCTTGACAGGTACTGAATCATCCTCTGGGCATAGTACGCAGCCGGGGACAACCTGACGAAAAAATAACCGCAGATAGAAGGGTTCAATGGGAGATTACAGCTGTAGGGTTCATAGTAGGCTTGCAAAATTCCAGAAACTTTACCCAAATTTTCAGGTTGTTAACACACCTGGAAACTTAAGGATCTTTTCAACCTTACTCAATGGGTTTTGTCCTTTCAAAGATGATACAATTTTAATTGGGGTTAAGATTGGTACCTGGCGGGGTCTGGGTAGATAGGGTGGTCTCGGGATCCTCCCATGTCGTAGCGGGAGAGAGAGAGGAGGGAGGACTCCAACAGCCTTCTGTGAATAAACCCACCAAGCAATGGATCAGCAATTAATCTCCTCTGCAAAGGGAGTGTATTTGGTTTATACAAATACAACTATTTGGACAATATAAGTCTATCACGGAAATACTGCGTAAAGCAGACCAGTAGTCACTTGCTGTAATGTTATCATGCCAGAGTGGATCACTAGATAAAGTGAGACAAGTGGTGTTCAGTAGATACCAAACTGAAGAAAACAGTCCGAAACAGAGTGGTACAATATGAGCTCATTCAATAAGAAATGCTCATTTTCATTTTCAAAATATTTTGTTGCGGTGTGCCCTACTAAACAGGACCCTGGTCTGAGCGAAAAACAACACCACAGAGACTACCAAGGCCTTTCTCATTACTCTACCTTCTCAGAGAGTCCTCATCCGGGTTATCCACAGGCATTTCCTGGCTTAAGGCCTCTGACGGTGCGTCGGTGGAGCGGCTGGAGGCGGCCTGGCGATAGACGCGCTCCCACTGGCCTGTCTCCTGGTTGAACACCAGGCCCACTGTCTGCTCCCCGGGCTGGGCAGAGGACGACGCAATGGTGGGGAAGGGCATGGCCGCAACGTGAGGGCCTGGGGAGGGCTGTAGCTCGCTGGGCTCAGGGGGTTGGGCTACCCTCCTCTCCCTCTCTTGGGGATGGGGGTGTGGATCCCGGCTCCGTGATGATGCATGGGGCTCCTCATAGGCAGGGCTGGGGGGCTGCCGCCAGGGAGAGCTGGGGCCCTCCTGCGTGGAGACAGCGGAGGTGGAGGACGCTGGGCTGGTGCGCTCCCAGCGTTGGGAGTCGTGGTTGAAGGTGAGCAGGTTGTGGCAGGCCCGGCAGCGGTTCAGGTGGCCCCGGGAGGAGTGGGCGGCGCTAGAGAAGGGAGGGGGGTTGTTCTCGGTAGGGGCAGGTGGGGGTGGCTGGGGCTGGTAGTGGGAGGACACGGAGGGCCCAGGTCTCTCTGGGTCTATGTTGTTGTTGAGCAGCTCCTGCATCTGCTCCTGGCCGCCCTCCCCTCCCCCGACATCCATGCTGGCGGCCCCCAGCGGCAACTCCAGGTCCTGCATGCGGTCGAACTCCATGAAGTAGCGGCTAAGATTGCACTGGAGCACATTGCGGAACGAGGCCGGGTTGCTGCGCGTGCCATCCCAGAAAGGGTGGTGCCCACTGCTGGAGCCCACCCCTCCTCCACCACCACTTCCTCCTCTCTGATTGGCCACAGGGCTGGGGCCAAGTTCGGCGCCCGGCTGCGGGGGGAAGCCTCGTCCCTCGGTGGCGGAGGTGTAGACGGGGGACTGGGAGGAGCCGTCTTGCTGCCGCAGCACTGACAGCAGGCTGACAGAAGATGAGCTGGTCCGGGGGGGCAGCATCCCACCCCCAACACCACCCATACTCCCTCCACTGCTCCATCCACTTCCGGCCCCATTCTCTGAGCTTCTCATGTTTAGCAGGCTGCGTGTCCAGTCAGGTCCGGGCAGAGGGCGGGATGGGGGTTGGTGGTTGGCGGGCGGGGCCAACAGCTGCTGGCTCAGGGGCTGGCTGGCCACGTGGGTGGTAGGCACGGCGCGGTGCAGGGAGCTGCCGGCACTGTAGTAGACTGTAGTGAAGGCCGAGGGCCGCTGCTGGGCTCCAGTGGGCTCTGAAGGCTGCCGGGGCTCCGTACGGGCCGAAAAGGTGGAAGCGTGGGGGGCTGGCTGAGAGGCCACCTGGGGAAGCTCGGGGTGGACAACAGGCCTGGAGGTGGAGGGACCCTCCCCCAGAGAGGGGCTGCGGTTGGCCATGCAGCGGCTGCAGAGGCACACCATGCCCAGGTGCTGGGTGCAACCTGGGTAGGGCAGTCCACGGTCCTGCGAGGCTGGGTACTGGCCCAAAGGCATGCTGGGAGGCTCACCGCTGCCCTCTCCGCCAGGGCGGGAAGCATCCCCCCCAGCTTGCGCCCCCGACGAGCGTGATGACAGGATGTGCAGGAAGTTGTGGAGGATTGGCGTGCGGCGTACAGGCTGGGAGGGCAGGAAGGAGCGCTGGCGGAAGTGGGGCATCTCCACACTGTCCATGGGGACCTCGGACTCATCATCATTCTACAGAACATATTAGGGTACAGTCATCTTGAATGTTTAAGGGTATTAGGGTACAGCCATGTTTTTAAGGCTTTGAGCAGATTCTTTCATTTCTAGACAGAAAACAATGTGCCTTATTCCCAACTCAGCATGACGTTCAGGCACTAAGCGACGAATGACTCACCTGCTGGTTGGAGGGGTTCACAATAGCCGTCAGAAGATTGTGCCCCAAAGGATCAAACCTCACCAACCTGAGAGAGATGGAGCAAACCATACATGTTCACTACACTGGGGGTTGTTGCATGTGAATGGAACATAAATGTTTAGACATTTTGTACATATTTAAAATCCATCTTCCTGAAATATGTCACACAGAATGAAATAGAACACAATATAAATAATTGTGCCTAAATGGTGTCCCACCTGACTCTTTCAGTCTCACTGCCGGTTTTGACCACGGCGAAGGGCTCGGGCCGACTCCAGTCCCAGAAGTGTAGCTCATTGTTGGTGGCGATGAGGAGGAGCTGGGCGGTGGGGTGGAAGGTAAGCGAGGCAATGGCAACGTTGCTCTCTGTGAACCAGCTCTCACTGCCACCCTGCAGAAACAAACACAAGAAGGGGGTTTAATAGAGAAAGAAACAAGAACGGTACGGCAATACTGGATAGAAAACATTTGCCTGATGTTTACGGAATGCGGACTGCTGTGATCAGGGTTTATCAACTAGGCAACCAATAGCAACACATTGAAGATGGAAAAGTTTCCTTATGACGCCTGGAGCCGCCACAAACCAGTCGGACAAAGGCGAGTTCCCTGGGGTACACCTCAACATTTACTTCTGTCGAGACTGTGCTGTGCATGGGAGTCTTACAGCCTAACATAACCATAAAATATACCAATACAACTTAGCAAGCAGGGACCTGAAACTTGTCCTATTCATCTTAATAGGGGTCTGTCTGTGTTTTAGAAAAGGCACCACTTACATGCAGGTCCCAGATGCGGACCTCTCCGTCAAGGCACCCGGAGGCCACCAGGCCGGGGATGGTGGGGTGAAAGGTCACACACCAGGGTGTGCGGCGGTGGCCCACGAGCGAATGCAGGCACTTTCCAGTCTTCACCTCTGTGATGTAGATGTTGTGGTTGACGTGAGTGGAAGCCATGAGGGTCCTATCAGAGTGGATAGAAGAGGGGGAGAGAGAAAATAGGTGCATGGAGTGAATGGTACTGCTGCTGTTATAATGTTAAAGGAAACCCCGCCTCTCAAATGCGCTCATGAATCGATTCATGCGGCTGGGTCAGTTGAGTTCCTTACCGGTCTGGGCTGAAGGCCAACAGGAACGTGGAGCGAGGGCTATCTGGCAGCTCTACTTTCTGTGTGAGGTAACAAACATCACTTAACGCCAGAGCCTTACATGGAGGTAGCACATTGATTATTAAAAGCACAAAATGACAAACACAAAATAGACAGGTTTTTTAAACTTATGACTTGATTCAAGTCGAATTGTGATGCATTAACTTCATATTATTAGGGATTTTGAAGAACAGCCCCCAAATAGACTGAAGATGATAAAGATAAGCACAGGACATTGTTTCCATGGTGACGAGTTACATCAATTGTATAATGCACTCCAGATCAAAACGCCTACTGCAGCAAGTGGGCAGCAAGAGATGGATCGACTACTACTATTCCATATCTGTTGAAACTAGGGCTGGGCGGTAATACCGTATTTTATGATATACCGGTAATGATGCAGTGACTGGTTTGGGTTTTTCTTTACCGGTATTTGAATGTTTGGTTTGTTAAATACGCCATGTGTAATGTACATTTTTATAGTTTACTTCGCTACTTGAGTCATCCACACAGACCTAGAAATGCCCCCTGTCATTCAATGAGCGCATTTGATGTTCCTCAACCACGAGACACTTGTGTTCAGTCTGCATGGTCAATGCAGCACATGCAACAATGTTGATGACAACAATGCTGTTTTCACTTAGCTTCTTAATAGAACTCTACTAGTGTTCTATAATGACTATTAGTTTGTGTTTCTTACATCAGCAAACAGCTAGTTTGTCATTTCTTAGCAAGTTGCCCTGAATCTTGTGAGACGCTAATTGTTAGCTAGCTAGCTAATACAGCCTGATAACACCAGTGATGGTGTAGACCTAAATCAGCATGTTGTTTGTGCAACAGTATCTTCTAAGTCAAAGAGGAATATGCAAAGCAAGAATATGTTAGCTACATAAGTAGCCCTAGGAAACACTTATCAACACTTTGTTCCTACCCTGTCACAATAACTCCCTTGCATTTCTTTTAGTTGTCATCTCAAACAACACTGTATTCAAAGTGACCACTATTATATTCAAAATATAGAATTAGAATAGTCATTCTATTTCCATCATTCCAACAGTTTTGCTCTAATCCGCAAGTCAAATCACAATTGCAACATTTGGTTAAAAATAAGTCCTAGATTATTTGCTCATATCGTGCAGCCTTACGTGGCAGTGTGGAAATTATCTCAATTGAGCAGTGGTGTAAAGTACTTAAGTAGTACTTGAAAGTATTTTTACGTAAGTATTTTTGGGGGGTATCTGTACTTTACTTTAATATTTTTTTTATTTTTGACAACTTTTACTTCACTACATTCCTAGAGAAAATACTGTACTGTTTACTCCATGCATTTTCCCTGACACCTAAAAGTACTCGTTACATTTTGAATGCTAAGCAGGACAGGAAATTGCTCCAATTCGCTCACTTGTCAAGAGAACATCCCTGCCTCTGATCTGGAGGACTCACTAACATAAAGATATAAAACTTTATTTTTTTGTGAAGAATCAACAATAAGTGGGACACAATCATGAAGTGGAACAACATTTATTGGATATTTAAAACTTTTTAACAAATCAAAAACTGAAAAATTGGGCGTGCAAAATTATTCAGCCCCTTTACTTTCAGTGCAGCAAACTCTCTCCAGAAGTTCAGTGAGGATCTCTGAATGATCCAATGTTGACCTAAATGACTAATGATGATAAATACAATCCACCTGTGTGTAATCAAGTCTCCGTATAAATGCACCTGCACTGTGATAGTCTCAGAGGTCCGTTAAAAGCGCAGAGAGCATCATGAAGAACAAGGAACACACCCGGCAGGTCCGAGATACTGTTGTGAAGAAGTTTAAAGCCGGATTTGGATACAAAAAGATTTCCCAAGCTTTAAACATCCCAAGGAGCACTGTGCAAGCGATAATATTGAAATGGAAGGAGTATCAGACCACTGCAAATCTACCAAGACCTGGCCGTCCCTCTAAACTTTCAGCTCATACAAGGAGAAGACTGATCAGAGATGCAGCCAAGAGGCCCATGATCACTCTGGATGACCTGCAGAGATCTACAGCTGAGGTGGGAGACTGTGTCCATAGGACAACAATCAGTCGTATATTGCACAAATCTGGCCTTTATGGAAGAGTGGCAAGAAGAAAGCCATTTCTTAAAGATATCCATAAAAAGTGTCGTTTAAAGTTTGCCACAAGCCACCTGGGAGACACACCAAACATGTGGAAGAAGGTGCTCTGGTCAGATGAAACCAAAATTGAACTTTTTGGCAACAATGCAAAACGTTATGTTTGGCGTAAAAGCAACACAGCTGAACACACCATCCCCACTGTCAAACATGGTGGTGGCAGCATCATGGTTTGGGCCTGCTTTTCTTCAGCAGGGACAGGGAAGATGGTTAAAATTGATGGGAAGATGGATGGAGCCAAATACAGGACCATTCTGGAAGAAAACCTGATGGAGTCTGCAAAAGACCTGAGACTGGGACGGAGATTTGTCTTCCAACAAGACAATGATCCAAAACATAAAGCAAAATCTACAATGGAATGGTTCAAAAATAAACATATCCTGCTCTCCATCCAACCTCACTGAGCTCGAGCTGTTTTGCAAGGAGGAATGGGAAAAAATCTCAGTCTCTCGATGTGCAAAACTGACCCCAAGCGACTTACAGCTGTAATCGCAGCAAAAGGTGGCGCTACAAAGTATTAACTTAAGGGGGCAGAATAATTTTGCACGCCCAATTTTTCAGTTTTTGATTTGTTAAAAAAGTTTGAAATATCCAATAAATGTTGTTCCACTTCATGATTGTGTCCCACTTGTTGTTGATTCTTCACAAAAAAATACAGTTTTATATCTTTATGTTTGAAGCCTGAAATGTGGCAAAAGGTCGCAAAGTTCAAGGGGGCCGAATACTTTCGCAAGGCACTGTCTGAGTGTTGGAGTGTGCCCCTGGCTATAGATAAATAAATTAATAAAAACAAGAAAATGGTGCCATCTGGTTTGCTTAATATAAGGAATTTGAAATTATTTATACTTTTACTTTTGATACTTAAGTACATTTTACCAATTACATTTACTTTTGATACTTAAGTATATTTAAAACCAAATACTTTTAGATTTTACTCAAGAAATATTTTACTGGGTGACTTTCACTTGAGTAATTTTATATTAACGTATCTTTACTTTTACTCAAGTATGACAATTGGGTACTTTTTCCACCACTGTAATTGAGTGCAGGAAAGGCAGAAATGATAAAAGTGCTGAAATTTGTTTTGGTTGAAGTTGAATTGAACAGTATAAAACAATCAGAATGGAGAAGTCACTTAGAATGTGTGTGAGTTGCCACCCTAGGATCACTCACTACTCATAAAGCAAATGTAGAACTTTTATTATTCAAAAACTTTTTTTAAACTTTTTAAAAATACCATCATTACCGTCCAATTTAGCAGTTTTGACTTCTCTCTTTACTGGGATAAAGGGTCATCTTTGGCTGTTACCTGACTCTGCCATTTCATCCAGCGGACCTTCTCCTCCACCATCTGCTGCAGGAGGCGCTGGGAGCCAAAGGCCTGCGAGCCGCGCTCCCGGGTGGACAGGATCCGCACAGAGTTCCTTTGATGACGAGAGGCCATGGTTCTCCTCCTGTACAGGCCGGGGCCACACCACTGCTCTCTGCCTGCTCTAGGGAGAGTCACTTCTGCTGCTGCTAGCTCGCCATGCAGAGGCTGGGGAGGGAAGAGAGTGCCAAGAAGGAGATTGTAGTTAGTTGTTGTGGTGGGGTAGGCATAGGTTTTGCACAGGGAAAGAGAAGGAAAAAAAGAGGGTTGCCTAGTAGTTTACTTTATTGAAAAGTAACAGAAAATGAGAGTTTGACAGAGGACCACATTGAAGATCATGAGGGTGTGTGCTGTGTGATGTGAAGGGGCAGTTCTAGGCCTGAACTTTATTAGTAGCATGATTGGCGAAGATAGCCCATTATGTAAACTGGCAGCTAGAGGCAGCATTCCCCAATGAGTGCATTGGAACTATTTAGGAGATCAGTACTAAAATATTCTGTGTCCTTAAATAAAAACATGCAAGTTTGCAGCTCTCTGGCTAGCATACACATGCAGCCAAAGCTAAAACCTCACATCTGGAAGGTTGCCTAAACGGTGCGCTGTTTTACAATTTTGTCATGTTTTGGTTCCAAATTGGCAAAACACCACTGCCAATGCAAAACAGTACAGCTTTAGCACTCCCTTAACCCATAAGAGTCTAAGCCCCATCTAAGCCGGGGGATGGGGTACTACTAAGCTATATGGAAATGTTTTAGGAATGTCACAGCAAGGATAATCTTGCTATTTGAATTTTAAGACCCCTTGAAGTATCAAAAAAAAATATTTGATGAATAATTATTTTTGCCTTACCGCTGTTAGCCCATTCAAACAAATGAAATAACATAATCACTACATGGAATAACATAGTCCCAAAATAAAAATACAAAGGAAGTTTGTTCTGAAGTGTTTATCCAATATCTGAGAGATGCAGTTGAAGTCGGAAGTTTACATACACCGAGGTTGGAGTCATTAAAACTTGTTAAAACAGATTATTTCACTTATAATTCACGGTTCCAGTGGGTCAGAAGTTTACATACACTAAGTTGACTGTGCCATTAAACAGCTTGGAAAATTCCAGAAAATTATGTTATGGCTTTAGAAGCTTCTGGTAGCCTAATTGACATCATTTGAGTCAATTGGAGGTGTACCTGTGGATGTATTTCAAGGCCTACCTTCAAACTCTGTGCCTCTTTGCATGACATCAAGGGAAAAGCAAAAGAAATCAGCCAAGACTTCAGAAAACAATAGTACGCAAGTATAAACACCATGGGACCACGCAGTCGTCATACCGCTCAGGAAGGAGACGTTTTCTGTTTCCTAGAGATGAACGTACTTTGGTGAGAAAAGTACAAATCAATCCCAGAACAACAGCAAATGACCTTGTGAAGATGCTGGAGGAAACAGGTACAAAAGTATCTATATCCACAGTAAAACAAGTCCTATATCGACATAACCTGAAAGGCCGCTCAACAAGGAAGAAGCCACTGCTCCAAAACAGCCATAGAAAAGACAGACTACAGTGTGCAACTGCACATGGGGACAAAGATCGTACTTTTTGGAGAAATGTCCTCTGGTCTGATGAAATAAAAATAGAACTGTTTGGCCATAATGACCATCATTATGTTTGGAGGAAAAAGGGGGAAGCTTGCAAGCTGAAGAACAAAATCCCAACCGTGAAGCACGGGGGTGGCAGCATCATGTTGTGGGGGTGCTTTGCTGCAGGAGGGACTGGTGCACTTCACAAAATACATGGTATCATGAGAGGAAAATGATGTGGATATATTGAAGCAACATCTCAAGACATCAGTCAGGAAGTTAAAGCTTGGTCACAAATGGGTCTTCCAAAAGGACAATGACCGCAAGCATACTTCCAAAGTTGTGGCAAAATGGCTTAAGGACAACAAAGTCAAGGTATTTGAGTGGCCATCACAAAGCCCTGACCTCAATCCTATAGACAATGTGTGGGCAGAATTGAAATGGCGTGTGCGAGCAAGGAGGCCTACAAACCTGACTCAGTTACACCAGCTCTGTCAGAAGGAATGGGCAAAAATGTACCCAACTTATTGTGGGAAGCTGGTGGAAGGCTACCCAAAACATTTTACCCAAGTTAAACAATGTAAAGGCAATGCTACCAAGTACTAATTGAGTGTATGTAAACTTATGACCCACTGGGAATGTGGTGAAAGAAATAAAAGCTCATTCTCTCTACTATTATTCTGACATTTCCCATTCTTAAAATAAAGTGGTGATCCTAACTGACCTAAGACAGGGAATTTTTACTAGGATTATTATTAATGTCAGAAATTGAAAAACTGAGTTTAAATGTATTTGGCTATCGTGTATGTAAACTTACGACTTCAACTGTATAAGAAAGTTTTTATTTTTAACACCTTATTTTGGGCACTAAACAGTCTCCATATATACAGTGGGGCAAAAAAAGTATTTAGTCAGCCACCAATTGTGCAAGTTCTCCCACTTAAAAAGATGAGAGAGGCCTGTAATTTTCATCATAGGTACACTTCAACTATGACAGACAAAATGAGTGAAAAAAATCCAGAAAATCACATTGTAGGATTTTTAATTAATTTATTTGCAAATTATGGTGGAAAATAAGTATTTGGTCAATAACAAAAGTTTATCTCGATACTTTGTTATATACCCTTTGTTGGCAATGACAGAGGTCAAACGTTTTCTGTAAGTCTTCACAAGGTTTTCACACACTGTTGCTGGTATTTTGGACCATTCCTCCATGCAGATCTCCTATAGAGCAGTGATGTTTTGGGGCTGTTGCTGGGCAACACGGACTTTCAACTCCCTTCAAAGATTTTCTATGGGGTTGAGAACTGGAGACTGGCTAGGCCACTCCAGGACCTTGAAATGCTTCTTACGAAGCCACTCCTTCGTTGCCCAGGCGGTGTGTTTGGGATCATTGTCATGCTGAAAGACCCAGCGACGTTTCATCTTCAATGCCCTTGCTGATGGAAGGAGTTTTTCACTCAAAATCTCACGATACATGGCCCCATTCATTCTTTCCTTTACACGGATCAGTCGTCCTGGTCCCTTTGCAGAAAAACAGCCCCAAAGCATGATGTTTCCACCCCCATGCTTCACAGTAGGTATGGTGTTCTTTGGATGCAACTCAGCATTCTTTGTCCTCCAAACACAACGCGTAGAGTTTTTACCAAAAGTTATATTTTGGTTTCATCTGACCATATGACATTCTCCCAATCTTCTTCTGGATCATCCAAATGCTCTATAGCAAACTTTAGACTGGCCTGGACATGTACTGGCTTAAGCAGGGGGACACATCTGGCACTGCAGGATTTGAGTCCCTGGCGGCGTAGTGTTGTGGTAGGCTTTGTTACTTTGGTCCCAGCTCTCTGCAGGTCATTCACTAGGTCCCCCCGTGTGGTTCTGGGATTTTTGCTCACGGTTCTTGTGATCATTTTGACCCCACGGGGTGAGATATTGCGTGGAGCCCCAGATTGAGGGAGATTATCAGTGGTCTTGTATGTCTTCTCATTTCCTAATAATTGCTCCCACAATTGCAGATGATTCAGTCTTCCCAGCCTGGTGTCCTTTGACAGCTCTTTGGTCTTGGCCATAGTGGAGTTTGGAGTGTGACTGTTTGAGGTTGTGGACAGGTGTCTTTTATACTGATAACAAGTTCAAACAGGTGCCATTAATACAGGTAACAAGTGGAGGACAGGGGAGCCTCTTAAAGAAGAAGTTACAGGTCTGTGAGAGCCAGAAATCTTGCTTGTTTGTACTTATTTTCCACCATCATTTGCAAATAAATTCATTAAAAATCATACAATGTGATTTTCTGGATTTTTTCATTTCTCATTTTGTCTGTCATAGTTGAAGTGTACCTATGATGAAAATTACAGGCCTCTCTCATCTTTTTAAGTGGGAGAACTTGCACAATTGGTGTCTGACTAAATACTCCATTCATTTTGTTCAACTGGTACCGCGGGACCTTCATTCGAGTCTTGTGAGGCCCGTGGGCGTCCTAGAGAAAAACATGTACGTGTTCCGGAGAGTCTCACCTTTACACAGAGGGGTCATATTAGGGTGTAGCCCAAAATGTTCAGACGCTACGGACAGAAGTTGGCAGATCGGCTGTACAAACTTCAGACGAGTCCCAAGATGCTTGTGGGGTCATGGAGCAAAACGGAGAACACCACTGTGTTTGTGAGAGTCATCTTTCCATAGAAGGGTCATAGTTTGTAGGCCAAACTATTCGGACGCTAAAGAGGATTTTGTGAGAAGACCGATTTTCGGGATGTCTCATGGTCTGACAAACACCACTAGCTCTGTCATCGCAAATACAGAAGTGTTACATAGGCGGACGCAGTGGATTGAGACGCATCCAATGCCACAAAAAAAACAGATCTCTCTAGCTTAAAATTAAGGATTTTTAAGGAATATTTTAGTATTATGCTAATTAGATTTCCGGGTGGGCGTGGACATCAACCTTAGGGTTGAAGCCCCAAGGCATTTTAAACAAGGGGAACATTTTTCCAACACTGGGGCGGGAGATTTTCCTATAAACAAAGATGACCAACACAAGAGAGTCCGATTGGGAATACACAATCATTGGCAGGCAGCGCCACATTAGTTTAAAATCTTGACCGGTGGGCCTAATTGGAATTCCAAGTAAGACAGACATCCAAATCGGGTCCAAACACAGATCATTGCGCTATGGAATATTGTATTCCAGGACTCCAAAAAGTGGCGTTTCATCAACTTTCTCTGTGGTTAGACTGATGTAAATTACAATCCAAGATGGAACAACTGGGGTTGTATTTGAAGGGCCAGTGATATATGTATTTGTGCCGAGTATGAGTCTATGGTGCTGAGTCTCAAAAACAGACTTTGAAGAGTCTGGTGATTTCTCAAAGTGCACACCATATGTTGTTTAAAAAGCAACCCGAATACACGACACCACTTGCACTGCAAACTGTGTGTCCATGTACTTGGTAAAGTTCATGATGGAAGCAAAATAGCCCCATAACATCAAAGATCCACCCCTATATTTTACAGTAGGTGGTTGCTGGAGTTTCGAAAACAGGGGTGCTGTTTACCTTGACATGTTTTCGTATTACTTGTTAAACAATATCTTTCTCTGTCCAATTGTGTTACTATAAAACAATATACACTGAACAAAAATATAAACACAACAAGTGCTGGTTCCATTTTTCATGAGCTGAAATAAAAGATCCCAGAGATTTTTCATACACACAAAAAGCTTATATCTCTCAAATGTTGTGCACAAGTTTGTTTACATCCTTTGTCAAGATAATACATCCACCTGACAGGTGTGGCATATCAAGAAGCTGATTAAACAGCATGATCATTACACAGGTGCATCTTGTGCTGGGGAAAAATAAAAGGCCACTAAAATGTGCAGTTTTGTCACGTAACACAATGCCACAGATGTCTCAAGTTTGAGGGGGCATGCAATTGACATGCTGACTGAAGTAATGTCCACCAGAGATTTTTCAAAAGAACTGAATGTACATTTCTCTACCATAAGCCACCTCAAACTTCTTTTAGAGAATTTGGCAGTACGTCCAACCGGCCTCACAACCGCAGACCATGCCAACCCAGGACCTCTACATCCGGCTTCTTCACCTGTGGGGGGGGGGGGGGGGGGGGGGGGGAGTATTTCTGTCTGTAATAAATCCTTTTTTTGGCTGGGCTTGGCTCCCAAGTGCCTGGACCTATGCCCTCCCAGGCCCGCCCATGGCTTCACCCCTGCCCAGTCATGTGATATCCATAGATTAGGATCTAATTAATTTATTTCAATTGACTGATTTCTTTACATTAACTGTAACTCAGAAAAATCTTGAAATTGTTGCGTTTTTGTTTAGTATAACATCACCAATTTCTTTTAACATACAATATAGTTCCGTATTTAAATTATTAATGTTATAGTATTTTTTGCTCAATTTTATCAAGGGTGGCAAAAATGAGGTGACTGTACATGATAAATATGTACAATATTGGAAAGTATTTTCAGTGTTGGATTTCAAAACCATCTGGATATTAACTATAGAAAATAAGATCTGCATGTGCATTAGTAACCAAAACACTAATATGAAAAATATTTCTGGCGAATCAAACGGGAGGATTAAAAAAACAAAACAAACATGTACTTTGATAAGAGATCAAGTTGATCTGTAGCTTATATGGATCGTGAGCTATTGAAAATTATAGACCCACCACAGTATATATTCATGCAAAATCAGTTCAATAAAAAATTGCATTTCTAATGGGCGTACCTATGGGCGGGGAAGGTCAGAAACCCAACATCAAGTGGTTTTAGGTGTATATGTCAATTGTACTGGAAGCTATTTAAAATGTTATCTGTACGTGAATTAACCCTTTACACTTGTACCCGTAAGTGAGGGAAATACTGTAAATGAAGAGGACTTGTATTTTGAAAGATGAGATGTTGAGGATTATAATAAATACCGCTTTGATGTCATACAAGCAAGCCAAACACCTGGGAATCCAAATATCATAAAACATGTCATAAACAGTGTGAACATTTATGATCACTATGTTTGATGATTTGTAACAAGATGACAGATAACAGATTGTGATTTATAATGGGCCGTTGGATTATGTAAACAACAACAGTAATTGTGTAATTGCGGGGATTCAGGTTTGTGTTCCAAACGAAACTACAAGTGTGCTTGCTCTAGTTCCTCAGTGGCACATCTAGGAAAATAATAAAAAAAATACAAATAAAAGCACCTTATAGTTGAAGACTCTTCTTTGAGTCATAAAAGTGCATTGAAATTATTAGGAACTGGGCACACTTGGTGTGTGGCCACTTGGAGACACCAGTTAGTCCTCTCACTCAAACCCTTGTCATTTTTTTGTCTTATGTTGCACCTACCCCAAATTTTCCAGGAATATTATTGAATGATCTACTGAAAAGTGTATGTTCCAGATGCGTAGGAGTCAAAATAAGAATACTGGAAGAAAGAGACCCACACACTGTCAAAAAAAGGAATAGATCCAAAATTGAGGCTTTAATGCAAAATAAGGATGTTCATTGAAACATGGTGCCCCAAAAAATGTATTATAGTGCTAGAAGGTGCATAAATAAAAAGTGAAAACAATGTGTTTTTTTGGGCATCGTGTTTCAATGAACATCCTTATTTTGCATTCAAGACTCAATTTTGGAACTATCCAATTTTTCAACAGTGTGCGGGTCTTTATTTCTTCCAGAGATATTCATTTCATGTTACTGATTGTATCCAGAGTAATTTTTGTTACTTCACATTGTGGTTTTACATCTCTAGTTCACCTTGATAGGAAGCTTTTGAACAGTATCCTTGTAAATGGTTCAAATATATCACCCTTAGTAGTTAGCGGTAACTAATAAAATGCTGGGGCCTTCAGCGACTGGGGGCCCTACGCAGTGTGTATAATCTTCATATAGGGCTAAACCTCAATAATGGAATGCAGGGAAAGCAGAGAACTCTGAAAGAAGCATGGCCGATGGAAAAGTTAGGAACATGTCTGAAACCAATAGCACGTCGGGAGAAGATGAGAGCACAGACAAGGATGAAGGAGGATGTGGAACATGAATTAGAAGGAGGTGGAAATGAGGAAGAATGGGAAAGGAACAAAGTTGGGGTGGGAAAGAAGACGCCTAGTGTTGAGAATACCTCATATCTGTTGGGAGTCTGGTTTCTGGGAGGGTTGGGGCCCAAATTGACAAATTCGTTGGAAGTATCCAAGATGGTGGAGAGAAGTGGAAATAAAGGCAGTCAGGAGGATTGGGTTAGCCTTGATTTGTTTGTGTTTCTGCTGAACAGAAGAAGCTTGTTTTGGAATCCTGGGCGAATGGATGGCTGTGCTGTGTCATGCTTTGAGCTAAGGAGAAGAGCACCTGTCAAGGCATTCATTTCCGGGGTCTCGGAAGAAGTAGGAATCAAAGTGCTGAAGAGTGTTCATGGAGCGGTTGATGCACGTAGGATGAATTTTTGAGTTGATGGCAAGAAAGAAAAGTGTTTATTCTTGTTTTTTTTTTTTTTGTGGAGTCCCTCCCGACCCGAGTAAACCTGGTAAGAGCTTTTATTTCCAGGCTTTTATTTTGCAGTGTAAATGGTGTACCGTGGCATGTTTGGACATGTACAAAATGTCTGCAGGTGGAAGGTGTGGAAAAAAAGTTAATGGTGAATGTAATGAAGAAACCGTGTAAAGTGTTGCAGCTGTGGTGGAAATCTTCAGAGTGCCCGTCGAGGTCGAAAGAGAATGAAGTTGACAAAGTCAGAGCCGTCCTGAGCATTTCATATGCAGAGGTGATCCAAATGGTTGAGGGAATGAATGATTCTTATAAGGACTCCATGGAGTTGGATAGGCATTCACTGCAGGCTGCAGAGTTGGCCTCCCACCAGCAGGAGCCAGAGATATTACGTGTAAAGAAGGTGGACTTTGATATTTATGGAAATGGTGATCAACGGAATGGCTAAAGTGGAGGGAAGATTTACATAATTGTGGATGTGGCCGAGCAGTTCCTGGGACTAATGGATTTCAAGTTATCACTGCTGTTGCGAGCAGTGCTACCCTCTCAGGCCCAAGAGCCTGGGGAGGGAGCTATTGAAGAAATGGGAGAGAGTTTTGTAAAAAAAAAAAAGTGTATCTGGATTACACCCCCAATCACTGTATGGAGTTTGTTTGTTTTACCTTTGGACAGTTGGTGGCGGTAATGCACCATAAACATTGGATGCCAACCTTTGTTAAAACCCCACTGAAGATAAATGTGATTGCAACAACAAAAATGCATACACGCAATCACCGGTATTGCACTTTTACGATGGTCCCTAACCAACGGGAGCGCCAGAAAGCAGCATATTTCATCCTTGCTGGCTCGGAAAGAGTCGGACCATCGGTAAAAAAATATTAAAAAAATACAAAAACTCTACCGTCATCCTAGGACCTTCCGTCAGAGAGCTATTGACGACCGTGCTCCAAATATCGAAAGTAAAAACTGCTGCGGTCAGCTTGCTAATGTTAGCTAACTCAAGACATGGTTATGAAACAACTTGGGCTAACCAACGAGCTAGAAAATGGTCAGCTAATCAACCAAGTAGTCAAAAACAAAGTTAGCAAGCAAATATTAACTTGATAGAAAACTAAACTACGTGTCATATTCGGTGGACAAACACAACCAATCCTTTCAAAATGATAGCTAGCAACCAGAAGCCCAGCGAATTGCAAATATTTTTTCATAACTTCCGTTCGCTAATTTGTCAGACTCTGCGTGTGTGGCTACCCAGGAAAACGGCTAACTAGCAATGTTAACCCGCTAAACTTGGTAAATAGCCAATACAAAAAAAAGCTGCTAGTTAGCTACCTAGCTAAAGTTAGCACCTAGCTAAAGTTAGCTAGGAGGGGGTAGCTAGCAATCCTAAGTGCCAGTCCCGGATATTAGCATAACTACCTAGCTATACAAGTATTTTAACACATACACATATGATACCTAACAAACAATCTGCTAAAAGTCTACAGAGGCCATAGCCTACCTTTATTTATTGTATTTCTGTTGAAATTTGTCATCGTAGGCGGACCAACTAAAGCTAGCTGAGACTAGCTAGCTGATTCGCTAGCAAGCACAAATGTACTGGCTACACTTAGCTTTGACACATTCATGCATTTACCAATATGATTGACAAATAACAATCTAGTATACTTGCGATTGATTACATTCATATCCTCTGGAAAAGCTATTTCAACATAATTTCTTGCATGGCGCTAATTCGTTGTACTAGCTATCCGTATACTGTTTCCCAGTTTAGGAAACAGACAGTCACATGAGCAGAGCCCAGATCGCAAAGAACACAGAGTGAACCGATGCACTAAAACATGAATGAGATTGTTATTTGCCGGTGCCTCTATTTATTTAATAATTTTTACTAAAATGACTTGATTTGCAGTCAATTATCAAACATCCTAATGTAAAGAAACCTACTTTTTTATTTGTACTATTATTTATATAAATTACATTTGAAATAAATGTATTTTGCTGAGGCTGCGTGGAGGAGTACCCCTTTCTGTCCAATGAGGTAATTTCTGGAGACTATAAGCACCGCTTTTGGCACAAGAACACTACCAGAGGCAAAACTTCTTTATAGGCACACAACCCATTTTTATTATCAAAAGATAAGAGGCAATGTAAAAGACAGCTCAAACAGAGACATGACTGAAATACATTTAATGTATTTTCTAGCCTGCATTTCATGTATTGCAGTTAGTTCCTCTAGTCTAGACCCCCGTTACACCATTCAGTGCAGGACATCATTTTATAATTTAGAGTAGTGTTTCCCAAACTCGGGCCTGCCGACCTCAAGGGGTGCACATTTTTTTTTTTTTTTTTTGCCCTAGCACTAGGCAGCTAATTCAAATAATCAAAGCTTGATGATTGCTTGATTATTTGAATCAGCTGTGTAGTTGCTGTGGCAAAAAAACTAAACTTGCACCCCTTGCAGTCCCAAGGACTTAGTTTGGGAAATTATGATTTAGAGACATCTGGAGAAATCATATTGTTTACTAAACTATGCTGTAGACAGGTCTATACTGACAGACTTATTTTGGATTTCTGTATAATAGTTTTGTAGACTGTTGGTTACAACAAATAACACATTATCACTTACAAAAAAAGGGCTCTTATACAGATCCAAATCAAATGTTATTTGTCACATACACATGGTTAGCAGATGTTAATGCGAGTGTAGCGAAATGATTGTGCTTCTAGTTCCGACCATGCAGTAATATCTAGCAAGTAATCTAACCTAACAATTTCACAACAACTACCTTATACACACAAGTGTAAAGAAATGAATAAGAATATGTACATACAAATATATGAATGAGTGATGGCCGAACAGCATAGGCAAAATGCAGTAGATGGTATGAGATGAGTAATGTAGGGTATTGTAAACATTATATAAAGTGGCATTGTTTAAAGTGGCTAGTGATACATTTATTACATCATTTTTTTCCATTATTAAAGTGGCTGGAGTTGAATCAGTATGTTGGCAGCAGCCACTCAATGTTAGTGATGGCTGTTTAACAGTCTGATGGCCTTGAGATAGAAGCTGTTTTTCAGTCTCTCGGTCCCCGCTTTGATGCACCTGCACTGACCTCGCCTTCTGGATGATAGCGGGGTGAACAGGCAGTGGCTCGGGTGGTTGTTGTCCTTGATGGCCTTGATGGTCCTTGATGGCCTTTTTGGCCTTCCTGTGACATCGGGTGGTGTAGGTGTCCTGGAGGGCAGGTAGTTTGTCCCCGGTGATGCGTTGTGCAGACCTCACTACCCTCTGGAGAGCCTTCCGGTTATGGGCGGAGCAGTTGCCGTACCAGGCGATGATACAGCCTGACAGGATGCTCTCGATTGTGCATCTGTAAAAGTTTGTGTGTTTTTGTTGACAAGCCGAATTTCTTCAGCCTCCTAAGGTTGAAGAGGTGCTGCTGCACCTTCTTCACCACGCTGTCTGTGTGGGTGGACCATTTCAGTTTGTCTGTGATGTGTACGCCGAGGAACTTAAAACTCTCCACCCTCTCCACTACTGTCCCGTCGATGTGGATAGGGGGCTGCTCCCTCTGCTGTTTCCTGAAGTCCACAATCATCTCCTTTGTTTTGTTGACATTGAGTGTGAGGTTATTTTCCTGACTCCACACTCCAAGGGCCCTCCCCTCCTCCCTGTAGGCCGTCTCGACGTTGTTGGTAATCAAGCCTACCACTGAAGTGTCGTCTGCAAACTTGATTATTGAGTTGGAGGCGTGCATGGCCACGCAGTCATGGGTGAACAGGGAGTACAGGAGAGGGCTGAGAATGCACCCTTGTGGGGCCCCAGTGTTGAGGATCAGCGGGTTGGAAATGTTGTTACCTACCCTCACCACCTGGGGTCGGCCCGTCAGGAAGTCCAGGACCCAGTTGTACAGGGCGGGGTCGAGACCCAGGGTCTCGAGATATAAATGACGAGTTTGGAGGGTACTAGTGTGTTAAATGCTGAGCTGTAGTCGAGGAACATTTTTCTTACATAGGCATTCCTCTTGTCCAGATGGGTTAGGGCAGTGTGCAGTGTGATTGCGTTGTCTGTGGACCTATTGGGGCGGTAAGCAAATTGGAGTGGGTCTAGGGTGTCAGGTAGGGTGGAGGTGATATGGTCCTTGACTAGTCTCTCAAAGCACTTCATGATGACGGAAGTGAGTGCTATGGGGCGGTAGTCATTTAGCTCAGTTACATTAGCTTTCTTGGGAACAGGAACAATGGTGGCCCTCTTGCGCATGCTTTGAGGACGCGGATGGGGATGCCATCTGGGCCTGCCACCTTGCGAGGCTTATCACGTTTAAATGTTTTACTCACGTTGGCTGCAGTGACCATATTTACATATAAAAAAAAATCTCAAACAGTTGGTCACAATATCATATAAACTCTTATGCTATGCATTTATCATAGTCACTTTACGTCTACCTATGTACACTACCTGTCACGCCCTGACCTTAGTTATCTTTGTTTTCTTTATTGTTTTGGTTAGGTCAGGGTGTGACATGGGTGGTTTGTTTAGTTTTTGAATTGTCTAGGGGTTTTCGTATGTTTATGGGGTTGCCTAGTCTAGGTGTTTTTATGTCTATGGTTGCCTAGATTGGTTCTCAATTTGAGGCAGCTGTTTATCGTTGTCTCTGATTGGGGACCATTTTTAGGTAGCCATATTCCTTGGATAGATTGTGGGTTGTTATTCTATGTTTAGTTGCCTGTTTGCACTAGTCACATAGCGTCACGGTTCGTTTTTGTTGTTTCGTTCAGTGTTCTTTCTTCTCATTAAAAGAGTTATGTACTCTTATCACACTGCAGGTGGAGATAGCACAGGAGGAACGGAGACGATATGAGAGTTCACGGCTAGCACGGAAGCCTGAGAGGCAGCCCCAATATTTTTTGGGGGGGTGGCACACGAGGAGATTGCGTGAGTCAACTCCGAGACCTGAGCCAACTCCTCATGCTTATGTTACTGGTCAGGCACCGTGTTATGCGGTGTAGCGCCCGGTGTGCTCTATTCCAGCTCCTCACATTGGCCAGGCTAGAATGGGCATCCAGCCAGGAAGGAGGGTGTCTGCTCAGCGCTCCTGGTCTCCAGTGTACCTCCTTGGACCAGGATATTCTGCGCCGGCTTTGCGTACTGTGTCTCCAGTGAGTCTACACAGTCCAGTACGTTCTGTGCTAGCGCTCTGCATTTGCAGGGCAAAAATAAACATCCAGCCAGGATGGGTTGTGTCAGCTCTACACTCCAGACTTCCAGTACGCCTCCAGTCCAGTACGTCCTGTTCCTCCTCCCCGCACTCGCCCTGAGGTGCGTGTCCCCAGCCCGGTACCAACAGTGCCGGCACCAGGCCTATAGTGCGCCTCGGCAGTCCAGTTAGCCCTGTTCCTGCTCCTACATCAAGCATTTCATTAACTGCAAAACCACTCATGTCATCTATAGATTGGAATGTCCACAGTGCAAGGTGTTCTACGTTAAAGAGACGCCTTCAAGACCGCTTAGCGGAACACAAGTACGCCATACGGGTAGGCAATGAAGACTACCCCATGGCAAGGCACTACAAGTCCTAACACCATGGCAACCCTGCCTCCCTACAAGCTATGGGTATTGATCAAATTCCGGCCTCTAATAGAAAAGGGGACCGTCTTAAACAGTTAAACCAAAGGGAACTTTTTTGGATTTACAAACTACAGGCCACTAAATACCCTGGTTTAAATGAAGATATGGATTTCTCCCCCTTCCTGTAGGGTTGTGATTGGTCCATTTGCTGTCATCTAGTGGAATTTTTTTTGCTCAATTGCCCTCAGCTATGTTTAGACTTGTTGTTCATGTTTTGCTGTGTTCTATGGAATATATTGCTTTTGTCAGAAATATGTGTATAGGTGGCAGGGAAATCAGGCGCAGGAGAGTCAAACGGAGTGTAAAATGGAGTCTTTTAATAAATGTCCAAGTAACATGCTCCATAACACTAATAAGAAAAATGAATATAAACAAATATGGGTACGAAGACCCGTCGCGCACCTATACAAAAAAACACTACACTGACAATAAACAATCTCTGACAGAGACATGAGGGGAAACAGAGGGTTAAATACACAACAGGTAATGAATGGGATTGAAAACAGGTGTGTGGGAAGACAAGACAAAACCAATGTAAAATTAAAAATGGATCAATGACGGCTAGAAGACCGCCCGAACAAGGAGAGGCAACGACTTCGGCAGAAGTCGTGACAGCTTTCTTATTCTTGACACTTCTCCCAGTCATATTTTAGGTTAGAACTACCTTTCTAAGTGTTCTGATACCTCTAGCTTGGAGTTATATTTTTATGATAACATAGCTACAGTATTTCACTTTTTAATGTGTATAGTATTGCTTACTAGGTGTGTCCAATCAATTTTGTAACCACTCCCTCTTCAAATTAGGGCTAATTGGAAAAGCTGTTCAAAAGAGGACATTGTATTATTTCTTTGTACTCCTTGACGAAGGTCATGCAGCCGAAACACGTCGGATTTTTAAAACCTGGTTTCTATTGAACATGCCATACAAATAAAGGCATTTTAATTAATTATATGAAGAGTGCCTTGGTCCTTTCTTTTTGATAAATATTCACAATGTTTGCGAGTTATATTACACACAACTAGGATGTTAGTCTGTATATAAAGATTAGTAATTAAACAAAATGAAAATGTAGGTGTAAACTTGTCTACACTCTTTCCCAAGTGTGTGAGTATGTATATCTTTGTCAATTGTCATGATGCATTCTATCTTGGGTCATTGGGCTCCTAAGTCAGGTTTGTAGACATCTTAATGCACTGAAGATCTCTCACAGCTGGTAACTGGGATTGTCAGTGTGGCCTGTATGATTGCTTTCAGTGATGTGAACATATCAGGGTCTAACAATTTATACACACAGGACATGTCAGAAGTGGCATCATTCTTTTTTTGAGAGGTAATGATTACCAAGAACTACTTCCTCTGGCTTGAGAGGAATATGTGATATTTGTTTTGTGTGGGCCTCCCCTCTCTCTACATACTCGCTCTGTCCAGACAGCTCCCCTCTCTTCCTTGCTGTCTGAAGTTCTGGTTTCCTGGATCTCCTCTATTATTACAGAGACGGGATAGTATCAGTGCCGTAGCAATATGGCGTATTCTGAACAGACAAACACACACAGAAGCAATTTACGCACACACACACAATATGAACAACGGGCAAATAATGCTTACCTGAATTGAGCTAAAGGTAAAATCTGCGAACATTTCGGGGCCATGGGATCCGGGGGGTCAGGGGTGGTCTTCCAGGCATTAGAATGACAACCCAACTCGGGATGAGGAGGGGTTTTAGCGGGTGGAATAGTAGGGACCAAATGGAGGTTTACTTAGTAGCAATGCAAATATCATGGTACAGCTATATAGACCCTCAATCATCATGTTCCTTTTTAATTATACATTTACAAACATATAGTATCATCAAATAGAATTGAAACTTGTGTCTCATTATGATAATTGGTGAAATAAGTATAGCCAGTTACAATTGTAATGGCTTAGCAGATAACAAGAAAAGACGATCAGTATTTACCTGGCTAAAAGAGAAGGAATATAATATCTATTGTTTACAGAAAACTCATTCAACAATTTTAGATGAAGTTTTGTGGAAAAATAACTATTTCTCCCATGGGCAAAGAAATTCAAAAGGGGTGATGATATTAATTAACAGTAATTTTGATCCAAATGTGCAAATTGTCCAAACAGATCAAGGTAGATGGATTATTTTAAATATGTTATTGGACAATAAACAGATATGGCTATATGGTCCAAATAATGATGATCCAAGCTTTGAAAATATATATAAGAATTTATCAACACTACAAGCAACACTAGACTATTATTATGGTGGGGGATTTTAATACAGTTTTAAATACTGTACTGCTACCATTAGAGTGAAAGCACCGCCAGCATTCAAAAGTGACCAACCTGCTGTACCTATGTTATGTCGGAAAAAGTAAGTTATACAGTGCCTTGCGAAAGTATTCGGCCCCCTTGAACTTTGCGACCTTTTGCCACATTTCAGGCTTCAAACATAAAGATATAAAACTGTATTTTTTTGTGAAGAATCAACAACAAGTGGGACACAATCATGAAGTGGAACGACATTTATTGGATATTTCAAACGTTTTTAACAAATCAAAAACTGAAAAATTGGGCGTGCAAAATTATTCAGCCCCCTTAAGTTAATACTTTGTAGCGCCACCTTTTGCTGCGATTACAGCTGTAAGTCGCTTGGGGTATGTCTCTATCAGTTTTGCACATCGAGAGACTGACATTTTTTCCCATTCCTCCTTGCAAAACAGCTCGAGCTCAGTGAGGTTGGATGGAGAGCATTTGTGAACAGCAGTTTTCAGTTCTTTCCACAGATTCTCGATTGGATTCAGGTCTGGACTTTGACTTGGCCATTCTAACACCTGGATATGTTTATTTTTGAACCATTCCATTGTAGATTTTGCTTTATGTTTTGGATCATTGTCTTGTTGGAAGACAAATCTCCGTCCCAGTCTCAGGTCTTTTTCAGACTCCATCAGGTTTTCTTCCAGAATGGTCCTGTATTTGGCTCCATCCATCTTCCCATCAATTTTAACCATCTTCCCTGTCCCTGCTGAAGAAAAGCAGGCCCAAACCATGATGCTGCCACCACCATGTTTGACAGTGGGGATGGTGTGTTCAGTGTGATGAGCTGTGTTGCTTTTACGCCAAACATAACGTTTTGCATTGTTGCCAAGAAGTTCAATTTTGGTTTCATCTGACCAGAGCACCTTCTTCCACATGTTTGGTGTGTCTCCCAGGTGGCTTGTGGCAAACTTTAAACGACACTTTTTATGGATATCTTTAAGAAATGGCTTTCTTCTTGCCACTCTTCCATAAAGGCCAGATTTGTGCAATATACGACTGATTGTTGTCCTATGGACAGAGTCTCCCACCTCAGCTGTAGATCTCTGCAGTTCACCCAGAGTGATCATGGGCCTCTTGGCTGCATCTCTGATCAGTCTTCTCCTTGTATGAGCTGAAAGTTTAGAGGGACGGCCAGGTCTTGGTAGATTTGCAGTGGTCTGATACTCCTTCCATTTCAATATTATCGCTTGCACAGTGCTCCTTGGGATGTTTAAAGCTTGGGAAATCTTTTTGTATCCAAATCCGGCTTTAAACTTCTTCACAACAGTATCTCGGACCTGCCTGGTGTGTTCCTTGTTCTTCATGATGCTCTCTGCGCTTTTAACGGACCTCTGAGACTATCACAGTGCAGGTGCATTTATACGGAGACTTGATTACACACAGGTGGATTGTATTTATCATCATTAGTCATTTAGGTCAACATTGGATCATTCAGAGATCCTCACTGAACTTCTGGAGAGAGTTTGCTGCACTGAAAGTAAAGGGGCTGAATAATTTTGCACGCCCAATTTTTCAGTTTTTGATTTGTTAAAAAAGTTTGAAATATCCAATAAATGTTGTTCCACTTCATGATTGTGTCCCACTTGTTGTTGATTCTTCACAAAAAAATACAGTTTTATATCTTTATGTTTGAAGCCTGAAATGTGGCAAAAGGTTGCAAAGTTCAAGGGGGCCGAATACTTTCGCAATAGCCCTTCGTACATCAGCTGATATCTCAAAGTGCTGTACAGAAACCCAGCCCCAAACAGCAAGCAATGCAGGTGTAGAAGCACGGTGGCTAGGAAAAACTCCCTAGAAAGGCCAAAACCTAGGAAGAAACGTAGAGAGGAACCAGGCTATGTGGGGTGGCCAGTCCTCTTCTGGCTGTGCCGGGTGGAGATTATAACAGAACAAGGCCAAGATGCTCAAATGTTCATAAATGACCAGCATGGTCCAATAATAATAAGGCAGAACAGTTGAAACTGAAGCAGCAGCACGGCCAGGTGGACTGGGGACAGCAAGGAGTCATCATGTCAGGTAGTCCTGAGGCATGGTCCTAGGGCTCAGGTCCTCCAAGGGAGAGAAAGAAAGAGAGAAAGAGAGAATTAGAGAGAGCACACTTAAATTCACACAGGACACCGAATAGGACAGGAGAAGTACTCCAGATATAACAAACTGACCCTAGCCCCCCGACACATAAACTACTGCAGCATAAATACTGGAGGCTGAGACAGGAGGGGTCAGGAGACACTGTGGCCCCATCCGAGGACACGCCCGGACAGGGCCAAACAGGAAGGATATAACCCCACCCACTTTGCCAAAGCACAGCCCCCACACCACTAGAGGGATATCTTCAACCACCAACTTAACATCCTGAGGCAAGGCTGAGTATAGCCCACAAAGATCTCCGCCACGGCACAACCCAAGAGGAGGGTGCCAACCCAACCCAGACAGGATGATCACATCAGTGACTCAACCCACTCAGGTGATGCACCCCTCCCAGGGACGGTATGAGAGAGCACCAGTAAGCCAGTGACTCAGCCCCTGTAATAGGGTTAGAGGCAGAGAATCCCAGTGGAAAGAGGGGAACCGGCCAGGCAGAGACAGCAAGGGCGGTTCGTTGCTCCAGAGCCTTTCCGTTCACCTTCCCACTCCTGGGCCAGACTACACTCAATCATATGACCCACTGAAGAGATGAGTCTTCAGTAAAGACTTAAAGGTTGAGACCGAGTTTGCGTCTCTGACATAGGTATGCAGACCGTTCCATAAAAATGGAGCTCTATAGGAGAAAGCCCTGCCTCCAGCTGTTTGCTTAGAAATTCTAGGGACAATTAGGAGGCCTGCGTCTTGTGACCTGTACGGCAGGACCAAATCAGAGAGATAGGTAGGAGCAAGCCCATGTAATGCTTTGTAGGTTAGCAGTAAAACCTTGAAATCAGCCCTTGCTTTGACAGGAAGCCAGTGTAGGGAGGTTAGCACTGGAGTAATATGATCACATTTTTTGGTTCTAGTCAAGATTCTAGCAGCCGTATTTAGCACTAACTGAAGTTTATTTAGTGCTTTATCCGGGTAGCCGGAAAGTAGAGCATCGCAGTAGTCTAACCTAGAAGTGACAAAAGCATGAATTCATTTTTCTGCATCATTTTTGGACAGAAAGTTTCTGATTTTTGCAATGTTACGTAGATGGAAAAAAGCTGTCCTTGAAATGGTCTTGATATGTTCTTCAAAAGAGAGATCAGGGTCCAGAGTAACGCCGAGGTCCTTCACAGTTTTATTTGAGGCGACTGTACAACCATTAAGATTAATTGTCAGATTCAACAGAAGATCTCTTTGTTTCTTGGGACCTAGAACAAGCATCTCTGTTTTGTCCGAGTTTAAAAGTAGAAATCCACTTCCTTATGTCTGAAACACATGCTTCTAGCGAGGGCAATTTTGGGGCTTCACCATGTTTCATTGAAATGTACAGCTGTGTCATCCGCATAGCAGTGAAAGTTAACATTATGTTTTCGAATGACATGCCCAAGAGGTAAAATATATAGTGAAAACAATAGTGGTCTATCTACTCTGTCAGCACAAATAGGTAGGAATCTCACAATACCGCTTCGACTCGATTTAGCGAAGGTCTGCTTGGGTGAGTGAGGGGCTGAAGGGCTGAATTTACAGGTCGTTTTAGGAAAAAACGTGCGTAAAAGTGTGAAAGTGAGTGTGGAAGTTGCCTTTCCTTAGGTGGGGAGGAGATTGCACACCTTTCCTGGGACGTCACTTAATTGTGGCCTGGTAGGAAAGACGCATCTGATCCCGCACTAGGAGAGGGCAGTGTAAATTATATATAAATGATTAGTGGAAGCGCATAATACTAGAAGTTTGAAAGAACGAGTATGTCACATGAGCATGTGCATAGAAAATATCAGCGATTGCCAAGATATATAAAACCTTTATACATAGGCGGTAAGATATATTAGACCTTTATACACAGCTGTAAGGTAGAATAATATACAGTAGAGGGAAACATAGTTATAATAACAATTGAAGTAGAACTATACATACGAAGAGAGAATGATTATAGACACGTGGAGACAGGAGTAATAATACATCAACCAAGCGCATTTGTTAGAGATGTTAAAGTAACGTGGATATCAGTGGTAGGAAACAGGGTGTGGTTGAGCTATCCATGGCTTAACGGACCATTAGGAAGATATAGTCCTGGACTAACTGGGAGATACTTGGCAAAAGAGAAAGAGAGTGGTTTTAATTAGGTGAATAGCACAATTAAAAACTAAGACAATAAAAATAATGTAGATGTTGTAGGAAGCTAAAGGAATAACTAGACAATACATGAAAAAATGGAAGCAAGGATATCAGTAGCAATAAGACAGGTAAAAAATGATAAATAAAATAACAGAATAACAGACGGCAAAAATGAGTAAAACGCCGATAGGAATTCTGGGGGCTAGGCATCCCCTATGCAATGAAGAAATAACAAAAATGTCTAAGAAATGGGAGGAACGCATAAGGAAAATGAGCACCAAATGGCCAGCGGAGGGAACGTTGGACATCTCAGTGTGTGAGGAAATGGAAACCCTGATTAAAAAAAACACAAAACAAGCGACACGGGGAAGAAAAGGAGAAATAAAAGAGAAAGAGAGAACGAAGTGCTGAAAATGTTTAAAGCAGAAGGAGAAGGATTGCTGAAGAGCATGAAAACAGCAAGAGAAACATTGAAAAGGGATGATGAAAAAACAGGTAAAGAAAAAGTGGAGTGGTTTACAGAACCTCCACCATACACCAATGGACAATTCCCACCGAGCATTCCAGAGTGGCATACGTCATCTCCTTGCTCTCAGGACAGGCTCTGGCATGGGCCACGGCCATATGGGAGCAGCAATCAGACATTTGTTTTAATTGGCAAAGCTTCACACAGGAGATGAGGAGGGTTGTTGATCACCACATCAGTGGCAGGAACGCTGATCAAAGACTCATTGCACTCCGGCATGGCAGCCAGAGCGTAGCGGATTACGGCAATGACTTTCGGATGCTCGCCGCTGAGAGCGGTTGAGGCACTTCACTCAGCCTTTCTGAACGGACTCAGCGAGGTTCTCAAGGATGAACTGGCTTCCCGGGACAACCCTGACACTCTGGATGAGCTCATCGTTCTGGCCACCTGGATTCACAACTGGCTCCGGGAACGTCGTCATGAGAGGACGGTGGGATTCCGAGTGGTCTCCAGTGTTTTGGGTGCCACTGAGGGAGTCGATTATTCGGGTGTCCCACTGCCCTATGCTGCGCCTGCTTGTTCTGTACCCCGTCAGAATTCTCAATTCAGCTCTGGTTCCCCTTCATATCCTACAGAGGAGCCAATGCAATTGGGAAGCACCAGGCTTTTCACTCTGGAGAGAAGGCGCAGGATTAACGAGCAACGTTGTCTTTACTGTGGACAGTCTGGACATTTCCGTGCCTCCGGTCCCGAGCTGACTGGAAACGGGATGACTTCGCAGTAAACGGGAGAATATTGGCGAGTCAGATACAGTCTCCCGCGGCCGGCAGGGTATTCACCATGCTTCCAGCCAACCTGCGGAGGGACAATGGGCAGTTGGACATTCCGGCTTTCATAGACTCTGGGGCTACCTGCTGTTTTCATTAGTTCGTCAACAAGGACCGCCTCTCACTAAGCTGAAAATTCTGCGTCCTCGTGGCTCGTGGTCGCCTCCTTCTCCCCGACGGATGACTGTTGGTGTTGCTAGGACCACTTCATAGGGACCCTCTTGCCTTGGCTTGTTCCACTTCCTCCGGAACACTCAGATGTATTCCTGGTCCCCTGGGATAACCGGACGTGGAACCTCTTGTCCTGGTTCAGGTTTTTTCCTGCTTTCTGTGAGGTTTTCAAACAGAGACTTATGGCCTCTGTTCTATGATTACACAATACACCATCTTATTTCCATCTCTGATCACACAACAAAATGACATTCCAGCTGAAGCTGGTGACTTCCTTCCTTTCAGCTGAGCTGCTTTTAGTTTCTCCACTTTCTCCTTCTGGCTCCTAAGAGAGTGATAGCATAAGACTAACACAAAACAACAGTATTAGCAATGTAAGTTATGCATAAGTATATATGCATGAATACCAAAGTCTGAGACCATGACAATTCCCACTCTATCTTCACCTGACTCTATGCCTCCAGGATACTTTTCTGCTGGACTCCACAAAAATAAAAGCCCTAAAGAAGTTTCCTCTTGCTTTTGCCCAGTCTTCCCCTTTCGGCCCCAGGTTCCGAGAGGTGTTCCCAAGTCATGTCATTTTCAATTTGTTCCCCATCTCCCCCATTTCAACTGATAGGCATGTCACATAATATGCAAGTGCATATCCCTAATTATCATTACATCCTCTTGAGGTAACTCAGCACTGTATATGCTTTCACATCAATGCCTTCAACATGTTGTTTAGAGTACAATTACCCAAACATGTATCCTCTTTCATATGATGCATTAACCAATAAAGCAGCTATCCCAACTATGATGTTAAAGTAGCTCCCAGACCCAACCCATCTGCATGTCTTACAGTGGAATCTAGTCTCTCTCTTTGGCTCCGCTTCCTCTGTCATGTCTTCAAGCTCACCCATTATGCAGCTGGACCTTATTTCACGTGAGAACTATGCACCCACTGAAAAGAGAGATGCCAATCTTTACGCTGCAGGTGCTGTATGGAGTACTGTGAGTGGACCAGACCAACTCTGTCCCAACACCCCCTCCTGGTGTATCTTGATGTACACTCAATCTCCAGAATTCAGCCCATGCCCTTAGTTATCTCTGGCTCCTTATGTGCTGCTTTCACCTGAGGACATACACACTGCAACACATGGGTCATTTCCTGACAACATAGACTCTCTTCTTATGGCAAGATCACTTATTCGTTAATATTTTAAAAAACAGCCTTATGTAAACATTCTGTCTCAAACACCTCACCTCCTGCTACAGATACATTTGCACATAACTATAGCCTTCTTTAATTACAGTCCCTACAGCAACTGTCATAAGTATAACTACTGCATGTAATCTGTCAAGTGTCTTCCAGCTGTTAAAAATTACGAAAAATACCAATGAGTTGGAAGAATATCCAACCTAACAAAACTCTAAGTCACAAGTCTCTTAAACGTTTACCACAATGTCTAAAATACCACCACTATATCTTTTACTCTCACCATAATCTGGGTATGTGTAATGTTCAATTTACTTATAATTGTCCCTATATTTTACACAGCCAGCTGTCCTCCCTCTCCTATAAGCTGTCTCCTGTAACAATATACATAGTCTCTGGAAATAACACCCCTCTACTACCACAACCTTAATTTATGAGCCCCCCCAGATCACCAATACAGTCACATTCTATCTAACCCATAACACACTAGTCACTACTCCTAATGTACTTCCACAGTTATAAACATACTAAAACATTCTCAAATCAATTTAGTCAATATACATCAATCCCTCCTTGGGAACAAAAACCACTCTTATGTTCCACAAAACCTAAAAACATATTGATTTAACAAGAAAAGAGAAAATACATTTTTAAAGAAATACATGTTTACTAACTTCCCACTACTCTTAATGTAAGTAAAACTGGGATGAAAAAATGTCCATCCGTTACATTCTATGCCCATGTTATGCTGGTCTCCATGCCAGCCCTCTCCTGTACTCCCTGTTCACCCACGACTGCGTGGCCACGCACGCCTCCAACTCAATCATCAAGTTTGCGGACGACACAACAGTGGTAGGCTTGATTACCAGCAACGACGAGACGGCCTACAGGGAGGAGGTGAGGGCCCTCGGAGTGTGGTGTCAGGAAAATAACCTCACACTCAACGTCAACAAAACTAAGGAGATGATTGTGGACTTCAGGAAACAGCAGAGGGAACACCCCCCTATCCACATCGATGGAACAGTAGTGGAGAGGGTAGCAAGTTTTAAGTTCCTCGGCATACACATCACAGACAAACTGAATTGGTCCACTCACACAGACAGCATTGTGAAGAAGGCGCAGCAGCGCCTCTTCAACCTCAGGAGGCTGAAGAAATCCGGCTTGTCACCAAAAGCACTCACGAACTTCTACAGATGCACAATCGAGAGCATCCTGTCGGGCTGTATCAACGCCTGGTACGGCAACTGCTCCGCCCTCAACCGTAAGGCTCTCCAGAGGGTAGTGAGGTCTGCACAACGCATCACCGGGGGCAAACTACCTGCCCTCCAGGACACCTACACCACCCAATGTCACAGGAAGGCCATAAAGATCATCAAGGACATCAACCACCCGAGCCACTGCCTGTTCACCCGCTATCATCCAGAAGGCGAGGTCAGTACAGGTGCATCAAAGCTGGGACCGAGAGACTGAAAAACAGCTTCTATCTCAAGGCCATCAGACTGTTAAACAGCCACCACTAACATTGAGTGGCTGCTGCCAACACACTGACACTGACTCAACTCCAGCCACTTTAATAATGGGAATTGATGGGAAATGATGTAAATATATCACTAGCCACTTTAAACAATGCTACCTTATATAATGTTACTTACCCTACATTATTCATCTCATATGCATACGTATATACTGTACTCTATATCATCGACTGTATTCTTATGTAATACATCACTAGCCACTTTAACTATGCCACTTTGTTTACATACTCATCTCATATGTATATACTGTACTCGATACCATCTACTGTATCTTGCCTATGCTGCTCTGTACCATCACTCATTCATATATCCTTATGTACATATTCTTTATCCCCTTACACTGTGTACAAGAGAGTAGTTTTGGAATTGTTAGGTTAGATTACTCGTTGGTTATTACTGCATTGTCGGAACTAGAAGCACAAGCATTTCGCTACACTCGCATTAACATCTGCTAACCATGTGTATGTGACAAATAAAATTTGATTTGATCTCCATCATTGGGTGTTATCGCAAAACACAGACTATAAACCTTATATGAAATGAATTATATAATATCATCTCTATTTATCAATACAATTTAACATTAAAATTCTAATGACATAATAAAGAAACAAAAAACAAACCAAAAACAAAAACCTTGAAGTTAAGCCAAAGTATCATCCTGTAAGTTCTAACAACCTCCCTGTCAAAGGATATTTAGAGACAAGGTCTCCAGAGCTTCCCTAGGCCTAATACATTTACAGTGCCCAATTTTTCAGTTTTTGATTTGTTAAAAAAGTTTGAAATATCCAATAAATGTCGTTCCACTTCATGATTGTGTCCCACTTGTTGTTGATTCTTCACAAAAAAATACAGTTTTATATCTTTATGTTTGAAGCCTGAAATGTGGCAAAAGGTCGCAAAGTTCAAGGGGGCCGAATACTTTCGCAAGGCACTGTAAACAATGCCCCCAACCCTCACCTGTTCAAAAACAACTCTCTCTTGCTATATCCAAATCATAACTAAAACATTTTATAAATTATCCAACCCAAATTCAGAATAACAGTCCTTAGTGATTACTTTAACTCAAATTGAAACTTAACAACTTAGCATCCCTATTAAAATGTACATTTATAAACGAAACCTTTAAGTACCAGTAATAACTATTCTCATCACAGCACCCCCTTGTCCCTGTTTTTCTGTCAGAAGTGGCCTGGTAATGAAATATCAGTATCTCAATGCATACTTAGTCCAAAGTGTTGGCAGTGTGTAGACTCAGAAGTGCTAAAAGTCACTGTCGTATTGCACGCCTTTGTCGCTCTTTATTCAGCCGCTTAGGGAGGGGTTTGAGGTTTACACACACTGTCTATGATCAAATTATTACTACCATGCACCAAGACATTATCTGACGTCACTTTCCATGATAACCTCAACAAAGCACAGATCATAACAACAGTTAAGTTAATTCCATTTCTGTTTCAGGAAATTCATACAAACATTGACTATATGACGAAGTATTACATTAACCTTTTCTTAATAACATCTCTAAGACAAATGTCAAAAAGCATAACATAATGTTACTGCTAAAAAACATTTTCTAAATTAGTCCATACTCCCTTTTTCTACTGGCAACCTCTCGGAAGTGTGAGGATTGAAAATATGCTTGGCCTATCATGAGGGTGTCTGTGTATGTTAAAAGCAACATTTTGCAACTTATGGTGTGACTAGCGGAAAGGCTGTGGCTTCATGAATTGTTGGTGGCACATACAGAATGTAGGGTAGGGAACAAACTGTATTTTGTTAGATAACAGGAGCCAGGTGTGTGATAACTGTATATTCTACACAACTACAACGACTGACCGCTGAAGCGCCTAGGGGGCTGGGACCAGCTCGTGCGCCAACAATCAACGATAGGCTGGGTGAGTTTATACCACGCCCAGTCTACTCTGACAGGCTAGCTCGGAAGCAGGAACTACTTCTGTCAGAGTATATTATAATAACTTTGTCAGGAACAAGTCAGTTCTCTGTTCTACCCTGCGTGGTGTTACTGCGAACCAGTATATACGAAAATTGCATTTACCACTTATTGCTTATCTAATAAAAAGTACATAGTATACAATCGGTGACTCAATGTCATATTTATCCTGATACCAGATTCGATTGACGCAACCCTTAACAGAAGAGTTACCAGATCATGAAGTTAGCCCACTAACTAGAATTCTCACTCCAGGATCCCAATCTAGTGACATTTGTATCAAAACAAAAACACAAAATGAAATCAGCAATACATAAATCACAATCCATTTGAGGTAACTGTCATCCCTTATTAACATATATTTTCCGTTCTATAAGCAGACTGAACATAGTATCACTGTATAAGAACCCAAAGACCAGGACCTCAGGGAACTGGTCATTTTCCCCTTTCAAACACGTGATTTTAAAAAAACATGTTGAATCAAAAAATAAACAAAAGCCTGTGTTGGTTTTGCGTATATCAGATACATGGGGACCTATTTTGACTCGCTGTGTGCGTTGGCTCAGGAAGTCCAACAGCCTCAAAACCAGCCCCTCATCTAACGAGAAGTCCCATATGAGTCTCTGTGCCAGAATGTAAGGCTGGATGGATTGTGTTGAAGGCAGAAGGAAAGTCAACAAACAGAACTCTGACATGGGATTTAGCACCCTCTAGATGTCTATAGACCATGTTAAGGAGGTTAAGAATGGCATCATCAACTCCTCTGCTAGGCTGATAGGCAAACTGAAATGGGTCGAAAAGCTTCTGGGTGACACTGAGAATATGACTTTTCACAATTTTCTCAAGGCATTACATTACTAAGAATGTCAAGGCGACAGGGCGGTAGTCATTCAGCACAGAGGGATTGGATGCTTTAGGAATTGGTATAATTATTTATTTTTTCCACAATACCGGCACGTGTTGCTGGTCAAAGGAGGATTTGAAAATGTCTATAAAAACACCAGCCAATTTGTTCAGCACAGTGCTTTAACACATGTCCACTTATTTTGCCTGGGCTTTTGTATGCATTATATCCCCTGAACAACTTTAAAACATCAGATTGTTTAACAACAACTCTCTCAAACATTTGTAATGATGCGTCCATTTGTTTTACCTCCAACACAAAGTTGTCTGATTCAAATCTTGAGAAGAAAACATTCAGTTCATTAGCCATGTGCTGGCCCTCATATCCCCCAAGGTCAGCACTGGTTTTTCCCCTGCCTATGTGGGGGGCACTATAGCCATGGATTTAATCCCTTGCCAGGCCACCCTTGCGTTTCCTGAGGAGAGGGTCCTCTCCACCCTTTGCTTGTATGCCTCCTTGTCCACCAGTATCTGTATTTTTATCTCATGTTGTACATCTCTTAAAGCCTGTCTATCACCCTCAGCATAAACTGATAAACTCTTCCTATCAAGTAGTGATTTTAGATGTTGAGACGAGAGGTCAGGAGACACTGACTTTTATTAAAGTAATTTTATTAATGTAATCTGTCTACATGTTAAAAGGACATTCATTTTGATTTAAATAGTGCCTGATGAGATTTATTTCATACAAGTATGGACTAATGACCAAGGGAGTCTCTTACTAGGTTTATAGTCATGTGTTGCGCACATTTTAAGTCTATAAGACTTGACCTCTACCTCAAAGATTTGTGAACATCTCTGTACCACTCTTCATATTTACAAACATGGTGGTGGCTGCATCCTGTTATGGGTATGCTTGTCACCGGCAAGGGAGTTTTTTTAGGTGAAAAAGAAACGGAATAGAGCAAAGCACAGGCAAAATCCTAGAGGAAAACCTGATTCAGTCTGCTTTCCCACAGACACTGGGAGACAATTTCCCCTATCAGCAGGACAATGACCTAAAACAAGGCCAAATATACACTGGAGTTGCTAACCAAGACAACGTTGAATGTTCCTGAGTGACCTACTTACAGTTTTGACTTAAATCAGCTTGATTATCTATGGCTGTTGTGTAACACTGAGATTTACCCAGAAATAATCACATCTGTAATTGCTGCCAAAGGCTATTCTAACATTTATTCACATGTATTCACTTGAATACTTATATAAATTTGTAATTTCTGTATTTTATTTTCAATACATCTGCTACAAATTCTAAAAACATGTTCACTGCCATTATCGGGTATTGTGTGTGTAGAAGGGTGAGAAAAAACAACATTAAATCAATTTTGATATCAGGCTGTAACAACAAAATGTGGAATAAGGGTTATGAATACATCTATAAAGTTGATTACCTGCGCTCTACACTTTCACTGCTGTTATGAAATGGTTTAACACTGATATAATTGAAAGATAGTGAAATGCTCTCAGGCATTTCCTAAACTGTTTTGCCTTGCAGAAATATATACTTTTTAATCTAGTGGTTACCAGAATGTTGCTGCCTGGAGACGCCTGGTTAAATGTTTTGGTTTCCAGGGGCTCAAGTTCTCTGTCACTGCGACAGATTTTCATCATATTGATTCTTAAAAATATATAAATATATATAAATTGAAAAGGACTGGAATTGGTCAAACTTTCAGTTTAATACATGCACAAAAGATCATTACAGTACTCTTTCCCTAACAACATGATGGTCATAACTTTTTTTTTTTTTTTTTTTTTTTTTACATGAAAGCGGAGGTTAACTTGGCCCCGCAGACAATCAATCTGAGATTGAGTGATTTTCTTTGCTTTAACCCCTGGGTTTCACTCTTTCCCCTCTCTCTGCCTTCCCAGCTGGGCTTCTTCAACAGGCAGGAGGATGAGGAGGAGCAAGTAGCTATCGGGAAGACGCCAGAAGAGCGGTAACCATGGCGAGTGTGGACCTGCTTCAGCCCCATCTCTCAGGGACCCCCAGCACACCACAGACATGAGAATTGGCCAAAAAGCACACCAGTCTTGCTGTGCTGAGCCCTTCCACTGAAACAACCATTTCTACTGATTCGAGTCATGATTTGTTTTTCTGAGTGACTCATTTGTTAGAACTGCTGGCCGCAATTAATTCTACAGCAGGATCAATACACGCTCCTCCAGGGATCTGCTCCCACCAACAACAACTGTCTGTCATATGTGCACAGGCTAAATAGATCATGGTGCAGACAGTATGGATAAGGAAAAGACATCTTAAGAACTGATCATTGATTGCATGGTGCAAGAATTAAATTAATCAATAATTGAATGCTATGACAGAAATTAATTGATAATTGAATGTTACGACAGTTTTGTCCCATAGGGCAGCGCACAATTGGCTCAGCGTTGTCCGGGTTAGGGGAGGGTTTGGCCAGAGGGGCTTTACTTGGCTCATCGCACTCTAGCAACTCCATGTGGCAGGCCAGGTGCCTGCAGGATGAATTCATTTGTCAGTAAGATGGTGTTGTTTCCTCCAACACATTGGTGCAGCTGGCTTACGGGTTAAGCTGGCAGGTGTTAAAAAGTGCGGTTAGGCGGGTCATGTTTCAGAGGAGGCATGACTCGACCTTCACCTCTCCCAAGCCCATTGGGGAGTTGCAGCAATGAGACAAGATCATAATTTGATATCACGAAATTGGGAAGAAAAAGGGAGATAAAAAATACATTTCA
Source organism: Oncorhynchus mykiss (assembly GCF_013265735.2). Taxonomy (NCBI): domain Eukaryota; kingdom Metazoa; phylum Chordata; class Actinopteri; order Salmoniformes; family Salmonidae; genus Oncorhynchus; species Oncorhynchus mykiss. The sequence continues at coordinate 54,374,171 of NC_048565.1, forward strand.
AAATAAAATACTCCAAAATAGAGCACCTTGACTACAATATCTATCAGAAAAGATCTACCAGTGTTATCACACATTCCATCATATCACATGAAATTGAAAAATCCTAACAATTGAGCAATATCTGTATAGCAACAGGGTGAATTGGCCAGATTCCATATGAAATGATAGCTGTGTGTGTTTGTGTGGAATTATCAGTTAAGATTTAAGCCCACTGTTGCTCTGACTCAATCCAGAAGCCATCTGTATGCATGAGATGTGGGTCATTGCATGTGACATTGGACCAATTTTGACACTACCCTCTTGGATGTCAGAAAATGTTACATTTACACATGACATTTTTTGGACCAATGTTAAAACATTTGGTATTGGTATTTCTGACAAACGTAAACTGATGAAGAAACACTGAGTTAAACTGTCTTTAGGCTAATTTGCATCTCAGTCCACTACTCACCTCAAACACAAAATACATACAATCTCCACTCAAGCCCCCCAAAATAAAAACATACGGTCACACAGTTAATGATTTACTTGGATGAAAATCTTGAATCAAATCACCTTTCATTCTCAGCTTTAATCTCTGATCATCTGATTAGAACACACAAAATTACAGACATTAGAATCGTTAGTTGTTAAGGACAAACGACAGGTTGCAAGTATGAGTGGAAAAGCCTAGGCTAAAGGCCAACATTCAACACCGCCACAAACAATCCACAGTCCCTCTCTCATTCGCTTAGCATGCGTACCCACACACAAACACAAGACAGAGAATGGAAGACATGCTCAAACATCAATACTAGCAGCATCCATTTAAAAATGGTCATTATGTGGCAATGCTCAACCAAAGCCGTGTAGTCTCCACACACAGAAGCCAAGCAAGTCAGGAGGGCCAACAACCCAAGTGTTGGTGACTTGGTTACAAGGGATATCTAGGCCTAATTATTCCAAAATATAAAATAAGGCACATCTTTACCAGACAGTGTTCATGTAAAAGAAAGCTCATTATACATCTATTTTTAAGTACAAAACAAAATCACACACCTCTTAAATAAACCTTTTTTTTTATATTGGTTATGAAAAAACAAACTCTTAAGTACAAAGTTCTAAATTCAACTACTACCTTCTCACCTCTTCTCTCACAGACACACATTCACTTGCTCAAACAACGGGCCTTAATAATCACTGCAAACCTACATACAACACCACTTCCAACAGGCAACCTGCAAAATGAATCAATAGAGTAATGCTACTTTTCATGGTTGCGAACCTAGCTGGGAGTCTGGGACAATTGGGTCCATGCACTAAAAGCAGCCAAAAGGTGCTGCTGTTGTCACCATTGTGTGGATGCTTGGCTTTGCCAGGTATTCTCTTTGGAACACTTTGGGAAAGTGAAAGCTCAAAGCAGGCTGACAATTTCCTCATTCTGCTAGTGACACCCACTGTGTCACAATGACAGCCACAGACCGTAACACTTCAGTGGGAGAGATATGGGAGATGCTGCTGGTACTTGTGATTCATACTTAAAACAGAAAAAAGGAACCATTGTTTTAAAAAACAAAATGCATCCTACTATTCCTAATCATCAGCAGCAAACACCATTTTGATTTGATAGAAAATTAGAACAATAAAAAATATATATAAAAAATAAAATAAAAAAATCACAAGAACACAAGTTTTCTAATGGTTTAAAAAGCCTCCTTGGCCAGGTGGATCAGTGGAACTCCACAAACTCCTCCAGGGTCTTAGGGATCTGGTTGCGGAAGGTAATTTGGTGCTGGCGCACGGCACGTGCCGCCAGGCACTTGAGGCTCATTTTCATCTGGGTCTTGAGCAGGATCTCCGACACACCTGTGGTGCTCTTGTCCAGTGGCGTCTTCTTCTGCTTGTTGGTCATGTCAGTGTGGGCGCCAGCCTCCACCAGGCTGATGATGATGGCGTGCAGTGTCAGGAAGTCGCTGATAGGCCGGTTGTACTGGACGATGATGTGCAGAGGACTGTTGCCCTCGTGGTCCACCGCGTTCACTTGCGCACCGCAGTCCAGCAGCAGCTTGGTGACCTGAGCATTGGGGAAGCTGCACACGTCGTTGGTGTGGAAGTCGTCCACAGGCGTGCTGGAGCTGATGGCCAGGTGCAACAGGGACAAGCCCTCCCGTGAACGCGGGTCCAGCTGGATCAGGTTGTATATCTGCTCGTTGACATGGGCACGTGCCTCCTCGCCGCACACAGTCTTGGTGCTGATACAGACCAGGTAGAGGAAGGTGAACATATTGGACTCGTAGTTGTCCATGGCCGTGTGCAGCTCTGCCTCAGGCGCCGCCTCCACCCTTGCGATGTTCCTCTGGATCTCCAGCACACTGCAGTGTAACACCTGCTCCACTGGCTCCGCCCCCACCGGCTCCTTCAGGTGCACCATCTGGGAGAAGACCTGGGCGAACCGCAGCAGGTCCTTGTGCGTGTTGCGGTTGCCCTTCTGACGCAGGTGCAGCGCGTGCAGCCATAGCTTGATGCACTGGCCGAACTCCATATTGTCGGCGTACACAGCTCCCCGGTAGATGATGGGGTGTGACACGTCAATGTTATCCGATCCCAGAATACGCTCACGCACCATCAGGCCCTCCATGTGCAGCGCGTTGCGGTCTGCCCGGATTGCCTCCAGCTCCTGCAGGGTGCGGCACTCGCCCCGGCCGCTGTAGGCCTCGATGGGCGGAAGCAGCACCTTGGCGATGAGGCTGACGGGATCGCGGTGGCGCTCCAGCATGGCCAGGTACAGGTAGTGATAGGTCTTGAGGATGTCATAGTTCTCCCGGTCGTTGGCGAACGAGGCACCCAGCAGCTCAAGGGCCTCGATGCGGCTGTGCGGGCCACAGTTGGCATGAGACAGCAGCAGCTCCACCACCTCCGCCTTGCAGCTCTCCGCCGCCACCTTGATCGGTGTCATGCCGTGGCCGTTCACCACCATGGCAGCCTGGCAGCGCACCAGCTCCTTAACGATGTCCAGGTGGCCCTCCTCAGCAGCAAAGTGCAGGGCGGTTGCCCCACAGTGGGCCTTGGAGTTAGGGTCAGCTCCATGCTCCAGCAGGAAGCCCACTACGTCCGTATGGCCCTTGTAGGCAGCAATCATCAGGCAGGTGTTGTCATACTTGTTGGCGATGCCGATTTTGGCCTGGTGGTCCACCAGGTATTTCACAATGTCCAGACACCCGTCAAAGCAGGCTGCCCTCAGGGGGGTGGAGTTGGTGACAGTGGTGTGGTTGACTTTGGCCTGGTGGCACACCAACTGGCGGACTACCTCAAAGTGTCCTGCGCCAGCCGCACACCACAGAGCAGTGGCCCCATCAATGACATACCTGAAGGAGAGAGGAGATGGGTAGAATTAATCAATCATCAAATGCACATGGAAGTGTATTAAAGACCTTAATTTCACACAATTATACCAACATAAATAAAGTGCAAATACACACAATTGACACAACACACAATTGAATTTAAGGAGTTGGTGTGCTGCCAGGCTGCCATGGTGGTGAACAGACATAATTATTAAATTCATGAATACTAACCCGTCAAATCTGACTGTGCCAGTTTGTTCAGTATCCACCCTGTAGTGATCCAGCAGCAGCCTCACAACTTTGTCATGTCCGTTTCGAGCTGCGATGATGAGAGGAGTTGACCTTTGGCCGGCGAGGTGGGTCACATAACTCAGTAGATATCGTGTCTCTGGCTTGGAGTGGTTGAGCAGCAAGGCGGCCAGCGTCAGGACTCGGCCCTCAGCCGCCGCTTTGTAGACGTACCCGGCAAGCGACTCCATCCAAGCCTAGCAGGTCGCCGGCACCTCCGCAAGTGTCGCCCGCTAGATGCACTGTTACGCAGCCCGTCTCCCATTAAAATACCGAAACAATCTCCAGTGCTCACATGAAAAACTCAATTGAGCGTGGTTGATAACTCGTTTATTAACTCAAACCCATTCTTCCACAGCACCTAGCTAACAAGTCGCATGAAAACTAGTTCGTATTATTTGTCTGTACTAACTTTTGGGTTCGATTTGCAACTTTGTCCTATATTTGGTGGCACCGAGCTAACGCATAAACTGAGGTTCGCTAACGTTATCTAGCAAGCAGACGTTCAAAACCGTGTAAATAGCTAGTTATGTATCATACCAAAGATTTGATAATACTTGGAAGAGAGAGCAGTAACGTCTTGCTGTTTCATCGCTTTTCTTGAATTCCTCCTCTTTAAACACTTTGAAGCAGGCGGGATCAATGCAGAATTTGCTCGGATATATCCCACCAATGTGAATGTTTTGAGACCAGAGCAAGGCTACCTTTAATACCTTTAACCTTTACCATCCAAGTTACTTACCGGAAGTGATTTTTCAACTCCCAAAATGCCTCCGAATAGAAACCGATAGCTACAATGTGAATGAGGCCGGGGATGCACAGAATTCTTTAACCAAAGATGTTAAATAAATACAGAGATATCAACGTATAAGGCACCATCCAGCAGACTGTCGACTAATCGCGTTGAAGTTGTTAGGCTGAGTCGACAAACCTGCCTATTTTCCTCTAAAGTACATAATGTCACGATTACAAAGCTATACGATATTACAGACAAATTAATTATATCACGTCTCAAAATATTTGTAATGTACTTCTTATTCATGAAATACATGCTAATGTTGGGTTTTTGAGCTAGCGACCAATTGACTCCCATTCACTCCTTAAAAGGAGCGCTCTCCTTGTCCCAAATTCACCCAAAATGCACTGCGCGGCCCATTACCGACGCATGAGCAACGTACACAATGGGCACTAATACATAGAGGAGTGGAGTTTTCCATCTCCTCAAAAGTATCTCTGCTTCTTCACAGGGCTTGTTTGAGTGGTAAGGCTGAAGCAACCGACTGCAGATGAAAGTGGAGGAGTAAAATCGGAGGATGTGCATCTGCGACAGCCGGAAGTCGGACACTGTTGTGACGTGGTTTTCCAACAGCAAGGCTCATTACTATGGCGGACCAAACCAGCTGTAATTAGAATGAAATGCATGAATAAATAAATGAATGAACACATAAAAAGATAAAATAAACCCCCACAATTAAATACATGAGCAAGGAAATACAAAAATACTGACTAAAATGTATTAATTGTATCTATTTATCTGAATGTATTTAATTATTGATCTATGTATTATATAATTACTCAAAGTGTAATTTTTTAATTCACAAGCATTTTGCTGCACCTGCAATAACATCTCCTAAATATGTGTATGTGACCAATACATTTTGATTTATATATATAGTACCAGTCAAACGTTTGGACTTTCATTCAAGGGCTTTTCTTTATTTTTACTATTTTCTAAATAATACAAAATACTTTTTTGATCTAATTTTCTGCTAACTAGCTATGTAATGACTATTCACTATCTAAAGTCTAGTCATACCAATTCATGAAAATGCCTTTATTTGTATGTAATGTTCAATGGAAACAAAGTTTTAAAACTCTGACGTGTTTTGGCTGCATGGCCTTCGTCAGGGAGCACAAAAATATGATAATGTCCTCTTTTGAACCGCTCTTTCCAATCAACCCTGATTTGAAGAGAGAGTGGTTACAGAATTAATTGGACAACACCTAGTAAGCAATACTATACACATTAAAAAGTGAAATACTGTAGATATGTTATAAAAAATGCATCTCAAGGCTAGAATCATCAGAACCACTAGAAAGGTTGTTCTAACCTTGAATATGATGCGTCAAAGTGTTAAGAATAGGAGAGCCATCTATTTTATAGTACACTAGAACACAGCAAACATGGACCACAACAGTCTAAACATAGCTGAGGGCAATATAGTAACATGTCCACTAGATGAGAGCAAAGGGACCTCAAACTATCCTACAGGAAAGGCGAGAAATCCATATCTTAATTTAAACTAGGGTACTTACTTACTTTTCTAATTGAGGCCGGAACATAGCTTGTAGGGAAGCAGGGTTGGCATGGGGTAAGGACTTGTAGTGCTTTGCCATGGGGCAGTCTTCACTGACTACCCGTATGGCGTACTTGTGTTCTGCTAAGCAGAAGGCATCTCTTTGTCTGTCCAATGTAGAACACCTTGAACTGTGGACATTCCAATCTGTAGAGGACGTGAGTGGTTTTGCAGTTAATTAAATACCTGATTTGATACTCAATTTTAGAAGCCGTGTCAACCAAAATACTTTTTCTGTGCAATATTTCTGCAATGGTTGCATTTAAAAGAGCCCTTGGGTTTGTGCTCTAGCCAAGTCTTTTGAGAGTCATCAGGAAGATAGCTGTGGACTAATTTGTCATTTAGGGTAGGACATCTCTTAAAGCTTATGACTGACTATTGGTTCTGGAAAGCCTGCATAGTAGCGTATAACTTTGGATGATTCCCCAATTATTTTCAATGATTCATTTTAATGTTCTTTGCTTCAGTGTTGTATTTTGTAACAAAGTACACTCTTTCTGGTGCATTACAAGGTACTCCCCTTCGCAAATAAGTTTTCTCTGTCAAGTCATCCAGCCCTAGATGAACTGAGCTGACTACACTGACTGTGCTAGGGGCAGACCACTAAGCTGGCACGCTGTCTAATCATTAGTTGATTATTTTAATCTGCTGTGTAGTGCTAGGGCAAAAACCAAAACGTGCACCCCTTGGGGTCCCGAGGACCAAGATTAAGAAACACAGCTCTAACGCCTAAACAAAATAGGTTCTCAGGAAGTGTTTGCTAACATACATAGACTGTTCCCCAGAATAAACAGAATAAATTCACTACATGACCAAAAGTATGTGGACACCTGCTCGTCGAACAACTCATTCCAAAATCATGGGCATTAATATCGCGTTGGTCATACCTTTGCGGTTTTAACAGCCTCTACTCTTCTGGGAAGGCTTTCCACTAGATGTTGGAACATTGCTGTGGGGACTTGCTTCCATTCAGCCACTTGCTTCCAACAGCATTAGTGAGGTTGGGCATTGTTGGGCGATTACGCCTGGCTCGCAGTCGGCGTTCCAATTCATCCCAAAGGTGTTCGATGGGGTTGAGGTCAGGGCTCTGTGCAGGTCAGTCCAGTTCTTCCACACCAATCTCAACAAATAATTTCTGTATGGACCTCACTTTGGGCATGGGGGCATTGTCATGGAGTAACAGGAACGCTCCAGAGAACGCGTTTCCACTGCTCCAGAGTCCAATGGCGGTGAGCTTTACACCACTCCAGCCGACGCTATGCATTATGCATGCTGATCTTAGGCTTGTGTGCGACTGCTCGGCCATGGAAACCAATTTCATGAAGCTCCCGACTAACAATCATTTTGCTGACATTGCTTCCAGAGACAGTTTGGAACTCGGTAGTGAGTGTTGCAACTGAGGACAGACGATTTTTACACGCTACGCACTTCGGCCACTCGGTGCTCGCATTCTGTGAGCTTGTGTGGCCTACCACTTCACGGCTGAGCCGTTGTTGCTCCTAGATGTTTCCACTTCACAATAACAGCACTTACAGTTGACCGGGTGTTAGGAAAATTATGATTAAATGACTGGAAAAAAATATTTTAAATGGAACTGTAACTAAGTAAACTTAAACTCTGTTTTATTATATCTGATTAATAATATGAGTTCATAAGAAGGAATTGTGTGACACGGACAAGGAGTAATTAAAGTTAATGAACACCATTCCAACTAGGAAGAAAGAAATGGGTTGAGGATTAAGTAAACAGATAAGTTAACTTATGGTTGAACCGACGAAACTTAGCTCTGGGGTGTTTTAGATAAGACAGTGAGTGCATTCCTAGGTTTTCTGTTAATTAGAACTGTCAGCTAAGTGGTGATCGATAATGTTGAGGGGTCAAAAGTTATTTCAGTTGTGTTGTGTGTCCTGTGTATGTGCTAGGGGGGTCAGAATTAACTTTTAAAGTTCCCTTTGTCCCGGTCGAGAGGAGGGGATTCTGTTAAGCAATGAAATGACGTCATGTTATTGTATTGTATATAAACTGTTGCTCGTAGTAACGTGGCAGCGCGCTCCGAGAATAAATTATGTTACCTATTATTGATAAGACTGGTTTCCGTCTATTTTATGCAAACAAGAATCTTACAAATTCTCATAAAATAGATTAAGGGAATTCAATTAATGAAAACACATTGGTATAATTAAATGACAGTAACACCGGGGCAGCTCTAGCAGGGCAATGTTCCTACATCTAGTTGAAAGACTTCCCAGAAAAGTGGAGGCTGTTATAGCAGCAAAGTGGGGGACAAACTCCATGATTTTGGAAGGAGAAGTTCGACGAGTAGGTGTCCACATACTTTTGGTCATGTAATGTATGTGTCGAGTTGTGAAAGGAAGGCATAAGATGAGTTGGTGACTCACTAGTCCAAACTTGAGTTCCTCTGCCTTGTTGGTGTAGCGGTCCAGGGCAATGAAGTATAAGCCTGACTCCACCTGGTAAATGTGTTCTCTACACACACTGACCTGTCTGCTGAGAACAACTGGTGTGGAAGAGAGAGGGAAATTAGATGTCAGGAAATGTCACAGACAGAGTTCAATTGGAGTTAAAATGTTTTAACATCTTAATGTTGCATTCAAGGTAACAGTCTATTTTAGGACTGCAGTGGTTTATCAAAAGAGGTAACTATGGTTAATCATTTAGATAAATAAGTGATAAGATGTGAGGTTGAGCCAAGCTGTAGGTCAATTCTATGGTTACAAGTGATGCTGACACTCAGACTTTTCATTTTAAAAATGTATGTCAGACCAAAACCAATGATTTGAAGTGTAACAAACCATAAAACTATGCACAGGAACTCTGTTTGTCATGCATTTCAAAGTGAAAAATCTGAGTCTCCGCATTACTTCATTACTGTAGAATTGCCATGTGTCAATCCACGCCACTTGTCAGTCAGCATGGCTCAGTGCCAGTGTTGCCAACTTAGCGACTTTGTCGCTATATTTAGCAAGTATTCAGACCCCTCTAGCGACACATTTTCAAAAAGGTCACCAGCAACAAATCTAGCGACTTTTTCTGGTGTTATTGGAGACTCTGACGTGAAAGCACATATCGTTCTTACTCTTCTCAACGAGCAGCGGGTGCGGCAATGGGCCCCACCCCCGTCCCAAAGCACGCACAGGCGGCCCAGTCCTCACGCAGCAGTCCCTCCCAGCTGCAGTCAGAGCAGGAGATGTTCACCTCTCCGCGTGGGGTGAATAGCAAATGATTTGCGCATGCGGGAAGCTGATACCACCCTGGCTTACATTCAGGGCAGGATGTAAATGTACTTAAAAAAAAAAAAAAACTACATTAAAAAATTAGGTAACTCCGCCAGAATGTCTCTTTTGGGTCACTTTTGCCGGTCACTTTTTGTCTCTCCCACGACGTTATTCCTCTCTCCTACAGCGTCCATCACAATTATATGCACATGGCCAATTATGCAAATTAGGTGATGCCATCATTTAGTGACTTCTAGCAACTTTTAGGGCAGCCAATAGCTACTTTCCTTACTGAGGAGTTGGTAACACTGCTCAGTACTGAACAGCATTATGTCAGTTCATGCCCAACCCAGCTCGAAGAGAGCTTCTCCTATAGATTCACTTAATTCCTTTACCTACACTACTCATATTTTTTAGCAATGACTATAACATACATTCAGTATAGAACTATCGTTCTAACCAATAGACAGCAGCTTTGGCTTTGGTTAAACCACATGGATAAATGTTAGTTAGCTAGCTAATGTCATATATACATATATTCATACACATAGCTCATATATTATACAGCGCCAAACTTATCCGCTTGACTCAAGTCATTGCACACACCCCTGTTCGAACAGGAAGCACCCTACCCCCAGCCATAAACTGCCAGTTTCAGTTCCTCTTATCTCACGACCCCAGGACACACAGACATTCCATTGCATAAACACACACACTTCATCCCCCCTCTACTGGTCGGGTGCCCAGAGCAGAAGGCTCTGCTGTGCACCATTGGGGCTCCTGCTCTGGCTGGAGCAGGTCCGCCTCCAACCCTTCGGGACCAGTCAGAAGACCACCACGACAAGACTCCACCTACATTATTCTATGTATAAAAACTGTTGTAACCTTTGTTTAGGCCCCTTTTTCAGCTAACTCCATTTTGAGCTATATGAATCAGGTCCGTGCACGTTAAAAGTGCAGGACAAGATATCTTTTGACTCAATAAACTGCCTTTTTGTTACAACTGAAATCCACTCTGTCCAGCGTCCATGATTTGGTCTCACTCTCCTGTAAGTTAATCATCAACACTAACGTTAACTAGTTAGCTTCCTAGCTGGCTGACCTAGCTTGCCTCATCAATAGCCTGCTTTAATAACAGAAAACCAACAAAAAAAACGACTTCAATATCATAGTTTATTAGCTAGCTAGTTGGTTAGATAATTTATCTACTGAAAAACTAATCGAACTTACCTCTTTATTTTGTCAGACATTAATTATTAACCTTTCACCGTCCCCTTTCATCTCTATGGTCAAAAATCCAGTTAGAGCGCAGTCAAGCCGTGATTGGTCCAAAAACCCTGACCAATTGAGTTTCAGTAGACTGCTTTAGGCTATGTTCAGTGACTAGAATTTCCGAGTTATAAAATTATAGTAAGCAGTTGAGTGAGCAAAATTGATTTTGGAGTGCAAACTGGAAAATCGCTGTGAGAGGAAGAAAAGACATCCGTGTGGTGATGCATCATATTTGTGAGTGTTGACATGTAGTGAGTATTTCTGCAGGCAAACAAATATCTCTGTTCTCAAAATAATTTACTGCATGTGGAAATGCAGTTCTGCTCGCTCAAAGTCATGCTCGCAAGCTTAATTTGCGCGCAAGAGGCAGCCCTGCTTTTGCGGCAGCCCTGCTTTTGCGGCACCCTTCCTCTGCTCGACTCAAGTCTTTGTTAGCACAATTATGTTTTATCTTGCTCATGCATGCCATCTCCTGCCTGTTAGACTTTTGCAATCGATATTGACATCATTCTACAGTGCATTCAGAAAGTATTCAGACCCCTTGACTTTTCCACATTTTATATATTTTTTTATTTAACCTTTATTTAACTTGGCAAGTCAGTTAAGAACAAATTCTTATTTACAATGACGGCCTAGGAAGTGGGTTAACTGCCTTGTTCAGGGGCAGAAAGACAATATGTTTATCTTGTCAGCTCGGGGATTCGATCTAGCAACCTTTCGTTTACTGGCCCAACGCTCTAACCACTAGGCTAACTGCCTTTTTTTCCTCATCAATCTACACACAATACCCCATACTGACAAAACAAAAACAGGTTAATAGAAAAATATATATATATATTACTGTTACGTAAGTATTCAGACCCGTTACTCAGTACTTTGGGCTCCCGAGTGGCGCAGCGTTTTAAAGCACTGCATCTCAGTGCAAGAGGTGTCACTGCAGTCCCTGGTTTGAATCCAGGCTATATCACACCCGGACGTGATTGGGAGTCCCATAGGGCGGCGCACAATTGGCCCAGCGTCGTCCGGGTTTGGCCGGGGTAGGCCGTCATTGTAAACATGTATTTGTTCTTAACTGACTTGCCTAGTTAAATAGATAAAACTTTGTTGAAGCACCTTTGGCAGCGATTACAGTCTTGAGTCTTCTTGGGTATGACGCTACAAGCTTGGCACACCTGTATTTGGGGAGTTTCTTCCATTCTTCTCTGTAGATCCTTTCATGTTCTGTCAGGTTGGATGGGGAGCATCGCTGCACAGCTATCTTCAGATCTCTCCAGAGATGTTTGATCAGGTTCAAGTCTGGGCTCAGGCTGGGCCACTCAAGGACAGTCAGAGACTTGTCCCAAGCTACTCCTGCATGGTCTTGGCTGTGTGCTTAGGGTTAGGGTCCCCTCCTGTACTCCCTTTTCACACATGACTGCATGGCCAGGCACGACTCCAACACCATCATTAAGTTTGCCAACGAGAAAATAGTGGTAGGCCTGATCACCAACAACGATGAGACAGCCTATAGGGAGGAGGTCAGAGATCTGACCGTGTGGTGCAAGGACAACAACCTATCTCTCAATCTGATCAAGACAAAAGAGATGATTGTGGACTACAGGAAATGGAGGACCGAGCACACCCCCATTCTCGTTGACGCGGCTGTAGTGGAGCAGGTTGAGAGCTTCAAGTTACTTGGCGTCCACATCACCAACAAACTAACATGGTCCAAGCACACCAAGAAGAGGCGTGAAGAGGGCACAACAAAACCTATTCCCCCTCAGGAGACTGAAAAGATTTGGCATGGGTCCTTAGAGCCTCAAAAGATTTTACAGTTGCACCATAGAGAGCATCCTGACGGGTTGCATCACAGTATGGCAACTGCTCAGCCTCTGACTGCAAGGCACTAGAGAGGGTAGTGCATACGGCCCAGTACATCACCGGGGCCAAGCTTCCTGCCATCCAGGACCTCTAGGGCCTTCCTCTGACACCGCCTGGTATAAAAATTGTCAAAGACTCCAGCCACTCTAGTCATAGACTGTGCTCTCAGCTACCGCACGGCAAGCGGTACCGGAACAGCTTCTACCCTCATGCCATAAGAATCCTGAACATCTAATCAAATGGCTACCCAGACAATTTGCATTGCCCCCCCCCCCCCCCCCCCTTATACGCTGCTGCTACTCTCTGTTATTATCAGTCACTTTAATAACTCTACCTACATGAACATATTACCTCAATTACCTCGACACCGGTGCCCCCGGTATTTTTACCTATTACTTTTACTAGGTATTTTCTTAAAACTACATTGTTATGTGAGAATTTCACTGTAAGGTTGTATTCCTGTTGAACAAATAAAATTTGATTTGATTTTAGATAGAGAGAGGGGAGATGGAGGGTTAGGGGGCAAGAGAGTAAGATTAGGATGTAGTCTATTTAAATCTAAAACATACAAAGTAAACAGGCAATAGATCATTGAGTAATCTTACAAATTACTCTGTGATAGAATTAATGTGAGTGTATGGTCAACACTTACCTTTCATTCAGAGACAAGATGACTCACCTGGCCTTCCTAGCAGCAAAATCATGCACTGCTTCTTGGAGGTTGGTTTTGTAAGACAACTCGTCCTCAATTGATATGGTGGCGAGTCCATTGAGTCTCTTTTGATTCGTAGTAGAGTTTTTGATGAGTTTGACCTTGGAGAATGTGAGCTCTCCGCTTGCCACTGTCACTGAGTGTGTGAGAAGAACTCTCAGGGAAACAATGGCATTGGGATACAAGAAGGCCATTTGGTGTTTGGATATATACCCCAGTGCGTCGAGTGGTTTTGCCTCACTGTCCAGTTTCCTGCTCAAGACGTTTCCTGCTCTTTTGCATCAATGTCCCTGGAATCCCCGTACATAAGGGCCCTCTTCAGTGTTGCGCAGTCCCTGGTAAGCACTGCAGTGTCCATATACTTGATGGTGGGGATGTTGTACAGGATGCTAACACTGCTGTGCTCTTCGGCCTGCGTAAAGTGCCCGTTGACGGACTGGATAGCAGAATCAAGAGTCGGATTAAAGAAATAAACTTGGAATTTCTGCTGAGTCACAGGCTCATTCTCCCTCATAGCCAAGCTGACTCCTCTTCTTCCTGGGACGGACCATGGGCTGCACTGGGAAACAGGGCTCAATACAGCATATCTCCTCTGCCAATTCTTTTGCGCTTGCTAATGCGTCAGTGAAAGCTGCATCAGAGCGGTAGTCTTGGAGGAATACCCTGGTGGAGTTCAGTTGAGCAACTTCTCAAAACTCACAGCAGGCAAACTCTTACTGGTGATGTTCACTTCGAACAAGATGTCATACCAAACAACCACTGCGCACATGAAGCCAAAGTTGTTCATCTTGGCGGGAATGCTTTTTGCCAACAACCTTCATAAATCTCCCCGAATTGGTAACGCACTGGTTTCACAACCTCCACCCGGCTCTTCCGTCTCGTGGTGCTGAGGGGTTTCATTGTGAGTCCATCTTGTACGTGCTATTTCAGCATGTCCCAGCAGTTTGTAGAGCCGGTTAAAAATGCAGAAATCTCTTGGATGGTGTTGAAAAAACTCAGCCGTCTCCAAGCAACACATTGCTGCATCAGAGAGAATCATGTTCAGCGAGTGCGCGCTGCATGGCACAAAAAAGGCACTCAGATTGATATCCTGCACTCTCTATTAAACTCTGCTGTGCCTCACCCACATATTCGTCTCGTGGTCTTACCCCTGCCCTCTCATGTCCATAATGGTGATGCCATGTTTCTGTAGTTTTGTGATGAGCAACTCGGTCATGCTCATGCTGTTGCCTCAAGGTGGGCATGACTCCAGGAAGTGGCTCTCCTGTGCACTGGCCAATCATCCTCAATTGAAACAAAAAGCCCCACCATGGTCATCTGCTCTGTTTTGCTCGTCTGGGGTGCAGTCCAAAATTATAGAATACTATTTGGTTGCTTTTGGCTCACTGCTGGATCTCTTGTGTCAATGGATCCCATCATGTCAATGATTTCATCCTGGATTATTTTACTGGGGTAGTGCACATGTGTTTATTTGGACTGTACTCTCCTTACATGCTCCTTTATGATACCCAGCATTTCCACAAACTTCAAAAAGTTCCCATTATTTGGCTCATTCAGCCTGTTGGTGGTCACACAAAGTGCAATGTTCTGGGTGGCCATTATGCGTATCAGGGCCATGAGCCTCTGCAGCACCTGCAGCCAGTGGAGTCTCTCCGTCAATAGCCTGTTGGGCTTGGGCATTGATAGTTTGCTTGGACACCAGCCTGATCTCCAGGTCCTTCCACCTCTGGAAACTATCTAGGTGGTAATGTGACTTCTCATGCGAGCTGAGGTGGCTCAGATTCTTCCAGTCCCTGGTTCATTCCCTGACCAGTGCAGATTTGCACTCGTGTGAAAAAGTTTGCAGCAAAAACAGAAGGCTCCACCATTTTGCTTGGAATAGACAAGCCATGGTCTCTCCACTCTCTCCCCGTTTGGCCTCCTCCTATTGAAGTGGGCCACCGAAAATATTAGTCTCTTGGGAAATTCCCCTCCTAATCCTGATGTGGTCCAGCCTGCACTAACATATCCTATAAAGATCCATTCATATATTTTGGCCACTCACCGGGATCTTTTATGTTTTTTGTCTGGGAGTCAGATTTAGCAGCAACAGCACCACTTTCATCGGGGATGGGGACCGCAGAATCCAGGGTCCAGAGTCCAGGTCCAAGATAGTAGGGTCTCCTCCAGCATTGTTTGGAGGTGTGAGAGCTGTCATCATCAGTGGAAGTGGATGGCTCGAACTCCTCCGGTTCGCGTTCTTCGCTGCTAAAACCAGCGAACAGGGGCTAGTCCATCTCGGCAAATTAATGGCCTGTCATCTGAGGCTTGTCGTTCTCCACACCGGCTGATGGACATTGCTGCACGCTGATAAATATCAGCAGCGAATTTCTTTGGCTTAGAGATTGTGCCTCTTTTCTCTTTCGTTTAAAAAAAAAGATTTGCTTCTTGAAAGTTTTTGTCTCTTAGACATGGTAGCAAATTAAGTTTCAAATCTCTATAGCTTACTTTTAGCTGAAATTATATCCACTAGTAGTAGCTAGCTAACATTAATAAGGTTAGGCTACTGCCTTACTCATTAATCATCTTTGTCACACACAAACATAAAAAAACAATACAATAATTCATTGGATAATCCCATAAGAACACAAACATCCCCATAGCTACCAAGGATAGTGGGAGTAAACTTTGGGAGAAGCGGGAATGGGGTGGGGGCGGGAACAGCAGCAATAGCTTTGAGCTTATGGCTGGCGTGCCACCGGAAATGTAGTAGCCGATCAGGGGCGTCGGAGGGCGGCAGCCAATTGCCAAAATGCTGCCCCCAAATTCAAATGCCGCCATGGCCTCATAATCTTGCGTAATGGGAGAGCCGACCCTGGCTCTAACTCTTCTAAAATCAAATCTAGTACCCCCAAGTACATCTCTGCTGCTGCCACCACAACATCTATTTTCTGTGACTTACGTTCCATCTCTGCGATACAGTTGATAACCATTGCTATGAACGCTAAGAAGCCAACCTTACTGAACCATATATATTACCTATCCATCTGTTCTGGCACAGATCTAGTATTCACAAGGATTCTCTCAGAATCCCTCAACTTTGATTCACACTCCTCTACTTTCTTCACTGCCACAGCATATGACACATTCTGACCCTGGCCACCTCAACCTGCCTCTCTCCCACCGGACACCTCCGATCCGCAGCAACATGAGCAACCCTACAGTTGACACACACAACTTTTTCTACCGAAACTACACATTCTCTCTGTCCCATGTCCTCCTGCACACTTCCCACATATTGGAATCTCCCTCCTACACACTGCTGCGACATGCCCATAAACGTGACACCTATAACACTGCAGTGGATATGGCACAAAAGCTCTAACAGCATAACTCATTTTCCTAACATTACTTTGTCAGGTAAAGACTATAAATCAAAGCTCAAAAGAACAGACTACCCCAGAAATTACTCCCTTCAATGGTGCCCTGTACATAAGTGTAAAGTAAGATACAGGTCTTTCGCCAAGTCGCCAAGTTGCGCCTGCTCACTCTGATCTGAAGAAACACAAACCAACATCACAAGTCCACTTTGGGCTACCTTCAACGACTCAACAGCACCCACCACATTTTCCAACCAACCTGAAGCCACCTATGGCCTGGATCCACCCACTTAAAAAATCTCACTCCCACTGGACCAAACGTATCTCTGTCAAAACCATGTCCATTGATTCAAGGCTCGGTCTCTGGGCTCCTCACCATACATTTCACCTTTTCCATTTCACCTCCAAAACTCGAACTGGCATCCAGCTCACTCTGTTTGAACTTGACATCTACTTCTCAGATTGAGTTCAGTGTGTCAAATCGGAGGGCCTGTTGTCCGGACCTCTGGCAGTCTCTATGGGGGTGCCACAGGGTTCAATTCTCAGGCCAACTCTTTTCTCTGTTTATATCAATGATGTCCACTATCATCATCCACTATCCTCTTCAAAATACCACAGACTATTGATATCCGTATCTTCAATTTAAGTTATCTTGCTACATTCCCACGCTTTCTCAACTGGAAATTTTGGAGCAAACAGCAGCTACTACCCGAGAAAAAAAACACAGTCATCGTATTTCTTCTTCTTCTTGACATTTGTATTGTCAGAGACTGTCCTTGCATGGTCTTGGCTGTGTGCTTAGGGTCATTGTCCTGTTGGAAGGTGAGCCTTTATCTCATGGGCTGTCATGTGCCTTACTAAGAAATTGCTTCCGTCTGGCCACTACCATAAAGGTAGTCTCTCACCACCAGACTCGATATGCACGTTAAAGGCCCAATGCAGCCATTTTTATATAAATATCAAATCATTCTGGGTAAAAATGGAGTACCTTACTATAATAGATTTCCATTAAAATGGGCTAAAATGGCTTTTCAGCACAAGCTATTTCTCAAGCAAGAATTTTGCTAGGACTTTATGGGAGTGGTCTGAGTGGGGAGGGGAAACTGAAATCTAACTGTTATTGGCAGAGAGGTTAGGAACTATTAACCAATTTATCGCATGGTCAGGTCACCATGGAAAGCAGTAACTCCGGCCCATGCAAACCTGCTGATTAGAAGGTTCTGTGTAAATTGTATTTTCAACCAATCAGGAAATAACACTGCTGAATTTTTTTTACACATTTACAGTGTTAGTTTCATCAGCTGTTGTACAATATTATATAAAAAAACAGGAAAACCAGAATTTTACTGCACTGGGCCTTTAAAGATAGCAATGTGACATACTGTAAATGCAAAAAGTATACAGCATAGTGGGTCAATTTCAGCAACTTCTCTACTGGTTAGGCCACACAGTGTGAAGCGAACCTGTGCATAATGTATGTGACTGTGTAAGAGCGAAGTCTTGTATCCCCTTATCGAAAAAAAAAACTGGCTTTTTGCAAACAGTTGTTGCAAATCTTTGGCCATTTTGTGGCAAGCTCATGTTTTCACATGCAAATTCGTTTTTGGGCAAACTGTTGCAGCAAATTTGGAGCACTTATGACTTGTGGCGAACATTCTACAGTTTGCTGCTAACTCATTATGAATATGCAAATTAGATCAACCTTTTGGTTTCTTTGTGTATTGACAACATTGAAATGTAATACAGTCGCTACATAAACAGAATCACATAACTTTAAATGAACATGCTTCTCAGAGAACTAAACTAAATATACTAAACAAAATGTATTCAATGTCTAATATAAAAATGTAAATAAATCCAATCCAATTTCAAATCATCAACATGCTTATGAAGAAAAGAACAAAGACTGAATATTTCCTGAATAAATTGTTTATTTCATATTTTTATCTAGTTACATTTACATGAGACAAAAGTGAACACTGTGGCAGGGGCGGAGCCAGAGGGGTGTCCGGGGTGGCACTGGACACCCCTGACATCTGATTGGCCACCCCAAAATGTAATTCGCTTCTGGCAGTTTGATGCTGATTGACATCTAATTTCACCTCTTGTTGAAAGAAGCATTTATTTTGACGTTCGGTGGCGCATTTATCAAATCGAGGACGAGGAAGAGAGAATATTAACATTGTGGCCAAAAGTTTTGAGAATGACACAAATATTAATTTCCACAAAGTTTGCTGCTTCAGTGTCTTTAGATATTTTTGTCAGATGTTACTATGGAATACTGAAGTATAATTACAAGCCCTTCATAAGTGTCAAAGGCTTTTATTGATAATTACATGAAGTTGATTCAAAGAGTCAATATCTGCAGTGTTGACTCTTATTTTTCAAGACCTCTGCAATCCGCCCTGGCATGCTGTCAATTAACTTCTGGGCCACATCCTGACTGATGGCAGCCCATTCTTG
The DNA here is from genome assembly GCF_013265735.2 of Oncorhynchus mykiss. Taxonomy (NCBI): domain Eukaryota; kingdom Metazoa; phylum Chordata; class Actinopteri; order Salmoniformes; family Salmonidae; genus Oncorhynchus; species Oncorhynchus mykiss. The sequence goes on from NC_048565.1 coordinate 54,393,041, forward strand.
CATAATCAATGCTTGGAGTTTGTCAGAATATGTGGGGTTTTGTTTGTTCACCCGCCTCTTAAGGATTGACCACAAGTTCTCAATGGGATTAAGGTCTGGGGAGTTTCCTGGCCATGGACCCAAAATATCGATGTTTTGTTCCCCGAGCCACTTAGTTATCACTTTTGCCTTATGGCAAGGTGCTCCATCATGCTGGAAAAGGCATTGTTAGTCACCAAACTGTTCCTGGATGGTTGGGAGAAGTTGCTCTCGGAGGATGTGTTGGTACCATTCTTTATTCATGGCTGTGTTCTTAGGCAAAATTGTGAATGAGCCCACTCCCTTGGCTGAGAAGCAACCCCACACATGAATGGTCTCGGGATGCTTTACTGTTGGAATGATACAGGATTGATGGCAACGCTCACCTTGTCTTCTCCGGACAAGTTTTTTTTCTGGTTGCCCCAAACAATCGGAAAGGGGATTCATCAGAGAAAATCCTCAGCTGTCCAATCCCTGTACCTTTTGCAGAATATCCATGATATTTGTCCTGGAGAGAAGTGGCTTATTTGCTGCGTGCAGATGCACTCACACCTGCCTGCTGCCATTCCTGAGCAAGCTCTGTACTGGTGGTGCCCCGATCCCGCAGCTGAATCAACTTTAGGAGATGGTCCTGGCGCTTGCTGGACTTTCTTTGGCGCCCTGAAGCCTTCTTCACAACAATTGAACCGCTCTCCTTGAAGTTCTTGATGATCCGATAAATGGTTGATTGATATTACTGGCAGCAATATCCTTGCCTGTGAAGCCCTTTTTGTGCAAAGCAATGATGACGGCACGTGTTTCCTTGCCGTTAACCATGATTGACAGAGGAAGAACAATGATTACAAGCACCACCCTCCTTTTGAAGCTTCCAGTCTGTTATTCAAACTCAATCAGCATGACAGAGTGATCTCCAGCCTTGTCCTCGTCAACACTCACACCTGTGTTAACGAGAGAATCACTGACATGATGTCAGCTGGTCCTTTTGTGGCAGGCCTGAAATGCAGTGGAAATGTTGTTTTTGCGATTCAGTTCATTTGCATGGCAAAGAGGGACGTTGCAATTAATTGAAATTCATCTGATCACTTTTCATAACATTCTGGAGCATATGCAAATTGGCATCATATAAACTGAGGCAGCAGACTGTGAAAATATTTGTGTCATTCTCAAAACTTTTGGCCTTGACTGTACTGTGTGTGTGTGTGTGTGTGTAAGTGTGTGTGTGTGTGTGCGTGTGTGCGAGAAATAAAGAAATTGAGCTGCAGTCCCGAGGTAGAGACACTGACTATTGTTGGTAAAGTAGGGTTATAGCTTTAAAACACTGACGTGCATTATGGGTAACATAGTAAGTTTACTTTCGTTTTTTGGAATGCAATTGTGTGTGAAAGGGGTGTAGCCGTACTGTGAGCCACGCTCTTTTTGTTACGTTAGACCACTACTTTATTTTGTCATTCAGACTAACTCAAATGATATGATAAGTTTTAATAAAAGTTTTAATAAAAGTTAACTACTTTAGTGGAATTCCACTTGTCATCATTAGCAGCGGATAAGATCCCCAAATGTGGGAATTACCCCAGAGCATCCGTAAATTGCCCTGGAGCTAGCAAGTGAAGGCTCCCTTGATCAGTCCCGACTACAGTCTGGAGGCGAGGCAGCAAAGGTAAAACTGGGGGCTCGCCCGGGATTTATCCTGCCTGAATCGGTGAGTTATTCACATTCTACAGGAATATTAAAGAGGAAAAAAAGAAAGAATTAAGAAAAAATAGAAGAAATAAGCCTGAGGATTCGACGTGCTACTCAAACCCATTCATGTCGCTAAATACAGTGAATGAAGAATGACAATCACAAATTAATGAATTTGATGTTGCAAATGCTAACAGTAACTGCAATCCATTTCTGCCAAGTTCAGAGGTAGCTAATATGCAGCCCACCGCAGCTAATATGGCTGTGAGTCAAAGACGTCTCAATGGCCAAAGAGAGAAAGTAATCCATTCAAGTCTCATGTGAAAAACGGAATTGTGGGTGACAGTGGAATTGAATCACAGCTAAGTCACAACCAAAACTATTCCAGCTGGCATGAGAGATGATCACCTAAAAAGGCTATCTCTGGAAATGTGTTACAACCAACTACTGAAATGCTGTATACTCCATGCACTAACCCTTTCAACTCTGCCAACCACATACTCTATGCAGCGTGCACCCCTGTAGATGTTATTTACTCCCATTGCCCACACAGGATGCCAGCAAATCTGACCTCCCCTCCAGCCATGCCTCCTGTGAAAAATCACCTCTCACAGTCGCAGGACAGCCATGGATGTATCCAGAGTGATGCTCTGCCCACTGAAGGTAATGAAATATACTGTTATGAAATCTTGCTCCAGGCGAGCAAGATACAGTTCCCATGGCAGGCAGCACCAGTGTGTACATTATGATATCTCATCTGACAGTGAGGACGAATACGCTACTCAGGAGAGGATCCCCACACTACGACCAGGTCAGTTTGATGGTTCGGGCTCATGGAAAGAGCTCTTACATCGCTTTGAGAGCTGTGCTAGAGCTAATCACTGGTCAGAAAGGACAATGTCTGTCCAGCTGAGATTCTGTTTAGTGGGCGCTGCTGTGGCTGTGGTCCACAAGAACCCTAGGTCTTCCCGTTGGGACTACTCAGGCATAGTGGGTGGGTGAGGTGGACTCGGCATACATCGGAGCATGCAGCTGCCATTGGCATTGGTTTGAGGCAGAGAGTGTGCTGACATGACGTTGCCCTCTTTGGGTACAGCGAGCACCATCCCCCGCTCTCTACTTCTACAACCAGACTGCTGTGGTCAGAGTGAGGTCGTAAATTCCTAGGGAAGACCATGCCTCATTGCCACACAGTATAGAGATAGAGTGAAATTTCATAGAGAACAAAGGAATTTCTTCCACCTCACAGAACTTGAGGTCCGAACAACGTTTACGTTCCAGAGAAGGTATAAAAGATTGGTGAAGAATCCAGCTACGAACTGGTCCATTTGTTACAACTTGGGGAAGCTCATGGGACACATTACCATAATGCTGTTTATATAATAGGCTCATATATGAGGTTTACATCTAATTGTTGTATATGGTGAATGAGTGAGGATGATACTGTTTGTAATATGATTTTGGACTGTTTATGAAGAAAACTCCAATTCCCTTTTGAGTTGAACTAAATCAGAGGACCGCCCATGAGCCCAGTTAGGGTCAGGCATCCTGGGACAGCCCCTTTTCTGCAATTCCGAATAAAACCCAACTTTGAGAAATTCTCAGTAGACCATGTTTCTCTCAATCACAGGAGGACAAAGGTTGCAGACCATTGCTGAACCATACTATGTGGTTAAACTCTTAGACTATCGATACCGACAGAATAAGAACAAGTCTTTGATATTAATGACTAGTCTGCAGCTAGGAATTCGGTATCATTGAACGCGAAAATGACAACCGCCGAAACATTCATTCTACAACAACATGAATGAATGTCACTCTGAACTATCCACTATAACCACGACAGAGAGAGAGAGACGGACAATTCTACAAAAGAAACAAACTTTTCAACAGAGATCAAGATGACACACTGAGCGTGAATATATATACAGTATATATATATAGATTGCAATTGTTCCCGAATGAGTGAGCGTTCATGTGTAAAGGATTAGCATTTCAATTGTCATAACTATTAACTCTGTAGTGACTTCTTAGTCGACCCCCACTTCCCTTTTGTCTGACAAGCCGCCATGCCGGTTTAGCCCACTAGGGCACATTTTCCTATAATTTCTTGTAACCATATTTACTTTTGTTTTGTTTATGCATTTCTGTGAATTACTTAGTTAGTAATAAATAAATGATTTAAGACAATTGATGTATGGATGGCTCATAGTGAAGACTGGGTTCGTGCAGATAACCAACAATTTATGATGTTTGGAATGAGACTAATGTGAGGTAAAATAAATCATTAATTAATCAGACTACTGATCAGATATGAAAATATCTGAAAGGTTATATTGGGAAATGAAACTTTGTAATCTGAATATTTTCCTTGGTGTCCCGACTTCCTAGTTAATTACGGTTACATGATTAATCAGTTTGATCGCGTAATACTAATTACAGAGAATCTTTGATGAAAACTAAGTCTTCAATTTAATGATAGGAAAGACACGACAGTGCAAACCAGGTGAATCACTGCATGTATTGAGAGATTACATTTATGAGAAAGTATCCATTGTGCTCCTAGACCTGAGTGCTGCTTTTGATACCATCGATCACCACATTCTTTTGGAGAGATTGGAAACCAAAATTGGTCTACACGGACAAGTTCTGGCCTAGTTTAGATCTTATCTGTCGGAAAGATATCAGTTTGTCTCTGTCGATGGTTTGTCCTCTGACAAATCAACTGTAAATTTCTGTGTTCCTCAAGGCTCCGTTTTAGGACCACTATTGTTTTCACTATATATTTTACCTCTTGGTGATGTCATTCGGAAACATAATGTTAACTTTCACTGCTATGCGGATGACACACAGGTGTACATTTCGAAGAAACATGGTGAAGCCCCAAAATTGCTCTCCCTGGAAGCCTGTGTTTCAGACATAAGGAAGTGGATGGCTGCACGTTTTCTACTTTTAAACTCAGACAAAACAGAGATGCTTGTTCATTGGTCCCAAGAAACAAAGAGATATTCTGTTGAATCTGACAATTAATCTTGATGGTTGTACAGTCGTCTCAAATAAAACTGTGAAGGACCTCGGCTCTCTTTTGATGAACATATCAAGACTGTTTCAAGGTCCGCTTTTTTCCCATCTCTGTAACATTGCAAAAATCAGAAACTTTCTGTCCAAAAATGATGCATAAAAATGAATCCATGCTTTTGTCACTTCTAGGTTAGACTACTGCAATACTCTACTTTCCAGCTACCCAGATAAAGCACTAAATAAACTTCAGTTAGTGCTAAACACGGCTGCTAGAATCTTGACTAGAACAAAAAAATGTGACCATATTACTCCAGTGCTAGCCTCTCTAAACTGGCTTCCTGTTAAGGCAAGGGCTGATTTCAAGGTTTTACTGCTAACCTACAAAGCATTACATGGGCTTGTTCCTACCTATCTTTCCGATTTGGTCCTGCCGTACATACCTAAACGTACGCTACGGTCACAAGACGCAGGCCTCCTTACTGTCCCTAGAATTTCTAAGCAAACAGCTGGAGGCAGGGCTTTCTCCTATTGAGCTCCATTTTTATGGAATGGCCTGCCTATCCACGTGAGAGACACAGACTCAGTCTCAACCTTTAAGTCTTTATTGAAGACTAATCTCTGCAGTAGGTCCTATGATTGAATGTAGTCTGGCCCAGGAGTGTGAAGGTGAACGGAAAGGCACTGGAGCAATGAACCGATCTTGCTGTCTCTGCCTGGCCGGTTCCGCCCTCTCCACTGGGACTCTAACCCTATTACAGGGGCTGAGTCACTGGCTTACCGGTGATCTTCCATGCCATCCCTAGGAGGGAGGCGTCACTTGAGTGGGTTGAGTCACTGACATGATCTTGCCCCCCCCCCCCCCCCCCCTTGGGTTGTGCCGTGGTGGATATCTTCGTTGGCTATACTCGGCCTTGTCTCAGGATGGTAAGTTGGTGGTTGAAGATATCCCTTTATTGGTGTGGGGGCTCTGCTTTGGCAAAGTGGGTGGGGTTATATCCTGCCTGTTTGGCCCTGTCTGGGGGTATCGTCAGATGGGGCCACAGTGTCTCCCGACCCCTACTGTCTCAGCCTCCAGTATTTATGCTGCAGTAGTTTATGTGTCAGGGGGCTAGGGTCAATCTGTTATATCTGGAGTATTTCTCCTGTCTAATCTGGTGTCCTGTGTGAATTTAAGTATGCTCTCTCTAATTCTCTCTCTTTAGTTCTTTCTCTCATTCTCTCTTTCTCTCTCGGAGGACCTGAGCCCTAGGACCATGCCTCAGGACTACCTGGCCTGATGACTCCTTGCTGTCCCCAGTCCACCTGGCCGTGCTGCTGCTCCACTTTCAACTGTTCACTTTCAACTGCCTGCGGATATGGAACCCTGACCTGTTCACCGGACGTGTTACCTGTCCCAGACCTGCTGTTTTCAACTCTCTAGAGACAGCAGGAGCGGTAGAGATACTCTTAATGATTGGCTATGAAAAGCCAACTGACATTTACTCTTGAGGTGCTGACCTGTTGCAACCTCGACAACCACTGTGATTATTATTATTTGACCCTGCAGGTCATCTATGAACATTTTAACATCTTGGCCATGTTCTGTTATAATCTCCACCCGGCACAGCCAGAAGAGGACTTGCCACCCCTCACAGCCTGGTTCCTCTCTAGGTTTCTTCCTATGTTCTAGCCTTTCTAGGGAGTTTTTCCTAGCCACCAAGCTTCTGCTTCTGCATTGCTTGCTGTTTGGGGTTTTAGGCTGCGTTTCTGTACAGCACTTTGTGACATCAGCTGATGTAAAAAGGGATTTATAAATATATTTTTATTGACTAGCCTAGCCAGCTAATAGAGTACCAGAGTATGAGTTATAATACCCATAAAACCTAGCGGTCAAACAGAGAAATGGTTCCAATCGATTTTCCACAATTAATTTTAAAAAGTTTTATAAATATCTCTGGATTAACTGTCTAATGTTAGCTAAATTAATAAATTGGCTACATTTCTTTAAATCGACAATTCTGTAAACTATCTTGTGCAAGTTTTAAATTGACACAAAACCTGTTAGCAAAGGTGTCAGCAAGAGATGATGTGCAGGAGCTTGCAGGGATTTGTAGTTTTGCATGATGTCTTCTTTGATGCTAATTGGCATTTTTGAATCTGAGAGTAAATCGAGTCAGATATATTGCTAAAAGTCACCTTGTCCAAGAGAGATTTACATGGTTATCAAAACGTCACACCAGAGTAAGCCTACACGAAACACAGCCCTTATTTTAAGTGTTTCTAAAATCCCTATGGGAAAAATTAATGGTGGAAAAATGATTGGAACCATTTCCATGTTTGACCGCAAGATTTGATGGGTATTAATGACACCTCCACTGTAGGGTTTTATTACCGATACGTTTTGTGGTGGTAATGACTGTGTTGCTAATGACAATTTGCAAAATATTTGGATTTAAATGCCAGGCCATAAGTGTAAAAAAGGCTGGCCCTCACAAACTGATTGGCCTGCAGCCATGTCATTCACCCTTAACACCTCTGTTAATTTTCTGATTGGTTGGATGAACAAACAAAAAACGAAATTGAAAGACAGAGAAAGAAAATGTGAAGCTCCAATACAGCCGTTTTTAACTCAATTTCTAGGTACCTTACATTAAGTACCTTACTGTGATTGTTATCAATTAAAATGGTAAAAAGAGAAAAATAGCTGCTTAATTTGGCAAGGACTGTCTGGGAGTGGTCTTAGTGGGTGGGAGAAAGCAAGAAAAAAGCTGTTACTGGCAGAGAGGTTTGGAACTCTCTTTCGTATTGGTGTATAAACTAATTTAACACCTGGGGATGTCACCAGGCAGCCCAAAACCACCCCATTAAAACAGGCTGAAATGTCAGGTGGTCTTTTCAAACAGCTCTTACACTAAAAGGGCATTATCGTCATTTTCACAGTATTATTTCAACCTCATGGTGCGGAAATGTACAGTACCAGTCAAAAGTGTAGACACCTACTCATTCCAGGGTTTTTCTTTATTTGAACTATTTTCTACCTTGTAGAATACTAGTGAAAATGTCAAAACTAGGAAATAACACATATGGAATCATGTAGTAATCAAAAAAGTGTTACACAAATCAAAATATATTTTATATTTGAGATTCTTCAAATATAAAGTAGCCACCCTTTGTCTGTATGACAGCTTTGCACACTCATGGCATTCTCTCATCCAGCTTCATGAGGTAGTCACCTGGAACGCATTTCAATTAACAGGTGTGCCTTGTTAAAAGTTCATTTGTGGAATTTCTTTCCTTCTTAATGCATTTGAGCCAATCAGTTGTGTTGTGACAAGGTAGGGGTGATAGCCCTATTTGGTAAAATACCAAGTCCATATTATGGCAAGAACAGCTCAAATAAGCAAAGAGAAACGACAGTCCATCATTAATTTAAGACGAGGGTCAGTCAATCTGGAAAATTAACAATTTTTTAAGTTTCTTCAAGTGCAGTCGCAAAAACAATTAAACGCTATGATAAAACTGCCCCCATAGGAAAGGAAGATGCAGAGTTACCTCTGCTACAGAGGATAAGTTCATTAGAGGTAAATGCACCTCAGATTGCAGCCCAAATAAATGCTTCACAGAATTCAAGTAACAGACATCTCAACATCAGCTGTTCAGAGGAGACTGCGTGAAATCAGGCCTTTGTGGTCAAATTGCTGCAAAGAAACCACTACTAAAGGACACCAATAAAAATAAGAGACTTGCTTGGGCCAAGAAAAACTAGCAATGGATATTAGACCAGTGGAAATCTGTTCTTTGGTCTGATGAGTCCAAATTTGAGATTTTTGGTTCCAACCGCCGTGTCTTTGTGAGATGCAGAGTAGGTGAACGGATTATCTCCGCATGTGTGGTTCCCACCGTGAAGCATGGAAGAGGAGGTGTGATGGTTCTTTGCTGGGGACACCGTCAGTGATTTATTCAGAATTCAAGGCACACTTAACAAGCATGGCTACCACAGCATTCTGTAGCAATAGGCCATCCCATCTGGTTTGCGCTTAGTGGCACTATAATTTGTTTTTGGGATGCACAACATATCGGCAAGCATATCGGAATCAGCCGATATTAACTAAATAAGCCAGCATTGGCCCGATGTCTAGTTTAACGCCGATGTGCAAAACTGTGGTCAAAGCTGACGTGCATACCTATATGACGCAGGTAGATGATGTAATGACAACACAAAAAATATAGCGCTACCCATGCAACACAGTATTCCTAACCTAGCCCACAATGTCTGCTGTGTGTATTGATCAGTCATCAAGTTGAACAGTCATTTGAAAGAGTAAGAACATTTCATTGAGACAACTCAAAGGCGAAATCCATTAATGCCAAGATATTGGAATTCATTGCCCTTGACAATCAATCGTTCTCTGATGTTGGCTTTCGCCAACTGGTCGAGCACCGGTACACACTACCAAGTAGTGTCACGCCCTGACCATAGTTTACTTTGTATTTCCTATGTTTTGATTGGTCAGGGTGTGATCTGAGTGGGCATTCTATGTTTCATGTCTTGTTTGTCTATTTCTATGTTCAGCCTGATATGGTTCTCAGTCAGAGGCAGGTGTTCGTCATTGTCTCTGATTGGGAACCATATTTAGGTAGCCTGGGTTTCACTGTGTGTTTGTGGGTGATTGTTCCTGTCTATGTGTTTTTCACCAGATAGGCTGTTTTAGGTTTTCGTTACGTTCATCACGTTCTTTATTTTGTAGTGTTTGCTTTGATTCGTGTTTTACGTTTGTTCATTAAAACATGGATCGCAATCTACACGCTGCATTTTGGTCCGACTCTCCTTCTCACGAAGAAAACCGTTACAGAATCACCCACCACAAAAGGACCAAGCAGCGTGTCAACAGGCAGGAGCAGCGCGAGGAGAAGCGCAATAAGGATTTCTGGACATGGGAGGAAATCCTCGACGGGAGAGGACCCTGGGCTAAACCAGGGGAGTGTAGCCGCACTAAGGTGCAGCGGGAGAAGAAACAACAGGAACAGCCCAAGGAGGAGTACAGTATGGAGTATACTACTTGGGAGGAGATCGACAGGTGGGCGGCCGACCCAGGGAGAGTGCCGGAGCCTGCCTGGGATTCGCTGGAGCAGTGCGAGGAAGGTTACCGTAGAATGGAGGCGGTGAAAGCAGAGAGGCGCTGGTATGAGAAGGCAGCACGGCGACGCGGATGGAAGCCTGAGAGGCAACCCCAAAAATTTCTTGGGGGGGGGCTAACAGGGAGTATGGCTACGCCAGGTAGGAGACCTGGGCAGACTCCCTGTGCTTACCGGGGGGCTAGAGAGACCGGACAGGCACCGTGTTATGCAGTGGTGCGCACGGTGTCTCCAGTGCGGGTGCATAGCCCGGTGCGGTATATTCCAGCTCCGCGTGTCGGCCGGGCTAGATTGAGCGTCGAGCCTAATGCCATGAAGCCGGCTCTACGCAGCTGGTCCCCAGTGCGTCTCCTTGGGCCGGCTTACATGGCACCAGCCTTGCGCTCGGTGTCTCCGGTTCGCCTGCATAGTCCAGTGCGGGCTATTCCACCTCGCCGCACTGGCAGGGCGACCGTGAGCATTCAACCAGGTAAGGTTGGGCAGGCTCGGTGCTCAAGAGCTCCAGTGCGCCTGCACGGTCCGGTTTTTCCAGTACCACCTCCACACCCCAGCCCTCCGGTAGCAGCTCCCCGCACCAGGCTTCCTGTGCGTGTCCTCGGCCCAGTACCACCAGTGCCAGCACCACGCATCAGGCCTACAGTGCGCCTCGCCTGTCCAGCGCTGCCAGAGCCTCCCTTCTCTTCAGCGCTGTCGGAGTCTCCCGCCTGTTTAGCGCTGTCAGAGCTTTCCGCCTCTACAGCGCTGCCGGAGTTTCCCGCCTGTTCAGAACTGCCAGTTAGCATAGAGCTGCCAGTTAGCATAGAGCTGCCAGTTAGCATAGAGCTGCCAGTTAGCATAGAGCTGCCAGTTAGCATAGAGCTGCCAGTTAGCATAGAGCTGCCAGTTTGCAAGGAGCTGCCAGTCTGCAAGGAGCTGCCAGTCTGCAAGGAGCTGCCAGTCTGCAAGGAGCTGCCTGTCTGCAAGGAGCTGCCTGTCTGCAAGGAGCTGCCAGTCTGCAAGGAGCTGCCTGTCTGCAAGGAGCCGCCAGAGCTGCCTGTCTGCAGGATGCCGCCAAAGCTGCCAGTCTGCAAGGAGCCGCCAGAGCTGCCAGTCTGCAAGGAGCCGCCAGAGCTGCCAGTTAGCATGGAGCAGCCAGGGCCGCCAGTCAGCATGGAGCAGCCAGGGCCGCCAGTCAGCATGGAGCAGCCAGGGCCGCCAGTCAGCATGGAGCAGCCACTCAGCATGGAGCAGCCAGTCAGCATGGAGCAGTCAGTCAGCATGGAGCAGCCAGAGCAGCCAGAGCTGCCAGTCAGCATGGAGCAGCCAGTCAGCATGGAGCAGCCAGAGCTGCCAGTCATCATGGAGCAGCCAGTCAGCATGGAGCAGCCAGAGCAGCCAGGGCCGCCAGTCAGCATGGAGCAGCCAGAGCTGCCAGTCAGCATGGAGCAGCCAGAGCAGTCTGCCAGCATGGAGCAGCCAGAGCAGTCTGCCAGCATGGAGCAGCCAGAGCTGCCAGTCAGCATGGAGCAGCCAGAGCAGCCAGTCTGTGTCGACCAGTCTCTTCCAGATCTGCCAGTCGTCCAGACTCTTCCAGATCTGCCAGTCGTCCAGACTCTTCCAGATCTGCCCGTCGTCCAGACTCTTCCAGATCTGCCCGTCGTCCAGACTCTTCCAGATCTGCCCGTCGTCCAGACTCTTCCAGATCTGCCCGTCGTCCAGACTCTTCCAGATCTGCCAGTCGTCCAGACTCTTCCAGATCTGCCAGTCGACCAGACTCTTCCAGATCTGCCAGTCGACCAGACTCTTCCAGATCTGCCAGTCGACCAGACTCTTCCAGATCTGCCAGTCGACCAGACTCTTCCAGATCTGCCAGTCGACCAGACTCTTCCAGATCTGCCAGTCGACCAGACTCTTCCAGATCTGCCAGTCGACCAGACTCTTCCAGATCTGCCAGTCGACCAGACTCTTCCAGATCTGCCAGTCGTCCAGACTCTCCCAGATCTGCCAGTCGTCCAGATTCTCCCAGATCTGCCAGTCGACCAGATTCTCCCAGATCCGTCAGTCGACCAGATTCTCCCAGATCCGCCAGTCGACCAGATTCTCCCAGATCTGCTAGTCGACCAGGATCTGCTGAAACCGCCAGCCAGCCAGGTTCTGGTAGTTTCTACTACCTGCCTGGGCTTCCTCTCAGTGCTGAGCTTCTTCTCAGTGCTGAGCTTCCTCTCAGTGCTGAGCTACCCATCTGTCCCGAGTTACCTCTGTCCCGAGCTGTCCCTCTGTCCCATGTTATCATTGTGGTGGGTAACCTATTTAGGGACGTTTAGGAGGGGGATTAAAACTGTCATGGAGTGGGGTCCACGTCCAGCGCCAGAGCCGCCACCGCGGACAGATGCCCACCCAGACCCTCCCCTATAGGTTCAGGTTTTGCGGCCGGAGTCCGCACCTTGGGGGGGGGGGGTACTGTCACGCCCTGACCATAGTTTACTTTGTATTTCCTATGTTTTGATTGGTCAGGGTGTGATCTGAGTGGGCATTCTATGTTTCATGTCTTGTTTGTCTATTTCTATGTTCAGCCTGATATGGTTCTCAGTCAGAGGCAGGTGTTCGTCATTGTCTCTGATTGGGAACCATATTTAGGTAGCCTGGGTTTCACTGTGTGTTTGTGGGTGATTGTTCCTGTCTATGTGTTTTTCACCAGATAGGCTGTTTTAGGTTTTCGTTACGTTCATCACGTTCTTTATTTTGTAGTGTTTGCTTTGATTCGTGTTTTACGTTTGTTCATTAAAACATGGATCGCAATCTACACGCTGCATTTTGGTCCGACTCTCCTTCTCACGAAGAAAACCGTTACAAGTAGGTGCTATTTTTCTGATATTTCCCTACCAGAGTTACACAGTATTGTTGAAACTCACATCCATGACCTACTTGCTATGGGCGTCACTGCTATTAGCTTCACGACTGAAATTTGGGCCAGTGATGTCAGCCCCACGAGCATTATGAGTCTGACAGCACAGTGGGTTGACAATGACTTCGTACTGAGGAAAGCTGTATTGCATGCTCAAGAATGTGCTGGTTCTTATACCGCTGCTGCCATTTCAATTTGAGAACATGTTTGAAACTTGGAAACATGAATACTCCTAGCTCCATTAGAACAACTGACTCGAGAAACAAGCTCAACTATGTCTGCAGCAGACGTGATACAGGCATGGCATTGAAACTCCTGCTCAACAAAAATGCCAACACAGACCGTCAGGTTAACTTGGAAAAGTACTCTACTAGAGGTTGTGAGCGAGCGATTCAGTGGCATTCTCTCTGAGCCTCTACTGTGTCGGCCCCATGCTCAATACTAGATACAAGGACCGCTACTTTGATGCAGACAAGAAACAGGGTTATAGACACAGCTGGACAAGATGGAAACGGACACAGTGACAGTGAGCACCGAGGAAGAGAGGCCACGGAGAGACAGAGCTGAAACTTCACTGCTTGACATTGTCATGACTCTCCTGTGAAGATCTGAAGGATCACGTTACAGTGGGACCACTCTACAAATCAAATCCAATTTTATTGGTCACATACACATGGTTAGCAGATGTTAATGTGAGTGTAGCGAAATGCTTGCGCTTCTAGTTCCGACAGTACAGTAAATACCATGGGACCACGCAGCCGTTATACCACTCAGGAAGGAGACGTGTTCTGTCTCCTAGAGATGAACGTACTTTGGTGCGAAAAGTGCAAATCAATCCCAGAACAACAGCAAAGGACCTTGTGAAGATGCTGGAGGAAATAAATGCAGAAGTATCTATATCCACAGTAAAGCGAGTCCTATATTGACATAACCTGAAAAGCCGCTCAGCAAGGAAGAAGCCACTGCTCAAAAGCTGCCATAAAAAAGCCAGACTACGGTTTGCAACTGCACATAAGGACAAAGATCGTACTTTTTGGAGAAATGTACTCCAGGCTGAAGAAACAAAAAGAGAACTGTTTGGCCATAATGAACATCATTATGTTTAGAGGGAAAAGGGGGAGGCTTGCAGGCTTGAAGCACAGGGGTGGCAGCATCATGTTGTGGGGGTGCTTTGCTGCAGGAGGGACTGGTGCACTTCACAAAATAGATGGCATCATGAGGGTTTCCCAAATGGACAATGACCCCAAGCATACTTCCAAAGTTGTTGCAAAATGGCTTAAGGACAACAATGTCAAGGTATTGGAGTGGCCATCACAAAGTCCTGACCTCATTCCTATAGAAAATGTGTGGGCAGAACTGAAAAAGCGTGTGCGAGCAAGGAGGCCTACAAACCTGACTCAGTTACACCAGCTCTGTCAGGAGGAATGAGACAAAATTCACCCAACTTATTGTGGGAAGCTTGTGGAAGGCAACCCGAAACGTTTGACCCAAGTTAAACAATTTAAAGGCAATGCTACCAAATATGAATTGAGTGTATGTAAACTTCTGACCCACTGGGAATGTGGTGAAAGAAATAAAAGCTGAAATAAATAATTCTCTCCACTATTATTCTGACATTTCACATTCTTAAAATAAAGTGGTGATCCTAACTGACCTAAAACAGGGAATTGTTACTAATATTAAATGTCAGGAATTGTAAAAAACTGAGTTTAAATGTATTTGGCTAAGGTGTATATAAACTTCCCACTTCAACTGTATGTAAATGCCAACAAAATAACTTTTTGGTCAGTGTGTGTGTGTGTGTTTTGTGTGTGTGTGTTTCAACTATTTAACTGTACTAGAATGCTTAAAAGGCCACTAAAATTGTAAACATCAGTTATTGGTATCGAGTTTTTTTTACTTTGAAGAATTTGTTTAACACTTTTTTGGTTACTACATGATTCCATATGTGTTATTTCATAGTTTTGATATCTTCACTATTATTCTACAATAAAGTAGTACAAATAAAGAAAAACCCTTGAATGAGTAGGTGTGTCCAAACTTTTGACTGGTAATGTATTTAAAAACACAGGAATTCAGGTTTTTGACTGCACTCGGCCTTTTAAGTTATTTTAGTATTTACTTAAGATCCTACTCCAGTCTCCTTTTCACCTCATTTACTTAACAAAGGGTACATTTAAATAGGTGGTCCTGGTATAACATGACATAGCACAAGTGTTCTCTATTGTTCCTCAAACAAGGAAGGAGGCCGATGACATCACATCAGACAAACACTCCTTGAAGTTTGCGGTTGTGTCTAAAAAAACACAATTTTTCTCAATAATTTTTTTTTTACCCTTTAGTGTGTGTACTGTATTTATACACTACAGGACCCAAAGTATGTGGACACCGGCTCGTCGAATATCTCATTCCAAAGTTGGTCCCCCATTTGCTGCTATAACAGCCTCCACTCTTCTGGGAAGGCTTTCCACTAGATGTTGGAACATTGCTGCGGAGACTTGCTTCCATTCAGCCATAAGAGCATTAGTGAAGTCGGCACTGATGTTGGGCAATTAGGACGGGATCGGAGTTTGCGTTTCAATTCAACCCAAAGATGTTTCGAAGGGGTTGAATTCAAGGCTCTGTGCATGCCAGTCAAGTTATTCCATACCGATCTCAACACACCATTTCTGTATGGACCTCTCTTTGTGGACAGGAGCATTGTCATGCTGAAATAGGAGAAGTCCTTCGCCAAACTGTTTCCACAAAGTTGCAAGCACAGAATCGTCTAGAATGTCATTGTATGCTGTAGCGTCATGATTTCCCTTCACTGGAACTTAAGGTGCTTAGCCCGAACCATGAAAAACAGCCCCAGACCATTATTCCTCCTCCACCAAAATGTTCAGTTGGCACTATGCATTCGGGCAGGTACCGTTCTCCTGGTATCCGCATTCCCCAGATTAGTCCGTCGGACACCGAGATGGTGAAGCGTGATTTATCACTCCAGAGAATGCGTTTCCACAGCTCCAGAGTCCAATGGCAACGAGCTTTACATCACCAACGCTTAGCATTGCGCATGATGGTCTTGTGTGCGGCTGCCCGTCCATGGAAACCTGTTTCATGAAGCTCCCGACGAACAGCACTGGTGCTGACGTTGCTTCCAGCGATAGTTTGGAACTTGGTAGTAAGTGCTGCAACCGAGGATACACAACTTTTATGCACTCGTGTTATGTGAGCTTGTGTGGCCTACCACTTTGTGGCTGAGCCGTTGTTGCTCTTAGGCATTTCCACTTCTCAATAACAGCACTTACAATTGACTGGGGCAGCTCTAGCAGTGCAAAGAAATTGACAAACTGAGTTGTTGGAAAGGTGGCATCCTATGACTGTGCCATGTTGAAAGTGACTGAGCTCTTCAGTAAGGCCATTCTACTGACAATGTTTGTCTATGGAGATTGCATGGCTGTGTGCTCGATTTTATATACCTGTCAGCAACGGGTGTGGCTGAAATTTCCAAATCCACTAATTTGAAGGGGTGTCCACATTACCTTTGTATATGTAGTGTACTTGGGATATCACTTATCAAACAAGACATTTTTTTGAAAATAAATAATAATAATTTTAAAAAATTGCTGGAGGACATCTTTAATATATATTAAAAGGACTTCAGCCACGGTCTGTTCACTCTGCTACCATTTACAGGCAGTGATTGCACAGGTGCATCAGAGCTGGGACCGAGAGACTGAGAAACAGCTTCTATCACCAGGCCATCAGACTGTTGAACAGCCATCAATAGCCGGCTACCTTTCGGTACTCTTCCATGCATCTTGAGAATAATCCCCCATGTATATAGAGACATTTAACACTGGTCACTTCATATACTGTTTATACTATATACTGTTGTTGTTGTTTACTCACTTTGTGTATATACTGTATTCTCTCTCAACCTAATATCATACTATTTATTGTACATTCCATTTTCTTTTCTAAATTATA
This sequence comes from Oncorhynchus mykiss, assembly GCF_013265735.2. Taxonomy (NCBI): domain Eukaryota; kingdom Metazoa; phylum Chordata; class Actinopteri; order Salmoniformes; family Salmonidae; genus Oncorhynchus; species Oncorhynchus mykiss. The sequence goes on from NC_048565.1 coordinate 54,409,731, forward strand.
TACTGTCTAGCACTGGGCGGTATACAGTATTGTATGATATACCGGTATTGATGTAGGGACCAGTTTGGGTTTTTCTTTACCGGTATTAGAATGTTTGGTTTGTTAAATGTGATACGCCATGTGTAATATACATTTTTATAGTTTACTTCGCTACTTGAGTCATCTATCTCTGCTCTTTCTCTCTGTGCCACTTTCCACACAGACCTAGAAACGCCCCGTCACTCAAGGAGCGCATTTGATGTTCCTCAACCACGAGACACTTGCGTTCAGTCTGCATGGTCAATGGAGCACATTTTTTTAATTTGTATTTATCCTTTATTTAACTAGGCAAGTCATGTTGATAACAACAATGCTGTTTTCACTTTGCTTCTTAATATACAGTGCCTTGCGAAAGTATTCGGCCCCCTTGAACTTTGCAACTTTTTGCCACATTTCAGGCTTCAAACATAAAGATATAAAACTGTATTTTTTTTTTAAGAATCAACAACAAGTGGGACACAATCATGAAGTGGAACGACATTTATTGGAAATTTTCAAAATTTTTATAACAAATCAAAAATGTGAAAAATTGGGCGTGCAAAATTATTCAGCCCCTTTACTTTCAGTGCAGAAAACTCTCTCCAGATGTTCAGTGAGGATCTCTGAATGATCCAATGTTGACCTAAATGACTAATGATGATAAATACAATCCACCTGTGTGTAATCAAGTCTCCGTATAAATGCACCTGCACTGTGACAGAGGTCCGTTAAAAGCGCAGAGAGCATCATGAAGAACAAGGAACACACCAGGCAGGTCCGAGATACTGTTGTGAAGAAGTTTAAAGCCGGATTTGGATACAAAAAGATTTCCCAAGCTTTAAACATCCCAAGGAGCACTGTGCAAGCGATAGAATTGAAATGGAAGGAGTATCAGACCACTGCAAATCTACCAAGACCTGGCCGTCCCTCTAAACTTTCAGCTCATACAAGGAGAAGACTGATCAGAGATGCAGCCAAGAGGTCCATGATCACTCTGGATGAACTGCAGAGATCTACAGCTGAGGTGGGAGACTCTGTCCATAGGACAACAATCAGTCGTATATTGCACAAATCTGGCCTTTATGGAAGAGTGGCAAGAAGAAAGCCATTTCTTAAAGATATCCATAAAAAGTGTTGTTTAAAGTTTGCCACAAGCTACCTGGGAGACACACCAAACATGTGGAAGAAGGTGCTCTGGTCAGATGAAACCAAAATGGAACTTTTTGGCAACAATGCAAAACGTTATGTTTGGCGTAAAAGCAACACAGCTCATCACCCTGAATACACCATCCCCACTGTCAAACATGGTGGTGGCAGCATCATGGTTTGGGCCTGCTTTTCTTCAGCAGGGACAGGGAAGATGGTTAAAATTGATGGGAAGATGGATGGAGCCAAATACAGGACCATTCTGGAAGAAAACCTGATGGAGTCTGCAAAAGACCTGAGACTGGGATGGAGATTTGTCTTCCAACAAGACAATGATCCAAAACATAAAGCAAAATCTACAATGGAATGGTTCAAAAATAAACATATCCAGGTGTTAGAATGGCCAAGTCAAAGTCCAGACCTGAATCCAATCGAGAATCTGTGGAAAGAACTGAAAACTGCTGTTCACAAATGCTCTCCATCCAACCTCACTGAGCTCGAGCTGTTTTGCAAGGAGGAATGGGAAAAAATGTCAGTCTCTCGATGTGCAAAACTGATAGAGACATACCCCAAGCGACTTACAGCTGTAATCGCAGCAAAAGGTGGCGCTACAAAGTATTAACTTAAGGGGGCTGAATAATTTTGCACGCCCAATTTTTCAGTTTTTGATTTGTTAAAAAAGTTTGAAATATCCAATAAATGTCGTTCCACTTCATGATTGTGTCCCACTTGTTGTTGATTCTTCACAAAAAAATACAGTTTTATATCTTTATGTTTGAAGCCTGAAATGTGGCAAAAGGTCGCAAAGTTCAAGGGGGCCGAATACTTTCGCAAGGCACTGTATATCCACTAGCGTTCTATAATAACACTATTATTTTGTGTTTCTTACATCAGCAAACAGCTAGTTTGTCTTTTCTTAGCAAGTTGCCCTAAATCTTGTGACGCTAATTGTTAGCCACTGATGCTAATAGCTAGCTAGCTAATAAATGTACTGAGTCAGAGCAAACGTAGCTAGCTAATACAGCCTGATAACACCAGTGATGGTGTAGACCTAAATCAGCATGTTGTTTGTGCAACAGTATCTTCTAAATCAAAGAGGAGTATGCAAAGTAAGAATATGTTAGCAACATGACCAACCAGTGGCCCCGCACATTGGCTAACCGGGCTATCTGCACTGTGTCCCGCCCACCACCCGCCAACCCCTATTTTGCGCTACTGCTACTCTCTGTTTATCATATAAACAGAGAGTCACTTTAACCATATCTACATGTACATACTACCTCAAACCCTACTGTTATTTTTCACTGTCTTTTTACTGTTGTTTTTATTTCTTTACTTACCTATTGTTCACCTAATACCTTATTATATATTTTTTTGAAATTGCACTGTTGGTTAGAGCCTGTAAGTAAGCATTTCACTGTAAGGTCTGTTGTACTCGGCGCACGTGACAAATAAACTTTGATTTGATTTGATTAGCTAAGAGAAAACACTCAATGTAGCCAAAGCTTATAGGGTCCACTAGGAAACACTTATCAACACTTTGTTCCTACCCTGTCACAATAACTCCCTAGCATTTTAATTTGTTGTCATGTCAAACAACACTGTATTCAAAGTGACCACTATTATATTCTAACTATAGAATTAGAATAGTCATTCTATTTGCATCATTCCAACAGTTTTGCTATAATTCGCAAATCAAATCACAATTGCAACATTTGGTTAAAAATAAGTCCTAGATTATTTGCTCATATCGTGCAGCCTTACGTGGCAGTGTGGAAATTCTCAATTAAGCAGTGGTGTAAAGTACTTAAGTTAAAAGTACTACTTAAGTCATTGTTTTAGGTATCTGTACTTTAATATTTTTTATTTTTTACAACTTTTACTTCACTAGATTCCTAAAGAAAATACTGTACTCTTTACTCCATACATTTTCCCTGACACCTAAAAGTACTCGTTACATTTTGAATGCTTAGCAGGACAGGAAAAGGTCATCTACTGCCTCTGATCTGGAGGACTCACTAAACACAAATGCTTTGTTTGTAAATTATGTCTGAGTGTTGGAGTGTGCCCCTGGCTATCTGTAAATTAAAAAAACAAGAAAATGGTGCCACCTGGTTTGCTTAATATAAGGAATTTGAAATGATTTATACTTTTACTTTTAATACATTTTATCAATTACATTTACTTTTGATACTTAAGTATATTTAAAACCAAATACTTTTAGACTTTTACTCAAGTAGTATTTTACTGGGTGACTTTCACTTTTACTTGAGTAATTTTCTATTAGCGTATCTTTACTTTTACTTATACTGTCTATACACACCATGTATTTATATTTTGGATTCTGACACTGCTCACTAATATATCTACTTTGGATTGTTAATTTGGACTCATTCTGACATTTCTTGATTTCTTGTTTAGATTTTTACATTCTACTGCACTGTTGGCAACATCAGCATTACGTTGCACATGCTAACACCTGAAAATCTGTGTACGCCACCAATAAACTTTGATTGGATTTCAAATCTAGCCCTGGGACACAAAAAAGCCTGTAATCGCAAAATCGCCAATACATTTCAGTGATGGGTCATATTCATAATATTTTTTTGTTTGTTGAGTAGACTAACCATTGTACCAAAGGCAGTACAGTATGAAGGTAGGCTAAAACTGCTTCCCCAATAGAAATCCCCGATTACAGGAACACGTCATCTCTTACGGTCATCTAGCACCGAACTCTGCATGTGCTTGCCGTCAAATCCAAGGGACTACTTGGATATAAAGTGTTTTTTGACGAAAATGAAAACGTGTCAGTTTGTCACTCTCACAAGGTTGGAGTAATAACAAGTTAAACTACTTAAGACATTGGCTCGAATATAGGTTGTGCCTTTAGATTTTGACTTCTCAATCCCCCGGCCTGGTCTGTATCGCAACCTTTCCTGGAAGTAATGTGATGTTGAGCCTCTGGGTTTAGAAACTCTGTAATTGTACTTTCATGCACTGCAGATTGTTGTCAGAGATCTGTATGATGCATATGTCTCCGCCCTAACAATGGGAGTCGTTATCCCAAAGGCAGGCCTACATATTAAGCCAGAGAAACGCATTGGGCTTATTTTGGACAGAGTTTGGCAAGAGTTAAGACTCTCGCTTCACTTTTCCCTCTCTGCTGTTGTCCACGAGCCAGGATTGCCAGGTCAAGTTACAGTTCTAGACCAATGACCACTCAAAACCTGACCAAAAGGCCTGAAAACTAGCCCCATATTTTTTCACAGCAAGAGAGGAGTTGCCATATTTATATAATAAACCCATTTCCCATAACGTTATCAAGCCAATTAAGAAGAAATATCATAGGAACTTGTAATGACGTTAGAAAATAAATGTGGTTTTCCTCAAAGTAATAATTATTGCAAGCTATGACATGACATAATAAAGAAATGTGGATATGTGTCAAGAGAAAAGATAATATGCCATGATTAAACTTGCCAGATCATTTTCTAATGGATGTTGATTTAACTCATTTGACTGCTACAATTAAGCAATAAGGTACAAGGGGGTATGGTATTTGGCCAGTATACCACTGCTAAGGGCTGTTCTTAAGGATGACACGCGAAATGCCTGGTTACAACTGTTAGCTGTGGTAAATTGGCCATATACCACAAAACCCTGGGGTGGCTTATTGCTATTATAAAACGGGTTAACAACGTAATTAGAACAGTAAAAAGTAATGTTTTGTCATACCCCGGCCAATCAGCATTCAAGGCTCGAACCAGGTTTATAATTGTAAATAAATCCCCTTTGCACATGTGCATAACCATAGTAAATCCAACAGGAGATTTTGAGTGATGAAAGATGGACAGAAGATCTTCGTCCCTGAGCAAGAAACTCTTGGACAAACAAATAAACGAATTATAGGCTATTTTCTGGCAATTGTGCTGTTATTATGTGCCAGCTGTTAAGACTACAAACCATTCCGTTATAAAATGGCCCATTTGCGAGATTAACTTGTCATTTCAATAGGCATAGGCTACAGACTAAAATCTGGGTTTATGATTGTAATTTAATTTTGCCATAGTTTGCTAAGATAAAGACAGGTAGCAAATAGCCCCTGATAGGCCTACATCTCATTTCAGATAGTCTACAGTAGCCTAGACAAGACGCAAACTGAACGATTTAGCAGCTTGCTTAGTTCAAACTAACAGACTGATTTATTCAACATGAAAAGTGAGGCGATTTCGAGGTAAGAAGTGCTTGATTCCCAAAAGCCTGCTGAAATAGCCTACTGAGAATGGGGACATAATTTAAATGACTGAATTCAATATTAATAATATGTAAAATCAACTGAACATGCTTGTCAACAACAGCCAGTGTTTATTTGATCTGTAGCCTAATATGACTACTGTTACCATCAATCTAATACGTTCTAACAACTGCTCGGTAATTGCGATAGAGCTTTGATAATTTCCAATTTAATTCACTAAACAAGTCCATAAATAATTGCATAATAACACAAGGCTACATCAATAAACTTATGTTATAGGCTATTTATTCAATTGGTTGGCCTGCTCCTGGTAGGCTACATAAGTGGCACAAATTGATTTTCAATGACTCCAGTGATATCTTAATTTCAAAATATTTATTCTATCAAATGGTAGCCTACAAATGGCATACACATTAATAGGCTACTTGTTGGTCAAAATAGGCAAATGTATCATTCTCCACATTTAGCCTAATGTGAATTTCTTTGAGGACTTTCCCCCATAAAAAGAACCACACGAGGGAGTTCCATAACTTTTCAAATTTCCACTTGGGCAGCCCACGAGACCCAAGAACTGAGTATACATAAAGCACTTTGCTTGATGCCGTTTTATTTAAGGGTCATTCTACGATTTTATTTTTACAAATTGTATTGTATATATTTTTTTTAATCAAAAATAATAGTCAGATAATAGTTAACCCCTTATAAAATCAACATAAATGACAGCTTAACATATTTTTTCAAATATTTTTACTACATTACATTTAAAAAAAATGCTTGTGCAGCCTTTTTGTCACTGGTGTTATCTATATTTTAGATGGCAATTCAGGCTTTCCAGAATGTAATTTCAGTCTTTAATTTGCATATATAATCAAAAACAGAAAAGGTTCATGATAATACTAAGAAATTGTTTGGAATAGTAATAATTTAAACATGTATGTGTAAAGTTCTATTGTCACAAATTTTCCATCTATACTATTGATTTATTTATTTTTAATATTAGAAATAATTGAGATTGAGTCATCAATTTAATGATCATATCCTTAAAATGCTTACTAATGAATGTAGCAACAGTTAGGTAGATACAAAAACCATATTCAATTAAATTGGGCAACTCTGATGCCAGAACACCAATATGCCATACAGTAATATGGCAGGTAGCCTAATGGTTAGAGCATTGGGCCAGTAACCGAAAGGTTGCTAGATTGAATCCCCGAGCTGACAAGGTAAAAATCTGTCATTCTGTACCTGAACAAGGCCGTCATTGTAAATAAGAATTTGTTTTTAACTGACTTGCCTAGTTAAATAAAGGTTAAATAAAAAATACCAGTGACGCAAGGTATGACAGCAATTAATGCTTTGATTTTCTCTAGATACAGAGCATATGTCTTCCTCGTAACTCTGACCTTGCAGTACTGGGTTGGCCATATCTATCAAAAGGAAAGCCATATTATGTGATTACAATATTGAAACAGTAATTAAATGCTAATACGTTTTTTTATATATAATTGTTGAGGGTTTTATAAAACATTACGTTGAGAAAAAAGTTTGTAGTGCTTCTGATTGTCACTGACGTTATTGTCATGTCACTGGTATTACGAGCAAGAACAGTAACACCCGTGACAAGATGGCATATCTAAGATGGCGGCCATTGTAGCTCAAACCACACTTCTTAAATTGTAAATAAATCACTTAATCATGCAATTTTATAAATAATTTAAATCCAATGTCCTTTCCCTTTACTATAAACTGAAAACACCAGTGACACATCTTAAGTCCTCGCATGAAAATACCAAGTTAATCATAACTAATTGGTCTGCTAGCTGTCTGAATCGCTGTGTCTCCATCCAGCCTAACTACTCACTTGACTCCTATGACCACTCGGCTATGCATGCCTCTCCCTAATGTCAATATGCATTGTCCATTGCTGTTCTGGTTAACCGCCATCGATAAGAGACATTACTGTGCAGCTGTATTCATCGACCTGGCCAAGGCTTTCGACTCTGTCAATCACCACATTCTTGACACAGGGTTCAATTCTCGGGCCGACTCTCTTCTCTGTATACATCAATGATGTCGCTCTTGCTGCTGGTGATTCTCTGATGCACCTTTACGCAGACGACACCATTCTGTATATTTCTGGCCCTTCTTTGGGCACTGTGTTAACTAACCTCCAGATAAGCTTCAATGCCATACAACTCTCCTTCCGTGGCCTTCAACTGCTCTTAAATGCAAGTAAAACTAAATGCATACAGTGCCTTGCGAAAGTATTCGGCCCCCTTGAACTTTGCAACCTTTTGCCACATTTCAGGCTTCAAACATAAAGATATAAAACTGTATTTTTGTTGTGAAGAATCAACAACAAGTGGGACACAATCATGAAGTAGAATGACATTTATTGGATATTTCAAACTTTTTTAACAAATCAAAAACTGAAAAATTGGGCGTGCAAAATTATTCAGCCCCCTTAAGTTAATACTTTGTAGCGCCATCTTTTGCTGCGATTACAGCTGTAAGTCGCTTGGGGTATGTCTCTATCAGTTTTGCACATCGAGAGACTGAAATTTTTTCCCATTCCTCCTTGCAAAACAGCTCGAGCTCAGTGAGGTTGGATGGAGAGCATTTGTGAACAGCAGTTTTCAGTTCTTTCCACAGATTCTCGATTGGATTCAGGTCTGGACTTTGACTTGGCCATTCTAACACCTGGATATGTTTATTTTTGAACCATTCCATTGTAGATTTTGCTTTATCTTTTGGATCATTGTCTTGTTGGAAGACAAATCTCCGTCCCAGTCTCAGGTCTTTTGCAGACTCCATCAGGTTTTCTGCCAGAATGGTCCTGTATTTGGCTCCATCCATCTTCCCTTCAATTTTAAGCATCTTCCCTGTCCCTGCTGAAGAAAAGCAGGCCCAAACCATGATGCTGCCACCACCATGTTTGACAGTGGGGATGGTGTGTTCAGCTGTGTTGCTTTTACGCCAAACATAACGTTTTGCATTGTTGCCAAAAAGTTCAATTTTGGTTTCATCTGACCAGAGCACCTTCTTCCACATGTTTGGTCTGTCTCCCAGGTGGCTTGTGGCAAACTTTAAACGACACTTTTTATGGATATCTTTAAGAAATGGCTTTGTTCTTGCCACTCTTCCATAAAGGCCAGATTTGTGCAATATACGACTGATTGTTGTCCTATGGACAGAGTCTCCCACCTCAGCTGTAGATCTCTGCAGTTCATCCAGAGTGATCATGGGCCTCTTGGCTGCATCTCTGATCAGTCTTCTCCTTGTATGAGCTGAAAGTTTAGAGGGACGGCCAGGTCTTGGTAGATTTGCAGTGGTCTGATACTCCTTCCATTTCAATATTATCGCTTGCACAGTGCTCCTTGGGATGTTTAAAGCTTGGGAAATCTTTTTGTATCCAAATCCGGCTTTAAACTTCTTCACAACAATATCTCGGACCTGCCTGGTGAGTTCCTTGTTCTTCATGATGCTCTTTGCGCTTTTAACGGACCTCTGAGACTATCACAGTGCAGGTGCATTTATACGGAGACTTGATTACACACAGGTGGATTGTATTTATCATCATTAGTCATTTAGGTCAACATTGGATCATTCAGAGATCCTCACTGAACTTCTGGAGAGAGTTTGCTGCACTGAAAGTAAAGGGGCTGAATAATTTTGCACGCCCAATTTTTCAGTTTTTGATTTGTTAAAAAAGTTTGAAATATGTCGTTCCACTTCAATATGTGTCCCACTTGTTGTTGATTCTTCACAAAAAAATACAGTTTTATATCTTTATGTTTGAAGCCTGAAATGTGGCAAAAGTTCGCAAAGTTCAAGGGGTCCGAATACTTTCGCAAGGCACTGTATATATTACTTCACCACCATGGCATATTTATTGCCTTACCTCCCTTATCTTACCTCATTTGCACACACTGTATATAGACTTTTATCCTACTGTATTATGCTTGTTTATTCCATGTGTAATTCTGTGTTGTTGTATGTGTCGAACTGCTTTGCTTTATCTTGACCAGGTCGCAGTTGTAAATGAGAACTTGTTCTCAACTAGCCTACTTGGTTAAATAAAGGTGAAATAAAAATAAAATTGTTAACATATGAAGAGAGAGTGCAAACTCAGCATATGCTTTTCAAAACAGTCCCGTCTCCAATGAGCCTTTGACCCAGGATGAAATTGGCAAGGATGTTGCATTATTTTCAAAGTGGTGGTTTTTATATATTTTAATACCAGTGACATGAAATTGAGGGACAGCTATTACTTTATTAAATTGTTTGTAATGTTTATTTGATATTTTAGTTTTTTTTAAGTAGTCCACTAAATAACTATAATACTTTCCTTTGTATTATTACATTTAAAGAGGGAGAAAAATGTCACTAAACCATGACTCATGACCAGAGGGACAAGCCAATTTCATGGTACTGAACGTGCTCTACAATATATATATATATATATATATATATATACACATACAAATTGCAATATATCTGTCTTATATATTTTTTGTTAATAATAAAACACTTCAATTAAAGCAAAAAAACAAACAAAAAAGTATGTCATTATCTCACAATTTTTAGTGTTTTTCCTCGTGAATAAAGGCCGGGACAGGAAAGCCACCATTTTCATAGAATGACCCTTAAGCAAAGTCAACATTAGAATGCAGTTTAAACCACCTACGAGCGAATTTCTCTAATGCGCCCAAAGTCGTTTTCCAGTGCTTTGTTTCCATTATTTATTGATGTGCATATTAATATATTTGACGGAGAAAGGATTGGAAACAAGTGTCTCCATTATGACGATCTACATTGACTACATTCAACAGGTAAAAAGTTATCAAAACGTGCGCGCATGCTGCTCCGTTTACGTGACTCAACAGCCAATAGTGACTCAACAGCCAATAGCTGTTGTGCTCTCTACACTCACCCCTCCACTCCACTCACTCAGCAAAAGCCTGCCTCACTGCCTGATAGTCAGCAGCAGGTCATAGTGAAATACATATATATTTTTAATATAAATACCATGGCGGCCGCGGTGCACCTTAGAAATAGCACAAAAACCCGCGACCAATATATTTTCACCCGCGACATCGTTTTCAAAGTAGACCAATTTGTACGAAAACTGCCAACATACCAACACTGCCTGGAGCGCTTGAAGAATATGCGCATGCGTACTGCAAGGGATCAAGGTAGGGGCGGTACTATAACGTATATGGGCGGAACGTGCAGAACGTCGCAGATAGAAATGTAACATCTAGAACAGTTACAGGCAACAATGTTCCAATAATAAACGCGATACATTTCTATATTCAGCGGTCTGAATTTTGTGCACCACTGCTCCTCTTGGCTGACTATATGTATGTCATATTACAACAAGGCCGACCAGAGCAGAGGATAACCACTGAAGCTTGCGGATTATTTGTCTACTTTTCACATTCTGGAGAATTTAGATTAAATCTGTGTGTCGATATCACTAGTTTGTGACCGAGTTGAGTTAATTCAGCGGTTTATATTTCGCTCTACGGTTGAGACGCCGTCGTGTTGTTTTCATCAAGATCAAGAACACTGACTGCATCATCATGTTGAAATCGTTTTAACTGACGTGAATGTAGATTACAGCTGTCTGGCATCTATTCCATCCACGCTCTGGCTGCCTCTGCGTTCTATCAATAGGGATGCATCTATTGATACTTAGTTCCATTTGATAGGTAAGCTGTTGCACTACTGTTGTTTCCCTATGTTATTGACTGCTCTTAAAACAAACAAATGGACAGATCCAGAATCACGAGGGGATCTCGAATTTTAGTAATCTAGCTGCTTGCATCGTGTGTTCTAACACACTCGGCATCTTCCAAAATCACAGGTATTATGGCTGCTTCTTCTCATAGTTGTAGAGGGATGGGATGGTCAGACTATTTTGAGTTTTAGGGCCAACAGGGATTCTGCTCAGAAGTAGTGCACTATGTAGGAAATGGGATGCCATTCGGGAAGCATCCACTGTCTTGTACAGTAGCTTGCCTAATGAGAGTCACATAAACTGACTGAGCTTCAGTTCCTTGAACTTTGTCAACAGTTAGGCTATTTCCTTCTTGTCATCTTGATCTATTTGCATGGTGTGACATATTGGTGTGATTGCAATGCATAGGTGCACGCTTTGATTAGGCAAGCAGTGTTTGAAACCGTAGAGATTCAGTATCTGATGACGACCACTTGTTCTGACTGTAGCCAGCCAATTGGTGAGCATCATGCCATAACCACCAGGATAGCACACACACTCAGTATTGTTGCTCTGAGATTGTGCGCTTAGGAATGTAATGATGGAAAGAGTCGTGATCTCTATCTGCCTCTCTCTCTCTCTCTCTCTCTCTCTGCCACTTCCTCTGGCACTCTGGGTGCAGCTGTGTCAGAACCACCAAACAGCATCATCTGTCCTCCTCTCCTCTCCCTGGGCTCACAGAAAGGCAGCATTATGCCTGGTAGCTCAGGTGGGTACAAGGGGCAAAAATGGAGTGGCAGAGGGTATCGCTGAGCCCCCAGATGGTGACCTGGCTGCTTCTCAAGAGGGTGTTACTGAGCCTTTAGCATCGCCAAGCCAAAAACATGTTATATATGCTGGGATGGATGGATGGATGGATGGGCAGCTTTGGAAGACTTGGCTGAAATAGGGCTTTGACTGCTTACATGTCTGTGTGGATGATGTGGTATTGCTCTTTGGCAACCTTAACATTTCAAGTTAATTATGCTGTAATAAATACATGCAAAATGTTACTCACTAGAGCTTGCATTAAAAAACAACACTCACAGGAATCTAATTCAAGTTCAGAGAATCCCCTTGGGCCAAGGCAGAAATTCTGTGGGTGAATGCGTGTTTGTGTATGTGTGTACATCTGTCAGAGAGACAGAATGCCCCCCTTGGGCCAAGGCAGTAGTTCTCTCAGCTCAGTAAGGCCACTGACCTCTGTCACTGACCCTCTCTATGGACAATAGCCAGCATGCATAGTCAGTCACAATTCTCACACACAGAGAGCTCCACTGTAGCCAGATGGAGCTCCACAACTCAGAGAAGAGAATGGCAAACCAGTGAAAGAAATAATGGAGCTGGATGAAACTAAGTAAAACTGTTACTCCGACTTGCTGGCTGGGCATGGCTGTGACGCAGCGCCTAGCTTCGTCAAGTGGTGTTAACCAAAAGTTATTAGCACTTTGGAGGTAGCAAGAATAGGCTTTCTCACACTGCCTATAGTGGCTAGCTTAGAAGCCAAACTGATAAGCTCCATTTCACCTGTTTCACTTCACAATATCAATGGGAGCATATCGGTTTGGGCTCCAGGCTATGTAGTGACTGTGATGGGAATGCCCAATGCTGCCCATGCTGATAGTGATAATGCTGCCTGTAGTGTAATGCCCTCCCTGCCAGTGGAATGTTTCTGGTGATTATGCAGTGTAATTATATCCACCTCTCAGCCAGGTCAAATAGTGAACTGTCCTAATGTGACTCACTTTGCTTTACCATTACATAGCCTAGGGCCCTAAGAGCCCTATTGTCCATTGGCACAGCTGTGTCTTCCCTACATCATCAGGCAGGCATATCCAGGTCAGATGGTGAATTTTCCTAATGACTTTGTTTTAGAACAGAGTAGTAATACTTCTAACACCCCATAGGGAAATTTGCTTTGCAACAGTACATGACATACAGATGACATATACAGTGCCTTGTGAAAGTATTCGGCCCCCTTGAACTTTGCGACCTTTTGCCACATTTCAGGCTTCAAACATAAAGATATAAAACTGTATTTTTTTGTGAAGAATCAACAACTAGTGGGACACAATCATGAAGTGGAACGACATTTATTGGATATTTCAAACTTTTTTAACAAATCAAAAACTGAAAAATTGGGCGTGCAAAATTATTCAGCCCCCTTAAGTTAATACTTTGTAGCGCCACCTTTTGCTGCGATTACAGCTGTAAGTCGCTTGGGGTATGTCTCTATCAGTTTTGCACATCGAGAGAGATTTAGCTTTATGTTTTGGATCATTGTCTTGTTGGAAGACAAATCTCCGTCCCAGTCTCAGGTCTTTTGCAGACTCCATCAGGTTTTCTTCCAGAATGGTCCTGTATTTGGCTCCATCCATCTTCCCTTCAATTTTAAGCATCTTCCCTGTCCCTGCTGAAGAAAAGCAGGCCCAAACCATGATGATGCCACCACCATGTTTGACAGTGGGGATGGTGTGTTCAGCTGTGTTGCTTTTACGCCAAACATAACGTTTTGCATTGTTGCCAAAAAGTTCAATTTTGGTTTCATCTGACCAGAGCACCTTCTTCCACATGTTTGGTGTGTCTCCCAGGTGGCTTGTGGCAAACTTTAAACAACACTTTTTATGGATATCTTTAAGAAATGGCTTTCTTCTTGCCACTCTTCCATAAAGGCCAGATTTGTGCAATATACGACTGATTGTTGTCCTATGGACAGAGTCTCCCACCTCAGCTGTAGATCTCTGCAGTTCATCCAGAGTGATCATGGGCCTCTTGGCTGCATCTCTGATCAGTCTTCTCCTTGTATGAGCTGAAAGTTTAGAGGGACGGCCAGGTCTTGGTAGATTTGCAGTGGTCTGATACTCCTTCCATTTCAATATTATCGCTTGCACAGTGCTCCTTGGGATGTTTAAAGCTTGGGAAATCTTTTTGTATCCAAATCCGGCTTTAAACTTCTTCACAACAGTATCTCGGACCTGCCTGGTGTGTTCCTTGTTCTTCATGATGCTCTCTGCGCTTTTAACGGACCTCTGAGACTATCACAGTGCAGGTGCATTTATAAATGACTTGATTACACACAGGTGGATTGTATTTATCATCAATAGTCATTTAGGTCAACATTGGATCATTCATGGATCCTCACTGAACTTCTGGAGAGAGTTTGCTGCACTGAAAGTAAAGGGGCTGAATAATTTTGCACGCCCAATTTTTCAGTTTTTGATTTGTTAAAAAAGTTTGAAATATCCAATAAATGTCGTTCCACTTCATGATTGTGTCCCACTTGTTGTTGATTCTTCACAAAAAAATAGTTTTATATCTTTATGTTTGAAGCCTGAAATGTGGCAAAAGGTCGCAAAGTCCAAGGGGGCCGAATACTTTCGCAAGGCACTGTATATATATACTGTGGGGTCTGAAATTATTGACACCCTTGATAAAAATGACTATTAAATGAATAATTATGCTCTACAAAATGAGGAAATTATATTATTTTATACTAATACAATTGATCAGAGTAATATATATTTTTTCGAAAAGGTAGGGGTCAAAATTATTGACACCCCTGTTTTAAATACCTTTCAATAGCCTTTTTCTAAAATGTTTTATGAGTTGGAGAACACATTGGGAGGGATCTTAGACCATTCCTCCATACAGAAACCTTCCAGATCATTGATATCCCTAGTCCGCGCTTATGGACTGCCCTCTTCAATTCAAACCACAGACTAGGCATTCTCATTTCTACTCCAACCCCACCCCTGGTGTGCATGGCCAAAGAGTTCTATTTTCATGTCATCTGACCAAAGCACTGGTTCCACTTCAATTGCCAATGCCATTTCGCAAACTCCAGGCTTTTACATTTGTTGGATGAGGATGACATGAAAATACAGCTCTTTGACCACGTACACCAGTGGTGGGTTTGGCGTCGAAATGAGAACACATGAGCACAAAAGAACCCTATACCTACTGTAAAAATATGATTGATGTTATCAATTATTTTTATGGGGCTATTTTGCTTTCACTGGTCCTGGGGCCATTGTTAAAGTCAATGGCATCATGAACTTTACCCAGTACCTACCAGGACATTTTAACCAAAAAACCTGGTTCTTCTGCCAGGAGACTGGAACTTGGCCGCAAGTGGATCTTCGAGCAAGACAATAACCCCAAGCAGTACACATCAAAATCCCGAAAGAGATTGTTAATTGTCCACACAATCAACATTTTGCAATGGCCATCTGTCTCCAGACTTAAAACCCGTTGAAAACCTGTGGTTTGAATTGAAAAGGGCAGTCCATAAGCCCAGACAAAGGATGTATGAAGGAATGGTCTAAGATCCCTCCCAATGTGTTATACAACTCATAAAACATTTAAGAAAAAGGGCCAGTACCGTTATCCTCACATGGTGAGGTATTGAAAACAGGGGTGTCAATCGTTTTGACCCCAACCTTTTTTGAGAAAAAAAAATAATACTTGTTTAAACAAAATCTCTTTCTCTGAGTAATTGTGTATCAAATAATATAATTCCCCAATTTTTTTCGAGCATACAAAATAGCTCAGTATTTTAAGGATTTATTTTATACAGTTATTTTTGCTCATCTTTAAGACAGACATGCATAAATACACACTATTACTACAGCTGTTTTTCCCCTTTATCATCTTCTACTGTAGGTAAATGACCATTTGATTTGTTTTACCAGCAAACTACACTATTTCCAGAAAGGTCCATTCTGTAATTCTCATTTTTAACAAATGTTCCTACTGCACCTCACAGCTACAGATTTAAAACTAGCCTCTTATGATGGGTCTTCTCAAACTGAGAGATGTTCAATGCTTTAGAACAATATGTCGATCCGCTGGTTGTAGCCAGTGGGGTTAACAGGCTTTTGTCAACAATATCTTCTCCTGTGGTTGTGTTCATTGGGCACCGAACGGGACTGAAACAGGGAGGAACCAACTGAACTTTTAGTTTTCTGTTGAGAAATGTTTTCTGTTGTGCACTAAGTAGTGCGATCGTGTGGTTTGGCTGAGGTTAGGCCTAGCCGACTTGGCAGATTCAAAGCTGACTGAAACGGGTCGGGTCTAGTCTGGATGCAAAACCTTGTCATTTGCAGTGGGATTTTCCCCTGCTGCTCTGAAGGATGTACACACAGCTCTGAAATGATAGCCATGTTTCCCTTCCTGTTGATCTAAAAGGGAGACTGTTTGACTCCTCATCAACTTTACTTTTACGAGCCTCTCAAAACTTTATTGTAAAAACCAACAACAACATGCTTTTGTTGCTTGTGTATACTCATTTGTATGCTCATCTGAATTCATCCAACCAAAACTGTAAAACCGACAATAAAACCACTATTTCTGGGTGGTGTTCATTAGGCGCTAAACGGTAGAAAACGGGGAGGACCTGAAACTAGTGGTGTTGCTGACTAGCCGGATCTAGCTGTTGTCCCTGAGGCGGATGAGGTGGTGTCTATGTTGTTGACTTCCTGCTCTGTGGCTCTACATGAACATCTGCAGCCTGTCAGCCTGTCTGTCTGTCAGACCCAGCTAGATGGCCCTGTGGCACGCTCTCCTCTCAGAACTCCTTCGCTCACTGTACCAGTGGCTCTCTCACTATCTGCACCGCTTATAGTGTACCTGGCTAAGACTCTGTTTGTCTGTCAGACCCAGCTGGATGGCCCTGTGGCACACTCTCACAACTATCTCCCTTACTGTAACAGGCACTGCTGCTTCCCTGCACCAGGCTAGCTGCTGCATGGGGGCATAGCTCTCACACTTAACACTATCTTCCTTACTCTTCCAGGCTATGGCTGCCTGGTTTCCCTCCCTCCCTCCATCTCTTACTCCTTGGCTCTGGCTTCTCCCCTGCTGCTGCTGTAAAGGCCTGATAGCAGGGCAGCAGCAGCTAACAGCAGCATCAAAGTATCGGGCTGTAATCAAACAGAGCATCCTCAACCAAACGGAGCCCCGGAGGGACAGAAACAGGAGGAGGGATACTGAGACCCTACATGGCTGAACACACACACACACACACACACACAGACAGTATGAGGATGGCTACTGAGACCTACACAGCTGGAGGACGGGGGAAGGGAGAGAGAGATTGGGGCACACAGGGATAATTACTGAGGCATGGTCTGCGTTTCAAATGGCACCCTATTCCCTACGTAGTGCATTACATTTGGCATCTCAAATGGCACCCTATTCCCTACATAGTGCACTACTTTTGACTGGAGCCTTATGGGCCATGGTCAAAAGTAGCACACTATTTATGGAATAGGATGCCATTTGGGATGCAAGCCATGGGGCAGGGCTGGTAGTGGGAGCATGGTGGTTATGGGGTATTATGCTTGTGCACATCTCTAGGTCTAGTGTGAGAGCTTGTAAGGTCCACAGTTAGCCATTATGTAGTCTTTCTGTTGCAGGGCTATTTTAGTGTTTGATGCAATTAGGCCTAGATACTGTATGTAGGCTAATGATTGAGAATTCAGCATAATAGTATAATTTTACATGTGATACTAAATAAATAATCTGGACAGATCACTTCTCACTCACCTTGCCTAATATCATTATATAACTATAGTTGTCAATGCATTGTTGTTTTTTGCCTGTGAGTTCTGCAGTGTTTTCATGTAGCTTAGTGAGTTCAGTGAGGGTAGTGCACTCACTGCAACAAGGGTGTGGCAGACACGTTCCATGGTCCGAGGAAGGAATTCTCCATACCTTCATACCTGTCTACCTGTCTCGTCTTGCTGCTAGGTCTACTGGCTGCTGTTGAAGACAGCCTAGAACCAATTGTTCCTCTACATGCATACATTCGTTTAGACTAGAGTAAACACACCACTCGTCTTGCACATTTAGCAACTTGACGGAAAATGATGAAAAACTTGTTTGCTTTGAACCCAATTGGATGAGAATGTATAGCAGAAGGGATGGGTGTTTCCAAGGCTATTCTCCACTTGTTTTACGTTTTTCAGTTGATAAAATAAGATCATGACTTTATTATCCCTCATGGGGTCATTTAAGGACAGTACCAGGCAAGATAAATTCAATTAATAAGGAAAAAGAAACAGTGCAGTTGATGTGCGATGGTGTGGACTACATTTCCCCTCAGTGTCTCTGTGTCAGTATGCTTCATGGTGTATTTAGCTATGGCTCTTGTCTGTACCAGTATCACAGGGCACAGTATCTCTCCATGCTTAGGCTCCCAACTGGTTTGTGTTAACCACTGGTTTGTGATTTGGAGTGCATGGCCCTTTCTGTCTCTGGTTTATGTACAGTAGTGTTCGTTAGCTGTGCCTTTGTAGTCTGTAACAGTAGTATCACAGAGCACATCATGTATCCATGCTGAGACAGGTTCTCATTGAAGCTAACTTCCTGGTTCCTGATGTAGCCTCAGGCACATGTCACGCACGGCTGGCCTTGTACTCTACTACCCTTCTGTACGGCTTGCACTGCAGCATGTAGGCTATAGACCAACACACTGTGTGAAACCTCATTGTGTGCTGGACACTGGTGGTGTCTTTCAGCAAGGACATAACCTGGGTTCACTTCGCTGAATTGTCAGTCAGGAACCCAGGCTACATCTCAGAGAGATGTAGCCTGCAACAATCAGAGAATACCTTACATTACAGACCTCTGGAACTAAAGTGTGTCTTACCCACAGACTGTATCAGATCAGGGCTGATTGACTACGGTACTCAGAAAGACAGGGGTCACAGTAGAAACTGAACTGGAATAGCTCACAAAGACTGTGTTGTCTGCTTCCTGAAAATGGAAAGGCTGTGGTTTGATGAAGAGGGAGCCTTTTGGAAACGGCTATAGTCCTTATCTGTTAAATGTGACACCAAGACATGCTGAATTATGTTCCATTCACTCACATACGCTGGGCTGGTAGCCTGCTGCTATTTTGATGTTGGCCTATTCAAGGACTTTTATACACTTCACTGAGCTGTTGCTTAAAATAAAGGTTACATTAAAAAAATGTAAAAAAATAAATAAAGGGGGAAATCAAAAGTGTCCTCCCAGGCAGGCGTGGTCCTTGTTGTTGACTCATTCCATAGTTGGTGATGTCACTGTTCCACTGGGGTCTTTAACCAGACCCATCCTGTGGCTATCAGTTAAAAAACCCAGCTCTATTATCATACAGATAAATCTAAATGTAAACATAGATAAATCAAATTGATATTTCTGTGTTTATCGACTTCAAAGCATCAGATGATTGATGGGTTTCTTCTTATTGTAGTTCTGCACTGCAAAAGTCTGGTGATTGATGTTTCATCGTCATGAGATGTATTATCACGAACTTAAGCAGTTGTTTAGATCTTCTGCTCTGACAGTCTGTCTCTTACATCTACTTCTTTGCCATGTATGTAGAAATTGTGTGCAAGCGCCTCAAACATTTCCGCAGAATGTGGAACTGAACAGCCTGAGCCCATGTGTCATGTTAGTTCAGAGATCATAAGACTGGGAGGATCCCTTCAGATATGTTGCTTCTTCTGCTGCTCCAAAGATATTTATTTACCTTTTATTTTTAACTAGGCAAGCCAGTTAAGAACAAATTCTACAATGACGACCTACCCCGGCCAAACCCTAACCCGGACGACGCTGGGCCAATTGTGCGCCGCCCAATCACGGCCGGTTGTGATACAGCATGGAATCGAACCATGGTCTGTAGTGACGCCTCTAGCACTGAGATGCAGTACCTTAGACAGCTGCGCCACTCGGGAGCCCTGTGCACGTTTGTTTTATTGTCTGTGTGGGGACCAAACAATTGATTCCCATTCAGAATTCCCATTCCCATTAAATTATCCCTAAACCTGACCCTTAAACTCTAAAATAGCATTTTTCCATGTGGGGACCGCCGAAATGTCCCCACTTGTCCGCATTTTCTTTATTTTACTATCCTTGTGATTCCCTCGAGAATAGTAAAACCAAAAACATATACCAACTGCCTTGACCTGATTTACGTCATTCTGTTAAAAATGTGTCTGTCTGTAACGTAGTAACAATGGTGGGAGCATGTGTGTTTTCAAAGGGAAGTGTGTTAGACCTTAATTTCTCTCTTACTATCAGTTGCTGTGGCCTAGCTGTAATACTAATGCCGTGCAGTCATTGTCTGTGCTCTCTTACTCTTTCTCTCTGTTTCTCTCTCGCTCTCTGTTTCTCTCTTGCTCTCTTTCTCAGCGACCCCACCCTACTGTAGGATTAATCACAGTCTGGGCTCTCTGTCAGGCAGGAAGTTCACCATCCACAGTCCGCTCAGCTCTGTAATGGGTTTTCTCTGTGACATGTCCGTGGGAGGAAGTGACCTCATGTTGTGGCACAAGACGCTAGTTACTCAGTCATGTTCATTTGTGTGCGCAATGTAAAGCGTTTTAAAAACGCTTCACAACGGGAAATGAAAATTAGTGTTTCTTATTGGACCAGGACCCTGTTTTCTTTTGTTTGGTTCCCTAAGGAACATGGCCCAGAACTCATCCATGGGAACTGACCCTTGCTTAAAGGAAGTGGTTTGTCCTGGGATGATGGCATCACCCATGGGCTGTGCATTCACCACTCGTGCATAGAAATAGATTAACAAGAACAGGAAAAAGTCCCTCAGACTACCCGTTCTAGTGATTCTATTTCAATGGGTTCGGGGACGATGACACCATCCATGAGCCATGCATTCACCATTCATGTCATGTGGCTCTGCTACTTTTCATTTGTTAGGCCACATGGAAATACTTGCTGTATGTCAATACAACCATATGTCACTGACTGCATCAACTATAATGAAAGAAGTTGTAACTGACTGACCGCAGTAAATATAAATTAAATACTTTTTACTGTAAATGCTTCCCTCCTTATGGTCAATGTCTTGTAATCTAGAAGAGAAAATAAAGATTGAGGAGAATCCTGTAATGATCCTACCACTAGTTTACATTCCCAGTGTTTAGGAGAACTATATTAAGCTCTACAGTATACTCATTAGGACGGAAAGATTCAACTTGAGACTTTTTCAAATATACTCCATATACTGAGTGGACAAAACATTAAGAAACCTTTCATAATATTGAGTTGCACAATGAGGGTGGGCAATGAGCAGCCCAACCTATTGCTGCTGTGATGACATAATGGAAACTTGCTTCCCCACAGTTTTGAAAGTGAGATGGGAAAAAAAGATATACAAAAACGGTTACTTCTGCTTTCTGGCACTGGCTGTAACCGAGTGTTATTTATATTCTCTCTCTCTCTCTCTTTGGACCTTGTCAAACCCATTCTTGTAATGATTCAATATTTGTACTCCATCTATAAATATATATAGATAAATAAATATATCTGATAAATAGAGTGGGGCAAAAACGTATTTTGTCAGCCACCAATTGTGCAAGTTCTCCCACTTAACATGAGAGAGGCCTGTAATTTTCATCATAGGTACACTTCAACTATGACAGACAAAATGAGAATTTTTTTTTGTGCAAATTATGGTGGAAAATAAGTATTTGGTCACCTACAAACAAGCAAGATTTTTGGCTCTCACAGACCTCTCTTCTTTAAGAGGCTCCTCTGTCCTCCACTCGTTACCTGTATTAATGGCACCTGTTTGAACTTGTTATCAGTATAAAAGACACCTGTCCACAACCTCAAACAGTCACACTCCAAACTCCACTATTGCCAAGACCAAAGATCTGTCAAAGGACACCAGAAACAAAATTGTAGACCTGCACCAGGCTGGGAAGACTGAATCTTCAATAGGTAAGCAGCTTGGTTTGAAGAAATACAGACATACAAGACCACTGATAATCTCCCTCGATCTGGGGCTCCACGCAAGATCTCACCCCGTGGGGTCAAAATGATCACAAGAATGGTGAGCAAAAATCCCAGAACCACACGGGGGGACCTAGTGAATGACCTGCAGAGAGCTGGGACCAAAGTAACAAAGCCTACCATCAGTAACACCCTACGCCGCTAGGGACTCAAATCCTGCAGTGCCAGACGTGTCCCCCTGCTTAAGCCAGTACATGTCCAGGCCCGTCTGAAGTTTGCTAGAGAGCATTTGGATGATCCAGAAGAAGATTGGGAGAATGTCATATGGTCAGATGAAACCAAAATATAACTTTTTGGTAAAAACTCAACTCGTCGTGTTTGGAGGACAAAGAATGCTGAGTTGCATCCAAAGAACACCATACCTACTGTGAAGCATGGGGGTGGAAACATCATGCTTTGGGGCTGTTTTTCTGCAAAGGGACCAGGACGACTGATCCGTGTAAAGGAAAGAATGAATGGGGCCATGTATCGTGAGATTTTGAGTGAAAACCATCAGCTTCCATCAGCAAGGGCATTGAAGATGAAACATGGCTGGGTCTCTCAGCATGACAATGATCCCAAACACACCGCCCGGGCAATGAAGGAGTGGCTTCATAAGAAGCATTTCAAGGTCCTGGAGTATCCAGATCTCAACCCCATAGAAAATCTTTGGAGGGAGTTGAAAGTCCATGTTGCCCAGCAACAGCCCCAAAGCATCACTGCTCTAGAGGAGATCTGGAATGGGGGAAGGAATGGGCCAATGGGCCAAAATATCAGCAACAGTGTGTGAAAACCTTGTGAAGACTTACAGAAAACCTTTGACCTCTGTCATTGCCAACAAAGGGTATATAACAAAGTATTGAGATACTTTTGTTATTGACCAAATACTTATTTTCCACCATAATTTGGAAATAAATTCATAAAAAATCCTACAATGTGATTTTCTGGATTTTTTTTTTAGTTGAAGTGTTGATGAAAATTACAGGCCTCTCATCTTTTTAAGTGGGAGAACTTGCACAATTGGTGGCTGACTAAATACTTTTTTGCCCCACTGTATATCTGACCACCCACATGAGAAACATCATGGTCGAAGTAAAATTGTACTTCACATTTTTACTTTCACATTTCCATGTTTGACATTGTGGATTGGTGTACTGAATGTCCCAATTAATTGTGGCGTTTAGGCGATGACTGTCTACTTAGGTTGTCCATTGTATTGCCTGTTATGGTCTCTTCCTCTCTCTCTCCACAGGTGTGTGTGATGGTAGTGTTCGGTGTGTGAGGCCTGTGAGAGGAGACCCACTGCCTCCTCCCCTTCAGGATGTCTGAACCCCAGGTGAGACCAGGATATGATAAACAGATATGGCTGCTTCATGTCGAATATAGAGATACACTATACCACCTATCATTGAGCTGGTTTATTGCTGAGCTGGGATCAATATCAATTCCTCATTGCTTTTCATCCTGATAACCACTCCTGTCCCTCAGACACCAACATGGCCACAGGGCACAGAGTGTGTGGCCAAATACAACTTTAAGGGCACCACAGAGCAGGACCTGCCCTTCAACAAAGGAGATGTCTTAACCATAATCGTGGTGACTAAGGTAAGGTACCTAACTCTCTCTCTGGCGAGGGAGACGAGAAAACGTTTCTTGACATTTCAACACTTACATATAAAAAGAACATACAGTACCAGTCAAAAGTTTGGACACATCTACTCATTCAAGGGTTTTTCTTTATTTTGACTATTTTCTAAATTGTAGAAAAATAGTAAAGACATCAAAACTATGAAATTACACATTAAATCATGTAGTAACCAAAGAATGTGTTAAACAAATCAAAATATATTTTAGATTCAAAGTAGCCACCCTTTGCCTTGATGACAGCTTTGCACACTTGGCATTCTCTCAACCAGCTTCACCTGGAATGCTTTTCCAACAGTTTTGAAGGAGTTCCCACATATGCTGAGCACTTGTTCAACCAGCTTCACCTGGAATGCTTTTCCAACAGTCTTGAAGGAGTTCCCACATATGCTGAGCACTTGTTGGCTGCTTTTGCTTCACTCTGCGGTCCAACTCATCCCAGACCATTTGGGTTGAGGTCAGGTGATTGTGTAGGCCAGGTCATCTGATGCAGCACTCCATCCCTCTCCTTCTTGGTCAAATAGCCCTTACACAGCCTGGAGGTGAGTTGGGCCATTGTCCAGTTGAAAAACAAATGATAGTCCCACTAAAGGCAAACCAGATGGGATGGTATATTGCTGCAGAAGTTTGTGGTAGCAGTGCATTGAATTCTAAATAAATCAGACACTGTCACCAGCAAAGCACCCCCACCTCCATGCTTAACGGTGGGAACCACACATGTGGAGATCATCTGTTCACCTACTCTGCGTCTCAGACACGGTGGTTGGAACCCAAAATCTCAAATTTGGACTTATCAGACCCAAGGACAGATTTCCACCGGTTTAATGTCTATTGCTCGTGTTTCTTGGCCTAAGCAAGTCTCTTCTCATTATTGGTGTCCTTTAGTAGTGTTTTCTTTGCAGCAATATGACCATGGCCTGATTCACGCAGTCTCCTCTGAACAGTTGATGTTGAGATGTGTCAGTTACTTGAACTCTGAAGTATTTATTTGGGCTGCAATTTCTGAGGCTGGTAACTCCAATGAACTTATCCTCTGCAGCAGAGGTAACTCTGGGTCTACCTTTCCTGTAGCGGACCTTCATGTCTTAAAGTGATGGAGGACTGTCGTTTCTCTTATTATTATTTGAGCTGTTCTAGCCAAAATATGGACTTGGTCTTTTAGCAAATAGGGCTATTTTCTGTGTACCACATCTTGTCACAACACAACTGATTGGCTCAAATGCATTAAGGAGGAAATAAATTCCACAAATTAACTTTTAACAAGGCCAACCTGTCAATTGAAATGTATTCCAGGTGACTACCTCATGAAGCTGGTTGAGAGAATGCCAAAAGTGTGCAAAGCTGTCATCCAGGCAAAGGGTGGCCACTTAGAAGAATCTCAAATATAATATATTTTTTGAATTGTGTAACACTTTTTTGGTTACTACATGATTCCATGTGTTATTTCATAGGTTTGATGTCTTCACTATTATTCTACAATGTATAAAATAGTCAAAGTAAAGAAAAACCCTTGAATGAGTATGTCACGATCGTCGTAGTGAGGAGACCAAAGCGCAGCATGATTAGAATACATACTTTTTAATGAATGACGAAGAACACTTAACAAACTATATAAAACAAACCGAACGTGAAGTTATATAATACTAGTGCAGACACAGGCAACTAGACAGACAATAACCCACGAAATACCCAAAGAAGATGGCTGCCTAAATATGGTTCCCAATCAGAGACAACGATAAACAGCTACCTCTAATTGAGAACCAATCTAGGCAACCATAGACATACATAAACACCTAGATGATGACCAACCCCATAAACCTACAAAACCCCTAGACAGTACAAAAACACATACATCACCCATGTCACACCCTGACCTAACCAAAATATAGGGTCCGGGTGGCCTTTTTCACGGCAGCGGCTCGGGTGCGGGGCGTGGACCCCGCTCTACCTCAGTCTTGGCCCACTTAGGTGGCGCCTCTGGAGCGGGGACCCTCGCAGCGGGCCCCGGACTGAAGATCATCGTAGAGGGCGCCACTGGACGGAAAGGAGCCTCTGGACTGAGGAGCGGCACTGGCAGCTCTGGACAGGAGGGAGATTCCAGCATCGCCGGCTGACTGGCGGCTCCTGGCTGACTGGTGGCTCCTGGCGGTTCAGGACAGACGGGAGACTCTGGCGGATCCGGACTGGAGGGAGACTCTGGCAGATCCGGACTGGAGGGAGACTCTGGCGGATCTGGACTGGAGGGAGACTCTGGCGGATCCGGACTGGAGGGAGACTCTGGCGGATCCGGACTGGAGGGAGACTCTGGCGGATCCGGACTGGTAGGTTCCGGACTGCGGCCCGTCGTGGGAGGTTCCGGTCTGTGGACAGTTGCCGGACGATCTGGACTGGGTACCGTAGCCGGACGTTCTGGACTGGGTACCGTAGCCGGACGCTCTGGACTGGGTACCGTAGCCGGGCGCTCTGGACTGGGTACCGTAGCCGGGCGCTCTGGACTGGCGAGGCGCACTGTAGGCCTGGTGCGTGGTGCCGGCACTGGTGGTACTGGGCCGAGGACACGCACCTCAGTGCGAGTGCGGGGAGGAGGAACAGGGCGTACTGGACTGCCGAGGCGCACTATAGGCCTGGTGCGTGGTGCCGGCACTGGTGGTACTGGGCTGGTGACACGCACCTCAGTGCGAGGAGCAGGAACAGGGAGTACTGGACCCTGGAGGCTCACTGGTAGCCTGGTGCGTGGTGGTGGCACTGGTGGTACCGGGCTGGAGACACACACCTCAGGGTGAGTGCGGGGAGGAGGAACAAGACACACCGGGTTGTGAAGGTGTACTGGAGACCTGGTGTGTATAGCCGGCATCAAATCTTCCGTAACTTTAACACAAGTTTCAGGCTGAGTACGAAGAACTGACACAGGTGGCATCGGACAGCTAACACGCTCCTCAGTTCGAATTCCGTGCATACTACGCCAAACCAACCATCTCCCTCTTCACTCTCCTCCAATTTCGTCAACAACTCCTCGAATGTCTCAGTCTCCCCTCTGTTCACTCTCCTCCAATCTGTCCAATAACTCCTCGACAATCTCACTCACCCCTCAACTTCGCCGACTGCGCCAAGTGACCCCCCCCCCCCCCAATACATTTTTGGGGCTGCCTCTCAGGCTTCCAGCCGCGCTGCCGTGCTGCCTCCTCATACCGGCGCCCCTCTGCTTTCGCTGCCTCCAGCTCTGCCTTGGGGTGGCGATATTCCCTTGGTTGTGCCCAGGGTCCTCCGCCGTCCAGAATTTCCTCCCAAGTCCATGAGTCCTGCGATCACTGCTGCTGCCTTTTACCATGCTGCTTGGTCCTTTTATGGTGGGTTATTCCCTCACGATCGTCGTAGTGAGGAGACCAAAGCGCAGCGTGATTAGAATACATACTTTTTAATGAATGATGAAGAACACTTAAACTATATAAAACAACAAACCGAACGTGAAGCTATATAATACTAGTGCAGACACAGGCAACTAGACATAGACAATAACCCATGAAATACCCAAAGAAGATGGCTGCCTAAATATGGTTCCCAATCAGAGACAATGATAAACAGCTGCCTCTAATTGAGAACCAATCTAGGCAACCATAGACATACATAAACACCTAGATGATAAACAACCCCGATAAACCTACAAAACCCCTAGACAGTACAAAAACACATACATCACCCATGTCACACCCTGACCTAACCAAAATATATAAAGAAAACAAAGAATACTCAGGTCAGGGCGTGACAGAGTAGGTGTGTCCAAACTTTTGACTAGTACAGTAGTTCAAAAAATAGTTGCGTTTTTAAAGGATGAACTTTTGGGTTGTTGTTTCAGTAATTTTTTCTACCTCTGTACAGTATTTACTCAGTCAATCCTGATCTGATACACAGAGTTATCATGACATTTTCTGTTCCAGGACCCGAACTGGTACAAAGCCAAGAACACAGCAGGTCAAGAAGGCACCATCCCAGCTAACTATGTCCAGAAGAGAGAAGGGGTGAAGCAAGGGGGCAAGCTGAGTCTAATGCCGTCAGTACAGTACAGTCATCGTAGCCTGGTTAAAGCAGACTGAATCCTTCAAAACATTGCTCATCACTCCATGTTGTACTGAAATTACTTCCCATAAAGGCACTGTCTGCATTGTTACATTACTTACCAGTAGTGTAGTAACACAATAAAGATATGGGAGTCAGGAGTACCTTTTTAGGTTTAATAGTCAATTTAAAAAATATATATATAGGAACAGTGGGTTAACTGCCTTGTTCAGGAGCAGAACGACAGATTTTTACCTCGTCAGCTCAGGGATTCGATCTAGCAACCTTTCGGTTACTGGCCCAACGCTCTAACCAATAGGCTACCTGCCACCCCGAAGTTACTAGGGTATAGTTTAGGGCTCGCCAACCTTGTTCCTGGAGAGCTATCCACCTGTAGGTTGCTCCAACCCCAGTAACTAACCTGATTCCGCTTATCAACCCGATAATTATTCGAATCAGGTGTGCTAGATTAGGGTTGGATTGAAAACCTACAGGACAATAGCTTTCGAGGAACAGGGTTGGAGAGCCCTGGCTCTAGTTCAAGTTTATTATGCCATTTCTAGGTATTGAAATACACACATAGGAATGTGTTTTTGTAAGAGCTCTCAACAATTAAAGCATAAAAACAGTCTGAAGTACCTGTATAACATAAAGGTGAAAGCACTCTATGAAACAAATAAGAAAGTGCTCAGGTTAGGTGACACCATGAGTTGCAGTTTACAGTTCAGAGTATAGTGACTGTGATACTAAATCTGGATGAAAGTGTTTGTTTTTCAGGATGTTTCTGTGTGGTTGTAGAGTACAGATAGGCTATTTGTCGTGGCAGTGAAGCCACTGTTATGTGAATATAAACCACAGTTGGGCTGAGTCCTGGCTCTGTCTGACTGCAGCCCTGTAATTGTAGCTAGTGCTCTTCTGTGTCCGTTTCCAGCTCTCATGTGTGTGCACTGCCGGGGGGGGGGGGTCAGTCGGGTTCTCAACTTCCTGTTAGTTAGGATAGTAGAATACACAAGGTGAAATTTCAAAATTGAAATTGAATAGCACTTTGAAAATGGCACAAGTCATGGCAAAAATGCAGGAAATTGGCTTTAAATTTAGCTTAGAGCCCTCAAAAAGCTAGAAATGTGTGTGTGTGTTCAGTTCTGCAGTGCTGTGTGTGCACGGTTTCCTGCTGGATCTTGAAATCTCCCGCATTCAGCCACATGCCTAAGTTCTAAGAAAGTGTGTGTTTGTGTGTCTGCACACGTATGTTTTTTTCACTAATTGGTATTTTTACCAATCAGATCAGCTGTTTTGCCAAGACTCTTTTTAGACTTATTATTAGTGTTAGTGATAGACGTATTATCTTTTTAGACATATTAGTGTTAGTGATTGCGGTGTGTGTGTGTGTGCTGTAAAAGCACTTTGTGACAACTGTTGATGTAAAATCGTCTTTATAAACAAATGTGATTGATTAATTAATCCCCATTCACCCCTCCAGATGGTTCCATGGTAAGATAACTAGGGAGCAGGCTGAGTGTCTCCTGATCCCCCCAGAGATGGGTCTGTACCTTGTGAGGGAGAGCACCAACTACCCTGGGGACTATACTCTGTGTGTGAGTTGCGACGGCAAGGTGGAGCACTACCGCATTGTCTACAAGGAGGGAAAGCTCAGCATCGACGAGGAGGCGTTCTTCGAGAACCTCATGCAGCTTGTTGAGGTGTGGGGGGGGGGGAGAAATAAAATGAAATAGTTATCTTCGGGCCAGTTTCCCAGTCACAGATTAAGTCTATTGCTGGGCTTCATTAAAGATTCTCTATTGCGCATGCTTTTTTAGTCAAGCAGTTCATTAATCTGGATCTGGGATTTGTCCCTTCTTGGTCAAATAAAGCTGTCTATTATTTTACAACCAGAGTGTGTGAGCCATACAAATGGTGTGACCAAGTGTATACAGAGTTGATTTCTCTGTTAGCTACTGTACGTGCTCTGGCCTCTGCAACTGTTCCCTCATTAGAGCCACACACACAGTTCCTGGAACAAATATACTGAACAGGAAGTGACAAAGAGGAAGTGATAGCGGCAGGCTCCAGATCATTTCACCTGAAGACACCCGGTAGTTGGGTTTTTACTTTCAAAACCATCCTCCTTCATCCATCTGGCGGCACACTATACATTAACTCAGTTTGAGTCATTTTGTTGGTCTCAAAAAAGCATGTCAGTTATTATTTGAAAGCCTACGAGGTGTTGTTGACATGCATTTTTTTTAAACTTGACCTCTGATTATATTTTTAACCATGCTGCCCTCTGTTGGTTACGGCTAGTATGCTGAATGAGTCCATTAAAAATAGAATGTATCAATTGTACCTTTGAAACGAAGACCCATATGCATTTTGTTCCATTTTCATGTATTCAGTTATCCCAAATGTTGATGATGTCATCAATATTGGCAATCTTTCCCTTTCTTGGCCTATGTTATTGACCCACGTTCTCTCCCTGTCCTCAGCACTATACCAAAGATGCAGATGGTCTCTGCACCAAACTGATCAAGCCGAAGCTGGAGGAGGGTACTGTGGCAGCCCAGGATGAGTTCTCCAGGAGCGGCTGGGCTCTCAACAGGAAGGAAATCAATATCCACCAGTCCATTGGGAAAGGAGAGTTTGGAGGCAAGTGGCTTTGTGAAAACGAGTGACTGTAGCTGTGTATAAATAGGTTTTTATCGATGACGACTCTGTAACCAGTTCTAGGCAGTCTTCTCCAGCTTAATCCAACTCATTCCGGTTCTCTTGGAGTGTGTGAATATGGCTTAGTAAATTCTCTCATTCTCACTCGCATGTTTCTCTTTCCATCAGATGTAAAGGTGGGAGACTACAGAGGGACCAAAGTAGCGGTGAAGTGTATCAAACACGATGCTACAGCACAGGCCTTCATCGCTGAAGCTTCAGTCATGACGTAAGTCAGAGCCCGAACCAAACTTCTGTTACATGTTCCCTTTCAGTACAACACACTATGGGTAGTCGCACCCTCGCGACTTCAATTGAAGAATGAAAATCACGCCTGACAAGGCTAATGAAATCTGCGCCTCTTGGAAGCCCCGCCTTCCACAGGTGATAAGCGTGAGGCTCGGATGCTTTCAATTATTCCGCTTTTTACCTCGATGTAAGCAGGAATGATTCACACTACTAAAACTAACAATTGGAACAAGAGACTGTCTTACGTTGCGCCGACTAAACTGCCCCTTCATGGTAGAGCATGCTCACCTCCTGGAAATTGTGTGCTGAAGTTTGTATGGTTCTCATAGTTTCCTAATCACAAACAATTAGTTATTCTCCGGCTTGCTCGGCCTGGCTATAGCAATACGTTAGATGGCTAAGGAAACGACGAAGGCTAACAAGCCTTATTTGGGTTCGTGACAATGCCCAAATTAATAAAAAAGATACTCACTTTTGTTGTCTTGTATGTCTCGGCTCGGTGCATACTCTGGCTGCCCTCACACGAATCAGTTTGTGTGCGGGACTAGGGGACGGCTGAGACATACAAGTGCCCGTACATCGTCTGAGTTGCGGGACGCAGAGATGGATTGAGGCATTGGTCACGCCTCCTCCTCTTGCTTCTGAATAGCAACAGAGGTCACATGCCCTGTGTCCAGTACGAACTTACGCACATACATTGAGTGGACACGGAATATCCGGTGATGTGACCAGCTTTTTGCCTGTTTTGCTAATCCAGCTCGCTGCGGGGGGCTCACTCTCTCTAACAATAGATAGATATCTCTCTCTAAGCAGTGTCTCTCCCACTGGCGTACTGGACACCCCTGCAGCCCCCGCAGGTGGGGGGCCCACGAGCCCTGTCCTCGATATCTATTTTTTTCAATTTGTTTGTCATTGTTTAATTGTTTTTCTTATTTACTGCAGGCAACTGAGACACAATAACCTGGTCCAGTTGCTAGGTGTCATCGTTGAGGAGAAGGGAAGCCTGTTTATCGTCACTGAGTACATGGCCAAGGTAGGTGGCTCCTATGATTAAGTTAAATAAAGGTAATGCATTAATAGATATATACATAAATAAAGAACCAAAGAGCTTTGAAGACCTGCTTCTCTATTTTCCCTTCTCCTCAGGGCAGTCTAGTGGACTACCTACGCTCCAGAGGTCGGACAGTGCTGGGTGGGGATTCCCTACTCAAGTTCTCAGTGTGAGCATGATAATGATTTATCCCTACATCTTGAATAATGTTATCAGAAGTTTGCTGACAGGGGCTTATAGCGGCCAGTTGGAAATGTAACATTGTCCATTTTCATCAACATTGTCAATGCCTCTTTAAATATCAACCGTTCCCCTCCCTCTCCTCTGTAGTGACGTGTGTGAGGCCATGGAGTATCTGGAGGCCAATAACTTTGTCCACAGAGACCTGGCAGCCCGTAATGTTCTGGTGTCAGATGATAACATCGCCAAGGTCAGCGACTTCGGCCTGACCAAGGAGGCCTCCTCTAATCAGGACACAGCCAAACTGCCCATCAAGTGGACCTCACCAGAGGCCCTAAGGGAAAAGGTAGGCTAGTGTAACGGAGATAAGAACGTGCCGTAAGCTCACTCCACAGCTAGCTTGAAATGTCGCCTTTGGTGCTACTGAGTTGGATCCTTTTCTATAGGTCAACTGGTTTGTACGTTGTCAAGGAGGGTGGTTATGTGTGTTAACGAGGCAGAGGCCCCCAGGTTTGAGCCGTGGTAAAGACCGTTTACCCTGAGTTTTACTCAGAGAGGGATGAAGCTATACTGCTGAACTAGCACACTGACATCGGTTTCACGAGTCACTTTCCTTATTGTCTTTAGGAGCATACCCTGAATCTGAAATCAAACCTTAAGGAACTTGTTTAAATCGGAGAGGATTGGATAGTTGTAAGCAATATGGTAGCAATTCCACCTAGCCTATCAGATGGCAAGATGGAGCTACCACCATATTACATACACCTGTCCAATCCTCTGGGATCTACAGGGAGTAGGGGTTAGGGGTCGATTTGTGATTCAAGGTATAGAAATATTATTGTACTGCTGATTTCCACCATATTTATAATATACTGTATGTTTGACACATTGAAATAAGCTTTACGGAAAGGCTGTCTTTCCCGCTGTCTGTTGATAAACAGAAATTCTCCACCAAGTCAGACGTGTGGAGCTATGGGATCTTGCTGTGGGAGATCTACTCCTTTGGACGAGTGCCTTACCCCAGAATTGTAAGTATATTTTAACCTTTAGAAAGTAAGTGACTCGACTAACTGTTAGTTATAATACACAACGTGCAATTTTGACAGTTGGTAGTGCATCAGCGCTTTTCCTCTTATATGTCAGTCACCGACAGTCACTCAATTAGCTCATGTCAGCTAACATTTTATAGGTTGCTAGGTAAGTTAGTCTAGCCAGCAATCTAAGCCTTGTAGTAATCATGGTCAAATTACTGACCGGGCACGCAAGGCACATGCCCAGGGGCCCTGACATCTAGGGAACCCCCATTGATTTTTGTTCGTCATTCTCACTCAGATATCCATATGAACATGGCATAAGTCATGGTAAAATGTGTAGAACTGCAGGAAATTAGCTGTAAAATGGCAACATCTCCTCACCATCCCTTGGGAATATATGTAGAACTGCAGTAAAATTTGCATTAAAACTGTACATTTTTCTCTCCGCCCCATGATGAAATGAGTAGAATCGCAAAAAGCTAGAAACGGCCAAGTGAATAAAACTGATTGGGCAGGTGTGTTAGAAACTGGGACAGCTGTAGAGTATATGAATTTGGCAGTTAAGAGTCAATGTAGTACATTTGAAATGTGGACAGTGCTATTATGGTCCAGTATAATACTATTCCTTTCAATGTTGTCAACATTCTGTCAGGGTATGTTCTTTAGTGATCATGACACCATATAAATGTAATGCAAAATAGATATAAAGTAATTCCTAATCAAAATGTATTATATTTCTGCAAATGATACTCCCCTGTCTCATCTTCTCTTCATCCCCACCTTCTCCTGCCCCAGCCTCTAAAGGACGTGGTACCACGCGTGGAGAAGGGCTACAAGATGGATGCCCCAGACGGTTGTCCTGAGGTGGTGTATGAAGTCATGAAGCAGTGCTGGACCCTGGATCCCCTGGTGCGGCCATGCTTTAGAGTCCTCAGGGAGAAACTGCAGCATATCCTAGCCAAGGAGCTCTACCTGTGATGGAATAGGAAGAGGTGGTGAAAGGGGAAGTGGACAAGGATGGCTCTCCTTTCATTGAGGGAGAAATAGGACGGTCAAGGATTGCTCTTCTTTCATGATGGGACCGAAAGCCTGACATTATCAAGACCTCAGAGATCCTCCTTCCTCTCTTATAAAAAAGTTTTTGATTGACATTAGATTGTGTTAAAGTTTACTTGTTTTATAATTTCTCATTCTGTTGAAATGTTGTTGCCACGTGTTGGCATTTCCACTTTTTTTTTACATTTTCACATGGTCCTTTCCAGCACAGTTACAGGAAAGATGACGGATACGTAGCCTGGCCGGTGCAGTTCGGCTTGGCTCGGCTAGTGTGAATCAACCCCAAGTCAGGCAATACACTTCCCGTGTCCCTGCTCTCTACCCATACAGTGTAAGATTGTTACCCCAGTTAAATACGATCTGTGCCAAATGCCTCCAGAACGAACACAGGGCTATCCCCACAGATACTTCACTCCTCCTCTACACGCTTGCCTTTTTATTTTTTATTTTTTTTTGTTTCTTTTATGTTTTATGCATTTGTTTGTTACACATCCTCCTCTCTTATTGCCACAAGTGTTCATCTCACATTTAACAAACTGGAAAGCAGAATAAATCCTCCACTAAAAAGTTGCTGAATTCAACATTTCAGGACGACGTGTAACATGACGGAGAGATTGAGATTGCATGGATACAGAGGGAAAAGAAGAAGCCATTCTGGAGAGAGAAACTAAGGGCAAGTGTAACAGATAAACTAAGGGCAAGTGTATAGAAATAATTTAAATGTAACATGTACATGTGAAAACAGTTCAGAAATGAAAGCTGAAGGGAACCATGCATGTGGAACGAGAAGCCTTTTTTGTACCTTTTAAAGTTGTTTTTACTTTGCTGCCGTTATGATTAAATCATTCTACTTGAAAAAGTTTTGAAAAAGTTGACTGCCTCAATGATTTTATTTATTTTGACTACTGACTATTTTGACTAATTCAATATGGTTGTGGAACTAATATTTACTTTTCAATGGAATGGGGGAATTGTTTCTGAACTTGTGTAGATATGTCGAAGACTAACAAACTTGTCGATAGTAGCTGCGACCAGTGGGTGGAGGACGCTCAACCTGTCAGAATTATAGTATGCTCAGATTCTCTGTCTATATTGAAGAGTTTATAATCTGGCAAATCTAATAGGAGTGACCTATCTATATGAGGCATTAATGTTATTATGGAGAATCGAAAGTAGTAGTAGTGAGATTCTGCTGGGTCCCAGCCTACTCGGGAGTGAAATAGTAGACCAGGTAGCCAACGAGATAAAATTGATATTCGTACTCCATTGGGTAGAGGTGAGGCCAAATGTACGATTAAAGCCATTATGATAGATGTGTGGCAGAAGAGGTGGACTGCGAGCCCAAGGGCTGGCATTTATTTGCCCTCCAAAGAAATGTTGGTAGACCAAGATGCAAGGTTCAGATTAGGAAGGAAGATGGGTGGTTGCTTGGTTGCATATAGGACATTGTTAATTGAACTCGTCATTATATATGGTTGGCAAGCATGAAAATGCCTTTTTTGCATGGATTGCATGTTGATGAAACAGTGAAGCATGTGTATTGTTGTAAGTACCGATATGTGGAAGAGATGGAAAGATTGTGTAGGGTTACAGAGGTTGGAAGGGATTGTTAAAGTTAGTAGGACTCTTTAAAATTAGTTTTTCAGGATTCGATAGGTTTTAGTTTCTCTTAAATGTTTGTTTCTTTATTAATTTCGTATGTGCACTGTGATTGACTACACACTCCAGTACAGTAGGTGACGGCATGCACCCTTAACGTTTGTTTGCGGACCGCCATAATATTATACAAGAGGAAGAAGAATAGGAACGAGAAGGAAAAAGAGGGGATTGTTTCACTGTTGCAACTTAGTGGTGCGACGATTAAATAAGCACTGAAAACAAAGGAAGCAACCAGAAAGAAAGTGAGGATCGCACAGGTTCATAGATCATTGAGTAAATATATTTCAGAATAAAACAATTAGAATGGAGGAGGCTGATGTATTCTACCGACAGCTGCCAAAAGTGGTAAGTAACCGTGTACAATATTGTAACGACCTTTGGTTTATAAGCGCGGACTCTGCCGCACGAGCTTGCTTTTGCGGCAGAGTCATTAGCGCGCCGGACCTCGGGCTCGAAGGTTCGAGACATGCTCCCTGCAGTTTCATTACAATATATTCGATTTTTTTACCTGAAGACAATTAAGTTTTTTTTTTTTTTTTTTAAAGTTTAAACGGTCATGTTAGCTAGCTGACGTTAGCCGGCTTGGAGAAGCTGAGTTAAACGTTCAGCCTCCTATTGGTGGATTCATTGCTAAATATACAAATAAACAAAAAAAATTCCAGTCTCTAAAAGACTACAATTTGTGTTTTGGGCGGTGCTTCGTCAGAGTTTTATAACTAACCCGAGACTAGAGCCTGTCTTCCAATAGGAGCAAATCATAGTAGGCAGAGCAAGCAAGGTGGGCAGAGCCAAGCATGAGCTGGTGAGATCCTATCGGTGCATTCTAGCATTTATTTGCATATTTCCGTTAAGGAACGCCTACTTTGATGTGCGGGTGTGCAGTAACTCAAATCGCCTTTGCACTCTTTCTAAACTCTTTCTAAACAACAGTTTCACAACATATACCCAAAATACACGGAAATCTTTGTAAGGAATGGATTAAGAATATATATACATATGTCAGAGCAGCATTGGACTAAAATACAGTGGCATAGTATAGAATACAGTATATACAACGTGACTAAGATACCTTAGAATAGTATAGAGTACAGTTTATACATATGAGTGAGATGAGTAATGCAAGATACGGAGACATTATTAAAGTGGCTAGTGTTTAATTTCCTTAAAGTGGCCAGTGATTCCTAATCTATGTACAGTGCCTTGCGAAAGTATTCGGCCCCCTTGAACTTTGCGACCTTTTGTCACATTTCAGGCTTCAAACATAAAAGATATAAAACTGTATTTTTTGTGAAGAATCAACAACAAGTGGGACACAATCATGAAGTGGAACGACATTTATTGGATATTTCAATTTTTTTTAACAAATCAAAAACTGAAAAATTGGGCATGCAAAATGATTCAGCCCCCTTAAGTTAATACTTTGTAGCGCCACCTTTTGCTGCGATTACAGCTGTAAGTCGCTTGGGGTATGTCTATCAGTTTTGCACATCGAGAGACTGAAATTTTTTCCCATTCCTCCTTGCAAAACAGCTCGAGCTCAGTGAGGTTGGATGGAGAGCATTTGTGAACAGCAGTTTTCAGTTCTTTCCACAGATTCTCGATTGGATTCAGGTCTGGACTTTGACTTGGCCATTCTAACACCTGGATATGTTTATTTTTGAACCATTCCATTGTAGATTTTGCTTTATGTTTTGGATCATTGTCTTGTTGGAAGACAAATCTCCGTCCCAGTCTCAGGTCTTTTGCAGACTCCATCAGGTTTTCTGCCAGAATGGTCCTGTATTTGGCTCCATCCATCTTCCCATCAATTTTAACCATCTTCCCTGTCCCTGCTGAAGAAAAGCAGGCCCAAACCATGATGCTGCCACCACCATGTTTGACAGTGGGGATGGTGTGATCAGCTGTGTTGCTTTTACGCCAAACATAACGTTTTGCATTGTTGCCAAAAAGTTCAATTTTGGTTTCATCTGACCAGAGCACCTTCTTCCACATGTTTGGTGTGTCTCCCAGGTGGCTTGTGGCAAACTTTAAACAACACTTTTTATGGATATCTTTAAGAAATGTCTTTCTTCTTGCCACTCTTCCATAAAGGCCAGATTTGTGCAATATACGACTGATTGTTGTCCTATGGACAGAGTCTCCCACCTCAGCTGTAGATCTCTGCAGTTCATCCAGAGTGATCATGGGCCTCTTGGCTGCATCTCTGATCAGTCTTCTCCTTGTATGAGCTGAAAGTTTAGAGGCACGGCCAGGTCTTGGTAGATTTGCAGTGGTCTGATACTCCTTCCATTTCAATATTATCGCTTGCACAGTGCTCCTTGGGATGTTTAAAGCTTGGGAAATCTTTTTGTATCCAAATCCGGCTTTAAACTTCTTCACAACAGTATCTCGGACCTGCCTGGTGTGTTCCTTGTTCTTCATGATGCTCTCTGCGCTTTTAACGGACCTCTGAGACTATCACAGTGCAGGTGCATTTATACGGAGACTTGATTACACACAGGTGGATTGTATTTATCATCATTAGTCATTTAGGTCAACATTGGATCATTCAGAGATCCTCACTGAACTTCTGGAGAGAGTTTGCTGCACTGAAAGTAAAGGGGCTGAATAATTTTGCACGCCCAATTTTTCAGTTTTTGATTTGTTAAAAAAGTTTGAAATATCCAATAAATGTCGTTCCACTTCATGATTATGTCCCACTTGTTGTTGATTCTTCACAAAAAAATACAGTTTTATATCTTTATGTTTGAAGCCTGAAATGTGGCAAAAGGTCGCAAAGTTCAAGGGGGCCGAATACTTTCGCAAGGCACTGTATATAGGCAGCAGCCTCTGATGTGCTGGAGATGGCTGTTTAACAGTCAGTGGAGTAGTATAGAATACAATACAGTATATACATATGAAATGGGTGATGCAATATGTAAAAGTGACTAAGATATCGTAGAATAGTGTGGAGTGCAGTTTATACATAGAGTTGAAGTCAGATGTTTACATACACGTTAGCCAAATACATTTAAACTCAGTTTTTCACAATTCCTGACACTTAATCCTAGTAAAAAGGTCCTGTCTTAGGCCAGTAAGGATCACCACTTTCTTTTAAGAATGTGAAATGTCAGAATAATAGTAGAGAGAATGATTTATTTCAGCTTTTATTTCTTTCATCACATTCCCAGTGGGTCAGAAGTTTACATACACTCAATTAGTATTTGGTAGCATTGCCTTTACATTGTTTAACTTGGGTCAAACGTTTCTGGTAGCCTTCCACAAGCTTCCCACAATACGTTGGGTGAATTTTGGCCCATTCCTCCTGACAGAGCTGGTGTAACGGAGTCAGGTTTGTAGGCCTTCTTGCTCGCACATGCTTTTTCAGTTCTGCCCACAAATTTTCCATAGGATTGAGGTCAGGGCTTTGTGATGGCCACTCCAATACATTAACTTTGTTGTCCTTAAGCCATTTTGCCACAACTGTGGATGTCTGCTTGGGGTCATTGTCCATTTGGAAGACTCATTTGCAACCAAGCTTTAACTTCCTGACTGATGTCTTGAGATGTTGCTTCAATATATCCACATAATTTTCTTGCCTCATGATGCCATCTATTTTGTGAAGTGCACCAGTCCCTCCTGCAGCAAAGCACCCTCAAAACAATTAGAATGGAGGAGGCTGATTTATTCTACCGACAGCTGCCAAAAGTGGTAAGTAACCGTGTACAATATTGTAACGACCTTTGGTTTATAAGCGCGGACTCTGCCGCACGAGCTTGCTTTTGCGGCACAGTCATTAGCGTGCCGGACCTCGGGCTCGAAGGTCGAGGGTTCGAGACATGCTCCCTGCAGTTTCATTACAATATATTCAATTTTTTTACCTGAAGACAATTAAGTAAATTTTTTTAGAAGTTTAAACGGTCATGTTAGCTAGCTGACGTTAGCCGGCTTGGAGAAGCTGAGTTAAACGTTCAGCCTCCTATCGGTGGATTCATTGCTAAATATACAAATAAACAAAAAAAATTCCAGTCTCTAAAAGACTACAATTTGTGTTTTGGGCGGTGCTTCGTCAAAGAGTTTTATAACTAACCCGAGACTAGAGCCTGTCTTCCAATAGGAGCAAATCATAGTAGGCAGAGCAAGCAAGGTGGGCAGAGCCAAGCATGAGCTGGTGAGATCCTATCGGTGCATTCTAGCATTTATTTGCATATTTCCGTTAAGGAACGCCTACTTTGATGTGCGGGTGTGCAGTAACTCAAATCGCCTTTGCACTCTTTCTAAACAATTTAAAAAAAAACTTTTATAAAAATGTTCTTGCCTCATGATGCCATCTATTTTGTGAAGTGCACCAGTCCCTCCTGCAGCAAACCACCCTCACAACATGATGCTGCCACCCCCACAACATGATGCTGCCACCCCCGTGCTTCATGGTTAGGATGGTGTTCTTCAGCTTGCAAGCTTCCCCCTTTTTCCTCCAAACATAACGATGGTCATTATGGCCAAACAGTTCTATTTTTGATTCATCAGACCAGAGGACGGGTCTCCAAAAAGTACGATCTTTGTCCCCATGTGCAGTTGCAAACCGTAGTCTGGCTTTTTCATGGCGGTTTTTGAGCACTGGCTTCTTCCTTGCTGAGTGGCCTTTCAGGTTATGTCGATATAGGACCTGTTTCACTGTGGATATAGATACTTTTGTACCTGTTTCCTCCAGCATCTTCACAAGGTCCTTTGCTGTGTTTCTGGGATTGATTTGCACTTTTCGCACCAAAGTACGTTCATCTCTAGGAGACAGAACACATCTCCTTCCTGGTGGTCCCATGGTGTTTATACTTGCATACTATTGTTTTTGTACAGATGAACGTGGTACCTTCAGGCGTTTGGAAATTGCTCCCAAGGATGGACCAGACTTGTGAAGGTCTACAATTTTTTTCTGAGGTCTTGGCTGATTTCTTTTGATTTTCCCATGATGTCAAGCAAAGAGGCAATGAGTTTGATGGTAGGCCTTGAAATACATCCACAGGTACCCCTACAATTGACTCAAATTATGTCAATTAGCCTATCAGAAGCTTCTAAAGCCATGACATAATTTTCTGACATTTTCCAAGCTGCACAGTCAACTTAGTGTATGTAAACTTCTGACCCACTGGAATTGTGATACAGTGAAATAATCTGTCTGTAAACAATTGTTGGAAAAATTACTTGTCATGCACAAAGTAGATGTCCTAACCGACTTGCCAAAATTATAGTTCGTTAACAACAAATTTGTGGAGTGGTTGAAAAACAAGTTTTAATGTCTCTAACCTAAGTGTATGTAAACTTCCGACTTCAACTGTATTTCAGTCCAACAGGTTTGTACTCTAACTTCTTGCGTGTCATCCTCTCTTCTCTACTCAGGAGCTTCATGCCCATCTCAATGGCTCTGTCAGCTTTTCAACCATCGAGAAACTCGTGGCTCGAAAGCCACATCTCAACATCGAACACGGCATGACTGCTATTCGCAGTGGTCAGCGGAGGACACTGGATGAGTACGTATGACAGAATGGATTGTTTGTTTCTTTTTCTGGGTCCATAGTGCATTGTATGGAACTTGTCATACAATATAATGTATGGCACTTGTCCAACTCATTCCACAGAGGGCAGAGTGTCTGCGGGTTTTCGCTCCTCCCTTGTACTTGATTTGAATTAAGGTTACTGATTAGTAAGGAACTCTGCTAACCTGGTTGTCTAGGTCTTAATTGAAAGGGCAAAACAAAAACCAGCCTATACTAGCCCCAACATGGATGGATAGTTAATTTATTACCAAGCTACAATGATGGGACACAGTATAGATGAATGTTCAATCATTAAAGGGATATTAACAGCACTCCTAAAGATGTTGTAAAGAGGAAGCTTTGCTGGCATAAAACCCACATGGAAATGAGATTCTTAGATTTGGTCATTTAAAATGTATTTAAATTTTAAAAATTATATATATTATGAATTTAAATGGATTTATGTCAAATATGCAGCTATCGAAAATATATGGGAATCTCTGCTCAATCCAACTGACCAAATCCAATTTTTATTGGTCACAAACACATGGTTAACAGATGTTATTGTACCTGTATACAAGATGGCCGCCGTTTTACGGTCTCCTAACCAATTGTGTTGTTATGTGTTTCTTTTTGCGATATTTGTAAATCATTTTGTACTTAATGTTTCTGCAACCGTATCTTACGTCAGAAAGGAGCTTCTGGATATAGGACAGCGATCACTCACCTCGGATTAGACAAAGCTTTTTTCAACAACAAGCAGGACTCACACGATATTCTCCAAATACCCCACAGGGCAGACATCCCAATTATTTGCCAAAGGAAGCGACGCAGAGGTTCTGTGCATATTTGTAAACAACAGCTGGTGCACGAAATCTAAGGAAGTCTCTAGATTTTGCTCGCCTGAAGTAGAGTATATTGTGATAAATTGCAGGCCACACTACTTGCCTAGAGAGTTCTCAGCAAAACTTTTCGTGGCTGTCTATTTACCACCATAAACAGATGCTGGCACTAAGACCGCACTCAGTCAGCTGTATAAGGGAATAAGCAAACAGGAAACCACTCACCCAGAGGTGGCACTCCTAGTGGCCGGAGACTTTAATGCAGGGTAACTTAAATCAGTTCTACCAAATCTCTATCAACATGTTAAATGTGCTAAAAAAAATGTTATAGATCATCTGTACTCCACAGACAGAGATGCGTACAAAGCTCTCCCTCGCCCTCAATTTGGTAAATCCGACCACAACTCTATCCTCCTGATTCCTGCTTACAAACAAAAATTAAAGCAGGAAGCGCCAGTTACTCGGTCTATAAAAAAGTGGTCAGATGAGGCAGATGCTAAACTACAGGACTGTTTTGCTATCACATACTGGAACATGTTCCGGGATTCTTCTGATGACATTGAGGAATACACCACATCAGTCACTGGCTTTATCAATAAGTGCATTGAGGACGTCATCCCCACAGTGACTACACGTACATACCCCAACCAGAAGCCATGGATTACAGGCAACATTCGCTTTGAACATCGGTCCCTTTGTTGGAGTGGATATGCTTTGGAAATCTAGGTATGTAGAAGAAGTCCTTCCACGGGCGACGAGCAACTTGCTTTGCAGTCTGGTTCTTGCATGGGCCATTTTTGAGAAGTGGTTGGTTACAACTAAAGCGTCTATAGACTTGTTGTCACTGTTTTGTGGTCCTAAATTCAATGCAAACTAATTCCACTGGTTCTGAAGTGTGGATGTTTTCAAGTGGCGCACGAGCATGGGGCTCAGGAGTCTTTCCAACAATGCATCGATGGCAGTTCTTCACATGATTCACAATGTCACGCTCCATCCCAGTCCAAAATAATTGTTGTCTTGCTAG
This sequence comes from Oncorhynchus mykiss, assembly GCF_013265735.2. Lineage (NCBI taxonomy): Eukaryota > Metazoa > Chordata > Actinopteri > Salmoniformes > Salmonidae > Oncorhynchus > Oncorhynchus mykiss. Next base: position 54,452,695 of record NC_048565.1, read on the forward strand.
GGATAGTGTTTGAGAGTGCCCTTGGTGACCAGCTGTATCATGGAGGCCATTGAGAACTTGCTACTTCAGAGAATTCGGTATTGGAAGAGCATTTTGTTAATTTGATGGTCTCTGTTCTCCTTGTGCAGTATGCCGTCACGAATGCTGAGCTTGTTCAAGTGCTTCCGTAGTTTAATTCACGCTGCGGGGCTCAGATACACGCTCATGTCTGGTGGGTCTTTGATGTTTCTTAACGTAGTATTCGGTCTTGCTCTTGCAGGCTTAAAAGCTTACTCTGAGGTAGAACAGTGGTGTGGTCTTCCTGCTGTAGCTGAGGGATGGATGCCCCTGTTCCCAGTGCTTGACTCAGGTAATCAGTGCAGTGTGCATCCAAGCCAGCAGAGAGTTCTTGACAGGTAAGGAAACCATGTAATGAAGGTGAGGTGCCCTCAACAGGGTCCTTTTGAATTGAGTCTTCGTCTAGTGGGCTCAACACGGCTTGGCAGTTGTTGCTGACTATGAAGGTGTCTTGTACAGTTCTATTTACTACTCTGTTGACTTGATCTAGGAGAGACAGAAGGCTCTGCCACAAGGCGATGGCTGATACATGAGTGGAGGAAATGCTCTCTGCTCAATGGGTTGGATATTACATTCTTATTATTAGGAACATACTTCATGTCAAAGCTTGGCCATCCAACGTTGTTCACATGCATAGAGTCTTTCATGACACCAGGCGAGACCCAGATGCAGACACCGGAGGCAGATGGTTGGAGTCTTACAATGTTTATTAATCCAAAAGGAGTAGGCAAGAGAATGGTCGTGGACAGGCGAAAGGACGAACTGGCACAGAGAGACAGGAGACACAGGGATAAATACACTGGGAAAAATAAGTGACACCTGGAGGGGGTGGAGACAATCACAGGGACAGGTGAAACAGATCAGGGCATGACACCACCACCCCCCCCCCCATACCTGGGCGCATACCTGGCTGACCGGGGTGTCAGCTGTGGAAATCGGCGATGAGGGCCAGGTCCAAGATGTCTTTAGCAGCACCTCTCCTCCGGGCCATAACCCCCCCAGTCAACCAGGTACTGGAAACCCCTGCCCCGTGGTCGAACCCTCAGGAGGCATCTCATCGTATGCGCTGGCTGTCCATTGATTACCCAGGGGGGAGGGATGGGCCTGGAAACAGAAGACAACGGACAGTGAGACACGGGCTTAATACTGGACACATGGAAAGTAGGGTGGATACAGAGGGTACGGGGTAACCCAAGACGGACAGCAGTGGAACTCAGGACTCTGGAGATGGGAAAAGGATGAATGAACCGGGGAGACAGTTTACGGGACTCTACCCGCAGAGGCAAGTCCTGAGTGGAAAGCCATACCCTCTGCCCAATGCGGTAGCGGGGAGCTGGGGTTCGGCGACGGTCTGCTTGTCGAAGATACCTGGAGTTGGTCTTGAGAATAGCCGCCCTGACTCTTCTCTAGGTACGTTGACAGCAGCGGACAAACATCTGGGCCGAGGGTACGTTGACCTGCTCTTGTTCCAGGAAGAGTGGAGGCTGATACTCCATGGAGCACTCGAAAGGGGAGAGTCCCGTGGCAGAACAGGGAAGGGTGTGCATACTCCACCCAGACCAGTTGACAGCTCCAGGTAGTGGGGTTGGTTGAGACCAGGCATCTCAAGGTGGTTTCCAGGTCTTGGTTGGCTCGCTCCGACTGACCGTTGGTTTGGGGATGGAATCTGGATGACAGGCTAGCCGACGACCCAATAAGGGTGCAGAATGCCTTCCAGAACTGAGTACCCGATTGGAGACCGTGTCTACCGGGTGTCCATGGATCCGGAAGACATGCTGCACCATAAGCTGGGCCGTCTCCTTGGCAGAAGGTAGTTGGGGTTGGGCAGAGGGATGAAATGGGCGGCCTTGGAGAACCGATCAGACGGAGGGAGCCCAGAGATATATGAGACCAGGGACGATGAGGGACTGGTAGTAGCTGAAGGAGGCCAGAAGGACCTTGCCATGTAGTCTTGTTCTGAGCACACACAGTGCATGCGGCGACGAAGGCAGAGACGTCAGGAACCATTGTAGGCCACCATAAACGTTGTCGGAGGAAGGCTAATGTACAATGGGACCCTGGATGACAGGTCAGCCTGGAGGAATGACCTCATTCCAGGATCCGGGACCAGACTGGGTTAGGGACAAACAGCCTGTTAGCTGGACCTCCTTCAGGTCCAAGCTGGGAGCGTTGCGCCTCGCAAACCAGGTTCTCAATACCTCAATCCACAGTGGCAGCAAGGCATGACGTAGGAAGAATGTTTTGGAGGTTGAGGGTGTGGCAGAGGAACTGTATAGGCGGGAGAGAGTGTCAGACTCTCTTTTTACCCTGAACGGTAGGAAATGGTGACGTTGAATCTGGTAAACAATAGGGCCCACCTGGAGTTGAGGTACTTGGCTGTTGGGATATTCCAAGTTTTTATGGTCGGTCCAGGCCAAGAATGGCTGTTCTGCTCCTTCCAGCCAGTGCCTCCACTTTTCCAATGCCATCTTAACCACCAGGAGTTCTGGGTTGCCTACATCGTAGTTCCTCACTGCAGGATTGAGACGATGAGACAGGACTGCATAGGGATGAAGCTTTTGGTCCTGGGCAGGTCGCTGGGACAGGATGGCCCCTCTCCAACATCCGAAGCATCAACTTCCATCACAAATTGACACGAGGGGTCCGGATGGATGAGGAACCGATGCTTCAGGTCCACAAAGACTTTGTCGACAGCTGGAGAACATTTGAACGGTACCTTGGGAGAGGTGCGTGCCGAGAGGCGGTCCGCCAGGATGCTGTAATCCCGAATGAAACGACGGTAGAAGTTAGCAAAACCAAGAAACCATTGCAACTGCACCTTGGACATTGGTTGAGGTCAATTCACCACTGCTTTCACCATTCCAGGATCCATCTGAACATTGCCCTCAGCAATGACATATCCCAGAAAGGTGATAGTAGAGCGGTGGAACTCACACTTCTCTGCTTTCACAAACAATTGGTTTTCCAGGAGGCACTGAATAACCTTTCTGACATGAAGTACATGTTCTTGGGCAGATCGGGAAAAAAACAGGATGATGTCGTCAAGGTAAACGAACACAAAACGGTTTAGCATGTCCCGGAGCACATCGTTGACCAAAGCCTGGAAAACAGCGGGGGCGTTTGTGAGTCCAAATGGCATGACCTGGTACTCATAATGTCCACTGGCTGTGTTGAAGGCTGTCTTCCACTCATCTGCCCCACGTATCAAAACCAGGTGGTAGACATTCCGAAGGTCTAACTTTGAAAACATGGTAGCCCCCTGGAGAGTTTCAAACGCCTAGGAGAGGAGAGGTGTAGGGGGTAACGATGTTTAACCATAATGTCGTTAAGTCTAGTGTAGTCAATGCACAGACGCAGGGTCTTGTCCTTCTTCTCCACAAAGAAAACCCCTGCGCCGGCAGGAGATGCAGATGGACGGAGGGCCCCAGTGGCCAGAGACTCCTCTGTGTTCCTTCATAGCTTTGGTCTCTGGTCCGGACAGAGAATACAACCGACCCCAAGGTCATGAAGTAACCAAAAAAGTGGTAGAATCTCAAATATATTTTGATTTTCAAGTAGCCACACTTTGCCTTGATGACAACTATGCACACTCTTGGCGTACTTTCAACCAGCTTCATGAGGTTGTCACATGGAATGCATTTCAATTAACAGGTGTGCCTTGTTTAAAGTTCATTTGTGAATTTATTTCCTTCTTAATGCGTTTGAGCCAATCAGTTGTGTTGTGCCAAGGTAGGCGTGGTATACAGAAGATAGCCCTATTTGGTAAAAGACCAAATCCATTTTATGGCAAGAACAGCTCAAAGAGAAATGACAGATGACTGACCTTCATGTCTTAAAGTAATGATCAATCTGGAAAATGTGTGCAGTCGCAAAAACCATCAAGCGCTGTGATAAAACTGTCTCTCATGAGGACCGCCACAGGAAAGGAAGACCCAGAGTTAACCCAAAAGATAAGTTCATTAGAGTTACAAGCCTCAGAAATTGCAGACCAAATGAATGCTTCACAGAGTTCAAGTAACAGACACATCTCAATATCAACTGTTCAGAGAAGACTGCGTGACTCAGGCCTTCATGGTCAAATTGGTGCAAAGAAACCACTACTAAAGTACACCAATAAGAAAAAGAGACTTGCTTGGGCCAAGAAACATGAGCAATGGACATTAAACCTGTGGTATTTTTGTGAGAAACAGAGTAGTGGATGATCCCCGCATGTGTGGTTCGCACGGTGAAGCATGCAGGAGGTGTGATTGTGTGGGGGTGCTTTGCTGGTAACACTGTCTGTGATGTTCTTAGAATTTAAGGCACAGCCATTATGACTACCACAGCATTCTGCAGTGATACACTATATCCCATCTGGTTTGCGTTTAGTGGGACTATCATTTGTTTTTCAACAGGAAAATGACCCAAAACACACCTCCAGGCTGTGTAAGGGCTATTTGACCAAGAAGGAGAGTGATGGAGTGCTGCATCAGATGACCTGACCTCCACAGTCACCCGACCTCAACCCAATTGAGATGGTTTGGGATGAGTTGTACCGCAGAGTGAAGGAAAAGCAACGAACAAGTGCTCCGCATATGTGGGAACTCTTTCAAGACTGTTGGATAATAATTCCTCATGAAGCTGGTTAAGAGAATGCCAAGAGTGTGCAAAGCTGTCATCAAGGCAAAGGGTGGCTACTTATAAAATAACACTTTGTTTGGTTACTACATGATTCCATGTGTTATTTCATAGTTTTTATATCTGCACTATTATTCTACAATGTCGAAAATAGTAAAAATAAAGAAAAACCCTTGAATGAGTAGGTGTGTCCAAACTTTTGACTGGTATTGTATGTTAGCTGGTTATTGTTAGCTCAGGCTGTGAAGTGTCCTCGCTTTAGCCAGTGGCTAAACTTGGATTTTCTTTTGAAAGTGTTATTCCATCATAGCAGGGCTCCAGACTTAACATTTTCCCCTGGTGGCACTGGTGCGACTGCAATGATATTATACACTGCTCAAAAAAATAAAGGGAACACTAAAATAACACATCCTAGATCTGAATGAATGAAATATTCTTATTAAATACTTTTTTCTTTACATAGTTGAATGTACTGACAACAAAATCACACATTATCAATGGAAATCAAATTTATCAACCCATGGAGGTCTGGATTTGGAGTCACACTCATAATTAAAGTGGAATGTAATGTCCTTAAAACAAGTCAAAATGAGGCTCAGTAGTGTGTGTGGCCTCCACGTGCCTGTATGACCTCCCTACCATGCCTGGGCATGCTCCTGATGAGGTGGCGGATGGTCTCCTGAGGGATCTCCTCCCAGACCTGGACTAAAGCATCCGCCAACTCCTGGATAGTCTGTGGCGTTGGTGGATGGAGCGAGACATGATGTCCCAGATGTGTTCAATTGGATTCAGGTCTGGGGAACGGACGGGCCAGTCCATAGCATCTTGTAGGAACTGCTGACACACTCCAGCCACATGAGGTTGTCTTGCATTAGGAGGAACCCAGGGCCAACCGCACCAGCATATGGTCTCACAAGGGGTCTGAGGATCTCATCTCGGTACCTAATGGCAGTCAGGCTACCTCTGGCGAGCACATGGAGGGCTGTGCGGCCCCCCAAAGAAATGCCACCCCATGACTGGCCAAACCGGTCATGCTGGAGGATGTTACAGGCAGCAGAACATTTTCCACAGCGTCTCCAGACTCTGGTGCACTCGCGATGGCATCGGCCATCGCGAGTGCACCAGGCCTCATTGCATACATGTCTGCTAGCAGTAGATGTTATATTTAGAATTAGTGATCTAGCTAATGTGTTGAGTTTTTCACTTACACAGATGATGAATTAGCACAAATTGAATTAAGCCTATATACACTGCTCAAAAAAATAAAGGGAACACTCAAACAACACAATGTAACTCCAAGTCAATCACACTTCTGTGAAATCAAACTGTCCACTTAGGAAGCAACACTGATTGACAATAAATGTCACATGCTGTTGTGCAAATGGAATAGACAACAGGTGGAAATTATAGGGAATTAGCAAGACACCCCCAATAAAGGAGTGGTTCTGCAGGTGATAACCACAGACCACTTCTCAGTTCCTATGCTTCCTGGCTGATGTTTTGGTCACTTTTGAATGCTGGCGGTGCTTTCACTCTAGTGGTAGCATGAGACGGAGTCTACAACCCACACAAGTGGCTCAGGTAGTGCAGCTCATCCAGGATGGCACATCAATGCAGGCTGTGGCAAGAAGGTTTGCTGTGTCTGAGCATGGAGGCGCTACCAGGAGACAGGCCAGTACTTCAGGAGACGTGGAGGAGGCCGTAGAAGGGCAACAACCCAGCAGCAGGACCGCTACCTCTGCCTTTGTGCAAGGAGGAGCAGGAGGAGCACTGCCAGAGCCCTGCAAAATGACCTCCAGCAGGCCACAAATGTGCATGTGTCTGCTCAAACGGTCAGAAATAGACTCCATGAGGGTGGTATGAGGGCCCGACGTCCTCAGGTGGGGGTTGTGCTTACAGCCCAACACCGTGCAGGACGTTTGGCATTTGCCAGAGAACACCAAGATTGGCAAATTTGCCACTGGCGCCCTGTGCTCTTCACAGATGAAAATATGTTCACACTGAGCACTCTTCCTATTTCAAAGCCATATCAGATATCTTGATTGTAAAACAGTGTGCTTTGAGATCTGTTTGCACACCATATTCACAGATATGACCATGAAACTTGACAGATCTTCTGAAGCTGACTCTTTTGAGAGTCAGCTTAGTAGGGGCAAAGACCATTGGGTCATCAAGGTAGCACAGTAAGCTTGTGAAGTTCTCATCACCGAATATGGACGTCATCATGCGCATAAACCTCGATGGACTGTTCAAAAGGTCCTAAGGGTACCTAGTCCAAAGGTTGATGAAAACCCTGTGTACCTTGTCTCCTTTGTGTAAAATAACCTTAATGAAGCCTGACATGAAATTGATTGTTGAGTAGAAAATATTTCCGCCGAGTGCAGCTAGGTGTGCATCTCTTCCTTTGTTCTTGATGGGGTGTCATAGCTCTGTGCGCAGTGCACATTAGATTGGATACTGTCCTCGACTGTAATGCAAGGAGACACATCAGCGATTTTTGCATTTCTCCTCAGAACGATTGTCTCATTTGTAAGATTGATTATTTTCAATTGGATAGAACCATCTCCCCATAATGGAGTGATAACCCTACCTATCAGTATGTGTTTTGGTCTGGTCTTGGATTGAGTGGGATCAACAATCACTGTACTACCTACTGATATGACTGCAGACGCAGGTAACTTGCCCCCAACAAGATGTTCACTCTGTGGCTGTAATGTCACCTTTGCTTGAGCTTGACTGTACCTACTCACATCTCAACCTCTCTGAATTGGAAAGAATTGACATAAACTGACATTGTTCATCACTTTAACTATTGTCAGGCAAGGACATGAGTCTCCCGTAACTGTCAGTTTCTTTATGGCGTTGCTCCCTAGTATCATCTTATCAGCTTGACCTGGCACATCAAGTGCAGGAATGATACGTCAAGGTCATACATTGCTTTAGGGGTGACTTGATGACCACCACAGCCATCAATGACAACATCATCAGCCAAATATCTTTTCATGGAATGACTGGATTGTAACAGACTTGATCGGTTGATCGGTCACTCAGAGTGCATGCCATTGATCCACTTTAGGGTAGGGCCATTTGACAGAGACCTGTGTGTAGAATAAACTGTCAGTCCTCTGAATTCCCTGTGCCCCTTGAAAAACGATAGTTTTGTGGTCTGGGATACTGTTGCTGTCAAGCTGGTATAGTGACTCACAATCTTCCATATCATCAATGGTGGTGATGGTAGTCCCACTCTGATGATCTGCACTGTCCTCTCCTGAGCGCAGACCAGTTCATTGCCCTGCTCCAACGGAGTCGTGGTTCTCTTCATCTCCCGGGCAGTTGCGCCTTGAATGGTCAGCTGAATGACACCTGAAACACCGCCTGTTCTCACGGCAGAGTAGCATCATGGCACACAGAGCATGGTGTGGCATTCAGGCCTTCAATCTTGGGTAGTTTACTAGCAGTCATTTTCCCTGAGTTAGACTGAGCTGGGCCAGGCAGCAAGACATTCTCTAGCATATCAATTACTCTCTAGAGTAACGGTGGGGTGTTCGAGGGGTAGTGCATCATCAGTTTACCTCATCATGTCAGTCATTGCATACGTTTAGAGAGCTATTTATAACTTGGCAGAAATGTCCAGATCAACTAGCCCATGTCAGCTAAAGTTTTTTAGCAAGGTTTTTTAGCCCACTCAAATATACCATGATCTCACATAAAACATGGTAAAATATGTAGAATTCTAGGAAATTGGTTTTAAAACAGCAATAATTTACTCTGCACCCCATGACAAAATGTGTAGAATTGCAGGAAATAAGCGTTAAACCTGCAAAGGGTCTTAACCGTTTGTGTCATGAACAGTGTTAGACATGGCATGCACGCACACAGAATGTTCCCCAATGCTAGAAAGGGGGCCTGAGTGAAGAAGATTGGGAACTCCTGCTCTAGAACAGAGTGATCTGAGCTCTTGTTGTGGCTGTGGCTGCGAATCGGACTGAAGTAAAAGTAACCTTGATTCTGTTCACTGAGATTCTTACTCGTTTCTCTATGCACTTTTGCATTGGCTTTGAAGCTCATCTCAGCGTGGTAGTCATTTGGCACATATTGTACTGTTCAAACCACTTGTCAATAGTCCTGGCTCTGAATGTGAAGGCTAGTTCTTTGCTCGGACAGTTCCTGATGAACATGTGAGTAATGTCTGTGTTGAGATCATCCTTTGCCTTACCCTGCTCCTTCAGGCCGTCTGTAGCAGTGTCTGTTGCTCGATTCAGTCTCAACCAGTATTCATATGGATCCTCCTGTTCTTTGAGTAGAAATCTTTGAGTGGGATATATGAGTATTGACTGCAGCTGAAATGCTTCCTTAGGAGACCATTAATGGCATCTGGGTTAGTATGAATGTCACTGTTTCTGATTCCGATTTAGACTACATCTTTTGTTCTGTGCCTGAGATGGGTGAGAATCTTTTCGGCCTGTTCCTCTTTTTTCATGTTTCATGGGCTGGTGCACCAACTGAAAAGGTTTGTGGCACAAGTGCCACCAGAGGATAACGTTAGTCTGGAGCCCTGTAAAATGTCTAATTTGACACCAAATCAACAGTAGTTGATATGTTATCAGTATGATACAAATGTGAATTACGACAACTTAATGTCAGTTTTTATCCCAGGGCATTCAATTCTTAACTCGCCCACAACAATTTTCCATAGATCTGCTGTGGATTACCCAGAATTCCATACCCTTACCACTGAGTGCATTAGACAAATGTAAGCACACTAATGTGCCAGGAGTTGGCGTATTCCTCATTTTATGCAGGAATTTAACAATTTATTTACACCTTTATATTCAGAAATGTATCAAGTTGGGTATATACCAGCTGACATTTTAATACAAATAAAAAGTAATTTTATGGACAATGATGCCCTGTAATTTTACTGTCACAACAACCAGTCATCTTGTCTCTCCAGGTGTTTCCAGGTCTTCAAAGTCATCCATCAGTTAGTAGATACAGAGGAGGACATTCTTATGGTAAATTGCACATTGTCTATGGTCACTTATTTGCAGCTTCACTAACTTAAACAATCTCACTCATAAACCTAACACTATTGACTCGATGGAGCCTGGAGCCAATCTAGCATTGAACACCTTGGGAAAAAATCTGTCCTTGTTTCTAGGTTGCCAAAGATGTCATCAGGGAGTTTGCAGCTGATGGAGTAAAATATCTAGAACTGAGAAGTACCCCACGAAAGGAGAAGACCACAGGCAAGGCCACAAGCTAGACACACTGGATTGGATCGCTTATATGCAGGGCTTCGCTTACATTTGTTTTGTATAACTTAGGAATGACAAAGAGAAGGTATGTGGAAACAGTCATCGAGGCCATCCGTCAATGTAAAAATGAGGGAGTTGACATTGAAGTCAGGTATGTTTTCAATCCATTTGTAATGCTTGCTTTACTTATGAATGCTGAAGTGCTGTTTCCAAACAATCAAGGACAGAGCCTCGTGTGGCTGTTAAGAGCATGGCGCTTGCATTGCTAGGGTTGTGGGTTTGATTCCCACAGGGGACCAGTACAAAAAAGTATTCATTATCTGGATAAGAGCGAATGCTAAATGACTAAAATGTAAATATTGGTAGAAATTGGTATGGTAATAGCTATAGTAACTTACGTAACATTTTCCCCCATTAAGGTTCCTGGTAGCTGTTGACCGTAGGAATGGGGCTGAGGTTGCTATGGAGACCGTTAAACTGGCAGAGGACTTCATGCTGTCTACCGGTGGTCTGGTCGTGGGGCTGGACCTCAGTGGAGATCCTATGGTCAGTAGTGGATCAGTGCCTTGCTTGCTTATGGTTGACACGTTTCTCAAGATGTCATAAATGCACTGATTCTAAGTCACTCTGGATAGGAGCTAAATTACTGAAATGTAAAATGTTTCTTATTTCCAAGGTGGGCCATGGCAGAGATCTCCTTCCCGCCTTGCAAAAAGCCAAGAACTGTGGACTAAAACTCTCTCTACACCTGTCAGAGGTAGGTAGCATCAGAACCTAACTGATTCAAGCAATTCCAAATGATGTAATGTTTTATGGATAAGTTTTTCAGTAGTTTTGACAAATGCAATGTTCCAGGTGCCATCTCAGGCAGACGAATCAGAGCTGCTGCTAAACATTCCACCTGACAGGATTGGTCATGGGACTTTCTTACACCCTGAAGTGGGCGGGTCACAAAGCCTGGTTGATAAAGTGCGGAAGCATAACACACCTCTGGGTAAGACTAGTATGTCCTTCCTGCCCTGAACAGTCTAGTGATTGCTCTAAAAGGGTTATTTATTGTCCATAGTCAACCTGTCTTCTGTAAAGCTTGATTTTTTTTGTTGATCTAAATTATATTTATTTTAAACAATCAAGGCTAAAGGATATAGAAACTGTTTAGTGTTGATTTTGTTGTAGCTAATATTGCCTCTATCCAAGCTCTCATATACTGTATTTTTCCTAAACCTTTCCTCACAGAACTATGCTTAACCTCTAATGTCAAAGGTCAGACAGTGTCATCCTATTCTCAACATCACTTCCTGTACTGGTACCAAATGGGACACCCTAGTGTGCTCTGTGTAAGTGTTTTCCCGAAATGTGTCTGACGCATAAACGTTTAACTATTAATTCAACACTTGTACACTTATCTTGTGGCAGTGCGCTTGTTTTCAGACAGACGACAAGGGGGTGTTCTGCACAGACCTGTCTCAGGAGTACCAGTTGGCCGCCTCTACCTTCAACCTCAGTCAGGAGGACATGTGGACTCTGTCCCAGAAGGCGATAGACTGCACCTTCGCCCCAGACCTACAGCAGCAGCTACACCAGAAGTGGCTGGAGCTACGGCCAACGCTGTTCCAGTTATGACAGACAGAACGCGCTGCTTGACATCTATGGGATCAGAATCACCAATCTTGACCATTTGAGTAGTAATGAGATGTAGATGTGATTCCGGCAGAGCCTTTTTTTAACGTGCTTCTCAGAATAGCTGAAGAATGAGGGACCATGAGTCATTTTGTATTAGTAAAGTAGTTAATCAATAAAACATACATCATGCTGCTTTATTAAGTTATTTGTACTTGTCTCCCAGTAAGTAGAAAGGTAGGCCACTTTACTTTCCATATGAAACTCATTCTCCGCAAAAAAAATACTAGAACAGACAGCAGGCACGTTTTCCATTCACTGAAGATCGAGGCTAGGTGACAATGGTCAAATTATACAAAAAGTCAAACGTATGCTCATCATTCAATGAATCATCTTTAAGTATGTTGACCCTTGCAGACTCCAACTCATCTGAATGTAAGCAACTCCATATATTGTTGGTACTGGATTAAATGAGCCGGTTACAGTAGGTACAGGAAAAGGCAGGTGGTGGAACCATAGCAAATAATTATTCTATTTATATGGGTGGAACTGTCACCACTGTATGCTGTCTCCTATCCTCAGGTGGTGGGTACATAAAGTCTAATAGATTCATTTTCACTATGGATGGTACTCTGTCCCATTCCATCTAACCCTTGGGTACAGGGCTAGGCACAGAGAAAGGTGACACTGCCATTGGTCAAAGCACAGTCCTACTGCTGTACACTAAGGTTGTTATAGTAAACTAAAATAAATGAAAAAACTATTTAAACTGAAATAATTAAACCAATTTGACTCAAACAAATAAAAAACATTATGAATTATGTTCCATTTGTTTTTGGGGAAAATATCTAATGGGGTGTTAATGTTTTGTTCTTTTCTAAAGTGTCTGGATCTGGCAGATCATATTTAGACCGACTTTAAATTATAAAAGTAGATTCAGCGTGATCTAGCAGCACCGCAGATATGATGGGCGTGTTTGCGTGGTGAGGCAGAAGCAACCGACAGTAGACGGGGGAGGTGCATCTGCGACAGCCTAAAGTCAGACACTAATGTGTTTTTTTAACAGCAAGGTTTGATCAACATTGCAGTGTTTATAAAAGGTTTTTTTATAATGTCGAGATGAACACATTTTTAACCCCCATATCACACACAGAGTATGTGTACACATTGTACAATCAATTAATGAGAGCCTTAAATAAAACATTTTGGGGAATATAATGTATATATTTAATCTCTCTCTATTGGAAAATTGGTCAAACAAAAACACCCTAATGATTGGTTGACAATAGAACTTCCCACAATGCAGGCGGCGACTACAGGATCAAGTTAGAGAAACTGCAGAAACTTGCAGTCAAAACTCCATGCAATGAACAATTCGGTGCAAGTCGGACAACTTCAACCCTGAAATGCAAAGCGGCTGCTCGAACGCGCCCATTCAGATGAGCATGATGCAAGACTGCTCTCACAGTTGAACAGAGTATCTGCGGCATGCGCACGGGTAACTACGGGAACAATACAGCGGAGAAGCCTCACGCTTCAGCGCTCCTGGTTGTTGCGGAAATTGACCCATTCCCATGGTTTACTTCGTGCATCTATGGGATCTCGCTGAATCTACCTTTAAACCCAAACTAAGACCTGACCCAGCAGTTTGTGCATTGCTGCCCCAGTGACATCCCAAAAAACACAAACACTATACAACCCGTCTCACAGCCTTCCATGCAAAGGATTATTTCTGTCCATAAGACAAACTAAATTAAATGTTATGAAACTTAGTAAAGTGGATCTGAAAAAAAAAACTACATTTCTAATAAAATCTTTAAGCGAATATAAAAACAACTATAATTTACACTATAACGGCCTCTTTTCAAACTTGTTCTTCTCCTTGCCTCCTCCCTTCTTCGTCTTCTTCTTCAGTTTGCCGTGTCGTGTATCTCCTCCCTCGTTTTTGTCTGGCCTCGGCTGCTCATACTTCCTCTTCTTGTCACTGTTGGAGAACAGACATTGTTACATGAGCCATAATAATAAATGCCATTTAGAAAATGCTTTTATAACAAAGCGATTCACAGTAGCGCATGCAAACATATTCATATGGGTAGCCCCACCATAAAAACAATGAAAGATCTTAGCCCTTCCCCATAGCCCTAAACCCTTTTATGTTTGCAGATCTGTAAGGTGTAAGCAATATGATGTAATTCTACTAACTTACTGCTTATACCTATCCAGACCATTCGGGGCCGAGACAAAGGTAGCATATTACATTGTTATAGCAAGGATTCTAGATGTTTCTCCTCTTACCTCTTTATGCTGACAACAGCTGTCTGTCCTGCTTTCTTCAACACCTGGTCCCATTCCTCTTCATCTCCTCGGATCAGGTACTGTTGCAGGTCCATCTCCTTGACCTTCTCCATGTCCTGTTTGTGTTTCTCCTGGAACTCTTTGGCTGCCTCATCCTGGGGAGAAAAAAACAAATATTTAATTTATGTTGCATTCATATACTCACTGCACCATTGCATATTATGGTCTATCTATCCTTTCGTTGTCATGCCATTCATAAAACAGAGGAGAGTTCCGTACTAGATCATCATTGAGGGTTTTGACCGTGGGCTCCATGGAGATGTCTTTAGATACAACCATCTCTGCCTCAATGGCCTTCTCCTGGATTCTGTTGAAGAACTAAAACAGCACACAAACATGGTGAAAATAACTAAACAGGTAATAATGAATCAACTAGCTGTCATTGTCTGAGACACAGTAAGTACGAGACATTTACTCGTAGAAACTTTAGGACATTTTCTAGGAACTAAGGTTTTTTGGTTTGCTACTTATAGCTAAGCAGGATGGATAGAATGTAAGAAATAAAACATTTAAAATCTTAATTAATTACATTTCCCCTCATGGGTACTAAATGTGTTCTCTCACCTGCACTACTTTCCTGATGAGGCGGTTGAACAGTCCCATGAGCTGAGAGCTGGGAAGGTCAATCTCCTTCTCCAGCTGGTCAACTGATTTATGCTGCAGCCCCACACCTAGCAACAGAGCCTGGAGATGAACAGACGGAGTTAGAGACTAGTAAAAAAAAATTAAAAAAGGAGATAGACAAGAGTTACACTCTCCCTCTTTCTCAGTGTAGTGTATGCGCATGTCTGTGTGTGCACACGTAACGTCCTACTCACACACTGTGCGGCGGACAGGGTCACGTCTCCCAGCTGTTTGAGGAAGAACATGCGTGCCACGGCAGGGATGAGGTCCATGATGAGGTGGTAGTCCACCATGTTCCTAGAGTACATCTCCAGACGCTTCAGATCATAGGGGCTGAACTGTCCAGACAGCTCAGAACTGCTCAGGGCTGGGGAGAGAAAGCAGGTGAGACATTGAAAACCCCTCGTCTGTAGCCCAAATAATTCAAAAGTACTGGCCCAAAACATTCAAAGGTTAGGGTAGACTGTCAACAGGTGGGGAGACCCATTTTGGTCTAGTTAGATTACCACAGGGACAGTGGTGGTCGGATTTTTGACTGGTGGGGAGGGAAGGAGGGAGTGAAGGGGAACTTACACGAGCTGGCATCCGTCTTGGTGGTGCTCTTGTTCTGCAGGATGTTGAGGGCCATACTGGGAGAGAAGCTGCTGAACTGGTAGGAGAGCAGAGACAGGAAGCGCCGACGGAAATCTGGAAGAAACAAAGACAAGGTGAGTTGTAATGCAGAGGAAGAATAGAGTAGAACATCAGATGATACTTTATTTTCCACTAAGAGACAGAACACCACACACACAAGCCTCACCTTTCCAGAAGGCAGACAGCCACTGGCCCTGTTCAGGAGCCTCCACTGTGTTGAGCTCCTTCAACATCACCAACGAGTGCTCCCCCGTCAGGTCGTTCTGGCAATGATAACACCACACCATGGGTCAAAAGACAAAACCAAGCATTACAATAAGCAATACTCCAACTGCATTCCATTTCAGCACAATGATGTAAAGTAGTAAATTGTGAATAGTAGACATTTTCCACTTACAGGGGTTTGCCGCAAATAGACAGGGACAAAACCAGCTTTCTTCCAAAACCTGTGCGGTAACAAAGAAAAAAAGACAGATTAATACTTGTGAAAAAAACAGAGGTGATGATGAAGCCAAATGCAGAGTTTCCCAGTGTCAGTAAACACCAATCATGTATATAAAATCTATGGTAAATAATACTTACTTCAGCAGCGGAGGTGTGAGACCATAGGATACTCCCAGGTATTCTAGTCTCTCGGCCCTCCTCTCACTCAGCTTCAGAAGCAGAGGAGGGAGGTCCTTCCTAGGGTGCAACACCTCTTCTAGGAGGCTCACCGCCTATATATTAACAACACTGTTAGCAAAGCACCTCCAACAGAGTGAAAACAATCAACTCTGCTCAATGCTGCTCTTTGGAGTCAATGTGAGTGACAACAAAAGACAGGAGTCTGGGTGACTTTTCTCCCTGTGGATGTGATTTATACTCATGGAATGTGTATGTTCAGGGTTTTCTGTCGGTGAGTGTGCAAGTGTTCTCAGGCGTTTGTTTGAGTGAGGCATTACCTCGCTGGTGACAGAGGTGATCTGGCTGTTAGCGGTCTGTGCGTTCTCATCCATGTAGGGGAACTGACCCTCGTAGTACAGCTGTAACTGTTGCAGTGCTCTGGAGCCATAACCCATCTCCAGGACAGACAGGGAAACAAACCAGTTAAAGGGATACTTCTGGATTTTGGCAATGAGGTACTTTATCTACTTCCCCAGAGTCTGGGGTGCAGTTTGAACGAAGTTGCTGACAAGCATCAGCGCAATGACTGGAAGTCTATGGGTATCTGCTAGCTAGCAGTCATTGCTAGCTAGCAGTCATTGCTAGAAGTAGTTTTGCAAACCAATGTTAACTTCCTTCATACTGGATCTAAGGAAGTATATTACCAGTCAAAAGTTTAGACACCTACTAATTCAAGGGTTTCTCTTTATTTTCTACATTGTAGAATAATAGTGAAGACATCAAAACTATGAAATAACCCATATGGAATCATGAAGTAACCAAGAAAGTGTTGAAAAAAATCAAAACATATATTTTAAATTGTTCAAAGTAGCCACCCTTTGCCTTGATAACAGCTTTGCACTCTTGGCATTCTCTCAACCAGCTTCACCTGAAATGATTTTCCAACAGTCTTGAAGGAGTTACCACATATGCTGAGCACTTGTTGGCTGCTTTTCCTTCACTCTGCGGTCCAACTCATCCCAAACTACTTGTAACATCAAACAAGCGAAATGGCAGTACAGGGACAAGGTGGAGGTGCAATTCAACAGCTCAGACACGAGACGTATGTGGCAGGGTCTACAGGAAAGCACAGACTACAAAAACAGCCACGTCACAGATACCGACATTATGCTTCCAGACAAACTAAACACCTTCTTTGCCCGCTTTGAGGATAATAGAGTGCCAACGTCGCAGTTCGCTAACAAAGACTTTGCCCCCAGGCCAGTACATCAGGAGACGTGGAGGAGGCCGTAGGAGGGCAACAACCCAGCAGCAGGACCGCTACCTCCACCTTTGTGCAAGGAGGAGCACTGCCAGAGCCCTGCAAAATGACATCCAGCAGGCCACAAATGTGCATGTGTCTGCTCAAACGGTCAGAAATAGACTCCATGAGGGTGGTATGAGGGCCCGACGTCCACAGGTGCTTACAGCACAACACCGTGCAGGACGTTTGGCATTTGCCAGAGAACACCAAGATTGGCAAATTCGCCACTGGCGCCCTGTGCTCTTCACAGATGAAAGCAGGTTCACACTGAGCACGTGACAGACGTGACAGAGTCTGGAGACGCCGTGGAGAACGTTCTGCTGCCTGCAACATCCTCCAGCATGACCGGTTTGGCGGTGGGTCAGTCATGGTGTGGGGTGGCATTTCTTTGGGGGGCCGCACAGCCCTCAATGTGCTCGCCTGAGGTAGCCTGACTGCCATTAGGTACCGAGATGAGATCCTCAGACCCCTTGTGAGACCATATGTTGGTGCGGTTGGCCCTGGGTTCCTCCTAATGCAAGACAATGCTAGACCTCATGTGGCTGGAGTGCGTCAGCAGTTCCTGCAAGAGGAAGGCATTGCTGCTATGGACTGGCCCGCCCGTTCCCCAGACCTGAATCCAATTGAGCACATCTGGGACATCATGGCTCGCTCCATCCACCAACGCCACGTTGCACCACAGACTGTCCAGGAGTTGGCGGATGCTTTAGTCCAGGTCTGGGAGGAGATCCCTCAGGAGACCATCCGCCACCTCATCAGGAGCATGCCCAGGCGTTGTAGGGAGGTCATACAGGCACATGGAGGCCACACACACTACTGAGCCTCATTTTGACGTGTTTTAAGGACATTACATCAAAGTTGGATCAGCATGTAGTGTGGTTTTCCACTTTAATTTTGAGTGTGACTCCAAATCCAGACCTCCATGGGTTGATAAATTTCATTTCCATTGATAATTTGTGTGATTTTGTTGTCAGAACATTCAACTATGTAAAGGGGCGGCAGGGTAGCCTAGTGGTTAGAGCGTTGGACTAGTAACCGGAAGGTTGCGAGTTCAAACCCCCGAGCTGACAAGGTACAAATCTGTCGTTCTGCCCCTGAACAGGCAGTTAACCCACTGTTCCCAGGCCGTCATTGAAAATAAGAATTTGTTCTTAACTGACTTGCCTGGTCAAATAAAGGTAAAATAAAAATAAAAATAAAAAGTATTTAATAAGAATATTTCATTCATTCAGATCTAGGATGTGTTATTTTAGTGTTCACTTTATTTTTTTAAGCAGTGTAGCAAGTAAAACACTGGAATGGTAGATTTGGAAGAATGTGCAAAGTAGAAATAAAAATAATGGGCTGCAAAGGAGCAAAATAAATAAATAGTTCAGAAGTCAGAAATCTGAGCTTTGTATGTATTCACCAGAGTCCCCAATGAAATCGCCTTGAGATATTAATGATGTTGCACTGCCTAGGGGTTCCACTAGATGTCAAACATCAATAGAAATGATTATGAGACTTCTAAGGTGTTGTGGGAGTGAATGATAGCAGAATCAGTCAGGTGTCATTTTCTGATCATGCTTATTCCTCATGGTAGTCACTTGCGTTCCATTGCTCACGAAGACAATGAGTACTCCGGTTGGAACTTTATTGAAGCTATATGTTAAAAACATCCTAATGATTGATTCTGTACTTAGTTTGAAATGTTTCTTCAACCGGTAATATAACTTTTTGAAGTTTTTGTCCGATATAACGCTGACCAGAATGAGCGTTTGGATATGTATACCAAACGCGCTAACAAAAGAAGGGATTTGGACATAAATAACAGAAATTTTCAAACAAAACAAACATTTATTGTGGACCTGGGATTCCAAGTTAAGGGAATATTTATCATGTAATTTCTTGTTTATGTTGACGTCAACATGGCGGCTATTGTGACAAATGTTTCTGAGCGCCGTCTCAGATTATTGCATGGCTGGCTTATTCCGTAAAGTTTTTTTGAAATCAGACACAGCGGTTGCAATAAGGATATGTATATCTATAATTCCATGTGTATAACTTGTATTATCATCTACATTTATGATGAGTATTTCTGTTTAATGATGTGGCTATGCAAAATCACTGGATGTTTTTAGAACTAGTGAATGTAACGCGCCAATGTAAACTCATTTTGATAAATATGAACTTTATCAAACAAAACATACATGTATTGTGTAACATGAAGTCCTATTAGTGTCATCTGATGAAGATCAAAGGTTAGTGATTAATTTTATCTATATTTTCTGCTTTTTGAAACTCCTCTCTTTGGCTGGAGGAAAAAAATGTCTGTTTTTCTGTGGCTATGTAGTGACCTAACAATCGTTTGTGGTGCTTTTGCTGTAAAGCATATTTGAAATAGGACACTGTGGTGTGATTAACAACGAGAATAGCTTTAAAATGTTATGAGACATGTACGTTTGAGGATTGTTAATTATGAGATTGATGTTTTGAAAATGGCGCCCTACACTTTGACTGGCTGTTGTCAAATCGCTCCCGTTAACGGGATTGCAGCCATAAGAAGTTAACCCGCGCAAGGCTGCTGGCCCAGACGGCATCCCTAGCTGCGTCCTCAGAGCATGCGCAGACCAGCTGGCTGGGGTGTTAACGGATATATTTAATCGCTCCCTATCCCAGTCTGTTGTCCCCACATGCTTCAAGATGACTACCATTGCTCCTGTACCCAAGGCGGCAAAGGTACCTGAACTAAATGACTACCACCCCATAGTACTCACTGCTGTCATCATGAAGTGCTTTGAGAGACTAGTCAAGGAGCATATCACCGCCACCTTACCAGCCACTATCAACCCACTTTGCATACCGCCCAAACAGGTCCATTGATGACACAATCGCCATTGCACAGCCCTATCCCATCTGGACAAGAAGAATACCTATGTAAGAATGCTGCTCATTGAATGCTGAGCTGTAGTCAACACCATAGTACCCTCCAAGCTCATCATCAAGCTGGAGGCCCTGGGTCTCAACCCCTCCCTGTGCAACTGGGTCCTGGACTTTGACGGGCCACCCCCAGATGGTGAAGGTAGGAAACAACATCTCCACTTCGCTGACCCTCAACACTGGGGAGCCGCAAGGGTGTGCTCAACCCTCTCCTGTACTCCCTGTTCACCCACGACTGTGTGGCCATGCACGCCTCCAAATAAATCATCAAGTTAGCAGACGACACAGCAGTAGTGGGCTTGATTACCAACAACGACGAGCCAGCCTACAGGGAGGAGGTGAGGGCGCTCGAAGTGCCGTGTCAGGAAAACAACCTCCCACTCAACGTCAAAAAAAAAGAAAAAAAAGAGATGATCGTGGACTTCAGGAAACAGCAGAGGGAGCACCCCCCCTATCCACGTCGAAGGGACAGCAGTGGAAAGTTAAGTTCCTGGGCATAATCATCACAGACAAACTGAAATGGTCCACCCACACAAATAGTGTGGGTAAGAAGGCGCAATAGCGCCTCTTGCACCTCAGGAGGCTGAAGAAATTTGGCTTGTCACCAAAAACCCTGAAACTTTTACAGATGCATCCTGTCGGGCTGCATCACAGCCTGGTACTACCTGCTATCCATGACACCTACAGCACCCGATGTCACAGGAAGGCTAAAAAGATAATCAAGGACAACAACCATCCAAGCAACTGCCTGTTCAAGGCGAGGTCAGTACAGGTGCATCAAAGCGTCTATCTCATGGCCATCAGACTGCTGAACAGCAATCACTAAATCAGAGGCTGCTGCCTACATTGAGACCTAATCACTGGATACTTTAATAAATGGATCACTAGTCACTTTAGACAATGACACTTTAATCATTTCTACATATCTTACATTACTCATATCACACGTCTATACTGTATTTTATATCATCCACTGCACCTTGCCTATGCCGCTCGGCCGTCCATATACTTATATGTACATATTCTCATTCACCACTTTAGATTTGGGTGTATTAGGTAGTTGTTGGGAAATTGTTAGATTACTTGTTATATATTACTGCACTGTCTGAACTTGAAGCACAAGCATTACGCTACACTCACTTTAACATCTGCTAACCATGTGTATGTGACCAATGGTTTCAAAAAAATAAAATAATCTGTAACAATCACAATTGGGCTATCTTCTGTATACCACCCCTACCTTGCCACAACACAACAGATTGGCTCAAACGCATTAACAAGGAAAGAAATTCCACAAATTAACCTTTAACAAGGCACACCTGTAAATTGAAATGCATTCCAGGTGACTACTTCATGAAGCTGGTTGAGAGAATGCCAAGTGTGTGCAAAGCTGTCATCAAGGCAAAGGGTAGCTACTTTGAAGAATCTCAAATATTTAAATATATTTTGATTTGTTTAACACTTTTTTGCCTACTACATGATTCCATATGTGTTCATTCATAATTGTGATGTCGCCGCTATTATTCTACAATGTAGAAAATAGTAAAAAATAAAAACCCTTGAATGAGTAGGTGTGTCAACTTATGACTGGTACTGAAGATTAAGGGCCTGATTGGCAAAATCACACTGTAGCCCCACATAGTCAACACACCTACATACAACTCAATCGCTTTGGAAAGTCAGAACCAAAATATGTCTGTTTAGAGAGCTGCACTGCACAAGCACAACTGACAAACCATGAAATACAGGGGGAAAAAAACAGAACTTACCCCCTGATAGTCAGGGTTGACAGCGATGCGCACCACCCTGCCTCCAGACAGACTGCCAAACTCGGGGTCTTGGAACTGCAGAGAGAGCACAACATTAGAACTGATCAATGCCAATAGTGTGAGATTATTCAGTGGGAAGCCATATGGCTCCAGGCCTGTATTCTCAATACCTGCTCTGACACGGTCCAGGGGATGAGGTCACCGGAAGCCTTCTTTCCTCTGGACAGACTGTTGAGGATGGACTGACGAGAGATCTCTCCTTCCAGACACACCTGAAAGGAACATTACGCACACACAAACTTTAGTCGATCATATCAGATGATGATGATTTCTACTACGGCTTGTGAGTTTGCTGACTGTAGAATCCGATGCTGCATGCACACTGTCTGCCACAGACAGAGTACACAAAGGCCTGTCCCACTGAGGCCGGTGCAGGCACTGTCATAAGCCGGTTGCTTTGCCAGGCTACGTTCTGTCCTTTTTCCCTCAACCAACTGCACTCCTTGATGGCGGAAGCCGCGCCAGGTTTATTTATTTTACCTTTATTTAACCAGGTAGACAAGTTGAGAACAAGTTCTCATTTACAATTGCGACCTGGCAAAGCAGTTCGACACATACAACAGAGTTACACATGGAGTAAAACAAACATACAGTCAATAATACAGTAGAAAAATAAGTTTATTTACAATGTGAGCAAATGAGGTGAGATAAGGGAGGTAAAGGCAAAATAATGCCATGGTGGCAAAGTAAATACAATATAGCAAGTAAAACACTGGAATGGTAGATTTGCAGTGGAAGAATGTGCAAAGTAGAAATATAAATAATGGGGTGCAAAGGAGCAAAATAAATAAATACAGTAGGGGAAGAGGTAGCTGTTTGGGCTAAATTATAGATGGGCTATGTACAGGTGCAGTAATCTGTGAGCTTAAAGCTAGTGAAGGAGATAAGTGTTTCCAGTTTCAGAGATTTTTGTAGTTCGTTCCCGTCACTGGAAGCAGAGAACTGGAAGGAGAGGCAGCCAAATAAATAATTGGTTTTGGGGGTGACCAGAGAGATATACCTGCTGGAGCGTGTGCTACAGGTGGGTGATGCTATGGTGACCAGCGAGCTGAGATAAGGGGGGAATTTACCTAGCAGGGTCTTGGAGCCAGTGGGTTTGGCGACGAGTATGAAGCGAGGGCCAGCCAACGAGAGCGTACAGGTCGCAATGGTGGGTAGTATATGGGGCTTTGGTGACAAAACGGATTGCACTGTGATAGACTGCATCCAATTTATTGAGTAGGGTATTGGAGGCTATTTTGTAAATGACATCGCCGAAGTCGAGGATTGGTAGGATGGTCAGTTTTACGAGGGTATGTTTGGCAGCATGAGTGAAGGATGCTTTGTTGTGAAATATGAAGCCAATTCTAGATTTAACTTTGGATTGGAGATGTTTGATGTGAGTCTGGAAGGTGAGTTTACAGTCTAACCAGACACCTAGGTATTTGTAGTTGTCCACGTATTCTAAGTAAGAGCCGTCCAGAGTAGTGGTGTTGGACAGGCGGGCAGGTGCAGGCAGCGATTGGTTGAGGAGCATGCATTTTGTTTTACTTGTATTTAAGAGCAATTGGAGGCCATGGAAGGAGAGTTGTATGGCATTGAAGCTTGCCTGGAGGGTTGTTAACACAGTGTCCAAAGAAGGACCAGAAGTATACAGAATGGTGTCGTCTGCGTAGAGGTGGATCAGAGACTCACCAGCAGCAAGAGCGACATCATTGATGTCTACAAAGAGAAGAGAGTTGGTCCAAGAATTGAACCCTGTGGCACCCCCATAGAGACTGCCAGAGGTCCGGACAGCAGACCCTCCGATTTGACACACTGAACTCTATCAGAGAAGTAGTTGGTGAACCAGGCGAGGCAATCATTTGAGAAACCAAGGCTGTCGAGTCTGCCGATGAGGATGTGGTGATTGACAGAGTCGAAAGCCTTGGCCAGATCAATGAATACGGCTGCACAGTAATGTTTCTTATCGATGGCGGTTAAGATATTGTTTAGGACCTTGAGCGTGGCTGAGGTGCACCCATGACCAGCTCTGAAACCAGATTGCATAGCAGAGAAGGTATGGTGAGATTCGAAATGGTCGGTAATCTGTTTGTTGACTTGGCTTTCGAAGACCTTAGAAAGGCAGGGTAGGATAGATATAGGTCTGTAGCAGTTTGGGTCAAAAGTGTCCCCCCTTAGAAGAGGGGGATGACCGCAGCTGCTTTCCAGTCTTTGGGAATCTCAGACGACACGAAAGAGAGGTTGAACAGGCTAGTAATAGGGGTGGCAAAAATTTCTGCAGATACTTTTAGAAAGGGTCCAGATTGTCTAGCCTGGCTGATTTGTAGGGGTCCAGATTTTGCAGCTCTTTCAGAACATCAGCTGACTGGATTTGGGAGAAGGAGAAATGGGGAAGGCTTGGGCGAGTTGCTATGGGGGGGTGCAGTGCTGTTGACTGGGGTAGGGGTAGCCAGGTGGAAAGCATGGCCAGCCGTAGAAAAATGCTTATTGAAATTCTCAATTATAGTGGATTTATTAGTGGTGACAGTGTTTCCTATCTTCAGTGCAGTGGGCAGCTGGGAGGAGGTGTTCTTATTCTCCATGGACTTTACAGTGTCCCAGAACTTTTTTGAGTTAGTGTTGCAGGAAGCAAATTTCTGCTTGAAAAAGCTAACCTTGGCTTTTTTAACTGCCTGTGTATAATGGTTTCTAGCTTCCTTGAACAGCTGCATATCACGGGGGCTGTTCGATGCTAATGCAGAACGCCATAGGATGTTTTTGTGTTGGTTAAGGGCAGTCAGGTCTGGAGAGAACCAATGGCTATATCTGTTCCTGGTTCTAAATTTCTTGAATGGGGCATGCTTATTTAAGATGGTGAGGAAGGCTTTTAAAGAATAACCAGGCATTCTCTACTGACGGGATGAGATCAATATCCTTCCAGGATACCCCAGCCAGGTCGATTAGAAAGGCCTGCTCGCTGAAGTGTTTCAGGGAGCGTTTGACCGCTGACCCATTTCGGATGCAGGCAATGAGGCAGTGATCGCTGAGATCTTGGTTGAAGACAGCAGAGCTGTATTTAGAGGGCAAGTTAGTTAGGATGATATCTATGAGGGTGCCCATGTTTAAGGCTTTGGGGAGGTACCTGGTAGGTTCATTGATAATTTGTGTGAGATTGAGGGCATCAAGCTTAGATTGTAGGATGGCTGGGATGTTAAGCATGTTCCAGTTTAGGTCGCCAAGCAGCACGAGCTCTGAAGATAGATGGGGGGCAATCAGTTCACATATGGTGTCCAGAGCACAGCTGGGGGCAGAGGGTGGTCTATAGCAGGCGGCAACGGTGAGAGACTTGTTTTTAGAGAGGTGGATTTTTAAAAGTAGAAGTTCAAATTGTTTGGGTACAGACTTGGATTGTAGGACAGAACTCTGCAGGCTATCTTTGCAGTAGATTGCAACACCGCCCCCTTTGGCAGTTGTATCTTGTCTGAAAATGTTGTAGTTTGGGATGAACATTTCAGAATTTTTGGTGGTCTTCCTAAGCCAGGATTCAGACACAGCTAGAACATCCGGGTTGGCAGAGTGTGCTAAAGCAGTGAATAAAATAAACTTAGGGGGAAGGCTTCTAATGTTAGCCTTGGTTTCATGCATGTTATTACGGTTACAGAAGTCATCAAAAGAGAGCCCCTGGGGAATAGGAGTGGAGCTAGGCACTGCAGGGCCTGGATTCACCTCTACATCGCCAGAGGAACAGAGGAGGAGTAGGATAAGGGTACGGCTAAAAGCAATAAGAATTGGTCGTCTAGAACATCTGGAACAGAGAGTAAAAGGAGGTTTCTGGAGAAGATAAAATAGCTTCAAGGTATAATGTACAGACAAAGGGTATGGTAGGATGTGAATACAGTGGAGGTAAACCTAGGTATTGAGTGATGAAGAGAGCGATATTGTCTCTAGAAACATCATTGAAACCAGGAGATGTCATCGCATGTGTGGGTGGTTGAACTAATAGGTTGGGTAAGGTATTGTGAGCAGGACTTGAGGCTCTACAGTGAAATAAGCCAATAAACACTAACCAGAACAGCAATGGACAAGGCATATTGACATTAAGGAGAGGCATGCTTAGTCGAGTGATCAAAAGGGTCCAGTGAGTAGTGAGGTTGGTTGGGGTCACGGCGATTCAGACAGCTAGCCGGGCCATCGGTAGCAAGCTAGCATAGGATGGAGGTCTGTTTTTAGCCACCTCGTGCGTTTCCATCGGTAGGATTAGTGGGGTTCCGTGTGGTAGAGGGGATCAATCCAATTCGCAAAAAAAACAACAATAGATATAGTTAGAGGCCCAAGAAGAAAAAAACATTATAATTGCCCGATAGGTCTATTCAGATATCGGCTGCTAAGACAGCTAACGATTAGCGGACCACAGATGGGCGTTCAGGTAACGTCGCAACGGAGGAGCCAGCCGGATAACTCCCTCGGGCAGATAACGGCGGTAGTCCAGTTGTGAAGGCCTGGTGGGGCTCCGCGTTGGCAGTAAAACAGGTCCGGATAGGTGATTGTAGCCCAGGAGTGACTGATGGAACTCTTCAGCTGGCTAGCTCCGGAATAATTGATGTTTGCTCCGGAATCGACGTAAGCCGATAGTCACACGGATAACAGCTAGCTAGCTAGCTGCGAGATCCAGGTATAAATGTCCAGAGTTAAAGAAGCTAACTAGCTTCAGTCCAGCTTCAGTCCAGCTTCAGTCTAGCTTCAGTCTAGCTTCTGTGGAGGATTACAGATTTGAGGTAAATAATACTTTTTTTTTTTTTTTAATATAAATTGGTGAGGCGGGTTGCAGGAGAGTTTTTTGAAGATGAGTTTATGGAAAATAAAAAACATATAAAAAGGTATGCGAAGAAAGTTGTGTGTGTGTGTGTGTGTGTGTGTGTGTGTATATATATATATATATATATATATATATATATATATATATATATATATATATATATATATATATATATATATATATATATATACACACACACACACACACAGGACAAGACGAGGACAAAAGACGTCTGATTGCTATGCCATCTTGGAGCAAGGTGCTCGGTCCGTAGCAATAGTCTGGAGGGAGGCGGGGTCTATCCCACACTTTTTTGGTGGTGTCTTCAGTTGGTCCTTTAGCTGCCTTTTCTGCCCACCTGCATAGCAACGGCCAAATTGTAGCTGTCCATACAGCAGCTTCCGTGGCAGGCGATCCTCTGCTATCCGGATGGCATGTCCGAGCAATCTAAGCTGGCGGTGTGCGATGGACGCCTCAATGCTCTTGCAGTTGGTTCTCTGTAGGATCTTGTTTTATGCATTTGGGAACCATCATCCCACAACGGTCCCAGAGACTGTTTGGAATAGGCCATTTTTTCCCTTGACAAGCTGACCAATAGAATAGTTACATTTTCTACTGTGGGGACAGTAAATTGACACGGGCTAGTGATTTTGCTGTTCGTTACTCGTCTTGTTGGCTGAGGAAAAGCATTCATTCATTCTAACATCTTCAAAGTGTGCAATAGAATTTTGGTAAGAAGGACCGCACATCATTGCATCCTCGACTTGCATGTTATGTTAACATGAATTACCATAATCTAAATGTGATTTGTCATTCTGAGCACTGTGGGTGGACACCGTAATCAGGTTATGAATGACAGAACAGCTATTGCCATGTTAAAATGTTATGGGATGCATTGCTCTCCATTGTTTTTGATGGTAGGCTCAGTTTATTCACCTGTATGACAGCCAGGACCTCTGGCAGTGAGTTCTGTGTGGGAGGAACAGGAGGCAGTAGGCAGAAGAGGTGATGTGCCGGGGCATCTGACAACATCTGCAGGTCGTTGGGAGAGTTCTGGAATCAAAGGCAAATCGGTAAGAAAACAGATATACACAGGAGGAAGGTTTGTCTATAGAGGAGCCACCAGGTTATTGGGACAAATCTAATAAGACCAACTGTAATCCACAGGCAACCAAGGCTCCAACATATATTCTCTTATTACAACCTCATTGATGCCTGGTGAGTTCATAACGCTGAAACAAAACAATAGTACACTTTCTTCAACCAGACAAAACATTCTCCAGAATCAATTTCGTACTGATTTTGAAAACTGAAATTCTACATGAGCCTATCATTATGCTTACTACTGACAGATACACATTTAAGAAGTTCCTAAAAGAGAGTCACAAGATGGTGCTTTAATTTTTACTTACCACAAAATCCTACTTTCTTTGAACAATTTGAAACTGAATTGAATGAATTCATAATGATGAACAAAAACTGTCAATGATCCTCTGATTTTATGGGATGCCATCGAAGGTTTTATTAAAAACAAGGATGCTGCATTTGCATCTGGACTGAATAATTCACAATTAAAATATATCAGAATTGGAAAAGTTGTAAACAATGATAGTGTTCAAAGTATTTTTTCAGACCAGGTATCAGTAATGATAAATAAGCAACTATTGAATCTGAATCAGGCGAACTAACCAAAGATTTTCAAGTTTGTATAAAAAAAACTATTGTACACCTCTGATTATAAATCCACACCAAGTCAGATGGAGTCGTTTTTAAAAAAAAAACTATTCTCAGCTCAGAACGCCGGCTTTCTGTCGCTCCATGAACTCAACGTGGCATTGGGTAACATGAATAAAGACAAATCACCTGGTTGGGATGGTACTCCTCCTGAGGTCCATTTAACATTTTGGAACCAATTAGGCCCACTGTTCAAAGGTTCGTACAGCACTTATTTTGCCGTTTTTGTGTTCTCACCATAGAGATATACTATTTTCAAAAAGTCTGCTATCCCGTCTTGAAACTAACTTAGCCAAATTGGTCCATCCGGACCAAAGTGGGTGTGTTATCCTCAGATAACAGCCGTCATCTATTACACATTTTACATTCTTCATCACAAACCAAAGCTCCTTGGGCAGTTCTTTTGATGCAGAAAAAGCTTTTGATAGATTAGAATGGTCACACACACACAGTACCAGTAAAAAGTTTGGACCCCTACTCATTCAAGGGTTTTTCTTAATTTTCGCTATTTTCTACATTGTAAAATAAGAGTGACGACATCAAAACTATTAAATAACACATATGGAATCGTGTAGTGACCAAAAAAAGTTTAATCTAAATATATTTTATATTTCAGATTGTTCAAAGTAGCCACCCTTAGTCTTGATGACAGCTTTTCACACTCTTGGCATTCTCTCAACCAGCACATCAAATGCTTTTCCAACAGTCTTGAATGAGTTCCCACATATGCCGAGCACTTGTTGACTGCTTTTCCTTCACTCTGCGGTCCAACTCATCCCAAACCATCTCAATTGGGTTGAGGTCGGGTGATTGTGGAGGTCAAGTCATTGATGCAGCACCATCACTCTCCTTCTTGGTCAAATAGCCCTTACACAGCCTGGAAGTGTGTTTTGGGTCATTGCCAAGCGTCGGCTAGAGTTGTGTAAAGCTCGCTACCATTGGACTCAAGAGCAATGGAAACACGTTCTCTGGAGTGATGAATCATGCTTCACTCTCTGGCAGTCCGACAGACGAATGCATTGTACCAACTGTAAAGTTTGGTGGAGGAGGAATAATTGCCTGGGGCTGTTTTTCATGGTTCGGGCTAGGCCCTTCAGTTCCAGTGAAAGGAAATCTTAACACTACACAGCATTGAAAGGCATTATAGATGATTCTGTGCTTCCAACTTTGTGGCAACAGTTTAGGGAAGGCTTTCTCCCAATTCAGCATGATAACGCCCCCTCGCACAAAGCGAGGTCCATACAGAAATGGTTCGTCGAGATCGCTGTGGAAGAACTTGACTGGCCTGCACAAAGCCCTGACCTCAACCCCATCAAACACCATTAGGATGAATTGGAATGCTGAATGTGAGCCAGGCCTAATCGCCCAACATCAGTGCCCGACCTCACTAATGAATGCTCGTGGCTGAAAGGAAGCCCAGCAGTAATGTTCCAACTTCAAGTGGAATGAGATGGTCGACGAGCAGGGGTCAACATACTTTTGGTCATGTAGTGTATCTTTGGTCGGTTTTGGAATATATGGGCTCAGCTAAAATTTCATTAATATGATTAAAATACTATGTCAACACCTCAGCCATAGTAATAAGAGGCCATACCTGTCTGTTCAGAATAACTAGAAGTAGCAGGCAAGGTGATCCATTTTATTGTCTATAGCGCACCTGGCCCAGGCGATTTGACAATCGAAAGATATTACAAGAATGTCTCGGATCATACTACGGATCATGTCTTCTCATTATACGCCGACGATATCTTACTTTATCAAGACAATGCACATTGCCTTGCAAAAGTATTTATCCCCATCCCCATTTTTCCCATTTTGTTGCACTACAACCTGTAATTTTAATGGATTTTTATTTGGATTTCATGAAGTGGAAATACACAAAATAGTTAAAAAATTTGAAGTGGAAAAAATGATGTTTCAAAAATTCAAAACAAATGACAAAACTGAAAAGTGGTACGTGAATATGTATTCACCCCCTTTGCTATGAAGATATGGTACAACCAATTACCTTCAGAAGTCACATAATTAGACACACACATACACAATGTTCTGAAAGGCCCCAGAGTCTGCAACACCACTTAGCAAGGGGGCACCCCAAGCAAGCTGCTCCATGAAGACCAAGGAGCTCTCCCAACAGGTCAGGGACAAAGTTGAAGAAGTACAGGTCAGGGTTGGGTTATAATTTTTTTAAATCCAAAACTGAACATCCCACGGAGCACCATTATAATTTTTTTTGAAAGAATATGGCACCACAACAAACCTGCCAAGAGACGGCTGCCTACCAACACTCACAGACCAGGCAAGGAGGGCATTAATCAGAGAGGCAACAAAGAGACCAAAGATAACCCTGAAGGAGCTGCAAAGCTCCCCTGCGGAGATTGGAGTATCTGTCCATAAAACCACTTTAATCTCCAGAGCTGGGCTTTATGGAAGAGCAGCCAGAAAAAAAGCCATTGCTTAAAAAATAATAAATAAGCAAACACGTTTGGTGTTCGCCAAAAGGCATGTGGGAGACTCCCCAAACATATGAAAGAAGGTACTCTGGTGAGATGGGACTAAAATTTAGCTTTTATTTGACATCAAGGAAAACGCTACATCTGGCGCAAACACAACACCTCTCATAACCCCAAGAATCTCATCCCCACAGTGAAGCATGGTGGTGGTAGCATCATGCTGTGGGGATGTTTTTAATTTGCAGGGACTGGGAAACTGGTCAGAATTGAAGGAATGATGGATGGTGCTAAATACTGGGAAATTCTTGAGGGAAACCTGTTTCAGTCTTCCAGAGATTTGAGACTGGGACGGGACTTCACCTTCCAGCAGGACAATGACCCTGCTAAAGCAGTAAAGCAACACACGAGTGGTTTAAGAGAAAACATTGAAATGTCTTGGAATGACCAAGTCAAAGCACAGACCTCAATCCAATTGAGAATCTGTGGTATGACTTCTGCTGGTGTACAGCAGGCATCCAACTTGAAGGAGCTGGAGCAGTTTTGCCTTGAAAAAAATGGGCAAAACTCCCAGTGGCTAAATGGAACTTATGGAGACATACCAAGAGACTTGCAGCTGTAATTACTGAGAGGTAGCTCTACAAAGTATTGGGGGGGGAAATAGTTAGACAATAGTTAGACACGCTAAAATTCTGTTTTTTTGCCTTATTTCCTGTTTGTTTCATAATAAAAAATATTTTGCATCTTCAAAATGGTAGGCATGTTGTGTAAATCAAGTGATAGAAACCTCCCCCCAAAAATATATTTTAATTACAGGCAACAAAATGCTATTTGGGTGAATACTTTCGCAAGCCACTGTACAAAGAGACATATGGTGTCTCCTATTTCCAGGAAGAGGTAGTCTTCACTGATATATCCCGTAAACTATGCTTTGAACCCATTATTGCACACACAATCTCTATTTGGTGCAATATGGCATGCCCACACTCCGCCCCAATGGACATGTAGAATCTGTAACTTTGCTGATATCATGGAGAGAAATTGTATGAGAACATTCCAAGATTTTAAAGACAAACATTACCAGGCAACTCCTTTTTTGTAAATTTACAATTCAGGTCAGCTATAAATAACATTGGCCCCGGCCAATTGCCCAGGAGAAGAAAAAATCCAATTGCGAAATTGTGCTTTTTAGCCTATTCATTGATGGAAATACATTTGACTGGTCATGCTTATCAGTTTGTAGGCCAACTTGTACAGTATCTATACAGCATTCATATACCTACAGAGTCTTGCGCTGTCAGAGAACAGTTAAACATGGAATATACAAACATAGTCAATAACACAAAAATAAAAATAGTGTACAGTACTATGTACAGTGTGTGCAAATGTAGAAGAGTAGGGAGGTAGGCAATAAATAGGCCCCAGAGGAGAAAATAATTACAATTTAGCATTAATACTGGAGTGATAGATGTGCAGACGATGATGTGCAAGTAGAGATACTGGGGGTGCAAAAGAGCAAAAGGGTAAGTAATACTATGGGGATGGGTGTGCTATTTACAGATTGGCTGTGTACAGGTAAAGTGATCGGTAAGCTGCTCTGACAGCTGATGCTTAAAGTTAGAGAGTGCGATATGAGATTTTTGCAATTCGCTCCAGTCATTGGCAGCAGAGAACTGGAAGACAAGGCGGCAAAAGGAAGTGTTGGCTTTGGGGGATGAGCAGTGAAATATACCTGCTGGAGCGCGGGTGGGTGTTGCTATGGAGACCAGTGAGCTGCGATAAGGCGGGGCTTTACCTAGCAAAGACTTAGATGACCTGGAGCCAGTGGGTTTGGCAACGAATATGTAGTGAGGGATAAGCTGGAGGCAGTATGCAGGCAGTATGCATTTTGAAAACATATACTTAATTGTTTGACACCTGAACATTTTACTACATATTACGAGGCATGTCTTACCTTCAAAGTAGCCTAGCCAAAATCAGACCATACCCATGGAGGCAATTATTTAATATCAACTTTCTTTAATTGTCCAGTATGCAAAGGCACAATCCTAGTCATATTAGCAACCCATGCTAGTTGTTGCATATTAGATCTCCTCTAAATTTCTAACAGACATTTTCATCTCTGACAGATGAAACCGCTCTCATGTGTGGTGCGCTTCTGACAACAGTGTTTTCCCACTAATTGCATTATAGAACGCACATTCCGGCGAAGCATACTGCCTTGAAGAAATAGTAGTTTATCAACATGTTAAGCTAAACGCCCTGATCTGTTGCATCACTCATTGCTTTTCAGCGTCACACACACACACCTGTCCCAGAGTCTGTTTGGAATAGGCTACTTCCAATAGAATAGGTAAACTTCTCTACTATGGGGGATAGTAGATTGACGTACAGCAAAATCGCTAGCCTATGTCACTCGTCTTGTTTGTAGAGGAAAAGTAACATTTGGACAGTTATCCTAATATCTTCAAAGTGCATCCTCGACTTGCATGTTCTTTTAATATTAATTACCATAATCTAAGATAGAGATGTGGGGGGGGGGGGTTACTTTTTGGATCTGCGGTATGATCCTGATGATCAATGATTTGTATTTGTGTACTTTTTACTAGTGTGTGCAATGCTCAGGCTCACCTTGTAGTGCGAAGCCACATAGAGAGCCATGAGTCTCTGTAGGAAGGCTTCAGATGCCTTGTGGTAGCAGAACAGTGTGTCTCTGTTCACATAGTATCTGTACAACACAGGTTAAGGATGACAACAGCAGCAACGACTAAGACAATCATATAGCGTGCCATTAAAGGCCAAAATACTGAATTTGTTTTAGGGCCAAACAGCAGCCCTGTAAAGCTGAGGAATGGAGCTTGAGAAATAACCACTGAACAGCATTATCTATTGCACCATGAAAGGATACAGGTCGCAGGTCTGTGGCAGGGGGCAGCCAGAGATGACTCTGGGGATGTTTAGACAGTCCAGACACAGCAGCTCGTTGAGCCACTTCTCTACAGGGTCTCCCATGGCATAACGGATGGACTCATGGAGGGACACCTCTTGGAGGGAGCGAGCTGGGAGAGGAAGAACAAAATAATTAAAACACATTACAGGTACAGATGCAATGGAATGTATTTTTTTGTAAATCTTTCTTACAACCGCATTAGTCTTTCAATACTAGCATTGACTTTGCAGATAGTTATTTTGTAGAAAACTTGATTAGCAATGATTGTGATCGTTGGTTTTACCTACAGTAGTAGAATGCATTGAGTGCGAATCTGGATAAGACTAGGGTCTGCTACATGACTAAAAGATACATGTAAAATGTAATAGGGGTGTGTTGGTCACCTGCATTTAGCCTGGCTGTATTGGTGCTCCTGTTCTCTGCTGACAGACTCTGCTGGCTCTCTGAACTCTGCTGCCTCAACTGTTGGATCAACTTCAGGGAGAGAGAACGACCTGTGCCCTCATACCTTTAGGGATAAAAAGGGGAAATCAGGAACACAGACAGTTTGCACTATGGTACACCGGGGGGTTCCAGAATCACATACACACACGCCACTGACCCGTTGATGGTGGAGGCCATGAAGACCAGGTATGGTCCGAGCAGCTTCTTGACCAGAGGAAGGGGGATGGCTGCAGCTTCATCTATCACCAGCAGCTCAGCCTGACCCAGCTTCACTGAATCAGCCGGGTGGATGTACTGAATAGTCTGTCTATGCTCCTTAAAGATGTTGACTCTAACCACAGCCTTGCTGAACTCAGGGTTCAGAGACTGGATGATCTCATAGTCCAGGTGCTCCTGGGAATGGGAGAGGGACGTTTAAGTTAGGAATATATTTAATAAAGCTTCCATTGTCTGACATATAGTTCACTCACATCCAGAGACTATAGACAAAGAGAAGGGTCACCTGGTATTGAAGGGCATCGAAGCCTTTGAAGATGAATTCAAACAGAGTGTGCAGGTTGTCTGGGCTGGGGGAGGTGATGAAGATGTTGGAGTAGCTGTGGAGAAGGACAACAGGATGAGCAGCAGTATGTCACAGTATGGAGTGTGTGTTTTAAGGGACTCCACACAGATCACTGTTAGCGAGTGCGTCTCCTCCAACATAGCGACAAGCACACCTACGTAGATCAATCTAAAAGTGTAAAGACTCATGAGTGTGTGTGAGAGATGAGGTAGGTGACTCAGCAGTAAACCGCACCCAAATGCCACAGCCCCAGCCACAGCCAGTCCCAGTGCTGCAGACTTGCCCCTGCCTCTAGCTGCAGTCAGAGCCACAGTGCTCCGCAGGGTCTTCTCTGAGATGGCCTCGATGAACTTCAGCACCGCCTTGGCCTTGGAAGGAGAGACCGCAACAAACCATAAGCTAAGAAACACACACTGTGAATAACAGGATCTCCACTGAGAGGTGCAAAGCCTGGATATGAACTAGTCAATAAATGCTGTCCTACACCCCTTTACCCAATTGTCTTCTGACAGGTGGCGTTACACGTGATGCCAGTCTCAACCAGAGCAGACGGATTCACGCTATCTGACGTAAGACAATATCCTATACCCTTGATTTATATATGAGAGCATGTCCTGACCTGGTCCATGGTCTTGCAGCTGTCCACCAGCACACCAACAGGCTGCGTGTCCTGTAGAGATTCCTTTAACTCATTCAGCTCCTGTTCCCGTGGCGAAAGACTGTCCTCCTGCAGGAAGGAGAAAAATGATTGGTCAGGTTAGAACCCAGAAGTCAATGAATGGAGTTTTTGACTTAAGTCATGTTCACTAGGCACGAAACTGAAGGAACCTTGCTCCAGTGTACCCTAATCAACATAACCCAGGATTGCTGTGGAGCATGGGATTGTGTGTCTACCTGAGTCTTGGGAGGAACAGGCTTGATGTTGGCAATGTGGCTGGAGATGGGCAGGACGTTGAGCTGGTCGTCAATGACAACGCACGTCTTACAGGACGACAGAGATAGGATGAACCTGGAGGGGAGGGCAGTTAGTTACCATGGATATATATGGTATCAGTTAGGGTTATATGGCCTGTCAAGTCATTTAAAAAGAACAAGGAAGCCCTTGTGAGAATAGTCCTCAAGAGCTGTAATTGGGCAGCCATATTTAAACCACACTGAACAAAAACAAACCGCAACATGTAAAGTGTTAGTCCCATGTTTCATGAGCTGAAATAAAATATCCCAGAAATGTTTCATACGCACAAAAAGCTTGTGTCTCTCAAATTTGTTGTCATACCTGTTAGAGCATCCTTTACCATCCTTTACCAAGATACCCATCCACCTGACAGGTGTGGCATACATATCAAGAAGCTGATAAAACAGCATGACCATTACACAGGTGCATCTTGTGCTGGGGACAATGAATGGCCACTAAAATGTGCAGTTTTGTCACACAACACAATGCCACAGATGGCAAGTTTTGAAGGACCGTGCAATTGGCTGCTGACGGCAGGAATGTCCACCAGAGCTGATGACATTGAATTGACTGTTTATTTCTCTACTATAAGCCACCTCCAACGTAATTTTAGAGAATTTGGCAGTACGTCCAACCGACCTCACAACCGTAGACCATGTGTGACCACACCAGCCCAAGACCTCCACATCCGGCTTCTTCATCACAGACATCGTCTGAGACCAGACACCTGATTAAATTGTGTATTTGCACAACCTAAAAATTTCTGCACAAACTGTCAGAAACCATCTCAGGGAAGCTCATCTGCTTGCTCGTGGTCCTCACTAGGGTCTTGGCCCGACTACAGTTCGGCATTGTAGCCAACTACAGTGAGCAAATGCTTAACTTTGGTGGCCACTGGCACGCTGGAGAAGTGTGCTCTTCACAGATTCATCCCAGTTTCAACTGTACCAGGCAGATGGAAGACAGCGTGTATGGCGTCGTGTAGGCGAGCGGTTTGCTGATGTCAACGTTGTGAATAGAGTGCCCTATCAAATCAATTTGTCACATACGTAGTTAGCAGATGTTCATGAGAGTAGCGAAATGCTTGTGCTTCTAGTTCCGACAATGCAGTAATAACCAACGAGTAATCTAACCTAACAATTCCACAACTACTACCTTATACACACAAGTGTAAAGGGATAAAGAATATGAACATAAAGATATATGAATGAGTGATGGTACAGAACGGCAGAGGCAAGACGTAGTAGATGCTATAGAGTGCAGTATATACATATGAGATGAGTAATGTAGGGTATGAGAACATTATATAAAGTGGCATTGTTTAAAGTGGCGAGTGATACATTTAATTACATCAAGATTGCAAGATGCAGTAGACGGTATAGCGTACAGGATATATACATATGAGGTGAGTAATGTAGAGTAAGTAAACATTATATATTATAAAGTGGCTTGTGATAAATTGATTACATCAATTTTTCCATTATTAAAGTGGCTGGAGATGAGTAAGTATGTTGGCAGCAGCCACTCAATGTTGGTGATGGCTGTTGAACAGTCTAATGGCCTTGAGATAAACAGCTTCTATCAGTCTCTCGGTCTCCGCATTGATGCACCTGTACTGACCTCGCCTTCTGGATAATAGTGGGGTGAACAGGCAGTGGCTCGGGTGATTGTTGTCCTTGATGATCTTTTTGGCCTTCCTGTGAAATCGGGTGGTGTAGGTGTCCTGGAGGGCAGGTAGTTTGTCCCCGGTGATGCGTTGTGCAGACCTCACTACCCTCTGGAGAGCTTTACGGTTGTGGGTGGAGCAGTTGTCATAACAGGCAGTGATACAGCCCGACAGGATGCTCTCGATTGTGCATCTGTTAAAGTTTGTGAGTGTGAGTTTTTGGTGGCAAGCCGAATTTCTTCAGCATCCTGGAGGTTGAGGCGGCGCTGCTGCGCATTCTTCACCACGCTGTCTGTGTGGGTGGACCATTTCTATTTGTCCGTGATGTATCCGCCGAGGAACTTAAAACTCTCCACCCTCTCCACTACTATCCCGTCGATGTGGATAGGTGGCTGCTCCCTCTGCTGTTTCATGAAGTCCACAATCATCTCCTTTGTTTTGTTGATATTGTGTGAGAGGTTATTTTCCTGACACCACACTCCGAGGGCCCTCACCTCCTCCCTGTAGGCCGTCTCGTCGTTGTTGGTAATCAAGCCTACCACTGTAGTGTCGTCTGCAAACTTTATGATTGAGTTGGAGGCGTGCGTGACCACGCAGTCGTGGGTGAATAGCGAGTACAGAAGAGGGCTGAGAACGCACCCTTGTGGGGACCCAGTGTTGAGGATCAGCGGGGTGGAGAAGTTACCTGCCCGTCAAGAAGTCCAGGACCCAGTTGCACAGGGCGGGGTCGAGACCCAGGGTCTCGAGCTTAATGACGAGTTTGGAGGGTACTATGGTGTTAAATGCTGAGCTGTATGGTGGCGGTAGGGTTCAGGCATCAGCTACAGACAACGAACACAATTGCATTTTTGAAAGCACAGAGATACCGTGACGAGATCTTGAGGCCCATTGTTATGCCATTCATCCACCGCCATCATTTCATGTTTCAGCATGAAAATGCACGGCCCCATGTGACAAGGATCTGTACACAATTCCTGGAAGCTGAAAAAGTTCATTCTTCCACGGCCTGCATACTCACCAGACATGCTCTGGTTCGGCGTGTACAACAGTGTCTTCCAGTTCCCACCAATATCCAGTAACTTCGCACAGCCATTGAAGAGTGGCACAACATGTCACAGGACACAATCAACAGCCTGATTGCAATGCATGAGGGCCCTACTTTTTTGGGGGTATCTGTGACAGATGCATATCTGTATTTCCAGTTATGTGAAATCCATAGACTAGGGCCTAATGAATTTATTTAAATTGACTGACTTCCTTATATGAACTGTAACTCAGTAAGATTGTTGCGTTTATATTTTTGTTCAGTGTATTTGAAGACCACTGACCTCTCATTGAACCTTCCCACCACGTCCTGATGGGCCTCGGTCCTGTAGCGAGAATGAACATCCTGGGGAAGAAACATACAGTGCATTCAGGAAAGGATAAAGACTAGGACTTGACTGACATTTTGTAGCGTTACAGCCTTATTCTAAAATGGATTCAATTATGTTCTGAATCTATACACAATACCCCATAATGACAAAGAGAACAGGTTTTTAGAAAAGTTTGCAAATGTATATAAAACATTTTTTTTAATGAAATACCTGAAGTATTCATACCCTTTGCTATGAGACTCTAAATTGAGCTCAGGTGCATCCAGTTTCCATTGATCATCCTTGAGATGTTTCTACAACTTCATTGGAGTCCACCTGTTGCAAATTCAATTCATTGGACATGATTTGGAAACACACACACGACAGTGCATATACAAGCAAAAACCAAGCCGTCGAAGGAACTGTCCATAGAGCTCCAAGAAAGGACTGTGTCGAGGCACATCTGGGGATAGGTCCAAAAACATTTCTGCAGCATTGAACGTCCCTGCATCATTCTTAAATTTAAGATGTTTGGAAACACCAAGACTAAGCAATCGGGGGAGAAAGGCCTTGGTCAGAGAGGTGACCAAGAACCAGATGGTCACTCTGACAGAGCTCCAGAATTCCTCTGCAGCACTTCACCAACCAGGCCTTTATGGTAGAGTGGCCAGACACAAGCCACTACTCAGTAAAAGGCAAATGACAGCCCGCTTGGAGTTTGCCAACAGGCACCTAAAGGGCTCCGACACTGAGAAACAAGATTCTTTGGTCTAATGAAACCAAGATTGTCACGTCCGGAGGAAACCTGGCATCCCTAAGGTGAAGCATGGTGGTGGTATGATCATGCTGTGGGGATCAGTGGCAGGGTCTGGGAGATTAGTCATAGTTGAGGGAAAGACGATCGGAGCAAAGTACAGGGAGATCCTTGATGAAAACCTGCTCCAGAACACAGACTGTGGCGAAGGTTCACCTTCATATAGAACAACGATCCTAAGCACATAGCCAAGACAACGAGGAGTGGCTCGGGACAAGTCTGAATGTCATTGAGTGCCCCAGCCAAAGCATGGACTTGCACCCGATCAAACGTCTCTGGAGACCTGAAAACAGCAGTGCAGCGACGCTCCATCCAACCTGAAAGCTTGAGAGGATCTACAAATAAGAATGGGAGACACTGCCCAAATACACATGTGCCAAGCTTGTCGCGTCATACCCAACAAGACGCGAGTCTGTAATCGCTGCCAAAGGTGCTTCAACAAAGTACTGAATAAAGGGTTTGAATACAGTGTATAAAGTTAGAACACCTGCAGTCTCAGCCACTTCGTCACCAAGGGAATACCCCAGGGCTCAATCCTAGGCCCCACCCTCTTTACAATTTACATCAACATAGCTCAGGCAGTAGGAAGCGCTCATCTATTGATATGTAGATAATGCAGTCTTATTACCCCTAATACTAGTCTGTTCAACCTATTTTGTATCGTCTAAGATTCCTAAAGATTGGAAAGCGGCCGCGGTCATCCCCCTCTTCAAAAGGGGGAGACACTCTAGACCAAAACTGTTAAAGACCGATATCCATCATGCCCTGACTTTCTAAAATCTTCAAAAGCCAAGTTAACAAACAGATCCCCGAACATTTTGAATCCCACCGTACCTTCTTCGCTATGCAATCTGGTCATGGGTGCACCTCAGCCACGATATCATAACCGCCATCGATAAGACAACACCATTCAGTATACATCTGGCCCTTCTTTGGACACTGTGTCAACAAACCTCCAAACGAGCATCAATGCCATACAACTCCCCTTCTGTGACCTCCAACTGCTTTTAAAATAAAAAAAAAACGAAATACATGCTCTTCAACCGATCGCTACTCGCACCCGCCCGCCCGATTAGCATCACTACTCTGGACGGTTATGACTTAGAATATGTGGACGACTGCAAACACCTAGGTGTCTGGCTAGACTGGAAACTCTCCTTCCAAACTCATATTTAACATTTCCAATCCAAAATTAAATCTAGAACCGGCTTCCTATTTCACAACAAAGCCTCCTTCACTCATGCCGCCAAACATACCCTCGTAAAACTGACTATCCTTCTGATCCTTGACTTTGTCGATGTAATTTACAAAATAGCCCCCAACACTCTACTCATGAAACTGGATGCAGTCTATCAACGTGCCATGCGTTTTGTCACCAAAGCCCCATATACTACCCTCCACTGCGACCTATATGCTCTTGGCTGGTCCTCGCTACATATCGGTCGCCAAACCCACTGGCTCCAGGTCATCTATAAGTCTTTGCTAGGTAAAGCCCCATCTTCTCAGCTCAATGGTCACCATAGCAACACCCACCCGTAGCACGTGCACCAGCAGGTATATTTCACTGGTCACCCTCAAAGCAAATTCCTCCTTTCCTTCCAGTTCTCTGCTGCCAATGACTGGAACGAATTGCAAAAAAAAAAAAGCACTGAAGTTGGAGACATATCTCCCTCACTAACTTCAAGCATTGGCTGTCAGAGCAGCTTACCAATCGCTGCAGCTGTACACAGCACATCTGTAAATAGCCCATCCTACTACATCCCCATATTTGTTTTTCTGCTCTTTTGCACACCATTATTTCTATTTGCACATTCTCATCTGTACATTTATCACTCCAGTGTAAATTGCTAAATTATGATTACTTCGCCAGTATTGGCCTATTTATTGCCTTACCCCCTTACTTAATTTGTACACACTGTATACAGATTTTCTATTGGGTTATTGACTGTATGTTTGTTTATTCCATGTGTAACTGTGCTGTTGTTTTTGTCACACTGCTTTGCTTCATCTTGACCAGGTCGCAGTTGAAAATGAGAACTTGTTCTCAACTGGCCTACCTGGTTAAATAAATATATACTTAGCTGCCTCTTCCCCAGATTATATGTTAAATGCTCTACAACAAAGCTTTCTTAGTGTCCAACAAGCTTTTTCTGCCCTTAGCCTTGTTCTGAACACCTCCAAAACAAAGGGAATATGGTTTGGTAAGAAGAAAACCTCCCACTGGTGTAATTACTACCTCTGCGGGTTTAGAGCTTGAGGTAGTCACCTAATACAAGTACTTGGAGTATGGCTAGACTGTACACTGTCCTTCTCTAAGCACATATCTCAGCTGCAGGCTAAAGTTAAATCAAGACTTAGAGGAAACTATCATAATCACCCCTTTTACACCCCAGCTGCCAAACTAACCCCGATTCAGATGATCATTCTACCCATGCTAGAATACAGAGGTGAAATGTATCGATCGGCAGCTAAGGGTGCTCTCGAGCGGCTAGATGTTCTTTACCATTCAGCCATCAGCTTTGCCACCAATGCTCCTTAAAGGACACATCACTGAACTCTATACTCCTCTGTAAACTGGTCATCTCACGAAACCAACTGGTTGAAGCTTATTTATAAAATCCTCTTAGGCCTCACTCCCCCCTATCTCAGATTAGAGGTCGACCGATTAATTAGGGCCGATTTCAAGTTTTCATAACAATCGGAAATCTTTTTTTTTTTTTTACACCTTTATTTAACTAGGCAAGTCAGTTAAGAACACACTTATTTTCAATGACGGCCTAGGAACGTTCTGCAGAACAGATTTTTACCTTGTCAGCTCAGGGGATCCAATCTTGCAACCTTACAGTTAACTAGTCCAACGCTCTAACCACTTGATTACATTGCACTCCACGAGGAGCCTGCCTGTTACGCGAATGCAGTAAGCCAAGGTCAGTTGCTAGCTAGCATTAAACTTATCTTAGAAAAAACAATCGACTGTCGTTGCTCCAATGTGTACTTAACCATAAACATCAATGCCTTTCTGAAAATCAATACACAAGTATATATTTTTAAACCTGCATATTTAGCTACAAGAAATCCAGGTTAGCAGGCAATATTAACCAGGTGAAATTGTGTCACATCTCTTGCGTTCATTGCACGCAGTCAGAGTATATGCAACAGTTTGGGCCGCCTGGCTCTTTGCGAACTAATCTGCCAGAATTTTACGTAATTATGACATAACATTGAGGGTTGTGCAATGTAACAGGAATATTTAGACTCATGGATGCCATCCATTAAATAAAATACAGAACGGAATAAATGTTTTGTTTTCGAGGTGATAGTTTCCAGATTTGAACTAAGGCCCATATTTCTGTGTGTTTATTATAGTTATGTCTATGATTTGATATTTGATAGAGCAGTCTGACTGAGAGGTGGTAGGCAGCAGCAGGCTCGTAATAGTCAAAGCTATATGGTTTAGAGAGAAATAGTCAACGCGTTATAATGCCTGTAATAACTTGCGGCTGAACTTGAAAGGGGTTCCTTCGTTATTTTACCGTTCATGTCTTTCATAGAGAATGTCTTGATCTACTTCAAATAAGGTCTGTGTTTCGTGCAGGCTTAAACCGCTTCGGCGTTTTGATACCCGTGTAAATCTCACTAGGATAAGGTAACGTTTGTCAACATATTTTCATAAATCCACTCTACAAAAAAATGGTCTTCGCTTATATTTAGCCAATATTGATCAGAGTTACCTTGTCCTATGGATATCTACACCGTTATAAAATTGGCAAGGTGGTGTAAGCCTACACGAAACAAACTTTATTTTAAGTGAATCTAAAAATATCCTAATAAATGAATGAACTGTTTTTCAGATTTTGCTAGAAGGTGTCATGGGAATTATGACTCGCACTTTGGTAGTCAATTCTTACCATGTCCATTATTAAAACAGGATTTCCTGCATATAGAAATTAGTTTTTGTTTTCAACATTCATCATAGGTAGCTTAAACTCTATTTTTATTTAAAGAGTTGATAGTATTTGTCTCCTAAGCAGACTCTTCAGTATCATTGTCACTTCAGAGCTGTGTGTGTGTGTTTTACAGATGGCAGAGAAAAGCAGAGCACCAGTGTGGGACTATTACATGGAATTGGCACCAGGGAAAGCAAGGTGTCTTATTTGTGATAAAGATGTAAGCATGGGGTCAGCAACGGCTAAATAAAAAAAATACCACCAACCTGTGGAATCACCTTAAGAACACCCATCCAAAAGCCCATAATATGTATTATATTAAGTTAAAATAAGTGTTCATTCAGTATTGTTGCAATTGTCATTATTACAAAAATGTGTGCGTATGCGTGTATATATATATATATATATATTATATATATATTTTAAAAATACATTTTTAAAAGCTGATTAATCGGTA
Source organism: Oncorhynchus mykiss (assembly GCF_013265735.2). Classification (NCBI taxonomy): domain Eukaryota; kingdom Metazoa; phylum Chordata; class Actinopteri; order Salmoniformes; family Salmonidae; genus Oncorhynchus; species Oncorhynchus mykiss. Next base: position 54,496,624 of record NC_048565.1, read on the forward strand.
TCGGCTTTTTTGTCCTCCAATAATCGGCATCGGTGCCGGCTTCGCGGCATCGGCTTCGCGTGATTTATTGTTGTCTCTTGCCCTTTGTGCTGTTGTCTGTGCCCAATAATATTTGTACCATGTTTTGTGCTGCTACCATGCTGTGTTGTCATGCGATGCTGCCATGCTATGTTGTCTTAGGTCTCTATGTAGTGTAGTTGTGTCTCTCGTCGTGGTGAGTTTAGTCCTATATTTTTATTTCATTTTTAATCCCATCCCCCGCTGGAGGCCTTTTGTAGGCCGTCATTGTAAATAAATACGTTTAATTTTATTTAACTAGGCAAGTCATTTAAGAACAAATTCTTATTTACACCGGCAAAACATGGACAACGCTGGGACAATTGTGTGCTGCCCGATGGGACTCACAATCACGGCCGGTTGTGATAGAGCGCAGACACCTCAAGCACTGAGATGCAGTGCCTTAGACCAGTGCGCCATGTCTACAAACCTGTTTTCGCTTTAACATTTATGGGGTATTGAGTGTAGATTGATGTAGGGAAAAATAACTATTTCATCCATTTTAGAATAATACTAACATAACAAAATGTGGAAAAAGTGAAGGGTTCTGAATACTTGCCAGATACACTATAAAAACAGCAATATTTAGACAACAGTAGTCTTAAACTGTATCTAACCCAGCAAGGATTAAATAATACATGAGTACACAGTTCACTGAAACCATCTATGGGGCCTTACCATAGTCATTGTGTACAGCTGCTTGAGTGAGTTGACCGTCCTGAGAAGAATTACCACGATCCCTCCTCCTTCCACAGTCTCCACAGTTCGAGCCAGGAGATTGGGAGTGAGAGCCTCAAAGTCCTGTGTGAGAGAGAATGAGACAAAAAAGTTCAGTACAAATCTGGAGAGTTGAACACAAGGATTGTTAGATGTCAGGTGTTGACAGCCAGGACAACAAGAAGAACAAGCATGTCTCACCTGCAGGATGCACATGCCATAAGTGTTTCCGAGAATCTTGTGTGTCTCGTTGTAGTAGCAGTAGCGGATGTTAGTGGCAGCGACAAACAGCTCAAAGGGGTCGTCTTGCTTAATGTTCAGAGTGCCGGTCTTGATCTTCTTCTGGAGCTGACGCATGCGCTTCTTTCGGTTGCTGTTTAAAGACAAGAGCAAAATGAATTAACTCCCTTCAAAACTAGGTTTATTAGGCTGTAAGAGCGAAAAGGCCCCATTCAGCAGGAACTTTGGAAAGGTGAACGAACTGGTTTGTCTAACTATGAACATTATTTTGCCCAAACTGATTGTGAACCCAAGTTTGGAACTGATTCTAGTCAGGGGACAATACTTTGAAAGACAATTTGGGTTGGTGTAGGGGCAGATTTAGGCTGTCATTTTGTCTTCAGGAGATTCTGTTTAATTTATTTGGACTTACACAATAGCTAATGTAAGTCATTAGAATCAACCCCATTCAACAATAAAATGACTATAAATATTTAACTTTCATGAAATCACAAGTGTAACACATCCAAATAAAGCTTATCTTGTTGTTAATCCAGTGCGCCGTGTCAGATTTCAAAAAGGCTTTTCAGCGAAAGCACACCATGCGATTATCTGAGGACAGCGCTCAGCACACAAAACATTACATACAGTTGCCAGCCAAGTAGATGAGTCACGAAAGTCAGAAATAGCAATAAAATTAATCACTTACCTTTGATAATCTTTGTATGGTTGCACTCACAAGACTCCCAGTTACACAAGAAAATGTTCATTTTGTTTGATAAAGTCCCTCTATGTCCAAAAACCTCCATTTAGTTGGCGCGTTTTGTTCAGTAATCCAATGGCTCAAATGTGAAAAAGGGCAGGCGAAAATTCTAAATAGAATCCGTAAATTTTGTAGAAACATGTCAAACGATGTTGATAATCAATCCTCAGCTTGTTTTTAGCCTAAATAATTGACAATATTTTAACCGGACAATAGCGTTGTCAATATAAAAGAAGAACATGAAAGGCGCGCTCTCAGTCGCGCGCAGTAACCAGCTCTGGGGACATCCCACTATCCACTGACTCAAAGTTATCATTCTCCCTCATTTTTCAAAATAAAAGCCCGAAACAATGTCTAAAGACTGTTCACAACTAGTGGACGCCATCGGGAACAGAATCTGTTAGGCTTAGGCTTTCAATGGAAAAAATTATGGCACTACATTTAAAAAATAATGGCACTTCCTGGATGGATTTTCCTCAGGTTTTGCCTGCCATATCAGTTCTGTTATACTCACAGACATTATCTTAACAGTTGGGAACTTGAGTGTTTTCTATCCAAATCTACCAATTATATGCATATCCTAGCTTCTGGGCCCGAGTAGCAGGTAGTTTACTTTGGGCATGCTTTACATCAAATTCCAAATGCTGCACACTATCCGAAAATAATTAAAGCCATTTTGCCACAAATTTGGAAGTATGCTTGGGGTCATTGTCCATTTGAAAGACCCATTTGCGATCAAGATTTAACTTCCTGACTGATGTCTTGAGATGTTGCTTCAATATATCCACATAATTTTTTTTTGCCTCATGATGCCATCTATTTTGTGAAGTGCACCAGTCCCTCCTGCAGCAAAGCACTCCCACAACATGATCAAATCAAAGTTCACTTGTCACGTGAGCCAAATACAACAGGTGTAGGTAGACCTTACAGTGAAATGCTTACTTACAGGCTCTAATCAACTGTGCAAAAAACACTAGGTGAACAATAGGTAAGAAATAAAACAGTAAAAGACAGTGAGGCTACATACAGACACTGGTTAGTCAGGCTGATTGAGGTAGTATGTACATGAATGTATAGTTAAAATGACTAAGCATATATCATAAACAGAGTAGCAGCAGCGTAAAATAGGGGTTTGGGGGGCACACACAATAGTCCGGGTAGCTATTTGTTTACCTGTTCAAGAGTCCTATGGCTTGGGGGTAAAAACTGTTGAGACGCTTTTTTTATCCTAGACTTGGCACTCCAGTACCGCTTGCCATGAGGTAGTAGAGAGGACAGTCTATGACTGGGGTCTTTGACAATATTTAGGGCCTTCCTCTGACACCGCCTGGTGTAGAGGTCCTGGATGGCAGGCAGCTTAACCCCAATGATGTAATGGGCCGTACGCACTACCATCTGAAGTGCCTTGCAGTCGGAGGCCGGGCAGGATGCTTTCAATGTTGCAGCGGTAGAACCTTTTGAGGATCTCAGGACCCATGACAAATCTTTTCATTTCTCGATGGGGGGGAATAGGCTTTGTCGTGCCCTCTTCACGACTGTGTTGGTGTGTTTGGACCATTCTAGTTTGTAGGCGACGTGGACACCAAGGAACTTGAAGCTCTCAACCTGCTCCACTACAGCCCCGTCGATGAGAATGTGGGCGTGCTCGGTGCTCCTTTTCCTGTAGTCCACAATAATCTCCTTAGTCTTGGCTACGTTGAGGGATGCGTTGTTATTCTGGCACACCCGGCCAGGTCTCTGACCTCCCTATAGGCTGTCTCGTCATTGTCGGTGATCGGGCCTAACACCGTTGGATCGTCCGCAAAAGTAATGGCGTTTGAGTCGTGCCTGGCCATGCAGTCGTGGGTGAATGGAGTACAGGAGGGGACTGAGCACGCACCCCTGGGGAGCTCCAGTGTTGAGGACCAGCACGGCAGATGTGTTGCTACCTACCCTCACCACCTGGGGGCAGCCCGTCAGGAAGTCCAGGATCCAGTTGCAGAGGGAGGTGTTTAGTCCCAGGATCCTTAGATTGGTGATGAGCTTTGAGGGTACTATGGTGTTGAACGCTGATCTGTAGTCAATGAACAACATTCTCACATAGGTGTTCCTTTTGTCCATGTGGGAAAGGGCAGTGTGGAGTGCAATAGAGATTGCATCATCTGTGGATCTGTTTGGGCGGTATGGAAATTGGAGTGGGTCTAGAGTTTCTGGGATAATGGTGTTGATGTGAGCCATTACCAGCCTTTCAAAGCACTTCATGGCTACGGACGTGAGTGCTACGAGTCTGTAGTCATTTAGGCAGGTTGCCTTTGTGTTCTTGGGCACATGGACTATGGTGGTCTGCTTGAAGCATGTTGGTATTACAGACTCAATCAGGGACATGTTGAAAATGTCAGAGAAGACACCTGCCAGTTGGTCAGCACATGCCCGGAGCACACGTGATCCGTCTGGCCCCGCAGCCTTGTGTATGTTGACCTGTTTAAAGGTCTTACTCACGTCAGCTACAGAGAGCGTGATCACACAGTCGTCCGGAACAGCTTATGCATGCCTCACTGTTGCTTGCCTCGAAGCGAGCATAGAAGTGATTTTGCTCGTCTGGTAGGCTCGTGTCACTGGGCAGCTCGTGGCTGTGCTCCCCTTTGTAACTCTGAGGAGGACGTTGGGAAAAAATGTCTTGGGTAATGAGTAGACTGATACCCCCATTTAATTGATCCCCAATCCTTAGCTAAAGCTGTACAGTGCAATATGAATGTCAATACACACAATAGGCTGACTGGGGAGGTGATTTCACAGTCCCAGTCCCACAATAAGAGCTACAACGCTAATATTTGCATAAACTCTTCACAGTTGCGTTCTGAGGGTGTTCCCCAATTTATTGCTTTACATTCCAAGCTTGTTTAAAACATTATGTAGTCGAAATATGGCATGATTCCACCAATTGTAACCTTCTGAATCACTTTTAAAATGATGCAAATTCCACCATTGTGCCGAATCCTTGTGTATTACAACACATTTTTATTTATCCTCTATTTAACTAACTTAATTAACAAATTCTTATTTACAATGATGACCTACCAGGGAACAGTGGGTTAACTGCCTTGTTCAGGGGCAGAACCAAAAGATGTTTACCTTGTCAGCTCAAAGATTCGATGCAGCAACCTTTCTGTTACTGGCCGAACGCTCCAACCACTATCCTACCTGCCGCCCAAACCCAGTCCGGTCGAGCCTAACCTAGCCAGGTGAAGCTAGCTTATTGGACAACAGGGTTAAGTAGCAGGCTAGCTATTTATTTTCACGAACTCAAGTTCAATTTCAATAGGCGAACAACAAGTGGCTACCTAGCTAATACTTACAATACTTCCTAAATCATTGCTAATAATAATGAAAATGACTGCAGTTTCTACTTGTCATTGCTTTCAGGCTGGTTGTATTGGTGCTGGCTAGGTGCCAAGCTAAAGCTAGCTACCCCAGAAGTTGTGGTCAAACAAATGACTTATTACCAAGGCGGGATTGTAAACACATAGTTCGTGGCCGGTGTTTGCAGACACTGTTCGTCGCTTGCACGTGCAAATTCAGAACACACAACATTACATAATAGGACTGTCTTAACGCTATGTGACGTGTCTTTTATTTATTGTTTTACATGCAAATACCCAAACGGCGTTCCATAGACACAGGTTGAAAATGTATGTGATCAAACTAAGAAGCTTCGACGTACTTCTGATAATGTGATACAGGCATCGGCACACTGCTTCGAAGTTCGCAAAATGCCTCGACGCTCGAGTATCAAAAGTAACATCACGAATTAATGACACAGCACTGCCTTGTGTCTTATAGCCTAAATACAGCATGATCAGATCTGCGACCGGGCTAATAAGCCTTAAAAAGACAAGTAAACATAACTGAAGGATATTATTTCGTAGGGCATTACGTACATATCGTGTAGGGTATTATTTACCTGCTGAAGCCCAGCTCTTTCTTATAGCACCAGAGGACAGATGGTCTGGCTCTGACTGCGGCTTTGGACAGCATGTGGTGCAGGATGACAACCTGGATGAAGTTAAATTGAACATGGATTAGAGATGACAAACACTTCTGGGGTGATACCAATGTCTTAACCATGTACATGTTAAAGTAGACATTTTTACCTGGTCTCTGCCATGGTCCCCGACCACCACGAACATGGTGCGGTGTTGCTCGGAAACGCCATTATCTATCTGGACACGGATCCTGTTATCTATCTTTTTCCGAAATGTTGCCATGGTGGTCCCTGAGGGCGAAAAGGAGTAAGGCTGCTCCAGTAAGGGTGTTATGCAAGGGGATTATTTCTGATGCCAATGGGCATATGGGTACAACACGGCAGCGGCACAACAGTAGTTCATCAATTAGCTCATCACATCCCTTAAATCCTACAAATTATTTATGTTATGATTTATCTAGCTAGCAGGTATACAACTCTGGTTTAAGATATCGTCCTTACCTGACGTAGTTAGTAAACCCACTGGTGTGTAATCCGGATTAAACTAATAAATGTAGATGAAAACACGACAAATCTCTGGAAGCAGTTAGTTTAGTTTACATGCTGCAGTCATGCCGAAAAAACTCACGTGGGGACGGCGGTTCTGAAGGACCCTGCTATGACGTCAGAACTATGCGACAAAAGTACATGCGCTGTCTAACCAAATGCCTGAAGGTAAAATGTTAGCAAACCTGAAATAAACAAAAAATACTCACAAGCAATGAGGTGAAGAAACACGTGAACATTATATATATATATATATATATTCATATTCAACATATATACAAATATGACTGATATTTCAAAATATGTTAATGATAGTACAAAGGCTACCTACCGCCTTTCCCACTTGGTGGATGCATTTCAATATTGCAATCAATTGTTTAATTATACACAATTATCAACTTACATGTCTAACAGTAGGCCGTCATTGTAAATAAGAATTTGTTCTTAAATGACTTGCCTCGTTAATTTTTGTATATTTTTTAAGTATAAACAAGAAAATACAAAATACATTCAAAAAATATATATACTTTTTTTAAATTACAACTCTAATGCAATCGTATTCACTCATTAATTATTCAGGAATATGTTATTTTTGTTATTCACTATGGATAATGTCTAATTTCGGGAATAGAATTCTGGAAATTTTTGCAATCTACTTTGAATTTTCAATGAGGGTTGTTGACGTCAACCAACGGTTTTCAATGGAGAGATGCTATGCTACTAGCTTCATGGCATGAATATGCACAGCCATCTCGAGGTATTGGAGTGGCCATCACAAAGGCCTGACCTCAATCCTATAGAAAATTTGTGGGCAGAACTGAAAAGGCGTGTTTGAGCAAGGAGGCCTACAAACCTGAGTAGTGATAGCCGTTATATATTGGCCATATATCACAAACCCCCAAGGTGCCTTACTGCTATTATAAACTGGTTGCCAACGCAATTAGAGCAGTGAAAATAAATGTTTTGTGGTACCCATGGCAATCGGTCTGACATACCTCATATACCATCAGGATTCGGGGCTCAAACCACCCAGTTTAAAATATAGGTTATAACCAGACTGCCTCATCTCTACACTACACCAGAGAGGAAAATAAAGAGGCTCAATTCGGCAGAAAATCTGTCTCCCTCCAGCAGGTGGCGTTTTGTTGTTTCTCCCACCAAGCAATTCGTTTTCTGATGGAGGTTAATGATCATATCGAATTTGGTCCACAAACAAATGAATGGCTTATTTGCTACGTGATGTTTATTTGATCAAATAAAATTTGTTATGTGACATCCCAGCAACTTTGAGAAAAAAATGTATATGCATCTTCATGGCATGAGGCTAGTAGCATAGCATCTGTCTCCTTTGAAGAGGCGGTTGATGTCAACAACCCTCATTGAATATTCATAAGAGGATTGCAATAATGAGATGTATCCAACAATCCAAAGAAAGAATAGGTGGGAGCTAGACAGTAGCGCCGCTTTGTGTACAAAGACTCCCATGGTACATGTCTTTCTGCCCTGACAATGTCAGTATATCTATAATCTTTGACTACACTTAATAAAATCACCACTTCAAGGTCTTCCTCAACAAGTAACCCACCATAGTAAAAGCAGTTTAATTTAGCCTCTGAGCTAATAAGAAGCGTAGATAGGAAATGTAGTCTTGATTCATCCGTGTTCCCTACCCAGCTCTCAGATTGTGTAGTTTTCTACAGGGAATGCAATACACAAACTCTTTCCATTATAAGTCAAAACCATCTTGTCTAGCCCTGGCAACACGTTCACCACCCAACAATAAAGGACACTGGACACAATCACCACAAATCATGGGTAATGCAACATCTTTATTGAAACTCTTGAAGCAACATCAATTTACAAACTGAGGAATTGGGAGCTTCTTTTAAAAACATAACAAAAATGCTTTTTAGAACAAAGATGATATGTGAACAAAACAAAAAAGGGGGGACTGGGCAAGAGAAAGAAACACTCCCGGGGGCTCGGACCAGCAGTGGCATGTTTTATTTTATAAAAAAAAAAAAATCTATGAAATCTTTCAAGTTTACAGGCTTGCTTAAAACCATTGTAACACTAAGGATTTACAGATTGGCTTGTGTATTCAGTCTCATTTTAAAACATTAATATTTTTTCAATATCAAAGCAGCATTACTTTGATCCAAAAGCCAGGAAAAATACCACTGATGAGAAACAAAAAGGACAAATAAAAGTGATGGGGCAAAATGCATTCTGGATATCTCGAATGTTTAGTGTGGTGTGGAAAGTTGTCAGTCAAAATCTGTTCCAGTCGTTCCTTACCCCACCCCCCACCTTGGCCCTGACCCTTCAACTTGCCCCACCCAGGAAAAATATAACCAAGTAAATAAGTCCACCACTATACCGTTATACGTACCAGACGTTTCTGCAAACATTGAAATGTTAGGGCCAAGGGGAAGGGGTGAATTGGGACAGTCAAACACAGGCCCGATCAGGACCTCATGGCCTGGGCATTGCCTCCTCGAGACATCCCTCTGGATCCCTGGCCTGCTCCACGCTTGTAGTTCTGATTATAACCTTCCTGAAGCAGGGAAAAAGACAAAGCATTACTACTAACTGTTCTCATAGAATACTCCTACATAGATTTCTAACAAATAAAAGGAGTCGATCCAGTGATGCCCCCTATAAGGCAAAGAGAGGGCAAACTTAGGCCCACATAATATTACTAACATGTAACACAACAACTCCTATAGATGCCAAATAGATATGAGACAATCCAAGATCCCTTATGGTAAGGGCGGGTCAACTTCCCAGACCTAAATTAAGCCTACTCTTGAATTCGAAAAATAAATGCTCAACGGACAAACTCCCCCAATTGAAAGTACTTTTAAATCCGCGGCTTAAATCTGTGTCCGGGAAACCGGCCCTGAGCATGTTAGCTCAACATCCATCCCAAGGCCTCCTCCAACCCTGTGTGAGTGATAAGGTCAAAGGTTATTTACCCCCCGCTGGTAGTTGCCACCATTGGAGTAATCCCGAGAGGTGTTGAATTGAGCCTGTTGATATCCAGAGTTTGGAGTGTTGGCGAAGGGAGGTCGGTAACCGTCATATCCACCTGGAATGGATTATTACACTCCAGTTAAACGCAGACATTCAGTAAAAAGCATAGATTGTTGCTTTCGCTTATTAAACAGCATCAAGACCATGATGACACCAACATGTGCAACAAGCATGTGATATCAAATGTCAAACAAGTTGAGATCAAATCCAACAGATGTAGGTTTCTTTCTCCCATACACAACATTCAGCTCAATCCGTCTATTTAACTAACTACTCTACAGACAAGAGAAAGCTCTAGTGTATTTTGAGGCTGATGTGTGGCCCTGCACAATTTAGTTTGTGACAGTAAAGGACAGGTCAGGCTACCGTACCTCTGAATCCATTGGAGGGCCCTCTGTATCCGTTGACCATGCCGCGGGCGTTACGGGGGCCTCCGCGGGTCATGCCTCTGCTGTTGTAGAAGGACTGGGCCTGGCGACCAGCCGCGGGGATGAACCCTGGACCCTGCTGACCCTGGGGCAGGGCCTGGCTGGGCAGGGCCTGGCTGGGCAGGGCCTGGCTGGGCAGGGCCTGGCTGGGCAGGGCCTGGCTGGGCAGGGCCTGGCTGGGCAGGGCCTGGCTGGGCAGGGCCTGGCTGGGCAGGGCCTGGCTGGGCAGGGATGGGTCCTGGGAGTGGAAGGCACCAACCACTACAGACAGGGAAACATAGATTGAGTAAAATGGCCTTGAGACAGTCATAATAAAGTTAGTGAAGTATCCTTTCCACACCATCTAGCGCTGTTCAACCATTGCCTTTTTCAGGACAGCTCCAGGAGCACAATGGTAAACGCATAACCAGGCCAGTGTGGTACGGCTCGACTTGGTTTTGCTCTGTAGTATGACAAGGGAAAAAAACCTGCTCCAGCCCTGCTAGCTCACCAGACTGCAGCTGGTCAGTCTGCATTTCTGTCTGCTCCACAGGGAGCTGCTGTGATTGGCTGCTGAACCCCTGCTGGCTGTAGCTGTTCTGGTATTGGCTGGCCTGGGTCAAGGCTTCCGCCTCATTGGCCGGCGGGACAGGGGCATTGAGGTTGAACACCTGAGGGGGGGAGCAAGGTAGCCTGGTTAAAACAATGGTGTGCCGAGTGTTCAGCCTAGTTTAACAATGCTAGGAACAATTGTCACTCACAGGCTTATCAAGAGTTAAAGCTACAATCTGAGATTTGTGTTTCAGCCCCAAACTATCCCTGCCACCATCACAGAATGGTTTGGAGTGCTGTAAGAATCCCAGTTAAATGCTTCCAGTTCTGAGAGTAGGTTGCATGTGAGCGCCGGCAGTAGTAGTAAACAGAGATTCTGCACTATAAGCATTGTCATGAAAGGGCCAATCCGCAGTTGAAAAAATGGTAAGAATTTTGGTAAGAATTACCTCAACGAACCTGTACCCCCGCACACTGACTCTGTACCGGTACCCCCTGTATATACAGTTGAAGTGGGAAGTTTACATTCACCTTAGCCAAAAACATTTAAACTCAGTTTTTCACAATTCCTGACATTTAATCCTGGTAAAAATTCCCTGTCTTAGGTCAGTTAGGATCACCACTTTATTTTAAGAATGTGAAATGTCAGAACAATAGTAGAGAGAATGTTTTATTTCTTTCATTACATTCCCAGTGGAAAATAAGTTTACATACAATCAATTAGTATTTGGCGTCTCTGTCTCTGCACGCACTCGCCTGTCTGCTAGTTTCTGTCTTCGGGCACATTGTCTGCCTGTCTCTGTCTGCACGCACGCACCTGTCTCTGTCTGCACGCACGCGCCTGTCTCTGTCTTCCCGTCTGCGAGCACGCGCCCGTCTTCCCGTCTGCGCCCGTCTTCCCGCACGCGCCCGTCTTCCCGTCTGCACGCACGCGCATGTATGCCTGTCTCCCCGTCTTCCCGTCTGCGCGCACGTCTTCCCGTCTGCGCGCACGCGTCTGTATGCCTGTCTCTGTCTTCCCGTCTGCGCGCACGCGCCTGTCTGAGAGCACGCGCCCGCTGCCCGTCTCCGTCTGCGCATGCCCGTCTGCGCGCGCCCGTCTGCGCCCACGCGCCTGTCTCTGTCTGCGCCCACGCGCCTGTCTCTGTCTGCGCCCACGCGCCTGTCTCTGTCTGCGCCCACGCGCCTGTCTCTGTCTGCGCCCACGCGCCTGTCTCTGTCTGCGCCCACGCGCCTGTCTGCCTGCCTGTCTCTCCGTCTGCGCGGGCTTGTCTGCCTGCTTGTCTGCCTGCCTGTCTCTCAGTCTGCCTGCGCGCCCGCCTGCCTGACGAAATCAATAAAAATGGATGAATAAAGAAAAATAAAAAATTCAAAGACAGACCATATGAACAATATGGAAATAAAATCATGATGAAGAACATTAAAATCTTAAGACTCCTGCCTGCCTGCCTGCATGCGTGACCGTGCCTGCCTGCGTGACCGTGCCTGCCTGCCTGCGTGCGTGACCGTGCCTGCCTGCCTGCCTGCCGTCGTCGTGACCGTGCCTGCCTGCCGGCGTGACCGTGCGTGCCTGCCTGCCTGCCTGCCGGCGTGACCGTGCCTGCCTGCCTGCCGGCGTGACCGTGCGTGACCGTGCGTGACCGTGCCTGCCGGCGTGACCGTGCCTGCCTGCCTGCGTGACCGTGCCTGCCTGCCTGCCGGCGTGACTGTGCCTGCCTGCCGGCGTGACCGTGCCTGCCTGCCTGCCGGCGTGACCGTGCCTGCCTGCGCCTGCCTGCCTGCCGGCGTGACCGTGCCTGCCTGCCTGCCGGCGTGACCGTGCCTGCCTGCCTGCCTGCCGGCGTGACCGTGCCTGCCTGCCGGCCGGCGTGACTGTGCCTGCCTGCCGGCCGGCGTGACTGTGCCTGCCTGCCGGCCGGCGTGACTGTGCCTGCCTGCCGGCGTGACCGTGCCTGCCTGCCTGCCGGCGTGACCGTGCCTGCCTGCGCCTGCCTGCCTGCCGGCGTGACCGTGCCTGCCTGCCTGCCTGCCTGCCGGCGTGACCGTGCCTGCCTGCCTGCCGGCGTGACCGTGCGTGCCTGCCTGCCTGCGTGACCGTGCGTGACCGTGCCTGCCGGCGTGACCGTGCCTGCCGGCGTGACCGTGCCTGCCTGCCTGCCGGCGTGACTGTGCCTGCCTGCCTGCCGGCGTGACTGTGCCTGCCTGCCTGCCGGCGTGACTGTGCCTGCCTGCCTGCCGGCGTGACCGTGCCTGCCTGCCTGCCGGCGTGACCGTGCCTGCCTGCCTGCCGGCGTGACCGTGCCTGCCTGCCTGCCGGCGTGACCGTGCCTGCCTGCCTGCCGGCGTGACCGTGCCTGCCTGCCTGCCGGCGCATGCCTGCCTGCCGGCGTGACCGTGCCTGCCTGCCTGCCGGCGTGACCGTGCCTGCCTGCCAACCAAAAGAGAGACTGTTTGCGTTTTGACTAAGGCCTTACTGTCTGCATGGACTGGAATGGTGCTGCATTGACATTGATGCCGGAGATGTGTGGGGGTTTGGAGACGTTGACAGACTGGAAGACCTGCTGCTGCTCTGATGACAGGGACATGGACTCCTGGGAAGAACAGTACCATCAGATACAGTGATCCTGTACTCAGGTTGGTAAGAGTGTGGCGCTAGTAACGCAAAAGTTGTGGGTTCAATTCCCACAGTGAGTCCATCATTTCTTTTTTGTATGTGTACATGATCACTGTGGAAATGTAACCCGCAACTTAAAAGTTGCTCACAAGTCAACTGCAAGTTGCTGGATAATGGATGAAAGTGTTTGCTAAGTGGCATGCATTATCCTTTTATAATTTTTTTACCTGGATGGTGTCGATGGAGTCCGCATGTGGGCGTGTTTCTGGCGTGTGTGATGACTGGTACATGGGGCACGGGGTGGTGTACGACTCAGGCGTAGGGGACACCAAGGGAACCTGGGGATGAAGGAGCAGATCAAATGCATCTTCCAGCCTCACTGGAATTATCACTCATCCTAAAATACCTTTGACCAATTCAAACAAGTCATATCAGTGATTACTTAACTTCTTTGGGACAAAATTGGGGTAAAATAATAATTTAAATTTTAAATTTGCATTTTCAAAGTATTTGAACATGTTATGTTATTAAAAGAAGCCCCTGCCATCATCAACACCCGTACTCACCTGCATGGGCTCAGGCTGTACCGGGACGGTGTTGTGTGGTGAGAGGCATGATTTTAGATGGACTGGGGGACAGCCCAACTGAGGAAGGTCTATGTTCTGAGCTGCAGGCTTCATGGGCTGGGCTGACACAATGGCTGGGTCAATGAGCTGGCCATCAAACTCCAGCATAGAGTCCTGAGGGAGGAAGCAGAAAATATGGCTGAATAACAAAACTCTTTCCTTTATTCCTCACATCTTTGATTCCTTGATCTTCTGACTCCACAACTCCACAAAATGCATTGGTCCTGAGGGAAGCAAACAATGTTATTATGGCACTATGCTGAATATATGTGACTGACTGAGGTTCAAAGCTATGGTTGCCTATTAGCCACTAGATTGTGTTCACCTGCTGAGCTAAAGCCCAGGCATTAGCTTGGACCAAATGCCTAATGTTCAGGTCCAAACCGCCTCATTGCGCCTCATTGTACAAGCCTGAACCACAGTCACAGCAACCACAGCTAATGGCTAGACTTTAGCTCAGTGGGCTAACAGTCTTGAAGAGGGTGGTGGTTCGAATCCTCACCTGCATGAAGTTGTAAGGCCCCTGCATCTGTGACAAGAGGTCCTGGACTGCCTGCTTCCTGACCACCGGGGGTGTGACTGTGGCTACGTTCAGGGAGTGGGTCTCCAAGTCATTGGGGGGAAGGGCTGACTGTACAGGCTGTTGCTGGATGACACTCTCCACCTGAGGGGGAAGAACAAGAGGCAAGGCCAGAGGCTGTATACCCTATGAAAGTACCCTTCCGTATCCAGTCCCATAATCTCGACTAGACGATGACATAAAATGGTAATTTAAGATATAGTCCAAATTAGGCTTTTTTTTATTTAGGTGACGTCTTAATAATTAAACGTAACATATATCTTGATAAAAGGCATTGGGTATGACTAAATCAATACATGAATACAAAATGTAATTTTATATACATCTCCTGCTGCTTTGATCACATTCCGGAGGACTTACAGGACGGTAAAACCCCGTTAGTTACAGGCCGTTTCACAAGATTTAAATTAGATGACACCGTTTTATTTTTTACTGAATGTTGACAGCCAATGGGAATTTTTTTATTTTTTTAAATAGTTTGTCTCTGAACAGTTGATGTTGAGATGTATCTGTTACTTGAACTCTGTGAAGCATTTATTTGAGCTGCAATCTGAGGTGCAGTTAACTCTAATGAACTTATCCTCTGCAGCAGAGGCAACTCTGGGTCTTCCTTTCCTGTGGCGGTCCTCATGAGAGCCAGTTTTATCATTGCGCTTGATAATTTTTGCAACTGCACTTGAAGAAACGTTCAAAGTTCTTGACATTTTCCAGATTCAGACATGAAGGTCAGTCAAAGTAATGGACTGTCGTTTCTCTATGCTTATTTGAGCTGTTCTTGCCATAATATGGACTTGGTCTTTTTCCAAATAGGGCTATCTTCTGTATACCACCCCTACCATGTCACAACACAACTGATTGGCTCAAATGCATTAAGGAAAGAAATTCCACAAATGAACTTAACAAGGCACATCTGTTTATTGAAATGCATTCCAGGTCCAGGTCCATTCCAGGTCCACCTCATGAAGCTGGTTGAGAGAATGCCAAGAGTGTGCAAAGCTGTCAAGGCAAAGGGTGGCTACTTTGAAGAATCTCCAATATAAAATGTATTTTGATTTGTTTACAATATGTTTCCATGTGTTCTTTCATAGTTTAGATATCTTCACTATTATTCCACAATGTAGAAAAATGAAGACAAATCATTAAGTGAGTAGGTGTGTCAAAACTTTTGACTGGTACTGTATAACTACAGAATTAAAATAGATCCTGCTTCTGTTGCATGTGAGCGTTTTGTTTAATAGTCTATTGCCTCTACGAGCACCAAACATCACGCATGTCGGATAAACAACTTCACCATTACGTCTGTTTTTAATCTTTGTTAATCTGTAAAAAAGGCTTAACACTTTTTTTTTGTTTTAACAGCCTCTGGTATTATTGAAAATGTATATAGTGTTGTTTACAATGTTTCAAATTGTCAGAAAAATTATATTCATAATAATAACCCTTATTTTTCTTGATCTCCTAATTGTTATTATTATAATGACCATCATCATAATAAGTAATTGCATTATTTTTTTATTTCACCTTTATTTAACCAGGTAGGCAAGTTGAGAACAAGTTCTCATTTACAATTGCGACCTGGCCAAGATAAAGCAAAGCAGTTTGACACGTACAACGACACAGAGTTACACATGGAATAAACAAGCATACAGTCAATAATATAGTAGAAAAATACGTCTAAACAATGTGAGCAAATGAGGTGAGATAAGGGAGGTAAAGGCAAAAAAGGCAACGGTGGTGAAGTACATACAATATAGCAAGTAACACTGGAATGGTAGATTTGCAGTGGAAGAATGTGCAAAGTAGAGAGAAATAATGGGGTGCAAAGGAGCAAAATAAATAAATAAATAAATAAATAAATAAATACAGTAGGGAAAGAGGTAGTAGTTGGGGCTAAATTATAGATGGGCTATGTACAGGTGCAGTAATCTGTGAGCTTAAGGCTAGTGAGGGAGATAAGTGTTTCCAGTTTCAGAGATTTTTGTAGTTCGTTCCAGTCATTGGCAGCAGAGATGAATAATTGGTTTTGGGGGTGACCAGAGAGATATACCTGCTGGAGCGTGTGCTACAGGTGGGTGCTGCTATAGTGACCAGTGAGCTGAGATAAGGGAGGACTTTACCTAGCAGGGTCTTGTAGATGACCTGGAGCCAGTGGTTTGGCGACGAGTATGAAGCGAGGGCTAGCCAACGAGAGCATACAGGTCGCAGTGGTGGGTGGTATATGGGGCTTTGGTGACAAAACGGATGGCACTGTGATAGACTGCATCCAATTTATTGAGTAGGGTATTGGAGGCTCTTTTGTAAATGACATTGCCGAAGTCGAGGATTGATAGGATGGTCAGTTTTACAAGGGTATGTTTGGCAGCATGAGTGAAGGAGGCTTTGTTGCGAAATAGGAAGCCAATTCTAGATTTAACTTTGGATTGGAGATGTTTGATGTGAGACTGGAAGGAGAGTTTACAGTATACAGAATGGTGTCGTCTGCGTAGAGGTGGATCAGAGACTCACCAGCAGCAAGAGCGACATCATTGATGTATACAGAGAAGAGAGTCGGTTCAAGAATTGAACCCTGTGGCACCCCCATAGAGACTGCCAGAGGTCCGGACAGCAGACCCTCCGATTTGACACACCGAACTCTATCAGAGAAGTAGTTGGTGAACCAGGCGAGGCAATTATTTGAGAAACCAAGGCTGTCGAGTCTGCCGATGAGGATGTGGTGATTGACAGTCTCGAAAGCCTTGGCCAGGTCAATGAATACGGCTGCACAGTATTGTTTCTTATCGATGGCGTTTAAGATTTTGTTTAGGACCTTGAGCGTGGCCACGACCAGCTCTGAAACCAGATTGCATAGCGGAGAAGGTAGGGTGGGATTCGAAATGGTCGGTAATCTGTTTGTTGCCTTGGCTTTCGAAGACCTTAGAAAGGTAGGATAGATATAGGTCTGTAGCAGTTTGGGTCAAGAGTGTCCCCCCTTTGAAGAGGGGGATGACGACAGCTGCTTTCCAATCTTTGGGAATCTTAGACGACACAAATGAGAGGTTGAACAGGCTAGTAATAGGGGTGGCAACAATTTTGGCAGATAATTTTAGAAAGAAAGGGTCCAGATTGTCTAGCCCGGCTTATTTGTAGGGGTCCAGATTTCGCAGCTCTTTCAGAAAATTAGCTGACTGGATTTGGAAGAAGGAGAAATGGGGAAGACTTGGGCGAGTTGCTGTGGGGGGTGCAGTGCTGTTGACCGGGGTAGGGGTAGCCAGGTGGAAAGCATGGCCAGCTGCAGAAAAATGCTTATTAAAATTCTCAATTATAGTGGATTTATCGGTGGTGATGTTTCCTAGCTTCAGTGCAGTGGGCAGCTGGGAGGAGGTGATCTTATTCTCCATGGACTTTACAGTGTCCCAGAACTTTTTTGAGTTAGTGTTGCAGGAAGGAAATATCTGCTTGAAAAAGCTAGCCGTGGCTTTTCTAACTGCCTTGAGTATATTGGTTTCTAGCTTCCCTGAAAAGTTGCATATCACGGGGGATGTTCGATGCTAATGCAGAACGCCATAGGATGTTTTTGTGTTGGTTAAGGGCAGTCAGGTCTGGAGAGAACCAATGGCTATATCTGTTCCTGGTTCTAAATTTCTTGAATGGGGCATGCTTATTTAAGATGGTGAGGAAGGCATTCCAAAAAAATAACCAGGCATCCTATACTGACGGGATGAGATCAATATCCTTCCAGGATACCCCGGCCAGGTCGATTAGAAAGGCCTGCTCGCTGAAGTGTTTCACTGTAGAGCCTACAGTGAATGTGGGCTCTGGGGCGATAAAATAGCTTCAAGGTGACCCATTTCGGATGCAGGCAATGAGGCAGTGATCGCGGAGATCTTGGTTGAAAACAGCAGAGGTGTATTTAGAGGGCAAGTTGGTTAGGATGATATCTATGAGGGTGCCCGTGTTTACAGCTTTGGGGTGGTACCTGGTAGGTTCATTGATAATTTGTGTGAGATTGAGGGCATCAAGCTTAGATTGTAGGATGGCTGGGGTGTTAAGCATGTTCCAGTTTAGGTCGCCTAGCAGCACGAGCTCTGAAGATAGATGGGGGGCAATCAGTTCACATATGGTGTCCAGAGCACAGCTGGGGGCAGAGGGTGGTCTATAGCAGGCGGCAACGGTGAGAGACTTGTTTTTAGAGAGGTGGATTTTTAAAAGTAGAAGTTCAAATTGTTTGGGTACAGACTTGGATTGTAGGACAGAACTCTGCAGGCTATCTTTGCAGTAGATTGCAACACCGCCCCCTTTGGCCGTTGTAGTTGTAGTTAGGGATGAAGATTTCAGAATTTTTGGTGGTCTTCCTAAGCCAGGATTCAGACAAGGCTAGAACATCCGGGTTGGCAGAGTGAAACTTAGGGAGGAGGCTTCTAATGTTAACATGCATGAAACCAAGGCAATTTTATTTATCTGTTATTTTCCAGGTAAGTTGACTGAGAACACGTTCTCATTTGCAGCAGCGACCTGGGGAATAGTTACAGGGGAGAGGAGGGGGATTAATGAGCCAATTGTAAACTGGGGATTATTAGGTGACCGTGATTGTTTGAGGGCCAGATTGGGAATTTAGCCAGGACACCGGGATTAACACCCCTATTCTTACGATAAGTGCCATGGGATCTTTAATGACCAGAGAGTCATGACACCCGTTTAACGTACCATCCGAAAGACAGCACCCTACACAGGGCAGTGTCCCCATTCCCTGCCCTGGGGCATTGGGATATTTTTTAGACCAGAGGAAAGAGTGCCTCCTACTGGCCCTCCAACACCACTTCCAGCAGCATCTGGTCTCCCATCCAGGAACTGACCAGGACCAACCCTGCTTAGCTTCAGAAGCAAGCCAGCAGTGGAATGCAGGGTGGTATGCTGCTGTTACGGTTACAGAAGTCATCAAAAGAGAGCGCCTGGGGAATAGGAGTGGAGCTAGGCACTGCAGGGCCTGGATTCACCTCTACATCACCAGAGGAGGAGTAGGATAAGGGTACGGCTAAAAGCTATGAGAATTGGTCGTCTAGAACATCTGGAACAGAGAGTAAAAGGAGGTTTCTGGGGGCGATAAAATAGCTTCAAGGTATAATGTACAGACAAAAGGTATGGTAGGATGTGAATACAGTGGAGGTAAACCTAGGTATTGAGTGATGATGAGAGAGATATCGTCTCTAGAAACATCATTGAAACCAGGTGATGTCATCACGTGTGGGTGGTGGAACTGAAAGGTTGGATAAGGTATAGTGAGCAGGGCTAGAGGCTCTACAGTGAAATAAGCCAATAAACACTAACCAGAACAGCAATGGACAAGGCATATTGACATTAAGGAGAGGCATGCATAGTCGAGTGATCATAAGGGTCCAGTGAGTAGTGAGGTTGGTTGGGGTCACGGCGATTCAGACAGCTAGCCGGGCCATGGGTATCAATCTAGCATAGGATGAGTTCTGTTTCCGTCGGTAGATTAGTGGGGTTCCGTGTGGTAGAGAGGATCAATCCAATTGGCAAAATAGCTATAGTTATAGTGACCCCAAAAAAATTGTCCGATATACCTATTCAGATAGCTGTCTTATCGGCTGCTAACGATTAGCGGGCCGCAGATGGGCGCTCAGGTAACATCACTACGGAGGGGCCAGCTGGATAACTCCCTCGGGCAGATAACGTCGGTAGTCCAGTCGTGAAGGGCTCCGCATCGGCAGTAAAACAGGTCCGGATAGGGGATTGTAGCCCAGGAGTGGCTGATGGAACTCTTAAGCTGGCTAGCTCCGGAATAATTGATGTTTGCTCCAGGATCGACGTAAGCCAATAGTCACACGGATAGCAGCTAGCTAGCTGTGAGATCCTGGTGTAAATGTCCAGAGCTTGCGATTGAAATCCGGGGATATGGAGAGAAAAATAGGTCCGGTATGTTCTGGTCTGAGTCGCGGTGTACAAAACTGCCGATAGATTTGAGCTAAAGGATAGCTGATGACCACAAACCGTGGTTAGCTGAATGCTAATGTTAGCCAGTAAACTGGCAAGCTTCTGGCTAGCTTCTGTTATAACTAGTAGGCTTAGTATTGAGTATTGAGTATAACCCCCATGGAGCTGTAGGCCTAAGAACGCATGCTCTATAGTTTTAATACCGTAAACTTAGTTAGGCCTATATTTCAATAGTAATACAATAGTCAATCATAAAACCTTTCATGTCATCACACAGCGTATGAGTTGTTCACGATTTGAAATGCAATCAATCATTTAAAGTTAAAATAAAGCGTCCATTTAATAAATAAGCATAAACAATAAATAAACAGTTCCATTTTGTAAAATTGCATTCAGGAATGAATGCAACTTTAGTATTTTCTGTAATAAAGTCTTTACAAAACTTTATAAAAACACTCTCCGGTACACTTATAATTTATTTAGTTTCGTTAACATTGTTCCAAACGGTCAGAAAGATTACAATATAATTTAACAGCACCTGTTGGGCACACATAATATGCATGCAGTGCTTGCTCCTTACCTTCTTTTTCTTGATCAGCAGTATTTTCCACGACTAGTCACATTTATTCCACACATCTGACTTCCCCTTTACCTCCTGAGCAACCAGTAAACATTCGCCCGTTTCCAGTTGATTTGTCACGTCCTCTGCATCCATTTTGCTGTGTGTTATGGTGTTCCGAGTTTGTTATAACCAATTTATTGATGTGAGTATGATAGGCTATAGGTCAGGCCATATTGGTCACATGCATGTGACGCATGCATGTCACGTAAAGAGAGCAAGGGCAGAGGGAATAGGGAATGTTTTTCCTAAACAAATTAGGGATTTTGGTAACTTTTCAGTCAGAAATGGCTAATTACGCTGCAGCAACACAGACAGCACGATAAACACTGTTCTGTGGTGGTCACTGCAGCAGAGAGGAGAGAGAGACAACAGGTGCTCGTCCCACAGTCACTCGCTGTAATTTTTATATTTACACACCGTGCAGCAAGTCTGAGCCCGGCCCAATTAAATCCACTGCGTTTGGACTCTAGTCATAAAGCATCAGATAAGCTTAGTGCAAATACTTGATTTGATTAAAACACATAGGATGTGTCTATGAAAAAATAAACATTTTGACTGGTTGAATGACAGAGATGACTGTAGACCAATATTGTTTTTTGTCTGGGACAGCCCTACCATGATTTGTGGAATGTGTAAGACACTGAGCATCATACCTCTGTTTCTGTCGTCCACTTGTCTCCTTGCTCCTTGTCACTGCTGCTGTACATGGTGTCTGGAATGAACTGTCTGTTTACGAACTGAAAACATAAACAAGATGGCCACCGTCACAAAGCAGCCGAGACATGATGATAACTGAATTAACAGGGTAGTGTTAAGTCGGTAGGAAATCAAAGAAAACTGCCCAAAACAGGTATGTATACATTATCTGAATTTGTCCAATTGGATGCACTTGTTTTCATTTCCATTGCGAAATGTAGTAAAATAATGCCTTAATGAACACGACCCAGGATAGTAAGTCCTCTCACCTCTGTAGCCTCCACCTTAATGGGCTCTATGTACTCTTCAACTATTTCACCCTCTGAAGAGAAAAATAATTTTCAGAATGCAGGACGAAAGATGTTTAATTAAACAACATCTTTATTGTCATAATTGGAAAACTAAACAATACAGCAAGAAACGTAACTTAAGGAGCGAACAGTTAACATTTAATATTGCCTACAACTTTCTTACAAATTCCCAAACTTACATGTACTTTTGCTAACTACATTGGTTCGCCATTTAAAAAAAAACTCACATTTCTAAGGATGGCAAAGGAACGTGACCAGTTGAGCTATCAAAATATGTATAACTTTGTCCATTTATAACTCAAAAGTGCAAATTAACGTCAATGTCAAAAATGTTGACCTTGGTCGACGGTCTGCTCCTCTGCCAACTCCACTACTGCTTCCAACTGCTGCTCCTCATCCTTCTCCTCCTCACACACTCCATTCTGGTGGGACTGGGCTTTGTCAAAGTACCCGCTTAGCAGCACCCGGTCCAGGCTGTCCTTCAGAGCTTTGTCTGGGGAGGGGAAGGGTAGAGAACCATCAGCATCACCATATCACAAAAAACACCACAGTATTATGATGCATCAATCTACAATAAAATATGGTGGACACATCTGGCCAAAGTATGTCTCATCGCATTCTCCAGTCTTGCGGTCTGAGCACTGAACCCCCCCCAATTGAAGTGCTCAATTGAACATGACCCAGTTCTCCAAGAGGTGGTGGTGCTGGCGACTGGAGAGAGGCGACTTGGTTTTCTAGACCCATAATGCTGAGACTAGAGGTCGACCGATTAATCAGAATTTATTGATGAATTATATTAAGTTAAAATAAGTGTTCATTCAGTATTGTTGTAATTGTCATTATTCTTTTTTTTTTTTTTTTTTTTTTTTTAAATCGGCATCGTCTTTTTTGGTCCTCCAATAATCGGTATCGGCGTTGAAAAATCATAATCGGTCGACCTCTAGCTGAGACAGCCAGTTCTCTGTCTCTCTGTGTGTGAGAATGGGTCCTGTGAGTGGGAGCAGAGGGCAGGCTATAGGTCCACAGGCCCCATGCCCCAGACCATGGCAACCTGCCCCAATGCCACTCTGTCCTGGCAGACTGCATTGTGTGTGTGTGTCTGTCTCAAGATCACATCAATCAGAATGCACCACTCCTATAGCTTGTACCCCTAGGCCCAGATGATTCATATTACAAAACTGTACATTTACAAGACTTCAGCATTCAGAATGCACAATTCCATCCATCTGCAACACCTCAGTTAGTTCTATGGTAATTGTGCCAGCCAACAGTTACGGATGTCATGCATAAATTATACAATTACTCTCTACTGCAGCAGTCGCGTTCGGATATGTACGGGTCCTTTCAGGCAAGTCAGTTAAAAATTACACACCAGAGACTCAAGGGATGCAAACTGGTGAGGGTCCAAAAGGTTGATGTTCATTAAATTAGCATATTTTCAGAGAATAACAACTACATATTTGAACAAATCTCAATTCTCAGGAAACATGTTTATGGTAGGCTAGCATTGCTTAATTGATTACGTGGGTTGAATTTAATCCAGAAGTGTATTGTGCCATATCACAATATGTTGCTGACTCATGAGTGGCATGGTATGGTTTTCCATGTCTGAAGCAGGCCTATAGGCCTATTTGTTTGGCAAGACAGCTGTGCATGGCTGCATCACTGTAGTAGGTTGTTTTGATTATTTGAATAGCCATTCACCTTTTGTTTACTGCATTTGTTTACTATACAGCCTAAATATAGATTGTGTCATGCCTTTATCAATGTGATATTTTGTATACTAGGCTTAACTTGGTACTGCCGTTTTGTTTGCATTTGCAGTTATCCAAACTGCTAATTCAGTATTTTTGTTTGCATGCATGACTATGCTACTACTTTCAGCATTTAGTTTGCACTATTTTGGTAAGACAGCTGTATTCACAAAGGGTAATTCACCTATTGCAAACAGCCTATCCATCTTGTAGCCTATATTCATTACCAAATACAGCTTTGCTTTAGTGTGGAGGGCTCTGTCCATTTTGCTGATAAAGCGCAGCGGAGGTGGGCTACAGATTTTGGCAGCAACGTGTCACTTCAAAATCACTCAATGGCCTCAGTCTCAGAATTTGAACTTTGTTTATTGTGGTATAGCGTGATAAGCAGAACTGAATATAGATGGATATTGGAGGAAACTGGAACATTGGTGGAAACTGTCGTACACGTCGATCCAGAGGATCCCAAACATGGCCAATGCGTGACATGTCTGGTGAGTATGCAGTCCATGGAAGAAATGGAACATTGCTGAAGAATTAAATGATGGCAGCGGAAGAACGGTATGACAATTTGCCAGAAGATCTCTTCACGGTATATCTGTGCATTCAAATTGCCATCTACAAAATACAATTGTGTACACCTATGTAGATATTCCATTAAAAATCAACAGTTTCCAGCGACAATAGTCATTTACAATATTAACAATGTCTACACTGCATTTCTGATCAATTTGATGTTATTTTAATGGAGAAAAAGGACATTTCTAAGTGACCCCAAACTTTTGTGTATGTGTAAGGGTAAAGTGACTAGGCAACAGGATAAATAATAAACAGCGGCCTATGTGACGAGTCAAAAGGTTAACAAGCAGTCTTATTCAGAGACTTGTCCCGAAGCCATACCTGCGTTCTCTTGGCTGTGTGCTTAAGGTCGTTGTCCTGTTGGAAGGTGAACCTTCGACTGAGGTCCTGAGCTCTCTGGAGCAGGTTTTCATCAAGGATCTCTCTGTGCTTTGCGCCGTTCATCTTTGCATCAATCCTGACTAGTCTCCCAGTCCCTGCCACTGAAGAACATCCCCACAGCATGATGCTGCCACCACCATGACACACCTCCAGACGTGACTCTTGGCATTCAGGTCAAAGAGTTCAATCTTGGTTTCATCAGGACAGAGAATCTTTTTTTGCATGGTCTGAGAGTCTTTAAGTGCCTTCTACTAAACTCCAAAGCATGCTGTCATGTGCCTTTTACGGAGGAGTGGCTTCAGTCTGGCCACTCTACCATAAAAACCTGATTGGTTAGAGTGCTGCAGAGATGGGATAACCTTCCAGAAGGACAACCATAACCACAGAGGAACTCTAGAGCTCAGTCAGAGTAACCATCAGGTTCTTGGTCACCTCCCTAACCAAGGCCCTTCTCTCCCGATCGCTCAGTTTGGCCGGTCGGCCAGCTCTAGGAAGAGCCTGTGTTCTTGGGGACCTTCAATGCTGTGGAAATGTGTTGGTACCCTTCCCCAGATCTGTGCTTCGACAC
The DNA here is from genome assembly GCF_013265735.2 of Oncorhynchus mykiss. Taxonomy (NCBI): domain Eukaryota; kingdom Metazoa; phylum Chordata; class Actinopteri; order Salmoniformes; family Salmonidae; genus Oncorhynchus; species Oncorhynchus mykiss. The sequence goes on from NC_048565.1 coordinate 54,521,544, forward strand.
AATCCTTTCTACCGCATGGATTGGTTTTTGCTCTGACATGCACTGTCAACTGTGGGACCTTATATAGACAGGTATGTGCCTTTCTAAATCATGTCCAATCAATTGAATTTACCACAGGTGGACTCCAATCAATTTGTCGAAACTTCTCAAGGATGATCAATGGGGGGGCGCTAGAGAGCGTGCTATGGTGTAGACGTGCTTTACTAGAGCTCCGCTCTATTTTGAAACAAATTAGTATTTATCTTAACCTCTCACGACCTATAACTTCAAACAAATATGACAAAGGGAAAAGGCACCAAAAAAGGGGGCGCTAAACAAGATAATTTGAATGAGATAGACAACGAACCAATTTCAACGTCGCCGACCCACGAGGAGTTAGCTGAAGAGGCTAGCTTCCAAGAGTTCCCCACAGAGCCTACTCAAAGTGGCATACTGGCTGCCATAAACTCACTAAGCAAGAATGTGGACACAAGGTTGGCTGATATCTCAAAGAGTATTGGGACTTTGGCCGAAACTGTGAAGGCAACTAAGGGAAGGGTGCATGAGGTTGAGACGACAGTCGATCACGAGGCCAGGCTACAGGACATAGAGAAACAGTGCGCAACTTTCAAAAATCACAACAAAACCCTGAAAGCCCGACTGGAAATGCTCAAGTCGCATTCAAGACGGCAGAACATCCGAATATGTGGGATCCAGGAGGACACTGAGAAAGGGAAACCCACCGAATTTGTCTCGGAGCTGATACAGGCATTGATTGCTGGGGAGTGAACACTTCAAAACGCCCATCCTGATCGACCGCCTACACAGATCTCAGGCAACGAAGCCGGCCAAGGGCGCGCCACCAAGGCCATTCATTGTACGGCTGCACTATCCCCAGACCAGGAATCTCATCCTCAAGCTGGCTAGTTAAAAGTTCCCCCTTACCCTGGCTCCGTTGAAGTTGTCTTTCTACCCAGATCTACCTTGGAGGTGAGGAACCAACGGAAATGATGAGGTACGCAACAAATGCAGGGCGGCCAACATCAGATATGGATTCCTCTTCCCAGCCCGGTTTAAGGTGACAGTCGAAGGATCAACACGTACGTTTGACAACCCAAAAGAGGCCGATCTGTTCTTAACAAGCAAGCTCCCTGGCTGAGGATACAGAACGGCTGTTTCAGCCGGCTAAATGACCAAATACAGGCCAGGAATGTGTTTGAATTTCCAGCCTGTCTTTTCGATTAGAAGATCAGAAATTGGGACTTATATGATAGGTGAGATGTTGTGGCTAATATAGCATTGTTTAGCATATCATGTTTTAGCGCCACTCACCCCCTAACGTGAGAGTTAAGTGTTAAGTGTTATTTAATATTAGTTTATATGCGGAGCATCTATAGACGACGAGTTAGTTCAAGCTGTATGTCTAGACACCCTAAGGTTTGTGTGTTAGCCAAGGAGTGCTTCGTTTGGGGAAGTCACTCAGTAAAGGGACGGGAGGGGGGGATGGGGTCTGTGTTTTATGTTCACGTTTATTATTAATACAGGTGGCATGACAAGCTCCCGCACAGCGGGATGTTTTTCTTCTGGGTTTCGTATGACAGCAACAATTTGCTCTAAAATAAGAAATGCCACATAGTGACAGAGCACAGAGGTGGAAGGTGGAATAAAGATAGTCAGCAGGAACTGTAATGGCTTAGGGCATGTGGTGAAACGAGCTAAGGTTTTTTTCTCATCTTAAATCACTGGGTGCTGACATAGTGCTTCTTCAAGAAACTCATAGTAAACGCTCCGCTCAGGCCAAGCTACGAGTCGGCTGGATCGGTCAGATATACCAGTCTAACTTTGATGCAAAAGCGAGACGCCTTTTCAACATAATGTATCACGATCATAAGGTTGAGGCAGTGGTAATAGCTCAATGCAGAGAAGGCGTTTGATCGGAATGAGTGGAAGTATATTTAGGTTCTGGAGCACTTCGGGTTTGGAAAGGAATTTATTAATTGGATAAGAATTATTTATGCACACCCAATGGCGTCCGTGGTAACCAATCAAGAAATGTCGCAGTCATTCCGCTTGTTCAAGGGGTGCCGACAGGGGTGCCCTATTTCGCTTGCTCTCTTCGCTATAGCCATGGAACCCCTTGCTACTCGCATTCGGGCATGTGCCGATATAGCTTCTGTTAAAATAAAGGACACACAGCACAAAATTTCCCTATATGCAGACGATGTTCTTTTGTTTTTGTCCAAGCCTAAAACTTCTACTCCACCATTACTTAACTTGATAAACACATTTGGCTCCTTCTCTGGCTACAAGATAAACTGGCAAAAAGTGAGTTGATGCCCATATCACGGCCTGTGGATATGCAATTTCTATTAAAATGGTTGTCCTACCCAGGTTTCTTTACCTCTTCCAATGTCTACCCAATTTCATACCACAAAGCTATTTTAAGAAACTAGATTCAATAGTAACTCCATTTTTATGGGATAACAAGGCAGCCAGAATTTCAAAGAAGCATTTATGCAAGTACAAGATAGGAGGGGGGCTTTGGCCTTCCTCACTTTAAACTGTATTATTGGGCTGCTAATCTGAACATTTTGTCTTTCTGGAGGGAAAGTTAACCTGCGATGAAACAGAAGGATATGCCTTCATGGCTTTTGATTGAGCAGGCCTCCTGTCAACGTTCCTCACTCCCTGCACTTGTTAATAGCCCATCATATGTGAAAAAAATCCACTTATGACTCTAACCCAGTCATTGGTCATACGCTTAGGATCTGGAAACAGATTAGGTATTTTCTTAACATACCCACTGTATACATTGACAGCCCGATTTGCCTGAATCATGCTTTCCACCCTGCATTGGATGATATGGTGTTTTCACAGTGGAGGGAGAAGGGGCTCACAACAATTGGTAATCTATACATTGATGGTCAGTTAGCTTCATTTCAACAATTACAGGGAAAGTTCAACATGCCAACAACACATTTTTTCAGATACTGGTAGGGGGATGCTGAGAGAAGCAGGTGAGTCAGGGCTGGTAAGGGGGGGGGGGGTGCTGAGAGAAGCAGGTGAGTGAGGGCAAGTAGGTGGGGATGCTGAGAGAAGCAGGTGAGTGGGCTGGTAGGGGGACGCTGAGAGAAGCAGGTGAGTGAGGGCGGGTAGGGGGGGGTGCTGAGAGAAGCAGGTGAGTGAGGGCTGGTAGGGGGATGCTGAGAGAAGCAGGTGAGAGGGCTGGTAGGGGGATGCTGAGAGAAGCAGGTGAGTGGGCTGGTAGGGGGGGGTGCTGAGAGAAGCAGGTGAGTGAGGGCTGGTAGGGGGGGGTGCTGAGAGAAGCAGGTGAGTGAGGGCTGGTAGGGGGATGCTGATAGAAGCAGGTGAGTGAGGGCTGGTAGGGGGATGCTGATAGAAGCAGGTGAGAGGGCTGGTAGGGGGATGCTGAGAGAAGCAGGTGAGTGGGCTGGTAGGGGGATGCTGAGAGAAGCAGGTGAGTGAGGGCGGGTAGGGGGTTGCTGAGAGAAGCAGGTGAGTGAGGGCGGGTAGGGGGATGCTGAGAGAAGCAGGTGAGAGGGCTGGTAGGGGGATGCTGAGAGAAGCAGGTGAGTGAGGGCGGGTAGGGGGTTGCTGAGAGAAGCAGGTGAGTGAGGGCTGGTAGGGGGATGCTGAGAGAAGCAGGTGAGTGAGGGCGGGTAGGGTGGGTGCTGAGAGAAGCAGGTGAGTGAGGGGGGGTGCTGAGAGAAGCAGGTGAGTGAGGGGGGGTAGGGGGATGCTGAGAGAAGCAGGCGAGAGGGCTGGTAGGGGGATGCTGAGAGAAGCAGGCGAGAGGGCTGGTAGGGGGATGCTGAGAGAAGCAGGTGAGTGAGGGCGGGTGGGGGGGTGCTGAGAGAAGCAGGTGAGAGGGCTGGTAGGGGGTGCTGAGAGAAGCAGGTGGGTGAGGGCGGGTAGGGGGTTGCTGAGAGAAGCAGGTGAGTGAGGGCTGGTAGGGGGATGCTGAGAGAAGCAGGTGAGTGAGGGCGGGTAGGGGGGGTGCTGAGAGAAGCAGGTGAGTGAGGGGGGGTGCTGAGAGAAGCAGGTGAGTGAGGGGGGGTAGGGGGATGCTGAGAGAAGCAGGCGAGAGGGCTGGTAGGGGGATGCTGAGAGAAGCAGGTGAGTGAGGGCGGGTGGGGGGGTGCTGAGAGAAGCAGGTGAGAGGGCTGGTAGGGGGTGCTGAGAGAAGCAGGTGGGTGAGGGCGGGTAGGGGGGGGTGCTGAGAGAAGCAGGTGAGTTTTTACTATTTTTTACAGTGTAGAATAGTGAAGACATCAAAACTATGAAATAACATATGGAATCATGTAGTACAACAATTGGTAATCTATACATTGATGGTCAGTTAGCTTCATTTCAACAATTACAGGGAAAGTTCAACATGCCAACAACACATTTTTTCAGATACTGGTAGGGGGATGCTGAGAGAAGCAGGTGAGTGAGGGCGGGTGGGGGGGGTGCTGAGAGAAGCAGGTGAGAGGGCTGGTAGGGGGATGCTGAGAGAAGCAGGTGAGTGAGGGCGGGTAGGGGGGTGCTGAGAGAAGCAGGTGAGTGAGGGCGGGTAGGGGGGGTGCTGAGAGAAGCAGGTGAGAGGGCTGGTAGGGGGATGCTGAGAGAAGCAGGTGAGTGAGGGCGGGTAGGGGGGTGCTGAGAGAAGCAGGTGAGAGGGCTGGTAGGGGGTGCTGAGAGAAGCAGGTGGGTGAGGGCGTGTAGGGGGGGGGGGGGGTGCTGAGAGAAGCAGGTGAGTTTTTACTATTTTTTACAGTGTAGAATAGTGAAGACATCAAAACTATGAAATAACATATGGAATCATGTAGTAACCAAACAAGTGTTACATCAAAATATATTTTAGATTCTTGAAAGTAGCCTTGACAGCTTTACACTCTTGGCATTCTCAACCAGCTTCACCTGGAATACTTTTCCAACAGTCTTGAAGGAGTTCCCACATATGCTGAGCACTTGTTGGCTGCTTTTCCTTCAATCTGCGGTCCAACATCTCAATTGGGTTGAGGTCAGGTGATTGGGGAGGCTAGGTAAACTGATGCAGCACTCCATCACTCTGCTTCTTGGTCAAATGGCCCTTACACAGCCTGAAGATGTGTTGGGTCATTGTCCTGTTGAAAAACAAATGATAGTGGGACTAAGCGCAAACCAGATGGGATGGTGTATCACTGCAGAATGCTGTGGTAGCCATGCTGGTTATGTGTGCCTGGAATTCTATATAGATCACTGACAGTGCCACCAGCAAAACACCCCCACACCATCACACCTCCTCCATGCGTCACGGTGGGAGCCACATGCAGAGATCATTCGTTCACCTACTGTCTCACAAAGACACGGCGGTTGGAACCAAAAATGTCAAATTTGGACTCAGACCAAAGGACAGATTTCCACCGGTCTAATGTCCATTGCTCAGGTTTCTTGGCCCAAGCAAGTCTCTTCTTATTGGTGTCCTTTAGTAGTGGTTTCTTTGATGCAATTCAACCATGAAGGCCTGATTCACACAGTCTCCTCTGAACAGTTGATGTTGAGATGTGCCTGTTACTTGAACTCTGTGAAGCATTTATGTGGGATGCAATCTGAGATGCCGTTAACTAATGAATTTATCCCCTGCAGCAGAGGTAACTCTGGGTCTTCCTTTCCTGTAGCGGTCTTCATGAGAGCCAGTTGTGACTGCACTTGAAGAAACTTTCAAAGTTCTTGACATTTTCCAGATGAACTGACCTTCATGTCTTAAAGTAATGATGGACTGTCATTTCTCTTTGCTTATTTGAGCTGTTCTTGCCATAATATGGACTTGGTCTTTTACCAAATAGGGCTATCTTCTGAATACCGTCCCTACCTTGTCACAACTCAACTGATTGGCTCAAAAGCTTTAAGGAAAGAAATTCCACAAATTAACTTTTAAGAAGGTACACCTGTTAATTTAAATGCATTCCAGGTGATTACCTTTTGAAGCTGGTTGAGACAATACCAAGAGTGTGCAAAGCTGTCATCAAAGCAAAGGGGGGCTAATTTGAAGAACCTAAAATATATTTTGATTTGTTTAACACTTTTTTGGTTACTACATGATTCCATATGTGTTATTTCATAGTTGTGATGTCTTCACTATTATTCTACAATGTAGAATAATAGTAAAAATAAAGAAAAACCCTAGAATGAGTAGGTGTGTCCAAATTTTTGACTGGTACTGTACTGTATAATTGTCTGTCAGACTAGAGATTGGGAACCGTGTCAGCTCTATTCGTTCCATTTCTATCAGTTTCTTGAATGTTCAGAACGTTTCAGACCACTGAGTAGTGAATTCACCTAGTTGTAGTTGGTTAAACTTACATGTTGTTCCTGCTGCAGCCTTGTCCTTCCCCTCCAACAGATCCATGAAGTGTTGAGAAGCCTCTTCGTACTGGTCAGACAACCTGCAACAGGAGAGGTACAGTTGTAACTTGGGAAAGAAAAATACCTGTACACTGTTGAATGCTCCTGCAGTTTTATTGAGTGCAATATTTAGACCCAGAAGTCTTCGTCACGCTCGAGTTATAACTCCCATTTCAAGCTCTCTTGTCCATCAAGTCAATGCGAAACAGTGAAACCCCCACTTCTAAACATCCCAGTTGAACATCATGTTTATGCATGTATTGGACAAATGGTGTCATGTTCAAGTTCTCACCTGAGAACAAGTATGGCCGTGGCGGTCATGAAATTTTGAGGCTGGTGATTGGCACGCGAATAACTGCCGGTCTCACGGTAAATGACCGTTAATTAACAAACTCATTTAGCATCTCCTTGTTTCCAAGCATAGCCTACAAGCCACTGATGACAACCTTTGGAACATCTACAAGTCTAATAAATCCTTGTAATGTAGCCTACAGCGTCACAATAAATCCATAATTTATTTTAGACAGGTCAAAAGAAACATGTAGTCTATTTCAGAAGAACAGAATAGCATACTCCTGATCTGGCTATGCCATATGGCTGTGGACAACACTAGTTCATTTAGCAGGCAAGATTTGCTTAGAATTCTGTGGCATTATTTTATAGTATGAAGAATACAAGTGAATATAGCTGAATAAAATTGAAAGGATATTTTCTCCAATTGATTCGAGTGAGCACATGCATCTATTCTGTGTTGAGCGGTTAAAAAAGAAAAAAAGGTTAAAAAGGTTAAAAAAGGTCCTCCTACAGTATATGCTTCATTTAGAGTTATTTACGTAACAGTTGTGATACAAACCTTGGGCTATATGTTTTGATTTTTAATACATTCTAAGGCTCCACAATGCAAAAAAAAAAGTTGCATGAAAAAGGCATGACAAGCACTTAATAATGGCTCAAATTTCCCAGCGGCATTCCATTTGTGTGGCCATAATCCCCCCTAAAAAAATCCATGCCTTTTGCAGCCAGTGTGCGTTTGTGCTGAGTATAATAATTATAATTCCATTCCCCCGGCTGTGCTCCCTGAAGCACCTCTCACTCACATGGCTCTCTAACATATCTCAATTCTTATTAGCCAATGATCGGGTCCTTCTCACAGGCTACAAGTGAAGACATAACGGGGACGCAACTGCGCGCATCCTTTTCGAATTCCGAGGTGCATATTGAAGATGCTGGAAGAACTGTCCACATTTACTTTTCGGCAGCCAACAAGATGAGTAGGCCTAACAAACAATAGCCTATGCCAAAGCAAAAAAACCTAATGGTCACTCTGAAAGAGCTCTAGAGTTCCTTTGTGGAGATGGGAGAACCTTCCAGAAGGACAACCATCTCTGCAGCATTCAAACCATTATAGTAGAGCAGCCAGACGGAATCCACTCATCAGTAAAAGGCACATGACAGCCCACTTTAGGCCATGAGAAACAAGATTCTCTGGGCTGATGAAACCAAGATTGAACTCTTTGGCCTGAATGCCAAGCGTCAAGTCTAGAGGAAACCTGGCACCATCCCTACAGTGAAGCATGGTGGTGGCAGCGTCATGCTGTGGGGATGTTTATCATTGGCAGGGACTGGGAGACTAGCCAGGAACGAGGGAAAGATGAACAGATCAAAGTACAGAGAGATCATTGATGAAAACCTGCTCCAGAGCACTCAGGACCTCAGACTGAGGCAGGACAACGGCACTAAGCACACAGCCACGGAGTGGAGTGGCTTCGGGAAAAGTCTCTGAATGTCATTGAGTGGCCCAGCCAGAGCCCGGACTTGAACCTGATCGAACATCTCTGGAGAGACCTGAAATTAGCTGTGCACCGACGCTCCCCATCTAACCTGACTGAGCTTGAGAGAATCTGCAGAGAAGAATGGGAGAAACTCCCCAAATACAGGTGTGCCAAGCTTGTAGCGTCATACCCAAGAAGACGCCAGGCTGTAATTGCTGCCAAAGGCGCTTCAACAAAGTACTGAGTAAAGTCTCTGAATACATATGTACATTTGCTAACAGTTTTTGCTTTGTCATAATGGGGTATTGTGTGTAGATTGTATTTTTTTCAATCACCCATTTTAGAAATTATTTCACCTTTATTTAACCAGGTAGGCCAGCTGAGAACAAGTTCTCCTCTACAACTGCGACCTGACCAAGATAAAGCAAAGCAGTACGACAAAAACAACAGTTACACATGAGACGAACAAATGTACACTCAATAACACAAAATAAAAATCTATATACAGTCTGTGAAAATGCAGTAAGACTAGGGAGGTAAAGGCAATAAATAGGCCATAGTGTGAAACAATTACAATTTAGCATTAACACAGGAGTTATAGATATGCAGATGATGATGTGCAAGTAGAGATACTGGGGTGCAAAAGAGCAAAAAAAGAACAATATGGGGATGAGGTAGTTGTGTGGGCTATTTACAGGTGCAGTGATTGGTAAGCTGCTCTGACAGCTGATGAATAAAGTTAAAGAGGGAGATATAAAACATATAAGATATAAGGCCAAAGGAGCTTTGTTGGTTTTGGGGATGACCAGTGAAATATACCTGCTGAAGCGCATGCTACGGGTGGGTGTTGCTATGGTGACCAGTAAGCTGAGATAAGGTGGGGCTTTACCAAGCAAAGACTTATAGATGATCTGGAGCCAGTGGGTTTGGCAACGAATACAGTGATCGGTTGAAGAGCCTGCATTTAGTTTTACTTGCATTTAAGAGCAGTTGGAGGCCACGGAATGAGTGTTGTATGGCATTGAAGCTCGTTTGGAGGTTTGTTAACAGTGTCCAAAGACGGGCCAAATGTATACAGAATGGTGTCGTCTGCGTAGAGGTGGATCAGAGACTCACCAGCAGCAGAGTGACATCATTGATGTATACAGAGAAGAGAGTCGGCCCGGGAATTGAACCCTGTGGCACCCCATAAAGACTGCCAGAGGTCCAGACAACAGGCCCTCCAACTGAACACCCTGAACTCCGTCTGAGAAGTAGTTGGTGAACCAGGCGAGGCATTCATTTGAGAAACCAAGGCTATTGAGTCTGCCGATCAGAATGTGGTGATTGACAGAGTTGAAAGCCTTGGCCAGGTCAATGAAGACGGCTGCACAGTACGGTATTTAATCGATGGCGGTTATGAAATCGTTTAGATCCTTGAGTGTGGCCGAGGTGCATCCATGACCAGCTCGGAAATCAGATTGCATAGTGGAGAAGGTATGGTGGGATTCGAAAATGGTCAGTGATCTGTTTGTTAACTTGTCTTTTGAAGACTTTAGAAAGCCAGGGCAGGATGGATATAGGTTTAACAGTTTGGGTCTAGTGTCTCCCCCTTTGAAGAGGGGGATGACCGCGGTAGCTTTCCAATCTTTAGGGATCTGACGATACGAAAGAGAGGTTGAACAGGCTAGTAATAGGGGTTACAACAAATGCGGCGGATAATTTTAGAAAGGGAGGGTCCAGATTGTCTAGCCCAGCTAATTTGTAGGGGTCCAGATTTTGCAGCTCTTTCAGAACATCGGCTGTCTGGATTTGGGTGAAGGAGAAGCAGGAGGGAGGCTTGGGCGAGTTGCTGCGGAGGGTGCAGAGCTGTTGGCCGGGGTAGGGGTAGCCAGGTGGAAAGCATGGCCGGACGTAGAAAAATGCTTATTGAAATTCTCGATTATCGTGGATTTATCGGTGGTGACGGTGTTTCCTAGCCTCAGTGCAGTGGGGAGGAGGTGCTCTAATTCTCCATGGACTTTACAGTGTCCCAGTGTTCCCTTTTGGAATTGGTGCTACAGGATGCAAATTTCTGCTTGAAAAAGCTAGCATTAGCTTTCCTAACTGCCTGCCTGTGTATATTGGTTCCTGACTTCCCTGAAAAGACGCATATCGCGGGGGCTGTTCGATGCTAATGCAGTACGCCACAGGATGTTTTTGTGCTGGTCAAGGGCAGTCAGTGAACCAGGGGCTAGATCTGTTCTTAGTTCAACATTTCTTGAACGGGGCATGCTTATTTAAGATGGTGAGGAAAGCACTTTTAAAAGAACAACCAGGCATCCTCTACTGACGGGATGAGGTCAATATCCATCCACGATACCCGGGCTAGGTCGATTAGAAAGGCTGGCTCACAGAAGTGTTTTAGGGAGCGTTTGACTGTGATAAGGGGTGGTCGTTTGACCACGGACCCATAACGCACGCAGGCAATGAGGCAGTGATCGCTGAGATCTTGATTGAAGACAGCAGAGGTGTCCATGTTTACGGATTTAAGGTTGTACCTGGTAGGTTCCTTGATAATTTGTGTGAGATTGAGGGCATCTAGCTTAGATTGTAGGATGGCCGAGGTGTTTAGCATATCCCAGTTTAGGTCACCGAAAAGTACGAACTCTGAAGATAGATGGGGGGGCAATCAATATGGTGTCCAGGGCACAGCTGGGGGCTGAGGGGGGTCTATAACAAGCGGCAACAGTGAGATACTTATTTCTGGAAAGGTGGATTTTTAAAAGTAGAAGCTAAAACTGTTTGGGCATAGACCTGGATAGTAAGACAGAACTCTGCAGGCTCTCTCTGCAGTAGATTGCAACTCAGCCCCCTTTGACAGTTCTATCTTGACGGAAAATGTTGTAGCTGGGGATAAGAATAAGGCTGTAACATAACAAAATGTGAAAAAGTCAAGGGGTCTGAATACTTTCGGAACGCACTGTAAATAGCGAGGACGCTGAGCCACTTGTGTGGGTTGTAGACTCAGTCTCATGCTACCACTAGAGTGAAAGCACCGCCAGCATTCAAAAGTGACAAAAACATCAGCCAGGAAGCATAGGAACTGAGAAGTGATTTGTGGTCACCACCTGCAGAACCACTCCTTTATTGGGGATGTCTTGCTAATTGCCTATAATTTCCACCTGTTGTCTATTCCATTTGCACAACAGCATGTGAAATTTATTGTCAATCAGTGTTGCTTCCTAAGCGGACAGCTTGATTTCACAGAAGTGTGATTGACTTGGAGTTACATTGTGTTGTTTAAGTGGTCCCTTTATTTTTTTGAGCAGTGTATATACCTTTAGCTCAAAATCTGAACATTGTGTGTGCATGCGTTTTACTAACCTGGCGTTTTGGTCTCGTTCTGGCCCCACTAGTTTGTAAAGCTCATCCAGGTTGGTGAGCTCTGAGTCTGTGAGGAGTGAGGGTGTGCCTCCCCCGGCAGCCCCCTGTCTCAACTCCTGCCTTACACTGTCCTCTCCCAGCCTGTCCAGGAGGAACTGGAGCTCCAGCACAGTCTTCAGTCTTTTCTGCTCAGCCTCCTCTCTCTGGAGCTGCTCCCGCCGCACTGCCTTCTTCACTGCCTTCTGGATCTACAGAGACAGAAGAGACGAGACCAGGGAGTCAGAATCAAACAATGCAGGACCTCTCGGTTGCGTTTCATGCCAGGTCACCAGGAAGCCGTTTCCTCCCATCCGCCTTTGTTCACCCACATTCACAGATTTGATAGGACTAGTTACGTGAAAGCAATATGGGAGAAACTAGGTGGAGCTATACTGCTTACACCTAGTTGTTTCACATCCATGAAGGAGGAGAGAGCATCCTCCCGGAACGAAACGCAACCCGGGCGTTGGCCACTTTAATGCAAACAGGGATGACACCACAGAGGGGGACCCAAATCAGTCACATTCCTACAGACAAGGACACATTGCATTAGATACTCTTACATCTTGCCCCAGTGCGAGGAAGCTCTTCTGTAGCTCTCTGGCAAACTCCAGATTATTAGTCACTTCCTGATACTTGGTCAGGGCATCCTGCAGAGATAACAGAGCAAGAGGAAACTGGTTTACATTAGCAGAATCTTATCCAGAGCGACTAACAGTCAGTGCATTCATCTTAAGATATCTAGGTGGGACAAACACATATCAGTCATAGTAAGTACATTTTTCCTCAATAGTAGCTATCAGCAAAGTCAGAGCTAGTAAGGGGGAAACAAGTATTAGTTCACAAAAGCTTTTTTGGGGGGGTGGAGGGAGTGTATGAGGGGCTGCTGTGGGATTATATTAGATACACGTTGAAGAAGTACACTACCGTTCAAAAGTTTGGGGTCACTTAGAAATTCCCTTGTTTTTGAAAGAAAAGCACATTTATTGCCCGTGAAATAGAGAGTAGACATTGTTAATGTTGTAAATGACTATTGTTGCTGGAAACTACAGATTTGTTATGGAATATCTACATAGGTGTACAGAGGCCCATTTTCAGCAACCATCCCTCCTGTGTTCCAATGGCACATTGTGTTAGCTAATCCAAAATGATAATTTTGAAAGGCTAATTGATCATTAGAAAACCATTTTGCAATTACGTTAGCACAGCTGAAAACTGTTGTCATGATTAAAGAAGCAATTAAACTGGTCTTCTTTAGACTAGTTGAGTATCTGGAGCATCAGCATTTGTGGGTTCGATTACAGGCTCAAAATGTCAAGAAACAAAGACCTTTCTTCTAAAACTCAAGTCTATTCTTGTTCTGAGAAATGGCAATTCCGTGCGAGAAATTGCCAAGAAACTGAAGATCTCGTACAACGCTGTGTAGTACTCCCTTCACAGAACAGCGCAAACTGGCTCTAACCAAAATAGAAAGAGGAGTGGGAGGCCCCAGTAAACAACTGAGCAAGAAGACAAGTACATTAGAGTGTCTAGTTTGAGAAACAGAAACCTCACAAGTCGTCAACTGGCAGCTTCATTAAATAGTACCCGCAAACCACCAGTCTCAACAGTGAAGAGGCGACTCCGGGATGCTGGCCTTCTGGCCTTCTAGGTTGCTGATAATGCGGTTAATGGGCCTAAAAAATTATTATTTTTTTTTTTTAAATCAGCCGTTTCCAGCTATAATAGTAATTTACAACACGAACAATGTCTGCACTGTATTTCTGATCAATTTGATGTTATTTTAAATGGACAAAAAATTTGCTTTTCTGATGAGCGCAATGTAATGGAAAGCTTGCTTCCACAAACCAAAAATGACAGATCAGTGACTACTTCAAGGAAGTAGTCAGATCAGACTATATAGGACTCATGTACAGTGTACGTTGTTGACCCACCAGCTGGTCCTGGTTGAGACGCTCCCCTTTATTTTTCTTGGCTTGATAATCATCCAGCTTGCCCTGTGACACAGAGGTCAGGATTTACATACATTCATTAGAGGTGATGATCCAAATAGAGGATGATAGCATAATAACAATTAACACATTCTCTATAGTAAAATCTCTCATCCAGAGTGAAGCAGATGCCGTCACCTGACCAGTGAGATTTTTGTCATTGAAAATGTTTGTTTATGTCCAAAATACAAAAACCTGCAACAGATATTCTACGGTAACCTTGTGCCTAGGCTAAAATTACTAATTTTTTAGGAACTCTCTACACTAACAAAAATGACAGAGGATTACTGCAAGTACTGACCACATATCAACGTGGTTGTTGATACCTCTGAGCAATGGCAATACATCTCAACATACACAAGTGTGCCTGACTTTTTGGGCAACCCAACCAAATTCACATAGAAATTTCTCCATCTCATTGAAAGGAAGTCTAAGAAGCGTTAGATCTAGATCATAAAAGGAGACTTCCTTTTTTAAAGTCTTTTACTTTCAGTTTTGCACACCACATCAAACAGCTGAAAATGCTATATTTTTAATTGGCACGGTTTAGGTTGCAATGATTCTCTACATTGCTTGTTTTGTCACACAAACTGAAATTAGGCGAACTTAGTGACCAAGAAATGGCTGCGCGATTACTGCAAAGTGGAACTAATGGGCAGTTCCTTCAGAGAAGCTTTGGCAAACATCACAAGTGTAACACTAACTCTAGCTTGGCAATTTGAGTAAAGAGTCACTCAATCATGTCCAGTCAATTGAATTTACCACAGGTGAACTCCAACCAAGTCGTAGAACCATCTCAAGGATGATCAATGGAAACAGGATGCACCTAAGACCAATTTGCAAAGGGTCTGAATACTTATGTAAATAAGGATTTTTTTTTTTTATGTAAAAAAAAAATATATACATTTGCACACATTTCTAAAAAACAGTTTTCGCTTTGTCTTTATTGTGTGTAGATTGATGAGGGAAAAGATACATTTTAGAATAAGGCTGTAACGTAACAAAATGTTAAAAAAAGGTTAGGGGTATGTATACTTTCCCAATGCACTGTGGTTTGTATGGGTCTACAAACTCATCCAAATAAGGCATATTATTAATTGACCATCTGCCTAATGTGCTTTCTAGCTCATTTTGAGGAAGATGAGCTGATGGTGCAACTAAGCAGTGAAAGCAAAAGCAAGATGCAGTGTCCGCAGTTCTGGTTGACTTGAGACAGCAGTGTGTCCATTTTAGAGCCATCTCCTCCCTCTCTAAGTATCCTCTCCTCTTTCCCCCTCCATACAAAGTTTGAAAAAATTGCATTGATTGATCTTCTAAGTCTGAGAGGAGACATATCTGTCATTATCCTGACCAGCACAATGACGTTGGCACTGAAAACAGTGCAGCACTAGCACACACTATTGATCAATTGAATAGAGTACAATACATCTTAAAATTGTAATTGTTTTTGCGGTCTGTTCTGCCCTTTTAACTTCCGAGTTCCCCCGACACAAGGGGTGATAAAAGCAACAGGGTTAGTCGCAGCACTCCTGAAGTAGGTTAGGTGCGTTGTTCAAAGGCACAATGGCAGTAAGAGGCACCTGAGTTTGAGGTATCAATAGAAGCAAACTAACTATTACGCCAACACCCTCAGGAGTCACTTTCACGCCACACATTTGTGAAGGTTTCATTCCACAAAAATAAAAGGAGACACCTTTTTCTTCTCCATGTTGCGGACCTTCTTATCGATGACGCCAAGGACCTGCTTCATGGCCTCGGTCTGGGCCCCAGAGGACTGCCCTCCACCCAGGGTGATCTGTCCAGGAATGGGTCCCACGTCCGGGCTGGCCGACTGCACTGTCCTGTTGCCATTCATTGCTGCGGGCATCTGAATGAAAAGAGAGACGAATATCATAAAGTTAGTTATGAGGTAACGACAAGGAACAATTTCTGGCTATATCACCAAGGGGCAGTTTCCTGGATACTCCATTGAGCTTGCTTTTTGGTCCAGGACATCACCCCCAAGTGCATCATTTAATCTAACTAAATAATTGCTGGTGTAGCTAGCCAACTTTCAATTGTGGTTGAGCGAAAGGAAGCCCATCTGTGTGACATAAACGGTAACATGACTGGTGACGCAACGCAACGCACTTCCACGTCGTCTCTGTCCTGCTGTACAGTTTGTTGCTACTTAGCTACCTGCCAAACTTTTTTGCTTTTTACTCTTAACTATTTAAATTATATTTAACAAGTCGACCAGGGTCTTAGTTTTGTCCATGCACTACCTTTTTGTATTACATTTTCTCACCCCCGACACTGTATCTGGACATAGATCTGCAAGACCTCCTCCTCCACCTAAAAAAAAGAAAGCTAAGTAACATAAAGAACTCTTAATATACAGGAGAACTATGGTCTTATGGTGAGGGTAGCTGGGTTGCAAGCTCAGCTTCAGACGCAATCGCAATTTAAGTATAGGAAAGGATGATACAGCGTCTGTGTCATCAGTTAATACAGGTAGTATTGTTAAACCCCTGCACAGTCCCTGCAGCCAAACTATTTTCTCATGGCTTCTGGAAAGAAAGGCTTTTGGCATGCTCAACTGGTGTTCATTCAGCCAACAGAAACGTTCAACCGGTTTTCCGCACTAAGCATTAGCTCTGACAAATTGAAAACCCTATTCATTGGCGACTCCATTACCTGCAATATTAGATTAAAAATAATCACCCAGCAATCCATTGTTTACCAGGGGGGCTACTGATGTAAAGGCTCATCTGAAGATGGTGCTGGCTGAGGCTAGAACTGTTGAGTGTAGATACTATATAGGGAAATTGTTATCCACGTCAGCACCAACAATGATGGGAAAATAGTCAGAAGTTCCCAAGCAACTTACAGCAGACTCGCACAACTCAATCACTGGTTGAAAACTGTTTTCTACCCCTCCCAAAAGTTTGAATTTGTAGGTAACTGGCCCTCTTTCTGGGACTCCCCCACAAACAGGACCAAGCCTGGCCTGTTGAGGAGTGACGGACTCCATCCTAGCTGGAGGGGTGCTCTCATCTTATGAACATAGACCGGGCTCTAACTCCTCTAGCTCCACAATGCAGCCTGCCTGGTTAGTGGAGTCTCCCAATAGCATAGACAGTGTAGTCCGCTAGCTTTCCCATCGAGAACGTACCTGTGCCTCAATCTTGGTCGGGCAAATCTAAACATGGTAGTGTTCGCCTTAGCAATATCACTGAAATAAATACCTACTCTATTTCTGTCATTATTGAAAGAGATTGTGATAATATCTCACATCTCAAAATAGGACTACTTAATGTTAGATCCCTCACTTCTAAGGCAATCATAGTGAATAAACTAAATAACCAATCATAACCGCGACGTGATTTGGCCTGACTGAAACATGGCTCAAGCCTGATGAAATTACTGTGTTAAATGAGGCTTCTCCTCCTGGTTACACTAGTGACCAGATCCCCCGCGCATCCCGCAAAGCCTAACATTTTTGTATTTTGTCATGAATACTATGCAGCCTACTCAATCACTTTTTATAGCTACTGTTTACAGGCCTCCTGGGCCGTATACAGCATTCCTCACTGAGTTCCTATGGTACCTTGTAGTCATGGCAGATAATTCACATTTTCCGCTTTCGGAGCCATTGTTGACTTGGCGGGTTTTGTCAAACACGTCCCTGAACCTAAGCAAAGCCACAGTCATACCCTGTATCTAGTTTTGACCCGTAGAATAAATATTGTGGATCTAATTTTTTTCTTTATAATCCTGGACTAAATCGTACCATCATCTTATTACATTTGCAATCTCAACAAATAAACTGCTCAGACCCCAACTAAGGATTATCAAAAGACACGCTATAGATTTTGAGGCAACCCAAAGAGCCCTAGATGCCCGTCCAGACTCCCTGCACCTACCCAAGGACGTCGGAGTACAAAAATCAGTTAACCACCTGAGGATCTTAATTTAACCTTGAAGAAATTAGCTCCCTGGTACACAAAAATAACTGAGCCCTGAAGCAAGCTTCCAGAAAATTGGACCGGAAATGGCATTCAACCAAACTGGAAGTCTTACGACTAGCTTGAAAAGACAGTACCGTGCAATATCAAAGAGCCCTCACTGCTGCTCAATCAGCCTACTTTTCCAACCTAATTGAGAATAAACTGTCCAAAAATGTGTTTTTGATACGGTCACAAAGCTAACTAAAAAGCAGCATTCTCCAAGAGAGGATGGCCTTCTTAAATCCTGTATTTCTCGACACATCCATGAAAATAGTCATGGCCTCTAAACCTTGCAGCTGCTTACTGGACCATATTCCAACTAAACTACTGAAAGAGTTACTTCCTGTTCTTGGCCCTCCTATATTGAACATAAATAAAAACGTCTCCATATCCTCCGGATGTGTACTAAAAGCACTAAAAATGGCAGTAATAAATCCTCTCCTAAAAAATAAATAAATACAATCGGCATCTCTCGAATCTCCAATTCCTCTCAAACATTTTAGAAAAAGCAATTAGGCAGCAACTCAATGCTTTCCTGAAGACAAATAATATATATGAAATGCAGCAGTCTGGTTTTAGACCCCATCATAGTACTGAGACGACACTCATGCAGGTGGTAAATGACCATTGAAAAACATCAGACCCAGATCTGTCCTCGTGCTCCTAGACCTTAGCGCCGCTTTGACAACATCAATCACCACATTCTTTTGGAGAGATAGGAAACCCTAATTGGTCTACATGGACAAGTCCTTGCCTGGTTTAGATCTTATCTTTCAGAAAGATATCGGTTTGTCTCTGTGGAGGGTTTGTCCCCTGACAAATCAATGGTAAGTCCGGTGTTCCTCAAGGTCCCATTTTAGGACCACTATTGTTTTCCCTACATATTCTACCTCTTGGTGATGTCATTCAGAAACACAATGTCAACTTCCACTGCTATGCGGACAACACACAAGCTATACATTGATGAAACATGGTGAAGCCCCAAAATTGCCTACCCTGGAAGCCTGTGTTTCAGACATAAGGAAGTGGATGGCATAAATGTTTTTACTTTTAAACTCGGACAAAACAGAGATGCTTCTTCTAGATCCCAAGAAACAGCGAGATCTGCTGTTTGATCTGACAATTCATCTTGACGGTTGCATAGTCATCTCAAATAAACCTTGACCTCAGCGTTACTCTGGACACTGATTTCTCTTGACGAACATCTCAAGAATATTTAAAGGGCAGCTTTATTTCATCTTTGTAACATTGCAAAAATCAGACACCGTTTGTCCAAATATGATGCAGAAAAGCTAATCCATGCTTTTGTCACTTCTAGATTAGACAGCTACAATGCTCTACTCTCAAGCTACCCGGAAAAAGCAATAAATCAACTTCAATTAGTGCTAAATCTTGACTAGAACCTCGCTACACTGTCTTCCATTTAACGCTAAGACTGATTAAGGTTTTTCTACTACCCTACAAAGCCTTACATGGACTTGCTCCTACCTCTCTCCAATTTGGTTCTGCCGTACAGACCTACACGTACGTACGCTACGATCACAAGACGTAGGCCTCTTTATTGTCCCTAGAATTTCTAAGCAAACCGCTGGGGGCAGGGCCTTCCTATAGAGCAGAATCATTTTTATGGACTGCACTGCCTATCCATGTGAGAGACGCACATTCGGTCTCGACTTTCAATTCTTTACTGAAGACTCATCTCTTCAGTAGGTCCTATGATTGTGTGTAGCCTGGCCCAGGGGTGCAAAGGTGAACAGCAAGGCACTGGAGTGATGAACCACCCTTGCTGTCTCTGCCTGGCCGGCTCCCCTCTCGCCACTGGGATTCTCTGCCTCTGACGGGGGCTGAGTCACTGGCTTACTAGTGCTCTTCCATGCTGTGCCAGGCTTTTTTCCGCTATAATCAACTTGAGTGGGTTGAGTCACTGACGTAATCTTCCTGTTCGGTTTTGCATCCCCTCTGGCTTTTTCAGTGGAGATCTTTGAGGGCTATACTCAGCTTTGTCTAAGGGTAATACATTGGTGATCTGTTGATATCGAACTAGTGGTGTGGGATTATATCCTGCCTGGTTGGCCCTGTCCGGGGGTATCGTCAGCCAGGGCCACAGTGTGAACTTAAGTAGGCTCCCTCTAATTCTCCCATCTCTCCCTCTCTGAGGACCTGAGCCCTAGGACCATGCATCAGGACTACCTGGCCTGATGACTCCTGGCTGACCCCAGTCCACCTTGCCATGTTGCTGCTCCAGTTTTAACTGTTCTGTCTGCGGCTATGGAACCCTGACCAGTTCACAGGACGTGCTACCTTGTCCAGGACATGCTGTTTTCCAACCCTCTCTCGCACCTGCGGTCTGAACGTTTAAAACATCTTGAAGAACAGTCTGGCTTTAATGGCAATATAGTCTTATCTCCACCCAACACAGCCAGAAGAGCACTGGCCACCCCTCAAAGCCTGTTCCTCTCTAGGTTCCTGCCATTCTAGAGAGTTTTTCCTAGCCACCGTGCTTCTACATCTGCATTGCTTGTTGTTTGGTGTTTTTAGGCTGAGTTTCTAGACACTTTATGACATCTGCTGATGTAAAAGGGGCTTTATAAATATATTTGATTTAATGTGGTGCACATTTTATATAGCCTTTGAGTATAATGGGCAACGTGGTGTTATATTAGTCTGAGGGCCTACGAAGGTACCAAGTGAAGTGCGCAATGTTTTGGGTCAGGCTCGGTTGTTAGCTAGCTAGCTTCATCAACACACCATGAATAATCGAACCGAGTTAGTTAGTTACATGGTCCACACTTGATTCAACAGATTAAGTGTTGCCAGCCGCGCCAACCGAACTATTTAAATAGCTCATGAATTTGCTAACCAGGTTCAAAAACATAAGTTAACAAACTAACGTTAAGTAACACGGGCAGCTGAATCTTACCGAGATGCCAGATAACATTCGTCTATCATCGCATAAAGCCTGCAACGTTAGAAGATTTTCAACCAGGCAGCACACCGCGGATGCAGATGGCCCAGATAGCTAACTAACATTTGCTAAATCAAATGACCAAATATAATACATTTAGATTATTCAATGGAGATATAGCAAGCTGCCAGAGAGGGTAACTCTGACACTGGCCAATGATAACTCACTTAGCATAGTTGTGCCCCCTTGTCTAGCTAATGTGTTCATTTAGCTAGCTATACAATTTGCATACCTTTATGCTCTATGTATCCACAAGAAAGCTTGTTCACCAGAGAAATTGAATATCCAAGGTGTTTTTATCGTGTTGCTTTATTTTCTCTTTCAATACCGTGGGATCCGCCCAGCCGGTCTCACCGACAACTGAGACGGTTTGATCAAATATTTTTTGAACTAACCCAAGATAGACCAGCCTGTCGTTTCCAATGGAGCAAATGAATCATAGTGGGCAGAACAAGCAAGGAGGTGGGAAGAGCCAGGCACGGGCTAGTGAGATCTTATTGGTGCGTTCTATCATGTATTTGCTTATTTCGGTTAGCGAACGCCTACTTTGTTAAGTGTGCGTGTGCAGTAATTCAATTCACCCTTGCACCCCTTCTAAACAGCGCATTTTTTTTGAAACTTTTGCAAAGGGTAAATTCTACAAAACGCAGTCCACTCTGTTTATTAAAGATTTTAGTTTTGTAAAAAATAAACTGCTTGGAGATCAAATGTTTAATCGATGAGAAAATTAACAGAATGTCGTTCAAGATCCATCTCGCTCCATCTTCTCCCGACTGCCGGCCACTGGGCTTCCTCTCATCACCATATTTGGTAGTGAGTGGAAACGCCACCGGATGCTTCACCTTCATATGTCCGATAAAATATCTGGCTCATTATGGTTTGATTGGTGAAGGAACTCTTTATAAAGAAGGTCCTTTTTCGGCTGTCTAAAATATGCCAGACTGATCAAACCAAACAAACACACACGGGATGAAAAACAATTTTGTTTCGCCTTTTCTAAGAGTTCATGGTAAAATACAAACTGTAGACTCGTATGTTGATGAAATATTAACATTTGCAAAACAGATTATATATTTCTTGGATGGGCATAAATACGCATAGCCAATCTTTGCAAAATCACTTGTATTGATTTGTTCAAGGCGTGGGCGTTGTAGATTTCTTGCTTTCTTGCACTGATTTTGTGTTTAATCAATGCATTGATTTAGGTTCAAATTTTGCAGTGATGAGGAGCTCTATCAATGTATTTACTGTACATCAGTAGGGGGCAGTAAAGTGCCATGTAAATTAACGGTACTGTATGCATAATTACTAGGTTTATTTGACTGTAACAGATTTTTATTTTAACCTTTGTTTAACTAGGCAAGTTAAGAACAAATTCTTATTTACAATGATGGCCTACCCCAGCTGAACCCTCCACTAACACAGATGATGCTGAGCCAATTGTGTGCCGCCCTATCACGGCCGGTTGTGATACAGCCCAGAATCGATCCCGGGTCTGCCTCTAGCACTGTGATGCAGTGCCTTAGGCCGCTTTGACACTGTCTAAGCACATCAATTATTTACCAGTTGACGTGATCTTTTTTCATTGTGCACTTTGATGGCAGACTTAAGGAACCTCAGGCTCATATATACACCACCTGCATAAATAGCCAGCCTATTTACTTGTCCACCTGGCAAGAAATCAAATTAGGGATGATAATATATAGGCCTACTACAAGGGCTTGCCTACTTTTCTAATAATCAACCAGATATGAAATGTTACATTTGTTCATATTTGGCTATTCCTTTGATTACCAGGCCTTTCCTCCATTGGTTTGTTGATTCAACATCAGAGGATGGATGATTTGGATATAATTCCTCACCTTTTTCATGTCCCCAATGTAGGCCTACCAGAGAACCTTCTTTAAATCTATACATCAACCACTTGAGTAAGTACACTATTCCTCTCTATTCTGTCTCTTCTCCATTATTCCTATGAGAATCACCTCTCCCCTTAAATCCACCCTGACTTGATTGTTGTTATTTTAGATTACAGAGTAAACTATCAGAGCAAACTAACTAGGTTTCTTTAAAAAATTGAAATCAGTCTGTTTGGCATCCTGAATGCAAGTAAAACTAAGTGCATTCTCTTCAACCGATCGCTGCCCTCACCTGCCCGCCCGTCTAGCATCACTACTCTGGACGGTTCTGACTTAGAATACTATACAACTATACATACCTAGGTGTCTCGTTAGACTGTAAACTCTCCTTTCAGACTCACATTAAGCATCTCCAATCCAAAATTAAATCTAGAATCGGCTTCCTATTTCACAACAAAGCATTCTTCACTCATGCTGCCAAACACCCTCGTAAAACTGACTATCCTACCGATCCTTGACTTCGACGATGTCATTTACAAAATAGCCTCCAACACTACTCAGCAAATAGGATGCAGTCTATCACAGTGCCATCCGTTTTGTCACCAAAGCCCCATATACTACCCACCACTGCGACCTGTATGCTCTCGTTGGCTGGTCACCGCTACATATTCGTCGCCAAACCCACGGGCTCCAGGTAATCTTTAAGTCTTTGCTAGGTAAAGCCCCGCTTTATCTCAGCTCACTGGTCACCATCGCAACACCCACCCGTAGCACGTGCTCCAGCAGGTATATTGCACTGGTCATCCCAAAAGCCAATTTCTCCTTTGGCCGCCTTTCCTTACAGTTTTTTTATTTATTTTTTAAATGCTCTTTTGCACCCCAGTATCTCTACTTGCACATTCATCTTCTGCACATTTATCACTCCAGTGTTTAATTGCTCAATTGTAATTACTTCACCATTACGGCCTATTTATTGCCTTACCTCCCTAATCTTACCTAATTTGCACACACTGTATATAGACTTTTCTATTGTGTTATTGACGGTACGTTTGTTTATTCCATGTGTAACTCTGTGTTGTTGTTTATCTCTCACTGCTTTGCTGATCTTGGCCAGGTTGCAGTTGTAAATGAGAATTTGTTCTCAACTGGCCTACCTGGTTAAATAAAGGTAAAATAAAAAGATATACAGGAAGCAGTTAACATTGCCGCCATGCTCTTTGATTGCACTGGCTAATTGAAAGGCTGTTTTCTTTTAGGGATAATACTGATTATGGGAGGATGCCTAAGGGAAGAAAAACTCCCTTTGAATGAGTGCCTTATTTCCTTTCTGCACCCTGCTGTGTTTCAGTTAGACAGCAGGGCTGTCTTGTTTTCAAAATTACTTTAGAAAGGCCTGGGTAATGCCCATTAAGGCAAGCAATAAGGACAATGTGTTTTTTATTGTACAAGTTCAGGTAGTCCCTTCCTGTTTCATACCGATTTCTTCCTTTTGATGCCTAATGAGCACGACCCTTGCTAAAGCTCTGACCTTTGTGAAGCCATCAACTCGATTCTTCTCTCCAGTCTCTTCTCTAAAAGTTCACCATAGTAGCCTAATAATGCATTATGAATCATATTGGTGTTTTAAGAGAGGTGAACTGAACTTCAGAAGGGGTTCAGGCTTTGAATATGGAGCCAATAATGATTTTGCATCAGATTATAGACAGAAAGCAGTAGCCTGGCTATTGCTGTTCCAGAGTTTGCAGTTATCACAGAGTCAATGGTGAACAGAGCACTCTACCTTGTTACAGGAAATAGGCCTTTCTGTGTGTGTGTGTGTGTGTGTGTGTGTTTAGACAATCTGTGATCACCACTTTGTCTTGCCAGTAGAATATTTTTTTTAATTCGTAGAAAACCACGGCATACTGGGCAACAAACATCTTTAGGGGTGTTACAAAGTGCTGTATAAACATATTGTTACCAGAGACGAGTGCTGACAAAGTCAACTTTAACCTAATTCTCAATATTAAGGATCTTATTTTCACCAGTTTCTTATAGCATGAGTGGATTATAATTAATGGACATTTTTGTACGGGTTGATAGATTTTTAGTTAAGGCAAGTCTGACATTTGAAAGTGAATACACTACAAGTTTGCATTTCCTTCTGTCTTTGGACCAGCTAAGTGTCTTGTATACAGAAATGTGTGTTCTTCTGACAAAGGGTTGACAATGTGACAGTAAAGCACCATATGAGAGAGCACAGCATGCCAGTGATGTCGTTACACTATCTGACATGACAGTCGCTAGAGTGCAGTGTGAGTGTGACACAGCTGTGGTGTACCCACTATGGCAGACAATAATCCAGGATTCTGTCTGATTTCCCCCGTAGCTCTGGAGCAGGGCAGGGGTCCATATGACAGAGCACACCATGACGACGGTAGCTTTACCCTGTCTGACATGACAGAGGTGTGGTATGTCATTGGCGTGCCCACTGTGACATTAGTAGGTCTCTGGTGATTTCACAGGCAGCTCTGCAGCAGAACAAGAGGGCAGGGGTTACAGATTTTCTACAGGAAAAGGATTAGGACAGGATTCCCGCTGGGTTACGGGAGCCAGGAGCCAAGATTCCTGCTACATCTGGACCATTTCCTTCAGCCTCCAGGGGTCTCCAGAGTTCCACATGGGCCTCCACACTGGGACTACCTCGTGCCAAATAACCCTCCTAAATCAGCCCTTGTCTCCCCCTGTCCACCTCTTCTGCACAATCTACTTCAGTCTTTGGGGAGACAAGGTAACCAAGTCTGACACACTCATAACTCTAGAGCAGATGTTCAACCTTTTTTGATCTAATCATGTTGCTATTCTTGAAATACCCCCTCTTTTGCAAACCCCTCTTTTGAAACCATATATCATTAGCTGGGCCGGCTGCAGGAATAAGTGGTCCCTGGGGTCTCAACTTACTGTTGAAAGTTAGAATAGTAGAATACACAAGGTGCAAGTTTGCATCAGCAGTTTCTCTTGTTTTGTCAGTCACTGTCAGTTACTCAATTAGCCATGTCAGCAAACAATTTTTAGAGTGGTAAATTAGTCTAGCCAGTTATCTAAACTTGGGGCACATGCACAGGGCCCCCCCATTGATTTTGTTAGTCATTTTCACTCAGATATCATTATCATGTCATACATAAGTCATTGAAAAATTCCCGAAAATGTGCTTTAAAATTGAAATAATTTATTTTCACCCCATGGCAAAATGGGTAGAATTGCAGGAAATTAGTTTTAAAACTGAAAAAGTTGTGTCTGTCAAATGGCAAAATTAGTAGTATTGCATGAAATGTGTTATAAAATGTAAAAAAAAAAATTCTTTAAAGTTTCGCTTTTAAGGGAGTGGCTCCCAATCCATAACCGGATCTTTTATTTCAAAGGATCGGTATCCGTGAGGGTGCAAATTCTCTATGGAATTTGGGATTTAGGATCGGATTACATACATACCAGTAGTTAAATCAGAGTTAATGCCAAAAATATGATATTCACAATGTCAAATAGTTTTATGTAAAACCACACTTTCTGCACTGTTATTCAAATAATTCATTTTATTTAGAGAGCGGTCAACATATACACAATTGTTACCGAATAAAAGTGGGTGAGGCCATGCTTTTTAATTTTCAGTCAGGAGGAGGGTTTAAAGTTGTTTAATTTACTCCAGCCCTTACAAAAAAATATTTCAGTTTTGAAACTGCAGTAAAAGTGCAGTAACTGCAGTCGACTGTGGTATTTTGGACGCAGTAACGGCAGAATAACTGCAGAATCTTCAGCAGCAGGGACCATCCTCCTCGACTTCAACTTCTTCTCCCTCACATCCTACAAGAAGTGAGGGATGTTGCCTTCAAGGTTGGGGTGGGCACCATTTTCCTCACGCTCACAGTCCAGAAGGTTTGGGGGCAGATATTCCTTGTCACTATCAGATTGATCCGACTCACTCTCATACACAGATTCTTCATCAGAATGACTAAATAGTTACCCTATCTCCTCATCAGTGAGGCGTTTCCTTTTGAAATCAGACATCATCTCTATACTCAATGGCTATCAGCGTGTGTCAAGTGTTCCGTTTTTCTGTCAGGACTGACTTTGATTGTAACTATGGTTACTCTGGGTTGCTAGCTCAGACACCCTTTCCAGGAGTTTTATTTTTTAATCAGTTTATAAACTTCTCATGTGTTTTTCCCCCATTTATTGATAAATCCCCATCATAATAATATTTCCTCCATCATACCACCCACGATACCTTCTCCCATTTTCACCCCCCATGCACCTGAAAACCCATCATCATGTCCATTTGGCGATGTGTTTTCACTGTTGAATCATATTGCAAATGCACAGTGCATTTTCAATGGGCATTTACCATCACGAATTTGTCATGCTCAAAAATTCTGAAGAAATGCAAAATTGACTGGCCTGATGAACTCGGGATGGCCGGGCAGTGATAGTGGTTCCTCTCCATCGCTCGTTGGTGTTGATTTCAGAATGTCATTTTGGTGCTGGGACCCCACTCCTAAACATATTGCAAATGGACAAAAGTCAGCCAGCAAGTCACCGTCCATCAGTCAATAGATGTCATTCTGACACCAAACTGACACCACACCCACTTTTTCCAACTCGTTTAGAAGCCAACTATCACATATTTCAGAGCAGGCCCAAAATTCACAGCGCCTTCTATTCAAACCATAATAAAAACACGTAGTTACGTTCTAGCTGTGGGTCCAGTTCTGACATTATGTGTAGGCCTGGCTGAGGCGACCCCGAATCCCAAGTTTCGGCTCGATAGGTCATTCGGTGCCCGAGCAAGACCTTAATTGGTGCTGAAAATCCACTTTTATCCATGCCTTGCTACGGGGACCTTAAATGAGCTATCGGACAGAAACGTTGGGGTCCGTCTCTATGGGCCGAGCCGGTTTCAATGGACCTAGTCTTGCGACTCTGGGACTTTTCTAAATGTCGTCATTTTCGTAATGGTCAAAATTAATTGAAGTCATTGCAAATGTACGAGGCTGTTTCTCGGTCAAGGAACCTTCTAGAGCCATATAACTCACCACGCACTTTCGACCTGAGCTGTAGAACAGGTTTCTAAAGTTTCAGAACTCTCGGTCTGACGGTTCTTTAATAGTTTGAACAAAGGTAACTATTGCAGGCTCTGTCTCTACACACCACACTGTGTCCCTCCGTCCAAGCTGTGTGTGTGAGTTTTTCTTGGAAATTTTATGGGAGACATGACTGATTTACAGTTCATGAGGGTTGTCTAATCACACATATGAAGTTTTGGAAAGATCAGACTTTTTTAACCCTTCTAAACAGCCCCTATGACGCCAATTATGGCACTTCCAGTTGGCACAGGAAGCTAAAAGTAAACACATATCCTCATTGGGGTATGCTTTTACAGAATCCTGAGTTAAGTCTTTACGTTAAGAAGTGACTGATTTACACAGGGTTGAAGGCACTATTTCTCACAAACTGCAGGTTGGGTATGGCAAGACACTTAAGGTGATTTTAACCACTTCCGGTTGCTCCAGTTAGCTTAGAATCAACACAGGTAGACCTCATAGTGGCCTGATGGATTGTCATGGAAGACAGGTTCATAAGACATTCATAACCCACATAGGCTTCAGGTTGAAATTAGGGGTGCAGGCAATGTATTCCTATGGGGAGACAAGTCATTGAAAATGATTTGATGTAAACAACAACTTTTTAACTGTTAAGGGTTAATGCCACACGGTCAAGGTTAGGCTTGCACAGATCGGGAGGACCTCAGGAACGTTCCTGAGGTCAAATTGTGCTTCTAACCCTAACTGTTCTCCCGCTGTCACCCAAAAGCACCTGCAATTTAGGACCAGGCTTCATTATGAGCTCAGACCGAGCAAGCTATGGTCAAGCGGGGCATCTCGTTGAACTCGGCACAGCCTAAAGACTTTGGTAATGCCATTGCAGGCTCTGAGTGTCTTTAAGCACCGCACTTTGTCACTCCATTCTTGCTGTGTGTGTGTGAGAGAGCTTTTCTTTGACATCTGTTGGGAGAAATGACTGATTTACAGTTCATGAGGGTTGCCTAATAACACATATGAAGTTTTGAAAAGATCAGACCTTTTTAACCCTTCGAAACAGCACCTATGACACCATTTTAAGGCACTTCCGGTTTACACAGGAAGCTGAAAGTGAACACATATCCTCCTTTGGGTAAGCACTTATAGAATATTGAGTTTTAAGTCTATGTTAAAGAACTGACTTATTTACAGAGGGTTGAATGAGTGTGTGTTATTTCTGAAAATCACAGAAATCTCGCAGTACTCGGAAACACAATTCAAAAAGATTTGTCTGAACACGCTGCAACTGGATCTGTAACTTCTTTTTTAAAACACCTTTTTTTGAACATCACCAATTTGACATTGTACGATTTCTCTTAAATTACGATAGATAAATGTCTGGTTCTTTTTTTATTGACACCGTAGGTTCATTTACTTTGACGTGAAGCGGAAAAATTATTGCTCTATTTTCATTTTTGACCTTTCATCCCAGACAAATGGCCATAACTCAAAAACCATTGAGGCCTAGACGCCATCTTGTTCGGGGCCAACTGCTCATTATGCCAAACCTATGCTCACCAAGTTTCGTCTTCGAAATCTTTTCCGTTTAGGAGATAAGGCCAAGTCGTGATTGGTGATGTTTTGTACATTTGCAATATGATTCCATTTGCCCTCTTGTGGATTTACCGGGAGAGCGGAAAAATTACCAAAATGTGAAAATTGTATAAAACGGAAACCGAATGTCCGAGAGAGTTCATTTGATGACTTCCTGGAAGATCCGGCCCTGCTGCACGGCCCAACGCCACCCGCGAATTTTTGAAACGTTGTCGGACGTCTAGTGTGGACTTTCTCACTAACCATATGGCGAATGTCAAAATGTTCCCTTATGTATGTTAGTGCATTCATCTCAAGATAGCTAGGCCGGACAACCACATGTCACAGGCATAGTAAGTACACTTTTCCTCAATAATGTAGTTATCAGCAAAGTCCAAGCTGGAAAGGGGGAGGGGGGGGGGTGTATGTTAGTGCAAGTGTATGTTCAGGAAAGTTTTTATTATTATTATTTGTGATTTTTGGGGGCGGGGGGGGGGGGGGTCGAGGTGAGGAGTGGGATTATTTAAGATACTATTTGAAGGTTTCAGGTGCTTGAGGTTTCAGGTGCTTTCAGGAGATGGGCAGGGACTGGTTCCACCATTGGGGTGCCACTGTCAGGACAGAGAAGAGCTTGGACTGGGCTGAGCGGGAGCTGCCCTCCCGTAGGGGTGGGAGGGCCAAGAGACCAGAGGTGGCAGAACGGAGTGCTCGGTTAGGGGTGTAGGGTTTGAGCATAGCATAAAGGTGAGGAGGGAAAGTGTTCTCCTCTTGCTGATCCATAGACAAGCACCATGGTCTTGTAGTGGATGCAAGCTTTGACTGGAAGCGAGTGGAGTGTGCGGAGGAGCAGAGTGACATGGGAGAACTTGGGAAGGTTGAAAACCAGACGGGGTGTTCTGGAAAAGTAGCAGGGATTTGATGGCACATGCGTGGAGCCCAGCTAACAGAGAGTTGCAGTAGTCCAGAAGGGAGAGGACAAGTGCCTGGATTAGGACCTGCGCCACTTCCTGTGTGAGGTAGGGTCGTACTCTACGGATGTTATAGAGCGTGAACCTGCAGGAGCGAGTCACTGCTTTGATGTTTGCAGAGAATTACAGCGTATTATCCAGGGTCACGCCAAGGGAGGGCGAAACTGTGGAGTTGTCAACCTTTTCTCTGTGTCACGGTGTCGAAAGCAGCGGACAGATCTAGGAGGACGAGAACAGAAGTGCGGAGAGCCTCCGTGACACAGAGAAAAGCAGTCTCGGTTGAGTGTCAAGAAGATCGTTCTGAGAGAGATAGAGAGTAGAATCAATTTGTTCCATTACCCAACCCACAAGGCTAAAGCAGCTATATGACTGGGTGACCTGATTGGTCCTATAAGCTGGCTACCTATAGACAACATTCTGTAATGCAGACTGCAGTTATTGCTGGGGTGACCAGACCTGTCACTAGAATAAAGCCAGTGATTAAAGGAGTGAAAATGCCTGTCACTAGAGCCAGTCTTCATTAGTCTACTCATGGCGGATCCTTCCCTGCGTGACGGCCGCTGGGGCCCAGAGGCTATGTTTTAGATCCCCTCCTCTCTCCCTCCCCTAGTTGGACAGCTAGACAACTGGACGGCCCGGGTCTCTCTCTCTCTCCATCACACCATCTCTCCACAGAAATTTGATCCCATACTCAATGTTACTTCAAATAATTTAATAAGTTGCACTACAGGGAGACAGGACAGACAGCTGATTGTCCTCGCAGTGGCAGACCACGTGTAACAACTGCACAGGATTGGCACATCCAAACATCACACTTGCGGGACAGGTACAGGAAGACAACAACAACTGCCCGAGTTACACCAGGAACGCACAATCCCTCCATCAGTGCTTAGATTGTCCGCAATAGGCTGAGAGAGAGGCTGGACTGAGGGCTTGTAGGCCTGTTGTAAGGAAGGTCCTCACCAGACATCACCCGCAACAACATCACCTATGGGCACAATCCCACCGTCGCTGGACCAGACAGGACTGGCAAAAAGTGCTCTTTACTGACGAGTCGCGGTTTTGTCTCACCAGGGGTGATGGTCGGATTTGCATTCATCATTGAAGGAATGAGCATTACACCGAGGCCTGTACTCTGGAGCGAGAGTGACAGCATCATCGGCCTGTGCCTGCAATGACAAGATGCGATCTCAACGCTGTGCGTTACAGGGAAGACATCCTCCTCCCTCATGTGGTACGCTTCCTGCAGGCTCATCCTGACATGACCCTCCAGCATGACAATGCCACCAGTTATACTGCTCGTTCTGTGCGTGATTTGCTACAAGACAGGAATGTCAGTGTTCTGCCATGGCCAGCGAAGAGCCCGGATCTCAATCCCATTGAGCACGTCTGGGACCTGTTGGATCGGAGGGTGAGGGCTAGGGCCATTCCCCCCAGAAATGTCCGGGAACTTGCAGGTGCCTTGATGGAAGAGTGGGGTAACATCTCACAGCAATAACTGGCTAATCTGGTGCAGTCAATGAGGAGGAGATTCACTGCAGTACTTAATGCAGCTGGTGGCCACACCAGATACTGACTGTTACTTTAGATTTTTTCACCCACCCTTTTTCAGGGACACATTATTCAATTTCTGTTAGTCACATGTCTGTGGAACTTGTGAGTGAGGTTAGTTTCTCCCCCCTTATCTCTGCTTGTTCCAGGTTGAAGGACATCCCACCCTTACACCCTGCAGATTTAAAGAACTTATTGTGAACTTCCCAACCACCAGGACAATCACCATATCCCAGGAACTAGATTCACCCATGTTATTTTTTATCATGCAAATTTGCAACGAAATGGGTCATATTAAAGATCCAATCTGTAACTGCAGGAGAGCTTCCTTCTGAGCAGGACTGGAGCAGTCTATAAATACAACGGGGTTCTGCAGGGGCCCGTAATTGAAAACATACTGAGAATTGGAGGGAGGAAGGTGGTGCGAAGGTGAAGGAAAGGGGTAAGGGGAGGTTGGGGATGGCAAGCCTGGCTGTGGCCCCTCTAGAACTGATAGTCTGGGTGGAGACTGGGAGGAGGGAGTGAGCATTTTTATGTGTAGAGGGAGGAGTGGTGGAGAGCCCCCTGCTCTTTTTATTGCTGGCCTAGGGCCAGAGTCATTCACCGGTGGAGTAGGGAGATCGGTCTTCATGACTCTGGGATCCATGGTCGGGGCATCCTTTACCTACCCCCTTCTCTCCCTAGTTCACATTGGTTCTTTACTATGGAGTCATCTCACTCAAATATAGAATTGTAGCCCATACAATGCCATACAGGAATTTTGTTCTGCCAATTATTTTCCCTGATGCCGCCATAGATAGGATTTGTTCAGATCCGTTTTTAGTCTAAATACGAGTCTCAATGAGCTCTTTTCCCCATGCTCGATTTAGCCCACGCCTATAAGAGGACTTAGTATGTGACAAGTTACAGTTTATGAAACAATAAATGAAAGAGTAGAATCCTAAGTGTTGATTTAAACTCTGTACTCAGTGGTTATACCCCACCCTGGTCATCTCTTTTACCCTTCCTTGGTTTCCCCAAACCCACTTCGATGTGTCGGTAGTACTACTTTAAATGCCTTCCCCCACACTGTGTTAGCAGGTCAGAAATCAACAGACATGTTAGCTGGATAATAAGGATCATTATTAGTGGCCAGGATGGGTTATAACTGGGTAATTATTTGTGGGGACTCTAGTGGAAGAGGGTGAACAATTCTAGGAGTCTCTCTCCATGGCAAAGATGTTAACATTGCCAAAGCAAGTGAAGTAGATAAAACAAAAGTGAAATAAACAATACAAATTAATTATTTCTTTCTCTCTCGCTCTCTCATTTTATAGGTCCAACGTGATGCCTGTGCCAATTAGGTGGACGGATTTAAAATGGTCACTGGGTACAATATTTTCCATAGATTCCGGCCACTCAAACCTATAGGAATCTGACGGGTCCCTTCACTACAGTGCCCCAAAAAAAAGAGCGGATAAACAACCCCACAAGCTTTACTATCAAACACATTTTAACAGTGTAATGGTCCAAGAGTCGGGTCTAACATAACCTATTAGAGATGTCACTGAAAGCTGACATAAGATCTGATTTACTGCCCTACAGTCCTGCGAACGATGCTAATGATGATTAACACCAGTTTAGGATTGGCTAACGATGGCCCCTTAACGAGCATCCACTTGTTAATGGAGCAGTTTAATTGACAGGTTGGGTGAACGAAAAACGAAACCAGTCAGCCATTGAGATTAGAAAATTGATCTGTCCCCTCTCTGGTCTACAGGACCCTACCAACAGGCCACTAATGTAGTGGAGTGAACTTTGAAGTGGCCCTAATGGTCGTCATGGTCCCTTAACTGTGCAGGCCAGGGCTTTATTAAAGTTAGTCTGGGATTCATTTTTCAGCAAAAGGACAGCCCTGCCACTTGAAGCCCATATTAAGAATGGAAATGACTATTGACCAGAACTCCAGGTCACATTGTACCTTTAACTGTGCAGGGCCAGGTCTCTATTAGGGGTGTCAGTGGAGTGGAGCCTGGCTAGATGCTGGGGTCTCGACTCTGGAGGCTGTGAGGAGACGGTGGTCTGGGAGCTGGGTTATGAACCAGCGTGTGACCCCTTATGTTTAATGAGGGCGCAATGGGCCCCTCTTCCTCCCCTCTGGTTGTGTTTATCTCATAAAAGACCCACGGCCAACAACAAAGAGGAGGATTTGTCTGTATCTTGATCCACTTCTTGTATATTGTGTTGGATCTTTCATCTTCTCTGCCGATACATGCTTTCCCTCAACTTTTACTCAGTTTGTGACTTCTTCTTTTCATTGTAAAACAGGCTCCTTCCCCTGACAGATTCATGTGGATGGTCTCCAGCTTCTCACTCTCAGTGTTGTCAGGTCCTAGTGGAGGCTTTATTGGATGACAGGCATTTCTCCCAGGCCATCTCCTCCTTTTATCTGCGCCTCTGGACCGCTCCAGAAGTTCTTACACAGCTGTGGAAAAGACAGTGATTGTTCTTGCAAGCATGAAGTAATGGGTTAGCTGGTCCAACATTCCTAGCAAGGAAAAGTCAAGCAGATCATGTTATGGTCTGGTTGGGGCCAGGCTGGGAGGTTTGATTTTTTTCCTGGCCGTGTCAAACCTTTCTCTACGAATGAGTGGTCATGTTTGTAAATATAAACTAGGTCATCCTTTTTTGCAGTTCTCTTGTTGGCACAGTTCAGTGTAGTTTGATTCCCAACCTCAGTCAGAGGTTTATTTACTGGTTAGTTGTTAGGACTCATTTCTGTCAGGTCACTTCCTGTGACAAATCTGGTAGTGGGCACAACAGTGTCCGTCACTGAGCCAGGCTGGATTGCCATGAGGGCTCTGAGGGCTTGTGGGACACAGTTACTCAGCTGTGGGCAAACTTTAACCATTGTGGCACAGCAACAGGGAAAAATGCAAGGCTCAAACTGAGCCCCCATTACAGACTAGTTATGGGGGATCCCACTCCCAGCATAAATCAGGGGCCCGCACAAGAATTGATCAACGTCAAAGATTTTCAAAGAGTCAACAATTTTGAAATCAGGCACACCCAAGAGTCAATGTGTAATGTGAATTATGTCTTCCCAAAAGAAGCAAACTCTACACTTTAACCTCTTTGATAATCTAAATTTACATTAAAACATGTAGTAGACTAATCCAGTCATGACACATGAATGACATTATGACGAGGACAACCTAAGGATCAATTAAATTATTTACGCAGCAGCTCTTTTCTTCATGGTCAAATAAAATTTGAGACTAAAAACCTACAACTTCTACTAGGTAGATTCCACTCACAGGTATGGTATTAAGGAGTAAACAAAGACTGCTAACCATTGCTATGACAGGTTTGACTTAATTTATTGGGGGAAAATTTACCTACTATGACACCTTTTGAATTTATAGTGTATGTGGACATCTCTTCAAATTATTGGATTAGGCTATTTCAGCCACACCTGGTGCTGACAGGCATATACAGTATATAGAATTAAAAAATAATAATAATCAAGCACACAGCCATGCAATCTCTATAGACAAACATTGGCAGTAGAATGGCATTATTGAAGAGCTCAGTGACTTTCAATGTGGCACAAGTCAGTTTGTCAAATTTCTGCCCTGCTATGGTTGCCCTGGTCAACTGTAAGTGCTGTTATTGTGAAGTGGAAACGTCTAAGAGCAACAAAGACTCAAGCACGAAGTGGTAGGCCTCACAAGCTCACAGAACGGGTCAGCAGAGTACTGAAGCGCACAGCGCATAAAAATGGTTTGTCCCCGGTTGCAACACTCACTACCAAGTCAAACTGCCCCTGGAAGCAACGTCAGCACAAGATCTGTTCGTTGGGAGCTTCATGAAATGGGTTTCCATGGACGAGCAGCCGCACACAAGCCTAAGATCACAATGCGAAATGTCAAGCATCGGCTGGAGTGGTGTAAATTGGACTCTGGAGCAGAAGGAAACGAGTTATTTGGAGTGATGAATCACGCTTCACCATCTGGCAGTCCGACGGACGAATCTGGGTTTGGTGGAAGCCAGGAGAACGCTAAATGCCTGAATGTATAGTTCCAACTGTAAAGTTTGGCGGAGAAGGAATAATGGTCTGGGGCTGTATTTCATGGTTCGGGCTCCTTAGTTCAAGTGAAGGGAAATCTTAATGCTACAGCATACAATGACATTCTAGACGATTCTGTGCTTCCAACTTTGTGGCAAAAGTTTGGCAAGACCCTTTCCTGTTTGCGCATGACAATTCCCCCGTGCACAAAGCGAGCTCCATACAGAAGTAGTTTGTCGAGATCGGTGTGGAAGAACTTGACTGGCCTGCAGAGCCCTAACCCCAACTACATTGAACACCTTTGGGATGAATTGGAACGCCGACTGCGAGCCAGGCCTAATCGCCCAACATCAGTGCCTGACCTCAATGATGCTCATGGCAGAATGGAAGCAAGTCCCTGCAGCAATGTTCCAGCATCTAGTGGAAAGCCTTCCCAGAAGAGTGGAGGCTGTTATAGCAGCAAAGGGGGGACCAACTCCATATTAATGCCCTTGACTTTGGAATGAAATGTTTGACGAAAAGGTGTCCACATACTTTGTCATGTTGTGTATGTGGATGTCTCACCTAGCTACCTTAAAATGAATGCTGACTGTAAGTCGCTCTAGATACGAGCCACTGCTAAATTACTAAAATGTCAAATGTAATTGCATTCCGGCCTTAGCATTTACTCAAATGCATTCCCTGGCGACATAGGCCAGTACCACCTAGCAGCTGTTACACACACGGAAAGCTACTGGCCTAAATCAAATCAGGACTGTGTGTGTGTGTGAGACACACTGACTGCTATGGGTGCTTTACATTCTGATCATAGGGTCAAATGTTTAATGTTTCTGAATCGTCTAGAGTTCAGACACACTGTTTTAATTTAGGATCAGGCCCCTTACGGTCACGTCAAATGTTCACCTCTGTGTTAATCTGTAGTTACAATACTATAGTCTACAGAGTATAGATGGTAGTGAATGCATCAGAGTTGGGTCATGGAAAGTCCTTGGAAACTTATCGAAAGTAGGACAGAGCATTTGTATGTACAGATTAGAGCATATAATAATGGTGCATTCATATGTACAGATTACAGAGCCCATAATAACTGGTCCAGTCGTATGTACAGATTACAGAGCCTATAATAATGGACCATTCATATGTACAGATTACAGAGCCCATAATAACTGGCCCAGTCGTATGTACAGATTACAGAGCCTATAATAATGGTCAGTCAGGTTCCCGCAATGTACACACTTCATAATTTCAAATTTGAGGCAAATTCCAACATGAGCAAAATGCTTCTCAAACTAAGGTGAGTTACTCACAATTTTACAAACTATATCTAGTAATGAGGTGAGACTAAAAATGAATGCTCCCTATGACCGCAGGTAAAACTTCTCACCCAGGCAGGTAACCACCACTGGATAAAATTATTTCCCAATCAATGGCTCACATTCACCAGTTTATAAAACAAGCAAGAAAATCAAGAGGTATTGCCAGTCTATGTACAGGTGTGCTGCTTCCCCTTTGTGGTAGATTAGTGTAGCACAGCTCTATCGGCTCAGTTATTGATGACAAAATCAATGACTTATTGATGTCTCGTCCCCAGGATAATTGACGCATGGGCGAAAGTGTCTAGTGAAGAACGAGATTCAAATTTGAGCGTCATCTTCAAGAATCGATTGATTTTGTCCAAATTCACAAGTCATGAACTAGTCTAAGCCAGTGGCTTTTAAGATGAGTATTACTGTTACGTTGAAATGGGTGAATGGAATATGAATGACAGTCATCCAATATGTTGTAATATAAATAAGCTATTACATTATTCATTTTCCCTAAACCCATCAAGAGGTTGCTACAACCTAGCCTATGAATGAAAGTTTACAACGTAGGTGCACACAGGTCAGTACCACTTTGCACACATATGCCTGCATCTAGCTGATAGAGTGTGATCATTAGTCCAACAGTTAGTTGCAAACGAGAGTAACTATTGGACGAATTCAGGTATGTTTATCCCGGTTTTGTTCCATTTAAGAAACGTTTTTCAACATAATCGGCGGAATGAATACACCCCTGATCACACGTAAACACAGTTCAGTTTCATAACGTTGTCAGTGTTGCCAATTTAGCGACTTTCAGACCTTTCTAGCGACACATTTTCAAAAAAGCAACCAACGACAAATCTAGAGACTTTTTCTGGTGTTAAAGACTTTTGGAGACTGACGTGAAAGCACATCGTTCTTACTCTTCTCAATGAGCAGCGGGTGCTGCTGTGAGTCCCACTCCCGTCCCAAAGCACTCACAGGCGGCAGTCCCTCCCAGCTGCAGTCAGATGTTCACCCCTCCGCGTCCAGACTGCAGATTAATCGTGCATGCGGGAAGCCTCTGCTGGCTGATCCCGCCCTGTTTTACATTTAAAAAATCAATTAACCTGAATTAGGGCCAGACTAGTTACCATATTTTTTTCACATTACCATTTACAGTTTTTTCTATTGTCTCTTTTTGGTCCATTTAGATTGTTAATGTAGATTGTTTACACATTTTTAATTTTTTTATGTTATGGTTAAAAATGTTCATGTTTTACTGTGACTTGTTGTAGGCTCCTAAGTGGACCATAAGGTTAAAAACCAAACCAATTTAAAGAAAACTAAACAAAAAAATTAAAAACACTCCGCCAGAGTGTCTCTTTTGGGTCACTTTTGGGTTCCAAGCCCGGATAAAGGAGGAGGGTTGGTATTGTGACATAAAAAAAAATATGAATCGACAGAAGAAAGTTCATTTGTAGTTCTAAACATATTTAGGGTGTTTTTTACTCACTTTGTCTCTCCAACGACTTTATTCCTCTCTCCTACAGCGTCCATCACAATTACATGCACATGGCCAAATATGCAAATTAGGTGATGGCGTCATTTAGAGACATTCAGGACAGCCAATAGCTACTTTCCTTACTGAGGAGTTGGCAACACTGAACGTTGTATTCCTTCTCGCATCTATGCACTCCCCTTATCTTTTCCCTTCAGTCGCTTGTGGACGTCAATGCAAAACATACCAGCTGTATGTGACCAGGCGAAAAAGCTTCCAAGCCAAACCATATCTACACACAGCCTACATCATTGTCACCATATTAGCTAAAGTAACGTCATAGTCAACATAGCTAATATAACTAACGCATTAGTAAACCTGCTACAATCATGCAGTAACGTTACTGTGTACAGTCAGTAAGCAGTTTAGCACTTACACAGGCGGGCCCCGGTGGCAATACATTTGTAAAGCCAAAAATGTACCTTGACTTGGAAGAGTTCCAGTGTTGTGTTGGATAGTCATAGCCAGCTAGCTAACATAGCATCCATCTGTTTGAGCAGGGTGGTTGAGTAGGCTAAAGTAGCTAGCTGCATTTGCTAGCTAAGTAAGTGAAACTGAAAGAAAATCGCTCTCTTTCTTTCTTGTTTCTCCTTCATTTTGGAAGAAATGAATTTGTTCAACTATTGTCTTTCTTTCTCTCTCTTTGAGTCAGTTAGTCACCACATTTTATATGCAGCAGTGCTAGCTAACTGTATCTTATGCTTTCAGTACTAGATTCATTCTCTGATCCTTCTGATCTGTTTTACCTGTCCTTGTGCTTGTCTCCACCCCCTCCAGGTGTCACCCATCTTCCTCACTTATCCCCTGGGTATTTATACCTGTGTTGTCTGTCTGTCTGTGCCAGTTAACCAGTGGTTTATCTCGGCGCCTATTTTTTCCCCAGTATATATTTTTCTCTGCCTCCTGGTTTTGACTTTTGCCTGTCCTGACCCCAAACCCGCCCGCCTGACCACTCTGCCTGTCCCTGACCCTGCCTGCTGTCCTGTACCTTTGCTCCACCTCTGGATTACCGGCCTCTGCCTGCCTGCCGTCTTGTACCTTGGCCACACTACTCTGGATATTCGACCTCTGCCTGCCTTGACTTGTCGTTTGCCTGCCCCTGTTGATACAATAAACATTGCTACTTCAACACAGTCTGCACTTGGGTCTTACCTTGATTCCTGATAGATTGGGTAGACAACATGTCAGTTCATGCTGCAAGAGATCTGATTGGTTGGAGGACGTCCTCCAGAAGTTGTCATAATTACTGTGTAAGTCTATGGAAGGGTGTGAGAACCATGAGCCTACTAGGTTTTGTATTGAAGTCAATGTACCCAGAGGAGAATGGAAGCTAGCTGTCCTCTGGCTACACCATGATGCTACCCTACAGAGTGCTGTTGAGGCTACTGTAGACCTTCATTGCAAAGTAATATGTTTTAATCAATTATCTGGTGACGTGAATATATTTAGTATAGTTTTATCTTTTTCAACGTGTTGAAATTTTTATTTTTATGAAAATCACTGAGGATGGTCCTTCCTTTCCTCTGAGGAGCCTCATAGCAGTAATATCGACGAAGTCATATCTAACAATTTCACAACATATACCTAATACACACAAATCTAAGTTAAAGAATGGAATTAAAAATATATACATGTATGGACAAGCAATGTCAGAGCAGCATAGACTAAGATACAGTGAATACAGTATATGAGATGAGTAATGCAAGATATGTAAACATTAAAAGGACTGGAGTTCCATTTATTAAAGAGGCCAGTTATTTCAAGTCTATGTACAGTGGGGCACAAAAGTATTTAGTCAGCCACCAATTGTGCAAGTTCTTCCACTTAAAAAGATGAGAGAGGCCTGTAATTTTCATCATATGTACACTATGACAGACAAAATGAGGGGAAAAAAATCAATCCAGAAAATCACATTGTAGGATTTTTAATGAATTTATTTGCAAATTATGGTGGAAAATAAATATTTGGTCAATAACAAAAGTTTATCTCAATACTTTGTTATATACCCTTTGTTGGCAATGACAGAGGTCAAACGTTTTCTGTAAGTCTTCACAAGGTTTTCACACACACTGTTGCTGGTATTTTGGCCCATTCCTCCATGCAGATCTCCTCTAGAGCAGTGATGTTTTGGGGCTGTTGCTGGGCAACATGGACTTTCAACTCCCTCCAAAGATTTTCTATGGGGTTGAGATCTGGAGAATGGCTAGGCCACTCCAGGACCTTGAAATGCTTCTTTACGAAGCCACTCCTTCATTGCCCGGGCGGTGTGTTTGGGATCATTGTCATGCTGAAAGACCCAGCCACGTTTCATCTTCAATGCCCTTCCTGATGGAAGCTGATGGTTTTCACTCAAAATCTCACTATACATGGACCCATTCATTCTTTCCTTTACACGGATCAGTCGTCCTGGTCCCTTTGCAGAAAAACAGCCCCAAAGCATGATGTTTCCACCCCCATGCTTCACAGTAGGTATAGTGTTCTTTGGATGCAACTCAGCATTCTTTGTCCTCCAAACACGACGAGTTGAGTTTTTACCAAAAAGTTATATTTTGGTTTCATCTGACCATATGACATTCTCCCAATCTTCTTCTGGATCATCCAAATGCTCTCTAGCAAACTTCAGACAGGCCTGGACATGTACTGGCTTAAGCAGGGGGACACGTCTGGCATTGCAGGATTTGAGTCCCTGGCGGCGTAGTGTGTTACTGATGGAAGGCTTTGTTACTTTGGTCCCAGCTCTCTGCAGGTCATTCATTAGGTCCCCCCGTGTGGTTCTGGGATTTTTGCTCACCGTTCTTGTGATCATTTTGACCCCACGGGGTGAGATCTTGCGTGGAGCCCCAGATCGAGGGAGATTATCAGTGGTCTTGTATGTCTTCCATTTCCTAATAATTCCCCAACAGTTGATTTCTTCAAACCAAGCTGCTTACCTATTGCAGATTCAGTCTTCCCAGCCTGGTGCAGGTCTACAATTTTGTTTCTGGTGTCCTTTGACAGCTCTTTGGTCTTGGCCATAGTAGAGTTTGGAGTGTGACTGTTTGAGGTTGTGGACAGGTGTCTTTGATACTGATAACAAATTCAAACAGGTCCCATTAATACAGGTAACGAGTGGAGGACAGAGGAGCCTCTTAAAGAAGAAGTTACAGGTC
Source organism: Oncorhynchus mykiss (assembly GCF_013265735.2). NCBI lineage: Eukaryota > Metazoa > Chordata > Actinopteri > Salmoniformes > Salmonidae > Oncorhynchus > Oncorhynchus mykiss. Next base: position 54,563,077 of record NC_048565.1, read on the forward strand.
TTTGAGAGTCAGAAATCTTGATTGTTTGTAGGTGACCAAATACTTATTTTCCACCATAATTTGCAAATAAGTTCATTAAAAATCCTACAATGTGATTTTCTGGATTTTTTCCCTCATTTTGTCTGTCATAGTTGAAGTGTACCTATGATGAAAATTTCAGGCCTCTCATCTTTTTAAGTGGGAGAACTTGCACAATTGGTGGCTGACTAAATACTTTTTTGCCCCATCGTATATAGGCACCAGCCTCTAATGTGCTAGTGATGGCTATTTAACATTCTGATGGCCTCGAGATAGAAGCTGTTTTTCAGTCTCTCGGTCCCAGCTTTGATGAACCTGCACTGACCTCGCCATCAAATTGTATTGGTCACATACACATGGTTAGCAGATGTTAATGTGAGTGTAGTGAAATGCTTGTGCTTCTAGTTCCAACCATGCAGTAATATCTAACAAGTAATCTAACAATTTCACAACAACTACCTTATACACACAAGTGTAAAGGAATGACTAAGAATATGTACATACAAATACATATGGATGAGTGATGGCAGAACGGCATAGGCAAGATGCAGTAGATGGTATACAGTACAGTATATACATATGAGATAAGTAATGTAGGGTTTGTAAACATTATATAAAGTGCATTGTTTAAAGTGACTAGTGATTACATTTATTACATCCAATTTTTAATTATTAAAGTGGCTAGAGATTTGAGTCAGTATGTTGGCAGCAGCCACTCAATGTTAGTGATGGCTCTTTAACAGTCTGATGGCCTTGAGATAGAAGTTGTTTTTCAGTCTCTCGATCCCAGCTTTGATGCACCTGTACTGACCTCGCCTTCTGGATGATTGTGGGGTGAACAGGCAGTGGCTTGGGTGTTTGTTGTCCTTGATGATCCTTTTGGCCTTCCTGTGACATCGGGTGCTGTAGGTGTCTTGTAGGGCAGGTAGTTTGCCCCCAGTGATTCTTTGTGCAGACCTCACTATCCTCTGGAGAGCCTTGCGGTTATGGGAGGAGCCTCCTGAGGTTGAAGAGGCGCTGTTGCGTCTTATTCCCCACGTTGTCTGTATGGTTGGACCATTTCAGTTTGTCCGTGATGTGTACGCCAAGGAACTTAAAACTTTCCACCTTCTCGACTCCTGTCCCGTCGATGTGGATAGGGGGGTGCTCCCTCTGCTGTTTTCTGAAGTCCACGGTCATCTCCTTTCTTTTGTTGACATTGAGTGTGAGGTTATTTTCCTGACACCACACTCACCTACGCCGTCTTGTCGTTGTTGGTAATGAAGCCTACCACTGTAGTGTCGTCTGCAAACTTGATGATTGAGTTGGAGGAGTGCATGGCCACACAGTCATGGGTGAACAGGGAGTACAGGAGAGGGCTGAGAACGCAACCTTGTGGGGCCCCAGTGTTGAGGATCAGCAGGGTGGAGATTACGTTTCCTACCCTCACCACCTGGGGGCGGCCTGTCAGAAAGTCCAGGACCCAGTTGCACTGGTGGGGTCAAGACCCAGGGTCTCGAGCTAAATGACGAGTTTCGAGGGTACTTTGGTGTTAAATGCTGAGCTGTAGTCGATGAACAGCATTCTTACATAGGTATTCCTTTTGTCCAGGTGGGTTAGGGCAGTGTGCAGTGTGATTGCGATTGTGTTGTCTGTGGACCTATTGGGGCGGTAAGCAAATTGGAGTGGGTCTAGGGTGTCAGGTAGGGTGGAGGTGATATAATCCTTGACAGGTCTCTCAAAGCACTTCATGATGATGGAAGTGAGTGCAACGGGGCGATAGTCATTTAGCTCAGTTACCTTAGCTTTCTTGGGAACAGGAACAATGGTGGCCCTCTTGAAGCATGTGGGGACAGCAGACAGGGATAGGGATTTATTGAATATGTCCGTAAACACACCAGCCAGCTGGTTTGCGCATGCTCTGATGACGCGGCTAGGGATGCCGTCTGGGCCGGCAGCCTTGCGAGGGTTAACACGTGTAAATGTTTTACTCACGTTGGCTGCGGTGAAGGAGAGTCCTCAGGTTTTGGTAGCGGGCCGTGCCGGTGGCACTGTATTGTCCTCAAAGCGAGCAAATAAGTTGTCAATTAATCTGGGAGCAAGACATCGGGGTCCGCTTTAGGGCTGGTTTTCTTTTTATACTCCGTGGTTGACTGTAGACCATGCCACATTCCTCTCGTGTCTGCGCCGTTGAATTGTGACTATACTTTGTCTCTATACTTGAGGCTTAGCTTGTTTGATTGCCTTTTTAGAGGGAGGATCAGCTTAATATTGCGGAAAGAATGTTGCTTCCAATGTAATTGTCTGCATCATATCCAATCCCCCATATTTTTGGGGTAAATATATATACCCATACACGCATGCATACATATACACATATATACATACACATACCTATATAGGCATACATACTTTTTTAAAGAATATACCTTTATTATTATTCCCCGCAAACCCTACCGCCAATCCCCCAATTGGAGTAAACTAATAAACACTTCTGCTTTTACCTTCAATTTATACATCTTATACACATTTTACAGACACAGTCTACTTTACAATAGTTCTCTCTTGTTTGTTCTTAGTCCTTCCTCTATTTCTGATGTCCATCCAGTTTGATTTCTATTTGTAACTATGCTATTTCACAGAAGTTCCGAACCTAAAAACATTTTACAGATCCCGTATGCTTTACATTGTTTATCTTGTTATTAGTCCCACCCTTCAGCTCCATTCAACCCCTCCCATCTATATCTCAATATCATCCATTTCGGATTTCTATTTGCCATATATTTTTCAACTGTGCTGTGATGCTTCACAAAAGAATTGAACCTTCCTATTCTCATAGATTCTACAGATTATTTTTAATTTACAAACATTTTTGCTAAAATAATTATTATATTATTGATTGATTGACTATGGCTTTTCAAATCACCCAGTATTGCTATCTGTAGCGTTAGTTCTAGGCAAATGTTGCAATTCTTCAGCCATTCCTGGACCTGTGACAAAAAGCGATCTACATATGGACAATACCAAAATAAATGATCTAATGACTCTGCCTCCTCACAGCAGAATCTGCAGAGCTGGGAAGATTGTATCCCCCATATATATAACATTCTATTAGTTGCAAGAATTTTGTATAGTAATTTATATTGAAAAATTCGAAGTTTTGAATCCGGCGTTGTTTTGCGTATCAATTCATAAACCATGTGCCATGGAATGGGTACATCGAAAATCTCTTCCCAACTATTTTGCAATTTATATGGCACAGCTGTCAATTTTTTGGTCCTTCAATGAAATTGGTATATGTTTTTATTTATCACACTTTTCTTTAACCATTTATGTTCTTTAATATACTGCTCAAAAAAATAAAGGTGTGACGACCCTCCCACTCTGTCTGCCGTATTCTCTCTTTGTTGTTTCCTTACTAGGATGCTGGTGGGCGGAGTTGGGAGGGTCGTCAGCTACATGGGAAACACCTGGGCCCGATGTCTCCCAGGATAAATACACCACTTCCCCATTCATGGAGGAGACTCTCTCCATGCAGACACCTTTATAGATTTTGTTGTGTTTCTTGGTGGTTTTTTGGTTGTTTGCTTTAGCATCTTTCAACACCCTGCATTATCACATTCATGCATGCATAACACTCACTTACACTACTGATTACTGATTACACACACCATTGTATATTATACTTAGTTACTTATTATATATATATAAATATATAAATATATATTTTGTTACTCCTTCTCTCCACGTTGTCTCCCTTTTTGTTACGGGCTTTGAGCCGGTTCGTGACAAAGGGAACACTTAAACAACACAATGTAACTCCAAGTCAATCACACTTCTGTGAAATCACTCTAGTGGTAGCATGAGTTTTCCATTTGCCAGAGAACACCAAGATTGGCAAATTCGCCACTGGCGCCCTGTGCTCTTCACAGATGAAAGCAGGTTCACACTGAGCACATGTGACAGACTTGACAGAGTCTGGAGATGCCGTGGAGAACGTTCTGCTGCCTGCAACATCCTCCAGCATGACCGGTTTGGCGGTGGGTCAATCATGGTGTGGGGTGGCATTTCTTTGGGGGACCGCACAGCCCTCCATGTGCTCGCCAGAGGTAGCCTGACTGCCTTTAGGTACCGAGATGAGATCCTCAGACCCCCTGTGAGACCATATGCTGGTGCGGTTGACCCTGGGTTCCTCCTAATGCAAGACAATGCTAGATCTCATGTGGCTGGAGTGCGTCAGCAGTTCCTGCAAGAGGAAGGCATTGATGCTATGGACCGGCCCGCCCGTTCCCCAGACCTGAATCCAATTGAGCACTTCTGGGACATCATGTCTCGCTCCATCCACCAACAGAATCCAGGAGTTGGCGGATGCTTTAGTTGCACCACAGACTCCAGGAGTTGGCGGATGCTTTAGTCCAGGTCTGGGAGGAGATCCCTCAGGAGACCATCCGCCACCTCATCAGGAGCATGCCCAGGCGTTGTAGGGAGGTCATACAGGCACGTGGAGGCCACACACACTACTGAGCCTCATTTCGACTTATTTTAAGAACATTATATCAAAGTTGGATCAGCCTGTAGTGTGGTTTTCCACTTTAATTTTGAGTGTGACTCCAAATCCAGACCTCCATGGGTTGATACATTTGATTTCCATTGATCATTTTTGTGTGATTTTGTTGTCAGCACATTCAACTATGTAAAGAAAAAAGTATTTAATAAGAATATTTCATTAATTCAGATCTAGGATGTGTTATTTTAGTGTCCCCTTTATTTTTTTGAGCAGTGAACATGGCCGACATACAAGTTCCTTACTTTTTTCCCCTTCAACTTTCCTCTTCCATTTTTGTGGTAATGCTGCAATTAATTGGTTGTAATTTGGTGTGACATAACTCCACCAGTCCTATTTGTGATATCATTTACTAACATTATACCTTTTTTTTTTATTTCTTTGATAAATACAGTTTTTTTTATCAATTAGTATATTTGAATTCAACCACAACTTTCAGGTGGATTAAACTGAAATTGCAACCAACTTTCTAAGGCTTGTTTAAAAAATAAAGATATTTTTGACATTATTTCCTTTTCAAACAACCAAAAGTGAGCAGGTGTAATCTGAATAAAGGGGAAAAGGCCCTTCCTGAATATAGGATGAGACATTCGTACCAATTGACTAGAGAACCAGTTTGGATTTAAGTATAACTTTTGTATGATTGATGCCTTTAGTGAGAGGTCTAATGCTTTAATATTTAATCATTTCTGCCCACCAAATTCATATTCGTTATATAAATTAAATAGCAACACTGTTTGTATTCGGTCATGTTTCCCTGATTAAAAGCAGTGGTTCGCGCTTTCAGTTTTGCTGCCATCAATCCATGGTTTCTGGTTGTGGAAGGTTTCAATAGTCGCTGTTGGTACAACATCACCGATGCACTTGCTAATTAACTCACTCACCGAATCAGTGTATACATCAATGTTGTTGTTCGACGCTATCCGGTACATATCCCAGTCCACGTGAACGAAGCAATCTTGAAGCGTGGAATCAGATTGGTCGGACCAGCGTTGAACAGACCTGAGCACGGGCATTTCCTGTTTTAGTTTCTGTCTATATATAGGCTGGGAGCAACAAAATGGAGTCGTGGTCAGATTTGCCGAAAGGAGGGTGAGGGATGGCGTGGAATCAGATTGCATCGCGGAAGTTAGAGTAACAATGATCCAGAATTTTGCATTCGATATGCTGATAAAATTTAGGGAGCCTTGTTTTCAGATTAGCCTTGTTAAAATCACCAGATACAATAAATGCATTCTCAGGATATGTGGTTTCCAGTTTACATAGAGTCCAATGAAGTTCTTTCAGGGCATAGAGATAATTTCATAGAGATGTATAGAGATCATTAAATTGGAAATAACCTGTTTTTGCATGGACATTGCCATTGAGGGCTTCCACCATTTTAAAGTGGTCAACTGGGTGGTGATTCCTATGGGTTGAGAGCAATCAGCCAATGATCAGAGCATTGTCTTCTTCAAATTGGTTTGCCTTGTTGGAAATGGCTTTTAAGCTATATGACTGCCATCTAGTGGCCACAATAAATTAATGACAAGACTTGGTTTTTAGGCTCCAACACTGCATGTGGCAAAGTCAACAATATTAGCTTTGTACTTTTTTCAAACATCAAAAGACTACTTTACTTTAAAATGGAGATAGCATCGTGTCAATCATGCTGCCCATGCTGTCACAGACACCACAATGGCACAGATATCCCTATGGTTATGATACCAAATGGTTTATACTTTTGTCTCCAACTCACAAGGTTTGTTAATCTTACTACCTTTCCGATTATTTTTGTATCTCAAATATGAGGGTGAGAAGTTTGTTCAAAATCCAAACAGTCTCTTTCACCAGAAACTTCCACTCATGCCCAATAAGCCTGGGGATTGGGGGATACACATGTTTCTATGTTTAAAATATATATAAAATAGGTTTAAACATCCATTTTGTAATCTTTGTATGCTAATCTATAACTAATTTCCTATTATTTTCAGATTGATTCACACTATGACAGATGAGTCTATGAACTCTATGGCCTTGGAGAAGCCCTTCTCACCATCTTACCTGTTGGTGTGTGGTCTTTCTCTCTCTGCCTGTCTGTCTGTTCATGGCTGTCACTCTCCTGCCATGATCACGATAGCACCAAACAAAGTCTATACATTCATGACCCATAATCACTCTAATGAAGTTAAAGACATCTAAGCTGAAAACAATCAAATTTGCCAGCTATTTTGCTAGGGTTGGTGTGAGGGCTGTTGCCAAGAACCTTACTTGCAGTCCTTTGAAAAAATCTCTTATGTTCTCATTTTTTTCTCTTCTTGACTGGTGGCACATCAATTGCTAACTTTCTGACCTGAAGTAATTCTGTAGTTAGCAAGTATTCGTGGCTTCAAAACACAGCCAGAACTACCAAGCGTTAGCTAGTCAGATAAAACCGAACTCTCAAAAACTCTAGGTGGCATTTTGCTTTCTCCCTACAGTTCTCAGCCATTAACTTAGCACACGCCTCATGTGAACTACAATCCTGACGCTGTGTTGTAACATTTAGAAACATCAATAATCATTGCTTGCGATACAGCTTTCGAAACATACAGACCTTATCTTTCATCAGTGAGAAAGAATCCTATAAAAAAATACACTTACTTTAGCAGTTTTGCACAGATCCATACAACTATGAGTGCCTCCATCCAACGAAACTACATTTCCGCTACACTTCCAAAGTTACACGTACATTAGAACATGATAAATTGCCACGTGCTTCTCCGGCCGCCCAGAGTGGATCGTGGGTGGGTGTGCTTGTGGGTGTGCTGGCAGCATATAGCACCACGTTCGATTGTGTGTCAAGACTTCAGCATAGCAAGTTTGTATGACGGTCTGGTTATTAAATGGGTAAATAGTTTAATCCATTCTTCATTTTATTGAATTTATTCTAAGGTAAATAGTAACATGAGCTAAACCGCTCTGGTGACAAACAAACTTTGCTGCCCTGTTTCCAATTGTCCAAATGTCTGAGAGAATTTATTCAAGTAAGTAAATACATTTAGAAAATGTAAAAAAAAAAAATGTATTAGTAGCTAACTAGCTACAGTCCAGGCTTACTCAAATGAACTGCTAACATAGCTAGCTAGCTATCTAGCCAACTTTACAAATTAATATCACCAGCTAATGGTGATAATTTCATATTAGCTAGTTATATTTATGTATTTATCATTGTAAAAAAACAACCTCCAAATGCATTTGTAGGTAGCTAGCTAACAGACATGGAGGAGGGTGAAAGGATAGCAGCCCTAATTGTCAAAGTGAAAGAGTAGGCTATTCTGGATATGGCAGGTACTTTTGGGTAGTTCCAGGCCCTAGAAGTGAGGCCAGAGATAATAGTAACAGAATTCAGTGCTGTCTAATTTGAGTATAATGAAGTCTATTTCTTGTCATGTTTTCTGTCCTCAGATACAGAGAGCTGTGAAAGCCTGTCTGAAGATGAAGAGGTCCCAATGAAGAGCAGTGGGTCTCAATCCTGGTCCTGGGGTCTCAAAGGGGTGCACATTTTGTTTTTTGCCTGAGCACTACAAAGCTGATTCAAATGCATCATCAAGTTTCAAATGGTATTTATGTACTCATTTGTGATGCTATGGTTGATATGATCCTGCTGTTGTCACGTGCATCTATCAATTCAATGTTATGATTTGTTATAAGATATGTTATTTTAGTAATCCACAATGACCTGGTGATGTAGAAGTCTAATAATGACATTATCTTCCATAATACTACAGATAAATTGCAACTGGATTGCCTACAGTTACCGTGTAGGGCACTGCAAGGTTGGGTGACCAGGGCCATCTGGCACTGCCTCCTTGCGGAATTCTGGCACGTGAAGGCTTCCTGTGTCCCGCCTAACTGTGTCCCATAATCTGTGTGCAGGAGATCTTCACCTCCTACTTCTTCAAAGAGGGTGCTGTTCCATGGCAACACCATAGACTACACTATGCACAACCAAAGGCTAATTTAATAACCATCTACATTGCAATAAGAGTATTCTTCTGTTTACTTAGCAATGTCAACTGCAGTTATTCAATTCCCAGTTTCTCTCCCTGTAAAGCGAAATATATTTTGTTCATATGATTTGAAAAACGAATCATCAGGAGTAGGCAGCTCCATAAGTAAGTGAGTAAACTGAGATATGACTTAAGGAGTTAATCAGGGCAATTTTCCCATAAATAGACAGTCCATGGTTGCAGGATCTTGTCTATTTTTAGTTTTCTATTGAAATTCATTGTAGAAATTCATTTATATCTATATGTGTACTTCACCGTCAGCCCATTTTATAGGTAAACTGCAGGGTAATAGTTGTATTTTTTAAAGATCCAATACGTAACATTGTACGCTTATCATAATTAGGTTTTAGTCCAGAAAAGTTATCTAGATCTCCAATGAGATATTGCAGGCATACATGGACACCTTTTTTTTAAGCCTTGGATTTCTAATCCTCTAATGTTGTTTTTGAGTTAGCATTTCGATGGCCATAACAAATAGATATGGTGACAGCGGACACCCTTGTTTAACTTCTCCTGACAATTCAAAACTCTGAGAAGTAGCCTCTATTTACAATTTTACACCTGGGGTTGCTATACATTACTTTTACCCATTTTATAAAAGAATCACAGAAATTGAAAAAATCCAGGCATTTATAAACATCCATTCTTACTTTATCGAAGGCCTCTTCAAAATGCACTATAAATACCAGGCCTGACTTCTTAGATGTTTCATGATGTATTATTTCTAGTACAATACCTGGAAAAACCTTTTTAATTCTGAGTGCTATGCATTTCGCTAGTATTTTTGCATCACAACATTGAAGTGTAAGGGGCTTCCAGCTTTTTTAGATAGACTGGACCTTTATATTTGCCATCTCGGTCTTGTTTTAATAGTGAAATCAGACCTTCCTGCTGAGTACCTGACAGACTACCATTTCTATAGGAGTAGTGAAAACAAACTAACAATGGAGCTTTTAGTATATCAAAAATTGCATGATATACCTCTACCGGTATGCCATCAAGCCCTGGGGGTTTTCCAGACTGAAAGGATTTAATAGCCTCAAAAAGTTATTCCTCTGTAATTTGACCTTCGCACTGATCTTTTGGTATTTTGGTTAAGTTTAAATGTTTTTATTATTAGGAAAGAATTCCTTACCATAATATTCATTCAGTGGGAGAGGATGAGACGGAAAAGAGCACATCTGCTTAAAATAATAATGATTCGGAGAATCATAGATGAATCTGTCTTCAGTAACGATTTTCTGAAAATTATTTTTGTTAGCGTTCCTGTGTTGGAGATTCAGGAAGAAATAAAGATTTTTTCTCCATATTCCATTCAGTTTACTTTGTTTGTAATAGATTACATCTGTTCGTTCTTGAATAAGTTCCTGAAGTGTTACGGCTTTCTTCGGTAGAAGGAGAGTCGGACCAAAATGCAGCGTGGCTATTGCGATCCATGTTTATTTAACAATGATGAAACATGAACTGTACAAAAACAATAAACATAATGTGAAAACCAAAACAGCCTAAACTGGTGCAAACTAACACAGAGGACACTAAGGACAATCACTCACGAAACACTCAAAGAATATGGCTGCCTAAATATGGTTCCCAATCAGAGACAACGATAAGCACCTGCCTCTAATTGAGAACCAATTCAGACAGCCATAGACTTACCTAGAAAACCCCACTAAGCCACAATCCCAATACGTACGAAAATCCCAAGACAAAACACCCCACATAAAAAAAAACATGCCACACCCTGGCCTGACCAAATAAATGAAGATAAACACAAAATACTTCGACCAGGGCGTGACATGAAGTTCTTTTTGTTTTTCCTCCAACTTATTTTGTCTCTCTGTAGTATCCTTTTTATTGTTATCTACCTGTACTATTGTCACACCCTGACCTTAGTATTCTTTGTTTTCCTTATTATTTTGGTTAGGTCAGGGTGTGACATGGGTGATGTGTGTGTTTTTGTCTTGTCTATGGGTTTTGTATGTTTATGGGGCTGTTTCCTTTCTAGGTATATTGTATGTCTATGGTTGCCTAGATTGGTTCTCAATTAGAGGCAGCTGTCAATCGTTGTCTCTGATTGGGAACCATATTTAGGCAGCCATATTCTGTGGGTACTTTGTGGGTGATTGTTTCCGTGTCTGTGTTTGTTTCACCACACAGTACTGTTTCGGTTATTCACGGTTCGTTTATTGTTTTGTAGTGTTTGTTTTTATTTATTAAAAACAACTATGGACACTTACCACGCTGCATTTTGGTCCAATCCCTGCTACACCTCCAGACCTCAGACGAAGAGGAGGAAATCAGCCGTGACAACTATTAGTTCATGTATTTCCCTTATTAGTCTTGTCTCTTTGAATCTCAAACATAAATATATTTTGATTTGTTTAACACTTTTGTGGTTTCTACATGATTCCACATGTGTTATTACATAGTTTTGATGTCTTCAGTATTATTCTACAATGTAGAAAATAGTAAAATAAAGAAAAATCCTGGAATGAGTAGGTGTGTCCAAACTTTTGACTGGTACTGTATATATACGACTTGCATCCTTGGCACAATAAAGTTATATTATAATCTACCCAATCCATAAACTCATTATACCATTCAAACTGTTTTGAAGTTGATACAACCGGCTATGATAGCTGAGGATCATAACTAGGTTCCATACTAATATTTATACCAAACGTTTTAGGGTCCATACACAGATCGGCTACATAGCTAGCTACACATTTATAGGTGTACAGGTATCTTTATCCTCCACTACCCAATAAGCCAGAAAATAGTTAGCTAGCTATGTTACTTCAGCTGCATTTCATTGCAAATATCAGCAAGGCAAGCTTACAAAATTGTACATACAATTTCCAGTAAATGCTTTGGGTAGATTCTTTACATCCACTTTCACAAGACAACAGCATAGTTTGCTGGTTTTCTCTTGAGTCCCTTAAAACATTAAACAACAATAATAAGCTAGCTAGCTGGCTAATGTTAGCTAGTCAAATAGCTTGCTAAATAGCGATTTTCTTAAATTAACTTCATGACAAAATCATATCCATAATCGTTTGTCTCTACATTAACTTATTTCTCTCAACTGTATATTTTTTTGCATGATTTGTTATGACGTCATAATTACTTACATTTACATCCATTAGAGTATTTTTGTCAGCCATCTTTGCTAAAGAAAGTCTCCAGCATTGGGTTGCATGGCATTATATTCGTTGTGGTAACCACGACGATATGATTGGTCATCGCCCAGCAGTTGCCGCTGGTGATTTGCATGAAGTTAGGAAATACTGAACTTTTTCACCACCTCCCACGCCACGTTCGCCCGCACAATTGTCCCCTGCCCAACGGTCCCCTGCCCACTCCGCTTCACATAGCTTTCCCTCCACTGAAAATGATTGGGAGGTTTCACTGTGTTTCACCGAGCTGCACTGCGTGCTGGTGTACAGTCGTGGCCAGAAGTTTTGAGAATGACACAAATATTAATTTTCACAACGTTTGCTGCTTCAGTGTCTTTAGATATTTTAGTCAGATGTTAGAATGGAATACTGAAGTATAATTACAAGTATTTCATAAGTTTCAAAATGCTTTCATTGATAAGTACATGAAGTTGATGAAAATAGTCAATATTTGCAGTGTTGACCCTTCTTTTTCAAGACCTTTGCAATCCGTCCTGGCATGCTGTCAATTTTTTCTTCTGGGCCACATCCTGACTTATGGCAGCCCATTCTTGCATAATCAATGCTTGGAGTTTGTCAGAATTTTTGTTTGTCCACCCGCCTCTTGAGGATTGACCACAAGTTCTCAATGGGATTCAAGTCTGGGGAGTTTCCTGGCCATGGACCCAACATATCGATGTTTTGTTCCCCGAGCCACTTAGTTATCACTTTTGCCTTATGGCAAGGTGCTCCATCATCCTGGAAAAGGCATTGTTAGTCACCAAACTGTTCCTGGATGGTAGGGAGAAGTTGCTCTCGGAGGATGTGTTGGTACCATTCTTTATTCATGGCTGTGTTCTAAGGCAAAATTGTGAGTGAGCCCACTCCCTTGGCTGAGAAGCAACCCCACACATGAATGGTCTCAGGATGCTTTACTGTTGGCATTGCACAGGACTGATGGTAGCACTCACCTTGTCTTCTCTGGACAAGCTTTTTTCCAGATGCCACAAACAATTGGAAAAGGGATTCATCAGAGAAAATGACTTTACCCCAGTCCTCAGCAGTCCAGTCCCTGTACCTTTTGCAGAATATCAGTCTGTCGGTGATGATTTCCCTGGAGAGAAGTGGCTTCTTTGCTGCCCTTCTTGACACCAGGCCATCCTCCAAAAGTCTTCTCCCACTGTGCGTGCAGATGCTCTCACACCTGCCTGCTGACATTCCTGGTGGTGCCCCGATCCCGCAGCTGAATCAACTTTGTGAAAAGGACTATTTGTGTCATTCTCAAAACTTTTGGCCACGACTGTACACAAAGGAACACACAGACATCCGTGCGTGGTAGCTAGCTAATTAGCACAGGTGGTCTAGCACCTTGTCTTCCGTCTGTTTTCCGTAAACAAATCTTGTAACATGGAGATATGGCCATGTGGGAACTCTAACCCTATTATGTTATGAAAGAAGTTCCTTATGGTTCCAATACTGTACCACAAGCGATGTGTGTTCATGTTCAGATTGAGTGTCGGGGATCTCCCCCCTACAGAATACGCTTTCATCCAGTGATTTATGTCTAATGTAACAGAACTAGATAAAACCTTACACAGATAAAAATTGACAAAACTGTAAATGTAAAGCTAATAGCCAGGAGAAAGCATATAGTTGCTCATGTTCTGGCAGTGTGTTCGTTCTATTGACCTTCACACGCTTTTTACTTAAACTTCCTTTGTTGTTGCCACAAAACAGTTACTTTACCCGGTCCGGTGAGTAATGGTGGTGGTGCTGCACATTGCTTTTCTTCACTCACACCCTGCCAGTCTTCTTATTCTTCTTCTATGATATAATGGTGGCCCGTAAACAAACATTTAATGTGCATGCCGCTACCTACTGTTCTGGAGTGTGTGGTTAATCAAGGTTTACAACATTAACTCCACAATTCTAAACCCTCTTACCTAACTCAATATTTCTGAGAAAATAAAGAGCCCTACTAACTTTTAAAATACCCTCCCCCATCCTCAAAATCCCTTCAAAAGCCTTCCAACCTCAATGACCTACACTTCAATCTTTCCCTCTCTTTAACATACTTAAAACAATAAAAACAACACTCCAGACACCAACCATTCACATGCTTGCCAACCAGATGTAATGACGAGTTCAATACACAATGTCCTAGGCACAATCGATCTACAAACACCTCTTCCTTCCTAATCTTTGAATCTTGGTACACCAACCTTTCTTTGGAGGGCAAATAAACACATATTTTCTGCTACACATCTATCAAAATGTTTCTGATCTTATATTTGGCCTCACCTCTACCCAGTGGAACATGAATATCAATGATGTTGTAGCTCTTTTGGCTATCTCAAATCAAATCAAAGTTTATTTGTCACGTGCGCCGATTACAACATTACACTGAAATGCTTACTTACAGGCTCTAACCAATAGTGCAAAAAAGGTATTAGGTGAACAATAGGAAAGTAAAGAAATAAAAACAACAGTAAAAAGACAGTGAAAACAGTAGTGAGTCTATGTACAGTAGCGAGGCTATAAAAGTAGCGAGGCTTCATACAGACACCAGTTAGTCAGGCTGATTGAGGTAGTATGTACATGTAGATATGGTTAAAGTGAATATGCATATATGATGAACAGAGAGTAGCAGTAGCGTAAAAGAGGGGGTGGTGGGTGGCGGGACACAATGCAGATATCCCGGTTAGCCAATGTGCGGTAGCACTGGTTGGTCGGGCCAATTGAGGTAATATGTACATATGTACATGAGGGTATAGTTAAAGTGACTATGCATATATGATAAACAGAGGGTAGCAGCAGCGTAGAGGGGTTGGGGGAGGCACAGACTGGAAATAGTCCGGGTAGCCATTTGGTTACCTGTTCAGGAGTCTTATGGCTTGGGGGTAAAAACTTTTGAAGCCTTTTTGTCCTAGACTTGGCACTCCGGTACCGCTTGCCATGTGGTAGTAGAAAGAACAGTCTATGACTGGGGTGGCTGGGGTCTTTGACAATTTTTAGGGCCTTGAACGCTGAGCTGTAGTCAATGAATAGCATTGTCACATAAGTGTTCCTTTTGTCCAGGTGGGAAAGGGCAGTGTGGAGTGCAATAGAGATGGCATCATCTGTGGATCTGTTTGGGAAGTATTCAAATTGGAGTGGGTCTAGGATTTCTGGGCTAATGGTGTTGATGTGAGCCATTACCAGCCTTTCAAAGCACTTCATGGCTACAGACGTGAGTGCTACAGGTCTGTAGTCATTTAGGCAGGTTGCCTTTGTGTTCTTGGGCATAGAGACTATGGTGGTCAACTTGAAGCATGTTGTTATTACAGACTCAATCAGGGACAATTTGAAAATGTCAGTGAAGACACCTGCAAGTTGGTCAGCACATGCCCGCAGCACACATCCTGATAATCTGTCTGGCCCCGCAGCCTTGTGATCACACAGCCATCCGGAACAGCTGATGCTCTCATGCATGCCTCAGTGTTACTTGCCTCGAAGCAAGCATAGAAGTGATTTAGCTCGTCTGGTAGGTTTGGGTCTGTAATAGTTTGCAAGCCCTGCCACATAAGACGGGCGTCGAAGCCGGTGTAGTATGATTCAATCTTAGCCCTGTATTGACGCTTTGCCTGTTTGATGGTTCGTCACAAGACATAGCAGGATTTCTTGTCAGCTTCCGGGTTAGAGTCCCGCACCTTGAATGCGGCAGCTCTACCCTTTAGCTCAGTGCGAATGTTGCCTGTAGTCCATGGCTTCTGGTTTGGGTATGTACGTACAGTCACTGTGGGGACGACGTCCTCAGTGCACTTATTGATAAAGCCAGTGACTGATGTGGTATGCTCCTCAATGCCATTGCAAGAATCCCGGAACATGTTCCAGTCTGTGATAGCAAAACAGTCCTGTAGTTTAGCATCTGCTTCATCTGACCACTTTTTTATAGACCGTGTCACTGGTGCTTCCTGCTTAGTTTTTGCTTTATGGCTGGAATCTGGAGGATAGAGTTGTGGTCGGATTTACCAAATGGAGGGCGAGGGAGAGCTTTGCACGCGTCTCTGTGTGTGGAGTACAGGTGATCTAGATTTTTTTCCCCTCTGGTTGCACATTTAACATGTTGATAGAAATTTGGTAGAATTTATTTAAGTTCCCCTGCATTAAAGTCTCCGGCCACTAAGACCTCTGGGTGAGTGGTTTCCTGTTTGCTTATTTCCTTATACAGCTGACTGAGTGTGGTCTTAGTGCCAACATCTGTCTGTGGTGGTAAATAAACATCCATGAAAAGTATAGCTGAAAACTCTCTAGGCAAGTCGTGTGAACTGCAATGCTTCACAATATACTCTACTTCAGGCGAGCAAAATCTAGAGATTTCGTGCAACAGCTGTTGTTTACTAATATGCACAGACCGTCCTCCCTCGTCTTACTGCGCTGTTCTGTCTTGCCGGTGCAGCGAGTATCCCGCTAGCTGAATATCCATGTCGCCACTCAGCCACGATTCCGTGAAACAAAGGATATTACAATTTTTGATATCCCGTTGTAGGATATTCGTGATCGTACCTCGTCTAATTTATTTTCCAATGATTGCACGTTGGTAAGTAATATTGATGGTAACGGCAGCTTTCCCACTCGCCTTCTGCGAGTCATCCCACCTGCATTACTTCCTCTTGCAAATAACCTGGATGTTGGCCCTGTCCTGTGCCTCCTGCTTGTTGAAGAAAAAATCTTTGTCTAATCCAAGGTGAGTGATCGCTGCTATTTTTTTGCCATAAGATACGGTTGAAGAGACATTATGAACAAAATAGGTACAAATAAGGCGGAAAAAAACACATAATGTCATTTCTTTCGGTGCCATTTTAGTCTACAATTGGTCTACAATTTCATGGCCTTCCACACCTGAATGGGCTTTGTGCCGTCCACCCATTGGAGTGCAAATACTATCGCCAACAGTTCAACTGAGTATACTGACAGTTCATCTATTAGTCTTCTATATATCTGCACATCAAATTCAGGAATGTAAACGCCTGCTACTGTGCGCCCACTATCTGGTCCTTGGATCAATCTGTGAAAAGCGGTAAAAATGCATAGAAACTTCTACCAATGTAATTGTCAACCAGTTTCCCTATATAAAATACTTCTGACCAATCTTTCCTTTTCTCTATCAAGGTTAGATCAACAACAATATCTGGGAGTAACCATGGAGGAACATCCCCTGTCACCGCAGAAGGGCTACTTTTTTTTTTAACCTCCATTAGTAAGGCACATACAGAGGTTGATTTAAATGCATCAATACATATCCTTAAAGCTATATACTGGATTCTGTCCAGCTTCTGAAGCCAAATCTTCGCCGCATTTCCATAAACTATACACCCGTAATCAATTGTCATCCTGAAACCCTCCCCATAGGCTGTCCATACAGAAACAACATATTAAAAAACAATATATTATCAGCAACTTTCTTCTTAGAGAAGAACACACAGCAAGACGTCGCCACTGGAAATTTAAAACCCTAGTTAATCCACCATCTTTCAACATCCACTATAGATTGTTGAATAGATTTGGTCACATGAGAGACAGTCCTTCTCCTCTTCCAAATAGCTCCATCATAAGCATATAGGGATCTACATTCGAAAACACATCATTAATTATGAACATAATTATGTTGAACAAAATAGGACTGACAGCACTGCCTTCAGGAATACCATTGTCAACTCCCATAGACTTCGTATAAAAAGAGTGATTCAATTAGGCCAAAACCCAGTTAAATAACCTCCCACCAATACCAAGTATTTTCCATCTTAATCAGGAGGCCTTCTCTCCACATAGTGTCGTATGCCTTTTCAATGTCAAAAAAGACAATAGCCATTCATTCTTTCATGGCCAGATTTTTTTCTCCTTCATTGCTCACCATTACTAATGCATCAATAAATCAATCAATG
Organism: Oncorhynchus mykiss; assembly: GCF_013265735.2. NCBI lineage: Eukaryota > Metazoa > Chordata > Actinopteri > Salmoniformes > Salmonidae > Oncorhynchus > Oncorhynchus mykiss. Next base: position 54,580,748 of record NC_048565.1, read on the forward strand.
ACTCAATAAACCTCTATGTTCCAGGAAATAACTTTTCCATCAGTTTACACAAGTTAGAGGTCAGTGCTATTGGTCTGTAACTATTAGCACATGAAGGTCCTTTACCAGGCTTTGCAAAAGGTAATATTACTGCACATTTCCATCCAGAAGGTATAACCCCCTCACTCCAACTCTTATTAAACATGTTTGACCTCATCAGGTAGACGCTTAAACATTACATAGCACAACTGATCATGACTTGGGGCTGTATATTCACAGCCTATTAAGGCTAAACACATGTATGTGTAACGATGTGCGCTGAGAGTTCATGGACTGAGTGTTTTAATAAATAAATGCAACATAATACAAAACAAGAAACACAAACAACGTACAGACAAGACACTGTAACAGAAACAATAACGCCTGGGGAAGGAACCAAAAGGAGTGACATATATAGGGAAGGTAATCAGGTAGGTGATGGAATCCAGGTGAGTCTGCGTGAGTCTGAATGTCCTTGAGTGACCCAACCAGAGCCCAAACTTCAACCCGATCAAACATCTCTGTAGAGACATGAAAATAGCTGTGCAGCGATACTCCCCATCCAACCTGACAGAGCTGGAGAGGATCTGCAGAGAAGAATGGTAGAAACTCCCCAAATACAGCTATGCCAAGCTTATAGCGTCATACCCAAGAAGTCTCGAGGTTGTAATCGCTGCCAAAGGTGCTTCAACAAAGTACTGAGTAAAGGGTCTGAATAATTATGTAAATGTGATATTTCCGGTTTAAAAAGTATATATAAATGCGCAATTCGGGATTCGAAATGGTCGGTAATCTGTTTGTTAACTTGGCTTTTGAAGACATTAGAAAGCAGGATAAGATAGATATAGGTCTGTAGCAGTTTGGGTCTAGAGTGTCTCCACCTTTTAGAAAGAGAGGGTCCAGATTGTCTATCCCAGCTGATTTGTAGGGGTCCAGATTTTAAAGCTCTTTCAGAACATCAGCTATCTGGATTTGGGTGAAGGAGAAATGGGGAGGCTTGGGCGAGTTGCTGTGGGGCGTGAAGGGCTGTTAGATCGGGGTAGGGGTTGCCAGGTGGAAAGCATGGCCAGCCGTAGAAAAATGCTTATTGAAATTCTCAATTATTGTGGATTTATCGGTGGTGACTGTGTTTCCTAGCCTCAGTGCAGTGGGCAGCTGGGAGGAGGTGCTCTTATTCTCCATGGACTTTACAGTGTCCCAGAACTTTTTTGAGTTTGTGCTACAGGAAGAAAATTTCTGTTTGAAAAAGCTAGCCTTAGCTTTCCTAACTGCCTGTGTATATTGGTTCCTAACTTCCCCGAATAGTTGCATATCACGGGGGCTATTCAATGCTAATGCAGAAAGCCACAGGATGTTTTTGTGCTGGTGAAAGGCAGTCAGGTCTGGAGAGAACCAAGGGCTACATCTGTTCCTGGTTCTACAGTTCATGAATGGAGCATGCTTATTTAAGATGGTGAGGAAGGCACTTTTAAAGAATAACCAGGCATCCTCTACTGACGGGATGAAGTCAAAATCATTCCAAGATACCCGGGCCAAGTCGATTAGAAAGGCCTGCTCGCTGAAGTGTTTTAGGGAGAGTTTGACAGTGATGAGGGGTGGTCGTTTGACCGCGGACCTATTACGGATGCAGGCAATGAGGCAGAGATCTTGGTTGAAAACAGCAGAGGTGTATTTAGAGGGCAAGTTGGTTAGGATGAGGGTGCCCGTATGAGGGTGCCCGTGTTTATGGACTTTGGGTTGTACCTGGTAGTTTAATTGATAATTTGTGTGAGATTGAGGGTATCAAGCTTAGATTGTAGGATGGCCGGGGTGTTAAGTATGTCCCAGTTTAGGTCACCTAGCAGCACGAGTTCTGAAGATAGATGGGGGGCAATCAATTCACATATGGTGTACAGGGCACAGCTAGGGACAGAGGGTGGTCTATAGCAAGCGGCAACAGTGAGAGACTTGTTTCTGGAAAGGTGGATTTTTAAAAGTAGAAGCTTGAATAGTTTTGGTACAGACCTGGATAGTAAGACAGGACTCTGCAGGCTATTTCTGCATTAGATTGCAACTACGCCCCCTTTGGCAGCTCTATCTTGGCGGAAAATGTTATAGTTAAGGATGGATTCTGACACGGCTAAGACATCCGGGTTGGCAGAGTGTGCTAAAGCAGTGAATAAAACAAACTTAGGGAGCAAGCTTGTAATGTTAACATGCATGAAACCAAGGCTTTTACGGTTACAGAAATCAACAAATGAGAGCACCTGGGGAATAGGAGTGGTGCTAGGCACAGCATGTCCTGGAATAACCTCTACATCACCAAAGGAACAGAGGAGGAGTAGGATAAGGGTACGGATAGAGGCTATTAGAACTGGTCGTCTAGTACATTCGGAACACAGAGTTAAAGGAGCAGGTTTCTGGGCGCGATAGAATAGATTCAAGGCATAATGTACAGACAAAAGTATGGTAGGATGTGAGTACATTGGAGGTAAACCTATGCATTGAGTGATGATGAGAGAGATATTGTCTCTAGAAACATTTAAACCAGGTGATATCATCGCATATGTGGGAGGTGGAACTAAATGGTTGGTTAAGGCATATTGAGCAGTGCTAGAGGCTCTACAGTGAAATAAAACAATTATCACTAATCAGAACAGTAATGGACAAGGCATATTGACATTAGGGAGAGGGATGCGTAGCCAAGTGATCATAAGGGTCCAGTGAATGGTTGGGCTGGCTGGAGACACAGCGATTCAGACAGCTAGCAGGCAATCAGAAGGGCCTTAGAGGGACATCGCAACGGACGAAAGTCTGTTTTAGCCTCCTTGTGCGGTTTTGTCGATAGACCAGTCGTGATGTATTAGTAGGGTTCCATGTACCAGAGGGGTCCAGTCCAATGGGCAAATGGATATATTTAGCTAACCGTCCAATATGCTCTAGACAGCTAGCAGGCCACGGCTAGCAGGCTAGCAGATGGGCATTCAGGGGACGTCGCGACGTAGGAGCCAGTTGAGTAACCCCCTCGAGCAGATTTCGTCGGTAGTCCAGTCGTGAAGAATCGGCGGGGTTCCGTACCCCGTGCTGGCAGTAAAAGGGGTCCAGTAGTGGCTGATGGACCTCTTCAGCTAGCGGGGAGATTGGCCTAGGCGGAATGCCATGACCGTGCCTTCCATACATTGCTGGAACAATTCCACGGGTTGTCTGTCAGGCAGTCCGCCACTACAGTAACCCCCCATACTGTCAGTTACCCCGCAACCAGCGGCGCCTCTCCCCAATCTTCCCCGGCTTCCCGAGAACCCAGCTGCCACCTTCGGGAGCGCTATGCTGGAGATCCAGAATCCTGCCGGCGTTTCCAGAATCCTGGGCGTTTCTCTCTTAGTGTTCTCTCATCTTTGAGCTGCAGCCCTCTTCATTTCCTTCGGATCGCTCGAGGATAGCGTACTTGATAATGCTTATGTCTGGGAGGGCTCACGCCTGGGCTACTGCAGTGTGGGAGCAACAATCCACCGTTTGCCTCAGTCTGGAGGAATTTGTGGCGGAGGTACGTAAAGTGTTTGATTCTCCGTTGTCCGGGAGAGAGGCACCTTGTAAGCTGCTCCAACTACACCAGGACTCCAGTGTTGTGGCAGACTATGCGATGGATTTTCACAAGTTGGCAGCTGAGAGTGCCTGGAACGCGGAGCCATGTTCGACACGTTCCTTCATGGATTAACGGAGGAGGTTAAAGACGAGCTCGCAGCTTGGGAGTTGCCTACGGATCTCGACTCACTCATCGCCTTGACCATACGGATCGATGGATGGCTACAGGAACGTAGGAGGAAGAAGAGGTCTGATTCCGGTCCCACTCGCTCGCCCAATGATCCCACCTCACCTCTGAGGAATCCCGGAACTCCCCGGCATCTACGTTCCCGAGAGAATCTGAGGTTACCCGAGTTCCCCCGAGACCGAAAAAACATTTGGACATGAGAACAGCGATTACTCACCGCAGACTGGAAGAAACTTTTTCCTTTAACGAGTCCGACTAGAATGATATCCTGCTTTCACTGGAACAGAACCAGATTCATACCTCTTGCATGAAGAAAAGACACAGGAAAAGGGGTCGCAGACCGGGCAGCCTTCTGAGAATCTGTAGGCGAGCGAGTAAACTCCCACTGCCATCTGGTCTTCTTGCTAACGTGCAATCATTGTAAAATAAAATTTATGACCTACGATTAAGATTATCCCACCCACGGGATATCATTAACTGCACTATCTTATGTTTCACCGAGACGTGGCTGAATGTCGATATGGACAATATAGAGCTAGCAGGATTTTCCATGCACTGGCAGAACAGAGACGTTGCAATCAATAAATGACAAACTGGGAATACTTGAACTAGTCAGTAAGGATATAAAAGAGTTGAAGGCAAGCCTCGAGATGAGTGACGAAAAAGCTGCGACAATGGAGAAAGACACAAACAAGCTAAAAGGGTTGAAACTGAAGTTAATGAACTATAAAAGGAGAACATCGTTCTGAGAGAAGCCTTACTTGACATACAGGCTAGATCCATTAGAGATAATCTGGTACTTAGAGGTATTCAAGAGAAATAAGGAGAAGTTCCTGAATGTGTAGTTAGAGAGTTCCTCCTTACAGAACTTCAGATCCCATGCGAAGCTATCAACAAAATCCAACTCGAACGTGTACACCGCTTCGGACTGAGGGGGCAGAGGTATGAATGCCCAATCGTTGCTAAATTTACTTTCTTTAAAGATAAAATAAAATACTTGCTGCCATGAAAATAGGCATGAATGACCAGTTCCCGAAGGAAATTGCAGAACGGAACAAAGTTCTGTATCCTATTTTCAAGGAAAATAGATTGAAAGGGAAATGCGTAGCTCTTGTGGTCGATAAACTGTATATTGATAATCAGTTGTTCAGAGGCAAAAGGACTATGCCATGGCTATTCTAAAAATTACAAAGTTAGAAAAATTAGCTTTTCTGTCTATCTTCAAATATAACTAATTGGAACACAAAGCACTATTTAACATGGTGGAGATACAAACACAGCAGACAGAAGGGACAGTATGTGTGGATGTATTGAGATGGATGGTGTGGTGTGTGTTTTTTTGGTGTTTGGGAAAATGTGCCGTTGAATGAGAAAGGAAATGGTTGCATATCCCAGAAACAATTTATGTCTGTGAGTAGTGGTTGTGAGAGGAGCTTTCAATGTTGTGCAGATGAGGGATATATATTTTATAATGAATTATACATCTTGTTTATTTATTGTCCTATCATGGTGGAACAGCGTTTTAAAATAAATTATACATCTAATTTGTTTATTGTCATATCATGGGGAAATACATTTTTTAAATCAATTATACATCTAATGTGTGGATTCCGGTGGGGTGCCCCCACCCAGACAGTGACCGTGCAACACTAGCTGCAGTAACTCATGGGGAGGGGGTCACACTCGGACATTCAGAGAGGGTGCATATTATTGTGGCCCTGGCGGCACAAAATAAAGGTCTGACTGCATGGAGATGCTTGGTCAATACGGGGGACCATGTTGTGGGTGTTTCAGGGGAAGGGGTATATCTGACCTCCATCATCTAGGTTAATCAAATCTCCCCATTTCTGACAATTTTTTTGCTCAGTTTTGCAGGCCTTCTCATACAGCTGCAACTGTATATGCACTGGTAAATCAAGATCTTTCTTGAGTTGGGCTCTGGGATGGTGCAGAACAATTGAGTTCCCGAGTCTAAGGTTGTTGTGGGGGAAAGGGGTTGTGTGTGTGTGTGTGTGTGTGTGTGTGTGTGTGTGTGTGTGTGTGTGTGTGTGTGTGTGTGTGTGTGTGTGTGTGTGTGTGTGTGTGTGTGTGTGTGTGTGCGCGTGCGTGCGTGCGTGCGTGTGTGTGTGCGCGCATGCGCGTGTCTCCCACAACTGTTGCGAGGGAGTAAAATATGTTAGGGAAAATATAGGATGAATCACAATAATTGTTTGCTAAAATAATAATTGCTGGCCATAATGTAATTTTGGTAATGGAGAGACTGGTGATGTCACGTATACTCACTCTCTGGCCTCTAGGTCATCAGGTTGCTGATTATCCCAGGCACCTGTCACCATCATCTCACGCACCTGAACTCCATCACTTCCTTGATTATATTCCCTATATCTGTCACTCCCCTTGGTTCTTTCCTCTGGTGTTATTGACTCTCTTTCATGTCGGTGCATTGTTTGCGTTTCATTTATTTTTTTAAACACTCACTCCCTGAACTTGCTTCCCGACTCAGCGCACTCGTTACAAGTGATAGGTAAAAATCCTTTGCATAACCTGCCTACATTACTACAAATATTAATAGCTAATTATGGAAAATAAGAAACAGGATTTAAAAAATATATATGAACAAAAATCTCTCTCTCTCTCTCTATATATATATATATATATATACAGTGCCTTGCGAAAGTATTCGGCCCCCTTGAACTTTGCGACCTTTTGCCACATTTCAGGCTTCAAACATAAAGATATAAAACTGTATTTTTTTGTGAAGAATCAACAAGTGGGACACAATCATGAAGTGGAACGACATTTATTGGATATTTCAAACTTTTTTAACAAATCAAAAACTGACAAATTGGGCGTGCAAAATTATTCAGCCCCCTTAAGTTAAAACTTTGTAGCGCCACCTTTTGCTGCGATTACAGCTGTAAGTCGCTTGGGGTATGCCTCTATCAGTTTTGCACATCGAGAGAAAATGTTTTCCCATTCCTCCTTGCAAAACAGCTCGAGCTCAGTGAGGTTGGATGGAGAGCATTTGTGAACAGCAGTTTTCAGTTCTTTCCACAGATTCTCGATTGGATTCAGGTCTGGACTTTGACTTGGCCATTCTAACACCTGGATATGTTTATTTTTGAACCATTCCATTGTAGATTTTGCTTTATGTTTTGGATCATTGTCTTGTTGGAAGACAAATCTCCGTCCCAGTCTCAGGTCTTTTGCAGACTCCATCAGGTTTTCTTCCAGAATGGTCCTGTATTTGGCTCCATCCATCTTCCCATCAATTTTAACCATCTTCCCTGTCCCTGCTGAAGAAAAGCAGGCCCAAACCATGATGCTGCCACCACCATGTTTGACAGTGGGGATGGTGTGTTCAGGGTGATGAGCTGTGTTGCTTTTACGCCAAACATAACGTCTTGCATTGAGCACCTTCTTCCACATGTTTGGTGTGTCTCCCAGGTGGCTTGTGGCAAACTTTAAACAACACTTTTTATGGATATCTTTAAGAAATGGCTTTCTTCTTGCCACTCTTCCATAAAGGCCAGATTTGTGCAATATACGACTGATTGTTGTCCTATGGACAGAGTCTCCCACCTCAGCTGTAGATCTCTGCAGTTCATCCAGAGTGATCATGGGCCTCTTGGCTGCATCTCTGATCAGTCTTCTCCTTGTATGAGCTGAAAGTTTAGAGGGACGGCCAGGTCTTGGTAGATTTGCAGTGGTCTAATACTCCTTCCATTTCAATATTATCGCTTGCACAGTGCTCCTTGGGATGTTTAAAGCTTGGGAAATCTTTTTGTATCCAAATCCGGCTTTAAACTTCTTCACAACAGTATCTCGGACCTGCCTGGTGTGTTCCTTGTTCTTCATGATGCCCTCTGCGCTTTTAACGGACCTCTGAGAGTATCACAGTGCAGGTGCATTTATATGGAGACTTGATTACACACAGGTGGAATGTATTTATCATCATTAGTCATTTAGGTCAACATTGGATCATTCAGAGATCCTCACTGAACTTCTGGAGAGTTTGCTGCACTGAAAGTAAAGGGGCTGAATAATTCTGCACGCCCAATTTTTCAGTTTTTGATTTGTTAAAAGAGTTTGAAATATCCAATAAATGTCGTTCCACTTCATGATTGTGTCCCACTTGTTGTTGATTCTTCACAAAAAAATACAGTTTTATATCTTTATGTTTGAAGCCTGAAATGTGGCAAAAGGTTGCAAAGTTCAAGGGGGCCGAATACTTTCGCAAGGCACTGTATAGATATATATATATATAAAAAAATCTATATATATATATATATAAAATATATATATATATATTAATATATGTATATTTTTTAATTGCTATATATAATACAAATCGAGGTGAGGGCGATGGAAATGCATTTGGCGGTTGATCTGCTTTCTGTTCTGTGGGTGGCTCTGTGTGTTCTTTTTGAAGGATGGGTCCCGGTCTCTCCAGGGCCATGGGATCCGGGGGGTCGGGTATGGTCTGCCGGGCATTCGGATGACAACCCAACTCAGGAGGAGAAGGGTGTTTCGCAGGTGGAATAGTAGGGACCAATTGGAGGTTTACTTAGTAGCAATGCAAATATCATGGTACAGCTACAGTATATAGACACTCATGTTACTTTTTAATGATACATTTACAAACATATGATAAATAGAATTTAAACTTATCTCATTTATGGTTGGTGGTGAAATAAGTATAGCTAGTTCTAATTGTAATGGCTTAGCAGATAATAAGAAAAAACGATCAGTATTTACCTGGTTAAAAGAGAAGAAATATATCTATTGCTTACAGGAAATTCATTCAACAATTTTAGATGAAGTTTTATGGAAAAAGGACTGGGGTGGTGAATTATATTTCTCCCATGGGCAAAGAAATTCAGAGTTGGTGATGATATTAATTAACAGTCATTTTGATCCAAATGTGCAAATTGTCCAAACAGAACAAGGTACAGTTGAAATCGGAAGTTTACATACACTTAGGTTAAAGTCATTGAAAAACGAGTTTCAATTACTCCACAAATATATTGTTAACAAACTATCATTTTTGGCAAGTCAGTTAGGACATCATTTTTCCAACAATTGTTTACAGACAGATTATTTCACTTATAATTCATGGGAAAATCAAAAGAAATCAGCCAAGACTTCAGAAAATAAATTGTAGACCTTCAAAAGTCTGGTTCATCCTTGGGAGCAATTTCCAAATGCCTGAAGGTACCACGTTCATCTGTACAAACAATAGTGCGCAAGTATAATCACCATGCAGCCGTCATGCCGCTCAGGAAGGAGACGTGTTCTGTCTCCTAGAGATGAACGTACTTTGGTACGAAGTGCAAATCAATCCCAGAACAACAGCAAAGGACCTTGTGAAGATGCTGGAGGAAACAGGTACAAAACTATCTAGCAAGGATGAAGCCACTGCTCCAAAACCACCATAAAAAAGCCAGGCTATGGTTTGCAACTGCACATGGGGACAAAGATCATACTTTTTGTAGAAATGTCCTCTGGTTTGATGAAACAAAATTAAACTGCTTGGCCATAATGACCATCGTTATCTTTAGAGTAAAAGGGGGAGGCTTGCAAGCCAAAGAACACCATCCCAACTGTGAAGCATGGGGGTGGCAGCATCATGTTGTGGGAGTGCTTTGCTGCAGGAGGGACTGGTGCACTTCACAAAATAGATGGAATCATGAGGTAGGAAAATGATGTGGATATATTTAAGCAACATCTCAAGACATCAGTCAGGAAGTTAAAGCTTGGTCACAAATGGGTCTTCCAAATGGATAATGACCCCAAGCATACTTCCAAAGTTGTGGCAAAATGGCTTAAGGACAACAAAGTGAAAGTATTTGAATGGCCATGACCTCAATCCTATAGAACATTTATGGGCAAATCTGAAAAAGCGTGTGCTAGCAAGGAGGCCTACAAACCTGACTCAGTTACATAAGCTCTGTCAAGAGGAATGGGCCAAAATTCACCCAACTTATTGTGGGAAGCTTGTGGAAGGCTACCCGAAACGTTTGACCCAAGTTAAACAATTTAAAGGCTATGCTAACAAATACTAATTGACTGTATGTAAACTTCTGACCCATTGGGAATGTGATGAAAGCAATAAAATATTAAATAAATAATTCTCTCTACCATTATTCTGACATTTCACATTCTGAAAATAAAGTGGTGATCCTAACTGACCTAAAATAGGGATTTTGTACTAGGATTAAATGTCAGGAACTGTGAAAAACTGAGTTTAAATGTATTTGGCTAAGGTGTATGTAAACTTCTGACTTTAACTGTAGATGGATTATTTTAAATATGTTATTGGACAATACGCAGATATGGCTTATTAACCTATACGGTCCAAATGATGATGATCCAAGCGTCTTTGAAAATATTTAAGAATTTATCTATTACCCTGCCTAGAATGCCAGCATCCCAGAGTCACCTCTTCACTGTTTTACGGGTACTATTTAATGAAGCTGCCAGTTGAGGACTTATGAAGCGTCTGTTTCTCAATCTAGACACTCTAATGTACTTGTCCTCTTGCTCAGTTGTGCACCGGGGCCTCCCACTCTTTCTATTCTGGTTAGCGCCAGTTTGTGCTGTTCTATGAAGGGAGTAGTACACAGCTTTGTACAAGATCTTCAGTCTCCTGGCAATTTCTCGCATGGAATAGCCTTCATTTCCCAGAACAAGAATATACTGATGAGTTTCAGAAGGTCTTTTGTTTCTTGACATTTTGAGCCTGTAATCAAACTCACAAATGCTGATGCTCCAGATACAAAACTAGTCTAAAGAAGGCCAGTTTTATTGCTTCTTTAATCACTATAACAGTTTTCAGCTGTGCTAACGTAATTGCAAAAGGGTTTTCTAATGATCAATTAGCCTTTTAAAATGATACATTTGGATTAGCTAACACAACGTTCCATTGGAACACAGGAGTGATGGTTGCTGATAATGGGCCTCTGTATGCCTATGTAGATATTGTTTTTTAAATCAGATGTTTCCAGCTACAATAGTCATTTACGACATTAATAATGTCTACACTGTATTTCTGATCAATTTGATGTTATTTTAAATGGACAAAAGGACTTTTTAAAATTTAAAAAACAAGGACATTTCTAAGTGACCCACACTTTTGAACGGTCGTGAATGTTTACCCCAAAAATATATGGGGGATTGGAAGTGATGCAGGCAATTACATTGATGGAAGCAACAATCTATCTGCAATACTAAAGCTGATCCACTTTTTTAAAAACAACAACAAAAAATACTACTTGAGCACAAGTCTAAAAGTATTTGGCTTAAAATGTACTTAAGCATCAAAAGTAAATGTAATCTATAAAATATGCTTAAGTGCCAAAAGTACAAGTATAAATCCTTTAAAATACCTTACATTAAGCAAGCCAGAAGGTACGATTTTATTTTTATTTTTAATTTACGGATAGCCAGGGGCACACTTCAACACTCATAGACATAATTTACATTGTGTTTAGTGAGTCTGACAAATTAGAGGCAGTATGGATGACCAGGGATGTTCACTTGAAAAGTTTTTTGAATTAGACAATTTAACTGTCCTGCTAAGCATTCAAAATGGAACTAGTACTTTTGGGAGTCAGAGAAAATGTAAGGAGTAAAAAGTACATTATTTTCATTTGGAATATAGTGAAGTAAAAGTAGAAGCTATCAAAAATATAATTAGTAAAGTACAGTTACCCCAGAAAACTGCTTAAGTTGTACTTTAAAGTATTTTTACTTAAGTACTTTACACCACTGTCTCACAGCCTTCTGACCTCTGCCTGCCCTTGACCTGTCGTCTGCCTGCCCCGTTTTGTTAGTAAACATATGTTATTCGAATTGTCTGCATCTGGGTCTTATGCTGAGGTCTGATTGTGGGACAAACTCTATAACAATGAAAGCCAGGAAGTTCATTTGTACATTCTTAGGCAAAACCTTCTCAAACATTATTAGTACTGAACAGCCTTTTGGCTTCAACCCCTTCTGCATTTTATTTTATATCATCTATGGACATAGATAGTGGAACCCCAGAAATTACACCACTCAGCTAGGCTGAAGCTCCAAGGACATGACTTGTGAATTTCTTCCCATTGAGAGTTTTAATTTTCATAATCTTCCCTCATTTTCATAATATTCCATTTCTCTTTGCTTATTTCAGCTGTTCTTGCCATAATATGGACTTGGTCTTTTACCAAATAGGGCTATCTTCTGTATACCACCCCTACCTTGTCACAACACAACTGACTGGCTCAAACACATTAACTTTTAACAAGGCACACCTGTTAATTGCATTCCAGGTGACTACCTCATGTGCTGGTTGAGAGAATGCCAAGAGTGTGCAAAGCTGTCAAGGAAAAGGGTGGATACATTGAAGAATTTAAAATCTAAAATATATTTTGATTTGTTTACATGATTCTATATGTGTTATTTCATAGTTTTGATGTCTTCACTATTATTCTACAATGTAGAATATAGTAAAAATAAAGAAAAACCCTGGAATGAGTAGGTGTGTCCAAACTTTGACTGGTACTGTATTTTGGTGGGGACAATTTTACCTGCTTCAAACATTGGGGAACCCTTCTACGCCCTTGCCAAAGAGCAACTGACAAGGCCTTCTATCCTGCTTTACTGGGTACATACTTAAAAGCATCAGAAAGGAATTCACCACATGGACAACATTTAGAACATTTTAATGTCATTGTCTTTTCAAGAATCTAATACAAATGCATACAAATACATTTATTTTCACCTAAGCCACATGTAACCACAATTGCAATGAACATCACAATACAAATACAATATTTTAACTTTTTATCAGAAGTTGGCTTTCAAGCTCGAATGGTCAAAAGGGGCAACATGCACACATGCATTCATTCATACAAGGACACACACACACACACACACACACACACACACACACACACACACACACACACACACACACACACACACACATAGTATAGATGGGACTTTTAACAGCATTAAAGAGGTAAGGCTCTAACAATAGTATGTGGAGGGAGGGAGTGGGAAAGATGGAGGAATTGTGGTATCAGTAGATGGAAGGGCGGGGGATCGGGGGAGGGAGAAGTGGTAATAGGAAGGAACAGCTAAAGTGTACATAAAACACAGATTTCTATATTAGTCAAGCCAACTTTTTACTCAGTAAGTATAAATATTCTTCATCCAAAAGTCAGTGCAGTGTCTTCTGCTCTAGCCTGAGTCCCAGTTAGCTAGCAAGACAGCACAAACAGATCTGGGTCTCAAGCTACTTCTGCTGCAGGGCAGGCTTCAACCGGGTCCTCTTATTCACCACGCCTGGTTTCACCCAGGTCCTCTTCGCGTTCCACTACTATACACCCGGTCCATGTTAGACCTGGTCCATGAAACATTTGTTTCACTTTACATACGTTTTCCTGTCGTTCTTGTCTTTTTCTCTTTCTATCATTAATTTTTTTTGCCACCAAATACCTCAAAGGTCCAGCTGAGAAGTACAAGTTGTTTGTTTTCTGAGTGTCGTTTTGTTTTGTTTTCCAACCAATCAATACATTGTGCAGATATAAAAGAGGACAATACATTTACAAGTGTACATATTTTCTTTCCCTTCTCCTGATTTCCCTTTTGTAGCTCCAAAAAGTCCTTCTGTCCGGTGTACGGTGCGGTGCGATAATCCTACTGGATACCTCTGAAGAGACACATGGCAAAGACCATGGCAAACAGCTGTGGAGAAGAACAGAGGAGTGTCAGAACAGCAGTCAGGACAGAGAACAAGACACAAGTAAGTGTTTCAATTCTGCGAGCCTAAAATGGTCGACTGTTCTGCAGCCAAACGATGATGAGGAAACTAAACAAAATCAACCAAAACTATCTACATGATGATAATTAGACAATTCAGCTCTGGCTTAATCTAATAAATCGACTAGATTGCCATATCCATAATTATGACTTCAGAGATGCCTCCTCAGTAAATTCTGCTATGTAATGTATGGTGTGTAACAGTCCTGCAACACCAATGTTCTCCACTAAGTGGGGCAATCGTACTATAAACGGGAAAGTGAGCAGCACTTGCTTCAAATTATATTCTCCAGTATTTCAGATTCCGTTGCTGTGTACTGTGTGTGGGGGAGATAAGCTACATGGATTTTTCTGAACAGCTTACATTACCAATCACACCAACTGATAAGGGAAAAATGTGTTGATTTGGAGGCTACTCACAAAGCGCTTATTATAAGTAACAAAATATTGAATCCTACCTCAATGGTGAGTACCACGATGGCCAGCGCTCCAGCCACATAGATGTACAGCTCAAAGTAGTCCACCACCGCTGAGTAGCAGCCCTGAAAACACACAGAGAGGAAAGAGTCTCAGTCACAATTCAATAGTATGAGTCAATATGAGAGAGTATTGAAATGTGTGTGTTTGTGTGTCTGTGTGTGCGTGCATGCATGCACTTGCGCCTGCATGTGTGTGTGCACGCATGTGCATAAATGCATGCATGTGTGTGTGTGCTGAAATGCATGGACAATATAAATAGCATCAAAGCCATAACTGAATGCGTCAGTGAACAATAGACTAGATGAATGGGCTGAGAGACAGAGACTGAGACAGGGCCCCTGGCCTCATTGGCTTTTAATGAGGCTCTGTGTGTGAATGGGAAAGAGACAGCGAGAGACAGACGCCTTCCTGAGATACTGCATTGTTCCACAGGCCTTAACAACAACAGTTGGAGCCTCTCCTTCCTATCAGTGTTGACTGTAATTACATTTCACTCTCAAGACAGTCATTAAAACAGGCAAGCACACACAGAGATAAATATAGACCCGCACACACAAGCACACAAACGTGTGCATTCCGTTTGTCAATATGGCTAAATCCATTTGTCTATATGACTAAATCCTGTATGTTTCTCCCTCCACACACACGCACACACCTGCACGCCCACTCCCCTATCCTACTCCAAGCCCGCACTACCCTACCCTACTCCAATCTACATAGTCAAATACAAGCATGCATAAGTATACACACACTGCACTACACAGTAAAACATACTTCCTTGACACCCAGAACATAGAAAAGCACTAATGAGTCTACCGGTATGAGGACAGTGCCAGTGGAGAAGCAGTCCCATTATATCATCACTCCAACACTCTTCTGCTCTAGGTTAGCTGATAGGCAAGAGGAGGATTTTGTTTCCCAGTGTGGCAGGGAGAGTGGGCAGTGGTAGCCTCGAGGTTAGAGTGACGAACATGCAACTGGAAGGTAGCCAAGTCAAATCCTAGGGTAGGAATGTGGAGGGCTGCCAGATATCTCAGGTGCCACCTACTGCTGATGTGATGCTCTAGATGCCCTGCTCTGGAGGTCCTGCTCCAGGGGCGAAATGTTTAATTCCATTCTCTTTGTGAATGGGTCAATAAAGATAATTAAAGGGTTTTTAGTAGTATTTTTGAAGTAGTCTAGTACCAGTACCAGCACCTTGTTGTTTCTGAACAGCATGTTCCCCATCAGACACTCCTCCTGGGGAATGTAGGCTGAGTCTCCGGGGTGACTACCCCTCCTGCAGCAGGCTGCAGGGACCATCTCATTAGGGTTTATCAGTCTGAACAGGCTCTCCTCAAAGTCCACCGGGCTGTTCACGCCACAGCAGTCAAACTGGGGAGGAGAGGAGAGATGAGTATATTACACTGAGTATACAAAACTGAGTATACAAAACATTAAGAACATTAAGAACATATGCTCTTTCCATGACATAGACTGGCCAGGTGAATCCAGGTGAAAGCCATGATCCCTTATTGATGTCACTTCAATCAGTGGAGATGAAGGGGAGGAGACAGGTGAAAGAAATGTTTAATCCTTGAGAACATTGAGACATGGATTGTGTATGTCTGCCACTCAGTGAATGGGCAAGACAAAATATTGATGTGCTTTTGAACGGGTTATGGGAGACTTTTATCTCCCTCACCAACTTTAAACATCTGCTATCTGAGCAGCTAACCGATCGCTGCAGTAAATAGCCCACCCAATTTACCTACCTCATCACCATACTGTTTTTGATTTATTTACTTTTCTGCTCTTTTGCACACCAATACTGTATCTCTACCTGCACATGACCATCTGATCATTTATCACTCCAGTGTTAATCTGCAAAATTGTAATTATTCGTCTACCTCCTCATGCCTTTTGCACACAATGTATATAGACTCTTTTTTCTTTTCTTTTTTCTACTGTGTTATTGACTTGTTTATTGTTTACTCCATGTGTAACTCTGTGTTGTTGTCTGTTCACACTCCTATGCTTTATCTTGGCCAGGTCGCAGTTGTAAATGAGAACTTGTTCTCAACTAGCCTACCTGGTTAAATAAAGGTAAAAAATAAATGGTAGTAGGTGCCAGGCGCACTTGTTTGTGTCAAGAACTGCAGCGCTCCTGGGTTTTACAGGCTCAACAGTTTACCATGTGGATTAAGAATGGTCCACCACTCAAAGGACATCCAGCCAACTTGACAAGACAGTTTTATTAGTCGTATGTACAGCATACACATGGTATACACCGCCCAACGAAATGCAAACAAAGTAAATGGCTCAGTAAAATATAATAAACATTTTAGTATAAGTATAATACAGGAAGGCACCATTTATAGTCCAATATTTACATGTGTTTTGGGGAAGGGGAATTGGGGGCAAGTGTTTAAATTGTGCAGAACTTAGTAATACTAATAAGAGTCTGGTAGCAGCAGTTGTGATGTGCGTATCATGAATGTATGTGTGTGGGAGTGAGTGCATGTGTGCTAAGGTGTGGAAAGTCAGTACAGGTGGTCAGTCCTGTTCGAAGTGTTAACCAGTATGATGGCTTGTCAATACTGTCAATGAGCACATTTACATGCACAGCAATAATGAAACATTAAACAAACTATGTCAGTAGGCAGTTTATGCAATAGTCATGTAAACACCTCACTCTGCTTATCTTAATCGGCCTATGGTCAAAATGTAAGTAAGAATATGCAGTTTAAAACATCTGTTTTTCTGAGCCATCTCTGGAATTATTAGGACATGTAAACACTTCTAATCGGTGTTCCAGCAGTGTATTTGATCTGCGCATGTGCTAGCACCAGACAAGCAAGCCTCCCTTTTTAGCACGAATGAAGTGAGTCTGAATGTGTGCATCTTAGAAGTAGTTTTCACATACATACATTATACGGTGCATTCGGAAAGTAATCAGAACCCTTGACTTTTTCCACATTATGTTACGTTACAGCCTTATTCTAAAATGTATTAAATCGTCTTTTTTCTCCTCATCAATCTACACACAACACCCCATAATGACAAATCCAAAACAGTTTTTTTGAAATTTTGCAAATTATGTAAAAAAAAAATATATATATACAGTGCCTTGCGAAAGTGTTCGGCCCCCTTGAACTTTGCGACCTTTTGCCACATTTCAGGCTTCAAACATAAAGATATAAAACTGTATTTTTTTGTGAAGAATCAACAACAAGTGGGACACAATCATGAAGTGGAACGACATTTATTGGATATTTCAAACTTTTTTAACAAATCAAAAACTGAAAAATTGGGCGTGCAAAATTATTCAGCCCCTTTACTTTCAGTGCAGGAAACTCTCTCCAGAAGTTCAGTGAGGATCTCTGAATGATCCAATATTGACCTAAATGACTAATGATGATAAATACAATCCACCTGTGTGTAATCAAGTCTCCGTATAAATGCACCTGCACTGTGATAGTCTCAGAGGTCCGTTAAAAGCGCAGAGAGCATCATGAAGAACAAGGAACACACCAGGCAGGTCCGAGATACTGTTGTGAAGAAGTTTAAAGCCGGATTTGGATACAAAAAGATTTCCCAAGCTTTAAACATCCCAAGGAGCACTGTGCAAGCGATAATATTGAAATGGAAGGAGTATCAGACCACTGCAAATCTACCAAGACCTGGCCGTCCCTCTAAACTTTCAGCTCATACAAGGAGAAGACTGATCAGAGATGCAGCCAAGAGGCCCATGATCACTCTGGATGAACTGCAGAGATCTACAGCTGAGGTGGGAGACTCTGTCCATAGGACAACAATCAGTCGTATGTTGCACAAATCTGGCCTTTATGGAAGAGTGGCAAGAAGAAAGCCATTTCTTAAAGATATCCATAAAAAGTGTTGTTTAAAGTTTGCCACAAGCCACCTGGGAGACACACCAAACATGTGGAAGAAGGTGCTCTGGTCAGATGAAACCAAAATTGAACTTTTTGGCAACAATGCAAAACGTTATGTTTGGTGTAAAAGCAACACAGCTCATCACCCTGAACACACCATACCCACTGTCAAACATGGTGGTGGCAGCATCATGGTTTGGGCCTGCTTTTCTTCAGCAGGGACAGGGAAGATGGTTAAAATTGATGGGAAGATGGATGGAGCCAAATACAGGACCATTCTGGAAGAAAACCTGATGGAGTCTGCAAAAGACCTGAGACTGGGACGGAGATTTGTCTTCCAACAAGACAATGATCCAAAACATAAAGCAAAATCTACAATGGAATGGTTCAATAATAAACATATCCAGGTGTTAGAATGGCCAAGTCAAAGTCCAGACCTGAATCCAATCGAGAATCTGTGGAAAGAACTGAAAACTGCTGTTCACAAATGCTCTCCATCCAACCTCACTGAGCTCGAGCTGTTTTGCAAGGAGGAATGGGAAAAAATGTCAGTCTCTCGATGTGCAAAACTGATAGAGACATACGCCAAGCAACTTACAGCTGTAATCGCAGCAAAAGGTGGCGCTACAAAGTATTAACTTAAGGGGGCTGAATAATTTTGCACGCCCAATTTTTCCGTTTTTGATTTGTTAAAAAAGTTTGAAATATCCAATAAATGTCGTTCCACTTCATGATTGTGTCCCACTTGTTGTTGATTCTTCACAAAAAATACAGTTTTATATCTTTATGTTTGAAGCCTGAAATGTGGCAAAAGGTCGCAAAGTTCAAGGGGGCCGAATACTTTCGCAAGGTACTGTATTTATATCACATTTACTCAGTACTTTGTTGAAGCACCTTTGGCAGCGATTACAGCCTGGAGTCTTCTTGGGTATGACGCTACAAGCTTGGCACACCTGTACTTGGGGAGTTTCTCCCATTCTTCTCTACAGATCCTCTCAAGCTCTGTCAGGTTGGATGGGATGCGTCGTTGCACAGCTATTTTCATAATCCAAGATGGCGTAGCAGTGGGAGTAGTCTGTTTTATCTTCGTTTTTATCTTAATATATATTTTTTCCATCTACGGACTGAACATACTCTCCTGCAACCTACCTCACCCAATGTGTAATGCATCTGCTATTTTTACACTTTTGAACCGGAACCCCCTTCAGGAGCTAGCCAGCTAACTAGCTAGTAGTCAGTTAGCCACTGCTAGCTGTCACCACCGTTAACTCGGACATCTGCCAGCCTCAGCCCGGGCAACTCCTGCTAGCCTGAACAGCACGATATCTACCCAGAACATATTGGACTGCTTTTCTCTACCACATCTCCGGATTCCTACCGCAAGCTCTGAACCTTTACTCCGGATCATCGCAGCTACCTAGCTGCTATCTGAGTGGCTACTCCTGTCTAACGTCTCTGTCCCGAAGCAAACACCAGTTAGCCTGGTGCTTACTTGGCCCATCTCCCGGCGAGCCGAAGAGATCTATCAAGCAATTTCTGGGCTTCAAATACCTCTTTTGCCAATTGGCCTGGACCCTTTGCTGCCGACACGGAGCCTAGGCGACCATCACGACTAGTCTGCTGACGTAACCTTCCGAGGGGGTTACAACAGGCTCTCCCAATGCAACGTCCCCCTGAGGCCCATCTGCTAGCCCCGGACTGCTAGCTGTCTGAATCGCCGAGCCTCCAGCTCGTCTAGCTACTCACTGGACCCTATGATCACTCGGCTACACATGCCCCTCCCTAATGTCAATATGCCTTGTCTATTGCTGTTTTGGTTAGTCATTTTTATCTTATTTCACTGTAGAGCTTCCAGCCCTGCTCAATATACCTTAGCTAGGCCTTATGTTCCATCCCCCCACACATGCGGTGACCGCACCTGGCTTAAATGGTGCCTCTAGAGACAAAACCTCTCATCGTCACTCGATGCCTAGGCTTACCGCCACTGTACTCACATCCTACCATACCCTTGTCTATACATTATGCCTTGAATTTATTCTTCCGCGCCCAGAAACCTGCTCCTTTTACTCTCTGTTCCAAACACACTAGACGCCCCCAGCATCAGTCCCATTCCCCAGGCGCTCTCATCTGTTGACTTCTGTAACCTAAAAAACATTGGTTTCATGCATGTTAACATTACAAGCCTCCTCCCTGAGTATGTTTTATTCACTGCTTTAGCACACTCTACCAACCCGGAAGTCCTAGCCGTGTCTGAATCCTGACTTAGGAAGGTCACCAAAAATCCTGGAATGTCCATCCCTAACTATAACATTTTCTGACACGATAGAACTGCCAAAGGGGGCGGAGTTAGCCTGCAGAGTTCTGTCATACTATCCAGGTCTGTGCCCAAACAATTCGAGCTTCTACTCCGCCCCTGGCTGTGCCCTGGACACCATATTTGAATTGATCGTCCCCCATCTATCTTCAGAGTTCGTATTGTTAGGTGACCTAAACTGGGACATGCTTAACACCCCGGCCATCCTACAATCTAAGATAGATGCCCTCAATCTCACACAAATCATCAAGGAACCTACCAGGTACAACCCTAAATCTGTAACCATGGGCACCCTCTTAGATATCATCCTGACCAACCTGCCCTCTAAATACACCTCTGATGTATTCAACCAGGAACTCAGCGATCATTGCCTGCATGCGTAATGGGTCCGCGTTCAAACGACCAACCCTCATCACTGTCAAATGCTCCCTAAAACACTTTGGCAAGCAGGCCTTTCTAATCGACATGGCACGGATATCCTGGAAGGATATTGACCTCATCCCGTCAGTAGAGGATGCCTGGTTGCTCTTCAAAAGTTTATTCTCCATCTTAAATAAGCATGCCCCATTTACAAAATGTAGAACTAAGAACAGATATAGCCATTGGTTCACCCCAGACTTGACTGCCCTTGACTAGCACAAAAACATCCTGTGGCGTTCTGCATTAGCGTCGAATAGCCCCCTCAATATGCAACTTTTCTGTTAAGTCAGGAACCAATACACCCAGTCAGTTAGGAAGGCTAAGGCTAGCTTTTTCAAACAGAAATTTTCTTCCTGTAGCACTAATTCCAAAAAGTTTTGGGACACTGTAAAGTCCATAGAGAATAAGAGCACCTCCTCCCAGCTGCCCACTGCACTAGTAATAAATCTCTGATAATCTGTAATTTCAATAAGCATTTCTCCACAGCTGGCCATGCTTTCCACCTGGCTACCGCTACCCCGGCCAACATCTCAGCACGGTTCCTAGGCCGTCATTGAAAATAAGAATTTGTGATGTTCTGAAAGAACTGCAACATCTGGATCCCTACAAATCAGCTGGGCTAGACAATCTTTCTAAAGTTATTAGCCGAAATTGTTACAATGCCTATTCAACCTCTCTTTCATATCATCTAAGATCCCCAAAGATTGGAAAGCTGCTGCGGTCACCCTCCTCTTCAAAGGAGGAGACACTCTTGACCCAAACTGTTACAGACCTATATCCATCTTTCCCTGCCTTTCTAAAATCTTCGAAAGCCAAGTTAATAAACAGATTACCGACCATTTCGAATCCCAAAGTACCTTCTCCACTATGCAATCTGGTTTCCAAGCTGGTCACGGGTGCACCTCAGCCACTCACAAGGTCCAAAATGATATCATAACTGCCATCGATAGAAGACAGTAATGTGCAGCTGTATTCATCGACCTGGCCAAGGCTTTCGACTCTGTTAATCACCGCATTCTTATCGGCAGACTCAATAGCCTTGGCTTTTCAAATGACTGCCTCGCCTGGTTCACCAACTACTTCTCAGAGTTCAGTGTGTCAAATAGGAGGGCATGTTGTCTGGACCTCTGGCAGTCTCAATGGGGGTGCCACAGGGTTTAATTCTCGGGCCGACTCTTTTCTCTGTATATACAGTGCCTTGCGAAAGTAATCGGCCCCCTTGAACTTTGCGACCTTATGCCACATTTCAGGCTTCAAACATAAAGATATAAAACTGTATTTTTTTGTGAAGAATCAACAACAAGTGGGACACAATCATGAAGTGGAACGACATTTATTAGATATTTCAAACTTTTTTAACAAATCAAAAACTGAAAAATTGGGCGTGACACCATTCTGTATACATCTGGCCCTTCTTTGGATACTGTGCTAACAAACCTCCAAACGAGCTTCAACGCCATACAACACTCCTTCCGTGGCCTCCAACTGCTTTTAAATGCAAGTAAAACTAAGTGCATGCTCCTCAACTGATTTCTGCCTGCACCCTCCCGCCCGACTAGCATCACTACTCTGGACGGTTCTGACCTAGAATATGTGGACAACTACAAATACCTAGGTGTCTGGTTAGACTGTAAACTCTCTTTCCAGACTCACATTAAGCATCTCCAATCCAAAATTAAATCTAGAATCAGCTTCCTATTTCGCAACAAAGCCTCCTTCCCTCATGCCGCCAAACATACCCTCGTAAAACTGACTATCCTACTGATCCTTGACTATGGCGATGTAATTTACAGAATAGCCTCCAACACTACTCAGCACACTGGATGTAGCCTATCACAGTGCCATCCGTTTTATCACCAAAGCCCCATATACAATCCGCCACTGCGACCTGTATGCTCTCGTTGGCTGGCCCTCACTACATATCTGTCGCCAAACCCACTGGCTCCAGGTCATCTTTAAGTCTTTGCTAGGTAAAGCCCCGCCTTATCTCAGCTCACTAGTCACCATAGCAACACCCACCTGTAGCACGCGCTCCAGCAGGTATATTGCACTGGTCATCCCCAAAGTCAACACTTCCTTTGGACCCCTTTCCTTCCAGCATCATCTGTCAGAGCAGCTTACCGATCACTGTACCTGTACACAGCCAATCTTTAAATAGCACACCCGACTACCTCATCCCCATATTATTATATACCCTCTTGCTTTTTTTGCACCCCAATATCTCTACCTCAACATCTAGCACTCCAGTATTAATGCTAAAATGTCATTATTTTTGCCTCTAGGGCCTATTTATTTTCTATTTGCACACACTGTACATAGTACTGTACACTATTTTTATTTTATTTTTGGTTATTGACTGTACGTTTGTTTGTGTAACTGTGTTTTTGTTGCACTGCTTTTCTTCATCTTGGCCAGGTTGCAGTTGTAAATGAGAACTTGTTCTCAACTGGCCTACCTGGTTAAATAAAGGTGAAAAAAATGTTCAGCTCTCTCCAGAGATGTTCGATCGGGTTCAAGTCCGGGCTCTGGCTAGGCCTCAAGGACATTCAGAGACTTGTCCCGAAGTTACTCCTGCGTTGTCTTGGCTATGTGCTTAGGATCGTTGTTCTGTTGGAAGGTGAACCTTCGCCACCAGTCTGAGATCCTGAGCCCTCTGGAGCAGGTTTTCATCAATGATCTGTACTGTACTTTGCTGCGTTCATCTTCCCCTCGATCCTGACTATTCTCCCAGTCCCTGCCACTGAAAAACATCCCCATAGCATGATGCTGCCACCACCATGCTTCACCGTGGGGATGGTGCCAGGTTTCCTTCAGACTTGAAGCTTGGCATTCAAGCCAAAGAGCTCAATCTTTCCTCAGACCAGAGAATCTTGTTTATCATGGTCTGAGAGTCCTTTAGGTGCCTTTTAGCAAATTACTGAGGTGTGGGTTCCGTCAGGCCACTCTACCATAAAAGCCTGATTGGTTAAGTCCTGTCAGAGTGACCATCGGGTTCTTGGTCACCTCCCTGACCAAGGCCCTTCTCCCCCGATTGCTCAGTTTGGCCGAGCGGCCAGCTCTAGGAAGAGCCTTGGTGGTTCCAAACTTCTTCCATTTAAGAATGATGGAGGCCACTGTGTTCTTGGGGACCTTCAATGCTGCAGAATTGTACCCTTCCCCAGATCTGTGCCTCGACACAATCCTGTCTCGGAGCTCTATGGACAATTCCTTCGACCTCCTGGCTTGGTTTTTGCTCTGACATGCACTGTCAAATGTGGAACTTTACATAGACAGGTGTGTGCCTTTCCAAATCGTGTCCAATCAATTGAATATACCAGTTTTAGCAACATCTCAAGAATGATCAATGGAAACAGCATGCCCCTGAGCACAATTTTGAGTCTCAAAGCAAAAGGGTCTAAATACTTGTATAAAAAAACAGAAATACCTTATTTATATATTTGCAAACATTTCTAAAAAGCTGTTTCCGCTTTGTCATTATGGGTTATTGTGTGTAGATTAACGAGGAAAAAAATGTACTAGGCCGTCTTCACCACTGGCTGGAGGGCATTGCTGTCATGGAAGGAGCAATTCCCGTACCAGGCCATGATGCAACCGGTCAGGACTCTCTCGATGGTGCAGATGTAGTATTTGGAGAGGGCCTGGGGTGGCATGCTAAATTTCTTCAGCTGCCTTAGGAAATAGAGATGCTGTTACGCCCTCTTGACAAGAGTGGTGGTGTTGTTGTTCCATGACAAGTCCTCAGTGATGTGGACACCGATGCATTTAAAACTCCTGACTCTTTCTACTGCAGTACCGTTGAGGGAGAGGTTGTTCTCCTGGCACCACAAATCCAGTTTCTTACCTCCTCCCTCTAGGCTGACTCGTCATTGTTGGTTATCAGGTCTACATCCGTGGTATCCTCAGAAAACTTGATGATGGCGTTGTTGTCGTGCAAAGCCACGCAGTCGTGGGTGAACAGGGAGTACAGAGTGCTGAGGACACTCTCCTGGCGGGCCCATGTGTACAGTGTGGTGAGTCAGTGTGGAGGAGGTGATGTTGCCAATTCTCACAGCCTGTGGTTTGCCTCTCAGGAAGTCCAGGATCCAATTGCAGAGGGTGGTGTCCAGACCCAGGGCTCTGAGCTTGGTGTCGAGCTTGGAGGGAACAATAGTGTTGAATACTGAATTGTAGTCAATGCACAGCATTCTCACATGGGTGTTCCTCTTGTTCAGATGTGTTACGACCATATGAATAGCGATGGAAATCTTCTGTGGATCTGTTGGAGCAGTAGGCAGATTTGAGTGGGTGACCTGGGTTAGTGTGATGTGGCGATAGTCATTTGGACATGTCACCTTGTTTTTCTTGGGCCCTGGGACGATAGTGGTCTCCTTGAATCCAGTGGGGACTACAGCCTGAGACAGGGACAGGTTGAAGATGTCCAAGAAGACGCCTGCTAAGTAGATAATTGTATTTTGTATATCTACCAAAAGCAAGTATCAGGGTTGGGGTGAATTCCCTTTCAAGTCAGTCAATTCTGGAAGTGAACTGATTGGAATTGACTTGAATTGAGTATATTGAAATGGAATTGAACTCAAGCTTAGCAAGTAAAGTATTTTAGCCTTACAGTGTTCATGATAGCGTTCCACGTTCCAGTGAAGACATCAGTGTTATTGTAGCCCTGGTAGTGCCTCTTCAGCTCCTTCGTGAAGTACTCTCTGGTCAGCTATACAGGACATGGAGAATGTTAGTATTAGTTCTGTATGGTCAGAGGTTTTACTGTATCACCATGATGAAGGGGACAGTGTTTGCACACTACAGTGGATGGTCATAGGATCTATAAGGAGAGAATTTACTCACATGCTCCCGGAATATGAAGGCCAGGATTGCTGCAGCTAGTTCCGCCAGGAAGATGACCAGGATGAGCATGAAAAACTGCAGGGGCACAGGAGAGACAGCAGGAGGGAGGGAGAGAGAGGGACGGGGGTGGACAAGACATTCAGTGAGAGGAGAGACGGAGAGAGATAAAGGGAGAGAACGAGTAACAGACTTAGTGTCAGCAAAAGTGAGTGCGAGTCACAAAAAATTCAACACTAACTATGCATGTGGCCTGGTGCACCGAAGGCAAATTATTGGAAGCATGAAATATACTCTGTTTTATTATGGCTTATTTATTTTTCTATCTATCTCAGGCCAGCATGACTCTCTCTCGCTCACATACAAAGAGCAGCAGACACTTGTTCTCAATGATGACTCCAAAGCAGCAAAGGAATGTTGATAACACTGTTATAACGCTGTGACCTACTGTACTGTCACAATTACTCTATAATATAACACAGTGTAGGCCTACTTACAAACATCAGCAGACACTTGTTCTCCCGGATGGCTCCACAGCAGCCCAGGAAGCCCAATAGGAAAAGCATTCCCCCCATGGCAAGGATGATGTAGACTCCTGTGAAGAGCAGAGGGTTGGCTGCTACGATCTCCTTGAAGCCTGTAGGGTCCACCAGCACCCACACACCCACACCCAGGAGGAAGGAGCCTCCCAGCTTGGAAAAAGAGGGGAGAGTGGGAGAGAGAGGGTTAAGTTTAGTTTATCTGCATATGATAATTGCAATTAATGGAAGAAACAGAATATGTGCAGTTTAGGTAGGAAACCTAACAGGGACTTATGAAAACCTCACCAAAGAGGGATGGAGGGAGGGAGGGAGAGTTAAATCACCCTCACAACCTCTACTTTTTCAATACGGTACTCCTGAACTCCTTGTATGTGACTCCTCCATCTTGGCTCCATGTCCATGTTATCAGCTATAAAAGTCATTTTTACATGGTGATCGTATGTCAGAGTGTCACTGGCTCTGTAGTAGATCCTGAGGAAGTCTGTGCGAGGAGGAAATTGGGTCAGCACTCCCTCTAATGGTGTCTCTGGTCTCGTCTCCCTATCTTTGCAACTGTTCCCCCAAGAGATAATTTCAGCTCTTTCATATTACCAATCTGTTACATTTGTATACCTCTTGCAGGGGAGAAACATGTAAAATGTTGTGTGTTCCTTATGTTTCCTTATGTGGTAATATGTCAAAGTAACTGAATGTTGAAGGCTTCAATGAAAAGTCATAGTAAGCCAAGAGCAGTCTCCGGGAGATATTCCCACCTCTGAGAGAAGTCGCTGGTGTAGAGCCGGCTGCTTCCTCCAGCCAATCTTCCAGCTTTCCATCAGCCCTGAGTGCCCTGCCTACCTCTCTGCCATAGAAACCTCTCCACTTTCTTTGCCAGCTACCTGGCTGTTTATTTACCACCACAGACAAATGCTGGCACTAAGACCGCAACTCAGTCAGCTGTATAAGGAAATAAGCAAACAGGAAACCACTCACCCAGAGGCGGTGCTCCTAGTGGCCGGAGACTTTAATGCAGGGAAACTTAAATCAGTTCTAACAAATTTATATCACCATGTTAAATGTTCAACCAGAGGGAGAAAAAAAAATCTTGATCACCTGTCCTCCACACACAGAGACGTGTACAAAGCTTTCCCTCACCCTCCAGTTGGTAAATCCGATCACAACTCTATCCTCCAGATTTATGCTTACAAGCAAAAATTAAAGCAGGAAGCACCAGTGAATCAGTCTATAAAAAAGTGGTCAGATGAAGCAGATGCTAAACTACAGGACTGTTTTGCTATCACAGACTGGAAAGTGTTCTGGGATTCTTACGGTGGCATTGAGGAGTACACCACATCAGTCACTGGCTTTATCAATAAGTGCATTGAGGACATTGTCCCCACAGTGACTGTAGTACATACCCAAACCAGAAGCCATGGATTACAGGCAACATTCACACTGAACTAAAGGGTAGAGTTGCCGCCTTCAAGGTGCGGGACTTAACCCGGAAGCTTTCAAGAAATCCTGCTATGCCATGCGACGTACCATCAAACAGGGAAAGCGTCAATACAGGGCTAAGATTGAATCACTGGCTCCGGGCTTGCAAACTATTACAGACTACAAAGGGAAGCACAGCCGCGAGTTGCCCAGTGACACGAGCCTACCAGACGAGCTAAATCACTTCTATGTTCACTTCTAGGCAAGCAACACTGCATGCATGAGAGAATCAGCTGTTCCAAACAACTCTGTGATCACGCTCTCCGTAGCCGACGTGAGTAAGACCTTTAATAAACAGGTCAACATACACAAGGCTGCGGGGCCAGACGGATTACCAGGACGTGTGCTTCGGGCATGTGCTGACCAACTGGCAGGTGTCTTCACTGACATTTTCAACATGTCCCTGATTGAGTCTGTAATACCAACATGTTTCAAGCAGACCACCATAGTCCTTGTGCCCAAGAACACAAAGACAACATGCCTAAATGACTACAGACCCGTAGCACTCACGTCCGTAACCATGAAGTGCTTTGAAAGGTTGGTAATGGCTCACATCAAGACCATTTCCCCAGAAACCCTAGACCCACTCCAATTTGCATACCGCCCAAACAATTCACAGATGATGCAATCTCTATTGAACTCCACACTGCCATTTCCCACCTGGAAAAAAGGAATACTTATGTGAGAATGCTATTCATTGACTCCAGCTTAGCGTTCAACACCATAGTACCCTCAAAGCTCATCACTAAGGCTCCTGGGACTAAACACCTCCCTCTGCAACTGGATCCTGGACTTCCTGACAGGCTGCCCCCAGGTGGTGAGGGTAGGTAGCAACACATCTGCCACGCTGATCCTCAACACTGGAGCTCCACAGGGGTGCGTGCTCAGTCCCTTCCTGTACTCCCTGTTCACCCACGACTGCATGGCCAGGCACAACTCCAACACCATCATTACGTTTGCAGACGATACAACAGTGGTAGGCCTGATCACCGACAATGATGAGACAGCCTATAGGGAGGAGGTCAGAGACCTGGCCGGGTGGTACCAGAATAACAACCTGTCCCTCAACGTAACCTAGACTAAGGAGATGATTGTGGACTACAGGCAAAGGAGCACCGAGCATGCCCCCATTCTCATCGACGGGGCTGCAGTATAGCAGGTTGAAAGATTCAAGTTCCTTGGTGTCCACATTAACAACAAACTAGAATGGTCCAAACACACCAACACAGTCGTGAAGAGGGCACGACAAAGCCTATTCCCCCTCAGGAAACTAAAAAGATTTGGCATGGGTCCTGAGATACTCAAAAGGTTCTACCGCTGCAACATCAAGAGCATTCTGACTGGTTGCATCATTGCCTGGTACGGCAATTGCTCGGCCTCTGGCCGCAAGGCACTACAGAGGGTAATGTGTACGGCCCAGTACATCACTGGGGCTAAGCTGTCTGCCATCTAGGGCATCTATAACAGGCGATTTCAGAGGAAGGCAAAATTATTCAGCCCCTTTACTTTCAGTGCAGCAAACTCTCTCCAGAAGTTCAGTGAGGATCTCTGAATGATCCAATGTTGACCTAAATGACTAATGATGATAAATACAATCCACCTGTGCGTAATCAAGTCTCCGTATAAATGCACCTGCACTGTGATAGACTCAGAGGTCCGTTAAAAGCGCAGAGAGCATCATGAAGAACAAGGAACACACCAGGCAGGTCCGAGATACTGTTGTGAAGAAGTTTAAAGCCGGATTTGGATACAAAAAGATTTCCCAAGCTTTAAACATCCCAAGGAGCACTGTGCAAGCGATAATATTGAAATGGAAGGAGTATCAGACCACTGCAAATCTACCAAGACCTGGCCGTCCCTCTAAACTTTCAGCTCATACAAGGAGAAGACTGATCAGAGATGCAGCCAAGAGGCCCATGATCACTCTGGATGAACTGCAGAGATCTACAGCTGAGGTGGGAGACTGTCCATAGGACAACAATCAGTCGTATATTGCACAAATCTGGCCTTTATGGAAGAGTGGCAAGAAGAAAGCCATTTCTTAAAGATATCCATAAAAAGTGTTGTTTACGGTTTGCCACAAGCCACCTGGGAGACACACCAAACATGTGGAAGAAGGTGCTCTGGTTAGATGAAACCAAAATTGAACTTTTTGGCAACAATGCAAAACGTTATGTTTGGTGTAAAAGCAACACAGCTCATCACCTTGAACACACCATCCCCACTGTCAAACATGGTGGTGGCAGCATCATGGTTTGGGCCTGCTTTTCTTCAGCAGGGACAGGGAAGATGGTTAAAATTGATGGGAAGATGGATGGAGCCAAATACAGGACCATTCTGGAAGAAAACCTGATGGAGTCTGCAAAAGACCTGAGACTGGGACGGAGATTTGTTTTCCAACAAGACAATGATCCAAAACATAAAGCAAAATCTACAATGGAATGGTTCAAAAATAAACATATCCAGGTGTTAGAATGGCCAAGTCAAAGTCCAGACCTGAATCCAATCGAGAATCTGTGGAAAGAACTGAAAACTGCTGTTCACAAATGCTCTCCATCCAACCTCACTGAGTTCGAGCTGTTTTGCAAGGAGGAATGGGAAAAAATGTCAGTCTCTCGATGTGCAAAACTGATAGAGACATACCCCAAGCGACTTACAGCTGTAATCGCAGCAAAAGGTGGCGCTACAAAGTATTAACTTAAGGGGGCTGAATAATTTTGCACGCCCAATTTTTCAGTTTTTGATTTGTTAAAAAAGTTTGAAATATCCAATAAATGTCGTTCCACTTCATGATTGTGTCCCACTTGTTGTTGATTCTTCACAAAAAAATACAGTTTTATATCTTTATGTTTGAAGCCTAAAATGTGGCAAAAGGTCGCAAAGTTCAAGGGGGCCGAATACTTTCGCAAGGCACTGTACATACTACCTCAATCAGCCTGACTTTAATTTTTTTTTTATTTCACCTTATAACCAGGTAGGCTAGTTGAGAACAAGTTCTCAGTTGCAACTGCGAACAGGTACCTGGCTGAGGTGCACCCATGACCAGCTCTGAAACCAGATTGCATAGCGAAGAAGGTATGGTGGGATTCGAAATGGTCAGTAATCTGTTTGTTAACTTGGCTTTCGAAGACCTTAGAAAGACAGGGTAGGATAGATATAGGCCTGTAGCAGTTTGGGTCTAGAGTGGCCCCCTTTGAAAAGGGGGATGACCACGGCAGCTTTCCAATCTTTGGGAATCTCAGACGATACGAAAGAGAGGTTGAACAGGGGTTGCAACAATTTCGGCAGATATTTTTAGAAAGAGAGGTTCCAGTTTGTATAGCCTGGCTGATTTGTAGGGGTCCAGATTTTGCAGCTCTTTCAGAACATCAGCATCTGGATTTGGGTAAAGGAGAAATTGTGGGGGCTTTGGCGGGTTGCTGTGGAGGGTGCCGGGCAGTTGACCGGGGTAGGGGTAGCCAAGTGGAAAGCATGGCCAGCCGTAGAGAAATGCTTATTGAAATTCTCAATTATAGTGGATTTATCGGTGGTGACAGTGTTTACTAGCCTCAGAGCAGTGGGCAGCTGGGATGAGGTGCTCTTATTCGCCATGGACTTTACAGTGTCCCAGAACTTTTTTGAGTTAGTACTAGAGGATGCAAATTTCTGTTTGAAAAAGCTTGCCTTAGCTTTTCTAACTGCCTGTGTATATTTGTTCCCAACTTCCCTGAAAAGTTGCATATCACGGGGCTATTCGATGCTAATGCAGAACGCCACAGGATGTTTTTGTGCTGGTCACGGGCAGACAGGTCTGGAGTGAACTATTCCTATCTATTCCTAGTTCTAAATTTTTTGAGAGGGGCATGCTTATTTAAGATGGTGAGGAAGGCACTTTTAAAGAATAGCCAGGCATCATCTACTGACGGGATGAGGTCAATGTCATTCCAGGATACCCCTGCCAGGTCGATTAGAAAGGCCTGCTCACAGAAATGTTTCAGGGAGTGTTTGACAGTGATGAGGGGTGGCCGTTTGGTTGCAGACCCATTACGGATGCAAGCAATGAGGCAATGATCGCTGAGATCTTGATTGAAAACAGCAGAGGTGTATTTGGAGGGCGAGTTAGTTAGGATGACATCTATGAGGGTGCCCGTGTTTACTGATTTGGGGTTGAACCTGGTAGGTTCATTGATAATTTGTGAGAGATTGAGGGCATCAAGCTTAGTTTGTAGGATGGCCGGGGTGTTAAGCATGTCCCAGTTTAGGTCATCTGGTAGCACGAGCTCAGAAGATAGATGGGGGGCAATCAATTCACATAATGTATCGAGGGCACAGCTGGGGGCAGAGGGAGGTCTATAGCAAGCGGCAACAGTGAGAGACTTGTTTCTGGAAAGGGGAATTTTTAGAAGTAGAAGCTCAAATTGTTTGGGTACATACTTAGATAGCCTGCAGAGTTCTGTATTACTATCTCTGCAGTAGATTGCAATACCGCCCCCTTTGGCAGTTCTATCTTGGCGGAAAACGTTATAGTTACGAATGGAAATTTCAAGGTTTTTGGTGGTTTTCCTAAGCCAGGATTCAGACACGGCTAAGACATCTGGGTTGGCAGAGTGTGCTAAAGCAGTGAGTAAAACAAACTAAGGGAGTAGGCTTCTAATGTTAACATGCATGAAATCAAGGCTTTTACGTTTACAGAAGTCAACAAATGAGAGCACCTGCGGGGTGGGAGTGGAGCTAGGCACTGCAGGACCTGGATTAACCTCCACATCACCAGAGGAACAGAGGAGAAGTAGGATAAGAGTATGGCTAAAGGCTATAAGAACTGGCCGTCTAGCACGTTCGGAACAGAGAGTAAAAGGAGCAGGTTTCTGGGCACGATAGCATAGATTGAAGGCATAGTGTACAGACAAAGGTAAGGTAGGATGTACATTGGAGGTAAACCTAGGCATTGAGTAAAGAATAGAGAGATATAGTCTCTAGAGATGCTTAAACCAGGTGATGTCATCGCATATGTAGGAGGTGGAACCACATGGTTGGTTAAGGCATATTGAGCAGGACTAGAGGCTCTACAGTGAAATAAGACAGTAATCACTAACCAGGACAGTAATGGACAAGGCATATTGATATTAGAGAGAGGCATGCGTAGCCAAGTGAACATATGGGTCCAGTGAGTGGTTGGGCTGGTTGGGGACACAGCGATTCAGACAGTTACCAGGCCGATTCTAACAAGCTAACAGTTTGTAGGCCGGGGCTAAACAAGCTAGCAGCTAGTAGACCGGGGCAAGCTAGCTGTTAGCAGGCTGGGTTAGCATGCAAGCAGTTAGCATGGGCTAGCAGTTACAGACCGTGCAGGTAAGCTAGCAGTTAGCAGGCCGAGGCTGGAAACTAGCAGTTAGTAGACCGGGGCAAGCTAGTAGTTAGCAGGCCGGGTTAGCAAGCAGTTAGCAGGGGCTAGCAGTTTGCAGACCGGTGTCTGTATGTAGCCTCGCTACTTTTATAGCCTCGCTACTGCATATAGCCTTTTTACTGTTGTTCACCTAACACCTTTTTTGCACTATTGGTTAGAGCCTGTAAGTAAGTAATTCACAGTAAGGTCTACACCCTCGGGCGTGTGGTTGAAGATGGCCCGGAAGCGGCGGGTGAAATCCTCAAAGTGGTCCAGCGCCGCATCTCCTTCTCCCCACACAGCGTTGGCCCACTCCAGAGCTTTCCCCGAGAGGCACGAGACGAGGGCGGACACCCTCTCACGGCCCGAGGGAGCCGGGTGAACGGTCGCCAGGTATATATCCAGCTGCAGCAGGAAACCCTGGCAGCGTGCGGCCGCCCCATCGTACTCCCTGGGAAGTGCTAGACGAATCCCACTGGAACCGTGTGCGGAGGGGGTGAGTAGTGGAGACCCCTGTTGTGCTGGTGGGGTTTCTGGAGGGCTCTCTGTCTCTCCCAGCGGTCCATCGTTCACCCGGTCCATAGCGGTGCCGAGATGGTGAAGCATCGCCGCGTGCTCCTGGACGTACTTCTCGACTCCGCTACCCGGGGTACCTGCTGCTGCTGACTCCATAATCTGGGTGTGGAATTCTGTAATGGAGTGCGTAACTGGCTGCAGGGAAGTCAGGCGCAGAAGGCGCAGAAATGCGTAGCAAACGGAACCCTATTTTGAGGCGAACAAAATACGGCACTCAGAAAACTAACCACACACGGGTTACAATAACCCGGCGCAAACCAGCCTGGAGTACACATATATTTACACATAACCATTCCACACACAGACATGGGGGGAAACAGAGGGTTATATGCAAGATGAGTAATGAGGGAATGCAAACCAGGTGTGCGGGAAAACAAGACAAAACAAATGGAAAATGAAAGGTGGATCGGCGATGGCTAGAAGACCGGTGACGTCGACCGCCGAACGCCGTCCGAACAAGGAGAGGGACCGACCTCGGCGGAAGTCGTGACAGATGGGACCAGATTTCTTCTAATCAGGTCATATGCTTTTTTTTTTAACTCCTGTTTAAATTCCTGGCCCTAGGGAGGATTAAGACATGAAAATCCTGTCAAACAAGTCGTGAGGCGAATCAGTCTAAACAGTACTTTTCAACGCTTTTTGTCTATTTGTTTTATTAAACCTGAATCAAAAGTGCTGTGGAAAATGCCAGCTCGCCACACGTACTGCTGTGCTGATCTCTGCAACAAATTAACAAACATGTATGATTTATATGTATCTTATTTTTGGGTTGCTGGAATGAGCTTCGATACAAACACCTCATGTCAACTACCCGGTGAATTATACCCCTGTTTTCAGTCGTAATTTGCATTTACCACATAGCCCAATGATTTGCATGATATTGATTAAAATTAAGCATGGTTTGTTGTAAGGTAGGCCTACTGTACTTTTATATTTGTATTAGAAGGGTAATCATTCATTTTTTTATAGGCTAACATTACTTGATGAAGCTTTAGCTAGCAGTAACTCTGCTTTTGTCCTGAAGCCTTCAGAAAGTATTCACACCCCTTGACTTTTTCCACATTTTGTTGTGTTACAGCCTAAGTTTAAAATTGATTAAATTGAGAATTGTTGTGACACAACATCCCATAATCCCTTGAGTCAATACGTATTCAATCCCTTTGTTATGGCAAGCCTAAATAGGTTCAGGAGTAAAAATGTGCTTAACAATTCACATTATAAGTTGCATGGACTCACTCTGTGTTCAATAATTGTCATGGTGTATCAATAAACCCAGTCACTACAAAGATACAGGTGTCCTTCCAAACTCAGTTGCCAGAGAGGAAGGAAACCACTCAGGGATTTCATCATAAGGCCAATGGTAACTTTAAAACTGTTCCAGAGTTTAATGGCTGTGATAGGAGAAAACTGAGTATGGATCAACAACATTGTAGTTAATCCACAATACTAATCTCAATGACAGAGTGAAAAGAAGGAAGCCTGTACAGAATAAAAACATTCCAAAACATGCATCCTGTTTGCAACAAGACACTAAAGTTATACAGCAAAACAATTCACTTTTTGTCCTGAATAAAACGTGTTGTTTGGGGCAAATCCAATACTTAACACATTACTAAGTACCATTCTCCATATGTTCAACCACAGTGGTGGCTGCATCATGTATGTGTATAATTGTTAAGGACTGGGGAGTTTTTCAGGATAAAGAAACAGAACGGAGCTAAGCACAGAAAATATCCTAGAGCAAAACCAGGTTCAGTCTGCTTTTCACCAGAAACTGAAAGATGAATTCACCTTTCTTCAGCAGGTCAATAAACTAAAACTCAAGGCCAACTGGAGTTGCTTACCAAGAAGACAGTGAATGTTTGAGTGCCCGAGTTACAGTTTTGACTTAAATCTGCTTGAAAATCTATGGCAAGACTTAAAAATAGTTGTCTAGCAATGATCAACAATCCATTTGACAGAACTTGAAGAATTTTGAAAAGAATAATGGGCAAATACTATACAATGCAAGTGTGCAAGAACTTAAGGACTTACCCAGACTCTAACACCTATTAACTCAGGGGTGTGAATACTTATGTAAATTAGATATTTAATTTTCAATACATTTTCTATACATTTGCAAAAATGTATAAACATGTTTCCTTTTGTCATTATGGGGTATTGTGTTACAACCTGAATTTAAAATTGATTACATATTTGTTTCTTGCACATCTAAAATGTGGAATAAGTCCAGTGGTATGAATACTTTTTCAAGGCACTGTAAGGTAGGTCAGTGGGGGGCTTCAGCTAACTGCCATTGCCCCCTTTCCTCTACCTCTCAAAGTGAATGCACCCTTCCCTCCATTCCTCCCTCCTGAACATTCTCTTATCTCCATCCTCCCGCTTTCACTAAACCCTATCTGCAGCACCAGTGGGTGACTCTTTAGTGATTAGGAGAAGGGGGATAGGAAGGAAAGGAGAAGAGGGGGTAGAGATATGAGCATCACACACTCATCCTCACACCATTCCCTTCCTCCTGGGAAAGAACCTGTCTTTCAATAAATGTCCAAGAAAACGTTCTGTCAAAGGCAGAGCTTAGAGCTATAGAGGCAACCATTGTCTCATGGGATGGTGGGAGGGTAGAACTGTCTGAGAGTATAAACAAAGGAATGGACATGGTAACAGTCACTGGTTGCTACTGAGAAGTTATTCAACCCTCCCCACTAAATTTAATTATATGACCCTCCTCACCACTACCCCCATACCCCCAGTTATTGGCTCTCTCTGGAGTTACCTTTGATTGTCTGATCAAAACTGAACAAGCAAAACATCAATTGCAAGCTGCATACCCAGTGGAACTGTAAATATGTGTCATCACCAAAATGCCTCCGTGTCTTATTAAATACATGTGAGACCACAATAGAGAGATGGAAAGAGTACTGTTAGATACCATATGAGGATATATAGGATATACAGAATATATACAGTGTACTGTATATAGGAGGACAGTTTAAGATAATACTTACGAAGATGAGAAAGTTGAAGACAAACATGAGGTATTTGATGCAGCTGAGACAGTCTCTGTCCATGGCTGTCCCTCTCGCTGAAGCCTCTCCCAGCCCCTGAGAGAGAGAACACACAGAGACAGAGCAGTCATTTAAACTGATTTTGTTCTGCAAGAATACACACAACACAAAACCCAGCACTCACTTTTTAATGAGTTCAGCCCATCAAATATACAGTACCAGTCAAAGGTTTTGACACACCTAGTAATTCAAGGGATTTTCTTCATTTTTACTATTTTCTACATTGTAGAATAATAGTGAAGACATCAAAACTATGAATTAACACATATGGAATCATGTAGTAACCAAAAAGTGTTAAACAAATCTGAGATTTGAGATTCTTCAAAGTAGCCACCCGTTGCATTGACATCTTTGCACACTCTTCACATTCTCTCAACCAGCAAATTAAATGCTTTTCCAACAGCCTTGAAGGTGTTCCCACATATGCTGAGCTCTTGTTGGCTGCTTTTCCTTCACTCTGCGGTCCAATTCATCACCAACCATCTCAATTGGGTTGACATCGGATGATTGTGGAGGCTAGGTCATCTGATGCAGCACTCCATCACTCTCCTTCTTGGTCAAATAGCCCTTACACAGCCTGGAGGTGTGTTGGATCATTGTCCTTTAAAAAAAAAAAATGATAGTCCACTAAGCACAAACCAGACGGGATGGCGTATCACTGCAGAATGCTGTGGTAGCCATGCTGATTAAGTGTGCCTTGAATTCTAAACAAATCACTGACAGTGTCACCAGCAAAGCACCCCCACACCATAACACCTCCTCCTCCACGCTCCACGGTGGGAACCACACATGCAGATATCATCCATTCACCTGCATTTGGTACCAAAGATCTCAAATTTGGACTCATCAGACCAAAGGACAGATTTAAACCGGTCTGATGTCCATTGCTCGTGTTTCTTGGCCCAAACAAGTCTCCTCTTCTTATTGGTGTCCTTTGGTAGTGGTTTCTTTGCAGCAATTAGACCATGAAGGCCTGATTCACACAGTCTCCTCTGAACTGTTGATGTTGAAATGTGTCTTACTTGATCTCTGTGAAGCATTTACTTGGGCTGCAATTTCTAAGGCTGGTACCTCTAATGAACGTATCCTCTGCAGCAGAGCTAACTCTGGGTCTTCCTTTCCTGTGGCTGTCCTCAAGAGAGACAGTTTCATCATAGCGCTTGATGGTTTTTGCGATTGCACTTGAAGAAACTTTCAAAGTTCTTGATTTTCCGGATTGACTGACCTTCATGTCTTAAAGTAACGATGGAGTGTAGTTTATCTTTGCTTATTTGAGCTGTTCTTGATCTGTTCTTGCTTTTACCAAATAGGGCTATCTTCTGTATTCCACCCCTACCTCACAACACAACTGATTGGCTCAAACGCATTAAGGCAAGAAACTCTACAAATGAACTTTTAACAAGGCACATCTGTTAAATGAAATGCATTCCTGGTGACTACTTCATGAAGCTGGTTGAGAGAATGCCAAGAGTGTGCAGAGCTGTCATTAAGGCAAAGGGTGGCTCCTTTGAAAAATCTCAAATATATTTTGATTTGTTTAACACTTTTCTTTTGGATACCACATGATTCCATATGTGTTATTTCATAGTTTTGATGTCTTCACTATTATTCTACAATGTAGAAAATATTAAAAATAAAGAAAACCCCTGGAATGAGTAGGTGTGTCCAAACCTTTGACTGGTATTGTATGTAAACAAAGTGAGTATCTTCATTTCAGCCAATATAATCGCAACAGAAAAACACCAAAATCATACC
This sequence comes from Oncorhynchus mykiss, assembly GCF_013265735.2. Taxonomy (NCBI): domain Eukaryota; kingdom Metazoa; phylum Chordata; class Actinopteri; order Salmoniformes; family Salmonidae; genus Oncorhynchus; species Oncorhynchus mykiss. The sequence continues at coordinate 54,619,016 of NC_048565.1, forward strand.
CACAGGCATTCTGCAACAGCAACACTTTCTGAACTAAACCAGAAACCTACAGTATAGGTTGGGACAACAACACATTCACAGTGTCAGAACCACACAACATGACACGGCACACAACTCGGTGAGCCCCCAAATTGTGACTGAAAACTTGTCAGTGTTTAACTTTGCTAGTATCGGCCCCTCCCAGGGTATTTTCTGGAACAAAATGGGGCTTAGGTAATGAGCATGGCACTGGAATTATAGGACTTCCTGTTGGCCGCAGTGACAAAATGTAGCTGTTTTAAAGCTAATTTTCTGTAAGTCTACATATTTTGCCATGGCTTATGCTATCGGAGTGACTCTAAACATTATGACAAAATCAATTGCACTGTTGGAGCTACAAACATAAGCCATGAATAAAATACTCCTGATTGCAAAACATTTTTTATGTAAGATTCTACCTGACTGTCTAGCTTTTATTTTGGTGATTGTTAGTTCTCAAATATGCTCTTATTTAATCACATATACAGTGCCTTGCGAAACTATTCGGCCCCCTTGAACTTTGCGACCTTTTGCCACATTTCAGGCTTCAAACATAAAGATATAAAACTGTATTTTTTTGTGAAGAATCAACAACAAGTGGGACACAATCATGAAGTGGAATGACATTTATTGGATATTTCAAACTTTTTTAACAAATCAAAAACTGAAAATTGGGCGTGCAAAATTATTCAGCCCACTTAAGTTAATACTTTGTAGCGCCACCTTTTGCTGCGATTACATCTGTAAGTCGCTTGGGGTATGTCTCTATCAGTTTTGCACATCGAGAGACTGACATTTTTTCCCATTCCTCCTTGCAAAACAGCTCGAGCTCAGTGGGGTTGGATGGAGAGCATTTGTGAACAGCAGTTTTCAGTTCTTTCCACAGATTCTCGATTGGATTCAGGTCTGGACTTTTACTTGGCCATTCTAACACCTGGATATGTTTATTTTTGAACCATTCCATTGTAGATTTTGCTTTATGTTTTGGATCATTGTCTTGTTGGAAGACAAATCTCCGTCCCAGTCTCAGGTCTTTTTCAGACTCCATCAGGTTTTCTTCCAGAATGGTCCTGTATTTGGCTCCATCCATCTTCCCATCAATTTTAACCATCTTCCCTGTCCCTGCTGAAGAAAAGCAGGCCCAAACCATGATGCTGCCACCACCATGTTTGACAGTGGGGATGGTGTGTTCAGTGTGATGAGCTGTGTTGCTTTTACGCCAAACATAACGTTTTGCATTGTTGCCAAAAAGTTCAATTTTGGTTTCATCTGACCAGAGCACCTTCTTCCACATGTTTGGTGTGTCTCCCAGGTGGCTTGTGGCAAACTTTAAACGACACTTTTTATGGATATCTTTAAGAAATGGCTTTCTTCTTGCCACTCTTCCATAAAGGCCAGATTTGTGCAATATACGACTGATTGTTGTCCTATGGACAGAGTCTCTCACCTCAGCTGTAGATCTCTGCAGTTCACCCAGAGTGATCATGGGCCTCTTGGCTGCATCTCTGATCAGTCTTCTCCTTGTATGAGCTGAAAGTTTAGAGGGACGGCCAGGTCTTGGTAGATTTGCAGTGGTCTGATACTCCTTCCATTTCAATATTATCGCTTGCACAGTGCTCCTTGGGATGTTTAAAGCTTGGGAAATCTTTTTGTATCCAAATCCGGCTTTAAACTTCTTCACAACAGTATCTCGGACCTGCCTGGTGTGTTCCTTGTTCTTCATGATGCTCTCTGCGCTTTTAACAGACCTCTGAGACTCTCACAGTGCAGGTGCATTTATACGGAGACTTGATTACACACAGGTGGATTGTATTTATCATCATTAGTCATTTAGGTCAACATTGGATCATTCAGAGATCCTCACTGAACTTCTGGAGAGAGTTTTCTGCACTGAAAGTAAAGGGGCTGAATAATTTTGCACGCCCAATTTTTCAGTTTTTGATTTGTTAAAAAAGTTTGAAATATCCAATAAATGTCGTTCCACTTCATGATTGTGTCCCACTTGTTGTTGATTCTTCACAAAAAAATACAGTTTTATATCTTTATGTTTGAAGCCTGAAATGTGGCAAAAGGTCGCAAAGTTCAAGGGGGCCGAACACTTTCGCAAGGCACTGTAGGTCCATTATCTTTTCTACATACTTTACATCTATTTTTAGTCGTCTAAGTTTACACTGCTGCAGCTGCGATATCTGCAAAATATGTGTACGCAACCGATAAAACTTGATTTGATTCAATTTTATTTTACTGTTTTTACATAGACTTTGAACGTCACAGCAGAGGGGATCAGACATTCAGGCTCAAACACAGTTGAGGCTTCAAGCTTTTCCTCTAATAGCTTAAAACCATCAAGCCCTGGATTGGAAGATATTGCCCTGGTTTTAACCACTGACTCAGAGTTCCTGAGAGAAATCGAGATAACTCTTCTAGGCTTTCACAGCAGATAAGGCTAGAGGAAAAGACAGCTGGAAGATTAGGAGTCTGAAGACAGGGAAAATGGAAGCCATTTAAACTTTTTTACAGATTGGCAGTGTCTGTGAGGAGTTGTCTGGTTGCCCAAACCAGGTCTATTCATAACTCCTACACTCCCTAAAGGTAGATTTACTTCTAGCCGTCTCGGAAGAGTTAAGTACAGTTGCTTATATGTGAAATAAATACAGGCATGTCCGGGAAAATCTTTTGTTTTTGCTGGTTTTACCAATGACACCAGTGGCGATTGGTACTATTTATGATGAGGGAGGATGATAATTTGTTTTCTTGAGCATGGCCTTATATCTATTACAGCATATTGGATGTTCATTCAGATTCCATTCACCCAGCTCAATGTAACATCAATAGGTTTAGGCTACTACATGAAACCAAAATGTTCCCTATACCTATCATGAGGTTGCTACAACCTAACCTATGAATGAAATTATACAATGTAGGTGCACAAATTTGTATAATCAAGGTGACAGACAGCATTCAATAACGCCTTGCACACTCTTGCCTGCATCTAGCTTATCTAGGGTATAATCATTAGTCCAACGGCTGCAAAAGAGAGTTTCTATTGGACGAACTCAGGTATGTTCCTCCCCGTTTTGTTCCGTTTGCTTCCATTTAAGAAAGCAAAATCAGCTGAATGAATATACTCCTGATCACACGCAAACACAGTTCACTTACATAGCAGCCACATACAAACAGCATGATCACTTTGATCGTTGTAGCTATAATTCGTTCTGCACCTACCCGCTCTCCTCCTCTCACATTTTTCCTTTTCTTGTGGACTTTAGTGCACAAAGCAACACATCACCAAACCTTCATATTATAATTGCTAACCACTACACACAGCCGACATCGTTATCACCATTATTAGCTAACATCAAAGTCTATATACAGTATGACCCTGTTAGTATAACCAAAAGTATGTGGACACCCGCTCGTCGAACATCTCATTCTAAAATCATGGGCATTAATATGGAGTTGGTCTCCTCTTTGCTGCTATAACAGCCTCCACTCTTCTTGGAACACTTTCCACTAAATGTTGGAACATTTCTGCGGGGACTTGCATCCATTCAGCCACAAGCATTAGTGAGGTCGGGCACTGATGTTGGGCGATTAGGCCTGGCTCGAAGTTGGCGTTCCAATTCATCCCAAAGGTGTTCGATGGAGTTGAGGTCAGGGCTCTGTGCAGGCCACTCAAGTTCTTCCACACTGATCTCGACAAACCATTTCTGTATGGATCTCGCTTTGTGCACGGGGGCATTTTCATGCTGAAACAGGAAAGGGCCTTTTCCAAACTGTTGCCACAAAGTTGGAAGCACAGAATTGTCTAGAATGTCATTGTATGCTGTAGCGTTAAGATTTCCCTTCACTGGAACTAAGGGGCCTAACCCAAAACATGAAAAACAGCCCCAGACCATTATTCCTCCTCCACCAAACTTTACAGTTGGCACTATGCATTCGGGCATGTAGCGTTCTCCTGGCATCCGCCAAACCCATATTCGTCCTTACCACTTTGTGGCTGAGCAGTTGCTGCTTCTAGACGTTTCCACTTCACAATAACAGCACTTACAGTTGAGCTCAGATCTGGCAGGGCAGAGGTGCCACGTTGAAAGTCACTGAGCTCTTCAGTAAGGCCATTCTATTGCCAATGTTTTCCTATGGAGATTGCATGGCGGTGTGCTCGATTGTATACACTTGTCAGCAACAGGTGTGGCTGAAATAGCCGAATCCACTGATTTGCAGAAGTGTCCACATACTTTTGTATATATAGTGTAGCTGTTCTGATGTCCAGAAGCTTTCTTTCTGTCATAGGAAATGATGGCAGAAACATTATGTACAAAAAAAGTTATGATCAGCACAAAAAAACACAACCTAGCAGAATTGGTGAGGAGCCTGTAAAACAGAAGCTATCCATTGTAGTACCATTCTATTTTTTATAACCTTTATTTAACTAGGCAAGTCAGTTAAAAACTTATTTGGGATAGGTGGGACATTAACATCCCACCTGGCCAACATCCGGTGAAATTGCAGAGCATGAAATTCAAATTAAATTACTATAAATATTAAACTTTCATGAAATCACAAGTGTAATACATCAAAATATACCTTAACTTGTTGTTAATCCAGCCAAGGTGTTGTCAGATTTCAAAAAGGCAAACCATGTGATTATCTGAGGACAGCGCCCAGCACACAAATGCATAACAAATCATTTTCAACCAGGGAGTTGCGACACAAAAGTCAGAAATAGCTATATAATATATGCCTTACCTTTGAAGATAGAAGTGGTTGGGTTCTCTTTCAAAACTGAACACCCTTGGCTGTATGGTGGTTTCTCCTTGAGTGTGACACTTTCAGCTCAATTCATGAAGTGACTCTATTGCCCCTCTCTTCCCTCCCCATCTCTCCTCTCCACCATTTCCTTCATCATCCCATCGCTCCTCCCATCATCCCTCTCCTGACCAAGGACAGTAATGAAGGGACTATTATCCCCATCTCCTCCGTCTCTCCCCCTCCCTCCCTCATCTCACCCATCATCTCTCCCCTACCCCCCATTCAGGACAGATGTACCAGCAGGACAAGGACACTGTCTGCTGTGAGCAAATTGGCACCCTATTCCCTATTTGGTGCACTACTTTTGACCAGGGCCCAGTCAAAAATAGTGCACTATATAGGGAATAGGGTGCCATTTGGGAGGTAGCTGTGTCTGATCTGAGCCAAACTCCCCCAGCCACCTTCACCCTCCCTCAACCCTGACCATGAGCCTGCATACCAAATCCTCACCCTCCCTCCCTCACCTTCCCCCACCCTGCTGCTCACCCTCTTTACTCTCCCTCCCTCCTCAAACCCTCGCCCGCCCAGACCATGAGCCATGAGGCTGCATAGCAAGTCATCATTAACCCATCAGACACTGCTGGGATCATGAGGATGGAACTTGACCTCTCTCAAATGCCGTTGACCTCTATAATTGACCCCTAGGGACCAGGCTGATTGTCCCCTCTCCACCGTGCAGGGGGAGCAGGTGTGTGTGTGTATGTGTGTGGTACATTGTTTGCATCAGTCTGGATACAGAAGGTGCACACACCACACACACACACAATCTTCGCACATACACACACGGATGATGATGCTAATACCTCAAAGTACGGACGCAGACCATTCTAGTTTGTTGTTTATGTGGACACCAAGGAACTTGAAGCTCTCAACCTGCTCTACTACAGCTCCGTCAATGAGAATGGGGGCGTGTTCGGTCCTCCTTTTCCTGTAGTCCACAATCATCTCCTTAGTCTTGGTTACGTTGAGGGATATGTTGTTATTCAGGCACCACCCGGCCAGGTCTCTGACCTCCTCCCTATAGGCTGTCTCGTCGTTGTCGGTGATCAAGCCTACCACTGTTGTGTCGTCTGTCGTCTGCAAACTTAATGATGGTGTTGGAGTCGTGCCTGGCCATGCAGTCGAGCACGCACCCCTGGGGAGCTCCAGTGTTGAGGATCAGCGTAGCAGATGTGTTGCTACCTACCCTCACCACATGGGGGTGGCCCGTCAGGAAGTCCAAAACCAGTTGCAGAGGGAGGTGTTCAGTCCCAGGATCCTTAGCTTAGTGATGAGCTTTGAAGGCACTATGATGTTGAACGCTGAGCTGTAGTCAATTAATAGCATTCTCACATAAGTGTTTATTTTGTCCAGGTGGGAAAGGGCAGTGTGGAGTGCAATAGAGATTGCATCATCTGTGGATCTGTTTGAGCGGTATGCAAATTGGAGTGGGTCTAGGGTTTCTGGGGTAATGGTGTTGATGTGAGCCATTACCAGCCTTTCAAAGCACTTCATGGCTACGGACGTGAGTGCTACGGGTCTGTAGTCATTTAGGCAGGTTGCCTTTGTGTTCTTTGGCATAGGGACTATGGTGGTCTGCTTGAAACATGTTGGTATTACAGACTCAATCAGGGACATGTTGAAAATGTCAGTGAAGGCACCTGCCAGTTGGTCAGCACATGCCCGGAGCACACATCCTGGTAGTCCGTCTTGTGTATGCTGACCTGTTTAATAATCCAAATTTTCACTTTTGGATAAATAGCGTGCCCAATTTCAACTTCCGCCTACTCATGCCAAGAATATAAGATATGCATATTATTCATAGATCTGAATAGAAAACACTCTGACGTTTCTAAAACTGTTTGAATCATGTCTGTGAGTATAACAGAACTTATGTAGCAGGCAAAACCCAGAGGACTAACTGTTCAGAATCCCCCCTCCTCTCTGTTCACTAAATTGTCTTTGCCATTGGATATTTAATAGGAACCTATTTTCAATTCCTACCGCTTCCACACGATGTCCCCAGTCTTTGGAATATGGTTGAGGTTATTCCTTTGTGCTATGAAGAAGTAGGCCAACTCGGAACTGGGGACACTTTTCAGGGTTGCGCAATACGTGAACAGCAGTGCTGGTTTGTTTTCATTCCTGTATTGAATACAGATTGCCCCGTCTACAATTTGATTGATTATTAACGTTTAAAAATACCTAACGTTGTATTACAAAAGTAGTTGAAATATTTTGGCAAAGTTTATAGGCAACTTTTGAAATATTTTGTAGTGACGTTGTGTTTTTGTACTAAGCTGTCTTTTTCTGGATCAAACGCGCTTAATAAATTGACATTTTCGATATATATGGACGGAATTAATCGAACAAAAGGACCAATTGTGATGTTTATGGGACATATTGGAGTGCCAACAAAAGAAGCTCGTCAAAGATAATGCATATTTTATATTTTATTTCAGCGTTTTGTGTAGTGCCTGCTATGCTAGCTCCTTTGTTTACTGCTGGTGCAGATGGGTGCAGGCTATCTTATGCTTTCGCCGAAAATAAAAATCTGACATGTTGGCTGGATTCACAACGAGTGTAGCTTTAATTGAGTATCTTACATGTGTGATTTAATGAAAGTTAGAATTTTATAGCATTTTATTGGAATCTGGTGCTCTGCATTTCCCCTGGCAATTGGCCAGTTGATGCTCTCATGCCTCGAAGTGAGCATAGAAGTGATTTAGCTTGTCTGGTAGGCTTGTGTCACTGAGAAGCTCGCGGCTGTGCTTCCCTTTGTAATCTGTAATAGTTTGCAAGCCCTGCCACATAAGACAAGCGTCGGAGCCGGTGTAGTATGATTCAATCTTAGCCCTGTATTGACGCTTTCCCTGTTTGATGGTTCGTCGCAAGGCATAGCATAATTTCTTGTAAGCATCCCACCTTTGAATGCGGCAGCTCTACCCTTTAGCTCAGTGCGAATCTTGTCTGTAATCCATGGCTTCTGGTTGGGGTATATACGTACAGTCACTGTGGGGACGACGTCCTCAATGCACTTATTGATAAAGCCAGTGACTGATGTGGTGTACTCCTCAACGCCATCGGAAGAATCCCACAACATGTTCTAGTCTGTGATAGCAAAACAGTCCTGTAATTTAGCATCCGCTTCATCTGACCACTTTTTTTTAGACCGAGTCACTGGTGCTTCCTGCTTTAATTTTTGCTTGTAAGCAAGAATCTGGAGGATAGAGTTGTGGTCGGATTTATCAACTGGAGGGCGAGGGAGAGCTTTGTACACGTGTGGAGTACAGGTGATCTAGATTTTTTTCCCCTCTGGTTGCACATTTAACATGGCGATATAAATTTAGTAGAACTGATTTAAGTTTCCCTGCATTAAAGTCTCCGGCCACTAGGAGCACCGCCTCTGGGTGAGTGGTTTCCTGTTTGCTTATTTCCTTATACAGCTGACTGCGGTCTTAGTGCCAGCACCTGTCTGTGGTGTTAAATAAACAGCCACGAAAAGTATAGCTGAAAACTCTCTAGGCAAGTAGTGTGGCCTGCAATGTATCACAATATACTCTACTTCAGGCGAGCAAAATCTAGAGACTTCCTTAGATTTTGCGCACCAGCTGTTGTTTACAAATATGCACAGACCCCCCCCCCCCCCCCCCCCCCCCCCCCCCCCCCCCCCCCCCCCCCCCCCCCCCCCCCCGGGAGTGTGCTGTTCTATCTTGCCAGTGCAGCATATACCCCGCTTGCTGAATATCCATGTCATCATCCAGCCACGATTCCGTGAATCATAGGATATTACAGTTTTTTTATGTCCCGTTGGTAGGATATTCGTGATCGCACCTCGTCTAATTTATTGTCCAATGATTGCACGTTGGCGAGTAATATTGAAGGTAAACGGCAGCTTTCCCACTCGCCTTCTGCGGGTCCTCACGAAACATCCGGCTCTGTGTCCCCTGTACCTGCGCCTCTTCCTCTTGCAAATAACAGGGATGTAGGCCCTGTCGGGTGTTTGGAGAATGTCTTGTGCGTCCTGCTTGTTGTAGAAAAAATCTTTGTCAAGGGAAGATTGACAGACAACTTTGACTGAACACTCAGGGAATGAGAAGTTCTACAAGCAGATCTCACACGAAGAAAGTGTGAAGCTTCAAGCTTCACGGTATGGGACTCACAGAGAGGATACAGTGTTCTCATGGTCAAACTGTAACTCATTTGGATCTGGTTGTTAGGGAAACTGGCTGTGGCTGGCTGGCCAGAGCCCAAATGCTGGTTAAAAGCCCAGGTGGAAACATACAATACTGCTACTCCTCTGCCATCAGGCAAGGTACTTTAATTGTTTCAGAGAAGGCTATGCAAAATAGCTCTTATGAGATGAGATCTTACAGATGACCTCTGCAGGCGCTGTACTGTACACCAAGACAAGTGGGTAAGATTGGTCTCAGTTATCCTCGCTCAGTAGACCCATTAATCATTTCTATTCATTGTACAAAAAATCTTTGTTAAGACTAGAAAAAAAATCAGTGAAGGCATTTGGAGACAAAACAGCTATTGGGAAAAGGTATTATGTGTATTACATTTTCAGAAACTGCAGCATGCCAGTGTACAGTAATCCCCTTTATTACCTCTAGGGAGCGCTTTTCATGCTGGTACAGTCCCAATGAGTAAGTCTGAGGCCCAAGGATAAAGGTGACCAAGCAGCTGACACAGTCCTGAACAATAGTCTGATTTACTAACACTCTTTCCAATCTGGACACATAGTCCTCCCAGTCGAGAGAACCAGCTTTTGGAACTTCTGTGAGTGTTTTTTATAGATAAGATAGATAGATAGATAGATAGAGTCTGATAGAATATATCCAGACCATATGCTATCAACAAGAATGCAGGCCAAGGTCTCTGCCATCAAGCATTTTTCAATTCAATTCAATACAACCACAAGAGTAAGGGGAAAGATCCTGGCTGATATCCATGCTCGGTGTGGTAGTGATCCTTGTCGTCCTTCGTCTTCTCCCTCTTACTCCTCCCTCCCCCTCCTCCCCCTCCTAGTCCTCAGTCTTTTCCCTCCCCTCCTCCGTCAACCCCCCTCCGTCTTTTCCCTCCTCCACCTCAATCCCAACCTCTTCCATCTCCTCCTCCACATTCTCCTTCATACAGCAGATATATAGGCTTTGCTCCAGTTCTCACTTAATAGTGTCAACACCTGTATCAGACAGAGTGGAGATAGTAACATGCTCAGGGAGGATGGATCGATTCATAGCCCAGGGATGGCAGATGGTCAATGGGCATTGATCCACTGAATCACCCCCTCTCCTCAGTCTTCTCTCTCTCTTTCTCTCTCTCTGTGTATGCGGTAGTGTTGAACAATGAACACAAACACATTTGTGGTCTGCTGTGTGGCTCAATTGGTAACAGGATGTCTCTAGCAACACACGACTAGGTTGTGGGTTTAATTCCCGCAGGGATCACAAACTCTTCAACACAGAGGCCTGTTAGGGCGCAACCAGGGTGTTCCCAAGGGGGCTGTAGACACACACATGCATAAATACACGCACACACTGGGGCTTTCCATGAGAATGAAGCTCTAAGTCAATGTAAATCATGTGTGAAATGATAATGAGTTGATGACAATGGGTTATATTATTAGACTGACTGCATTCCTGTTGGGTTCAGACCATTTGAACCGGAATGCTCTGTGAATGGACGTATGGAATGGATTGTCTGCCTAGGCATGTGTTGATAGAATCAATGATTATCAAAGCACACACATTGTTCATTGCATTACAAACTCCTTTGAATATTGTCCAAATCGAAGAACACGCATCATTACATTGGAACCTTCTCAGAGTAACCCACAGCATCTACTATCACAAAACAGTCTTCTGCTACTTCCAAAATCTAGATACTATTGTGATAGCAACCAAGATAGTCCAGTAAACCTGTCACGCATGCTCACACTCACCCTCTCTGTTGCTCGAGGGCGCCAGGCTGCCCTTCATTACGCACACCTGTCACTATCATTATGCGCAGAAGCGCTCATTGGACTCACCTGGACTCCTTCCCTTTGTTGATTGGCGGGTCTAATTGTCTGCTCCCCTGGTTGTTCCCTGTGTCTGCATTAATGTCGTTATGTGTTTATGTCGAGACGCTATCCTGTCCTGTTCCATGTCCGTGCTAATTAAATGTTCACTCCCTGTACTTGCTTCTCATCTCCAACCTTGACCATTACAAAACCCACTGGGCACAGACATCATTTCAACGTCTAGTTTTGATTTATATTTGGTTGAGATTTAGGTGAAAAGTTAGGTGAAAATACTACATTCCCTTACGTTGATGACTTTTTGGAAATCCAATCCGTTTTTCCACATTAATTCAACGTCATCAGATAGATTTTGTTGTTGAAATGATGTGGAAACAACGAAGATGGAAGTAAACAGCGGCAGAAACAGGTCCTTATAGGGACGGACAACCCCCTCTGCCCAAGAGCAGTAAACGCTAGTATGCACACACACACACACGTACGCAGGCACGCACACACACTTCTGGCAGGGTTATACATAGAGTGCAATAGAGGAACTGAGACAGATCTTGTTCTAAATAGCATAAGACTCCTGGCTGAGTAGTCAGCCCAGAGTGGGAAAACATGTAAACAGGTTTTTAGGGGTAAGAATCTACAGTGTTGTTGATGAACTGTGCATACTTTTTAGTCCAAGACTAGGCTTAATCTGTCTGGGAAACTGCCCCTCTATGTCTGTTTTATAATCCATAAAAAAAACAAATACAAAGTGAACATGAAAAAGGGGTGAAAATGTAACGTGGGACTCTGTGATCGTTTTTTATCGTGATATCCCCCTGGGATTTTCGACAACATTTAGAAAACTTTCCAAGACTACGAGCTCTGCATAAATGACTGAGCATGGGCTGAGGTGTTGTGCGCTGTGGGGAGGGGGTGAGAGTGTGTTTTGTCTTTGCAGACTAGTGTTTGGCATCTCCACTTAACACTACCCACTGGGCACACATATGTTTGAATCAACGTTGATTCCAAGCCATTTAATTAAATTATGTTGAACCAACGTGGAATAGACTTTGAATTGACGTCTGTGCCCAGGGGGTAGTTCCTGTTACTACAAACAAAGAACTCCAGGGTGAAGTTTCCCCTAGATACAGATCTAGGATCAGCTTCCCTTGCCCCAATCCTAACCTTAACCATTAGTGAGGAAAATGCTAAACTGACCCAAGATCAGCGTCTAGGGGTAAATTCACCCTACACCAACAAAAAACAGCACATAAGAGCTGTGGGAGAACTTTAGCGTTAGGAACAGCTTGGATGGCCATTTGTCTAATGAATGATCACTCACACGGCTTTGATCCCTATTACCAGGCCATATGTTAGTTAGATAGAGGACCAGAACCACAGGCCAAACCTGTTACTGTTTACTTTGTTGGTTTGTTAGCTAAGCCTCTCACCGTGAAGCTTTTTTTGAAGGGACACATTAATATTCAAGATAGGCTACAATACAGAGGAATCAGAATGAGTGCATGGAAAGAGAAAAGGTCAAAACAACCACAGCAGGGCCTAGTTGTGTTACAGGTTGTACCTTTGAGGGAGTCAAAACCAAAGCCTGGAGAAAGTGTGTGTGGTGGGGGAGGGTGGGGGTCTGTGTGTGGGCGCGTGTTTGTGTCTCAAAAGAAAAAGAAAGATAGCCATCTGCTACACACATGTAAATACACCACTTGTTAAATAACACAAGTAAAATTCCATGTGCATAGTGCATTCCACAGGTCACGTTTATAAGTCAGTGTTCAACAAAAAAAAATCTAATTAGGAAAAGTTATGGCACACCTGAGAGTTGGGAGCCACTGCTCTAGGCTACCATCTGGAAATGGAAATACATCCATTTCATCCATAAAAGTTATCAGGAAAAAACAAACACACACGTGCAAGCACATACACACGCGCTTACACACACGCTTGTTTACTAGCTTTAATAAAGGGAAAGCTGTATTGTGAAAGGTTTCCATGTCTGTCTGCAGGCTATGTTGTGGCTTTGTCTGAAGTCCACTTTAACCTCTCGATCTATGCATGTCTGCTGCCGAGGCGTGCTTTGAATGCTAATGCTTTAGATCTCTATGTTAACAAAGGGTCTAACCCTAACTCACTGCACCGCTGTGACAGGCTGAGGGGTCAAAGCCCACTGGTGGTGTCTTAGTGTTTTAGATGAACTAACTTCAAAGTAATGACTCGGACGTCGGGTTTGATACGAAAGCTTCTTCTTAGTAATAATACTTGTTCATGTTATATTTAACAACTTTGTTTTGGTACAGAGCAATACAGGTAAGATGCTGTCGGAAAGTCAGCCACAATCAACTGCACCTGCACATAATTGGCGCGTTATCTCTCTCATTCCTCTCGCAAGGCATTCTGGAACTTGCAGTCAAAAAGCGTAATTCAACACAACCCAATACAATTACATATGCAAATAACTGTAAAGAAATATCTTTAGATACAGCTCAATTAATAAACTTAAACATGAACTCTGTAACACATTAAAGTTACAACATAGTGAGACCCAGCCTTCCTTCTCTAAGCTCTGGTGGTGTGCGTAAGACCCATCTATCCCCTTGCCATTCCCTTGGTTCATATCAAGGCACGGATGTACAGTATGTTGCAATGGAATGCAGACTGTTGGTAATCTCTGTAGAAAGCTTGAGACTCATCATTCACCAGAATCCTTCTCCAACCAAGCCTATAAAACCCAGCCATCCTTCTCCAAGCCTATAAGACCCAGCCATCCTTCTCCAAGCCTATAAGACCCAGCCATCCTTCTCCAAGCCAACTGGTGGTGTGTATAAGATCCTTGGTCAAATCTCCATGCCTCCTGTTGATGCACGCGCGTACACACACACACACACACACACACACACACACACACACACACACACACACACACACACACACACACCTCAGTGTGCTTGATTAAACTGGGGCTGGAGGAAGAGGATAACAGTTTGGGCCTAAACACCTCCACAATTCTCTGGGCTAAGATAGACATGCACAGGGAAATAACTGATGTGAGAAAAACACAGAGGGAGAGGAGGCTTTGAGAAATGGGCAATTGAGAAATGGAAGTGTTTTTGAGAGAAAAGTATTAGTCGGGCAAACTCGGTGATGAAGCTATATGCTGAGAGATCATGAGTTGAGATTTGGATGGAAGTGACACCAACATACCATGAGTTTCTGTTTCTGCGTCTTTGTTCAGATGAAGCAGATGACTTCTCTGTTTCTCCTCCTCTCCTGTTTTCATTTAGCTGTGGGCAAAAAGACAGACACAGGTCAGGGGTCATAGATCACGTGCAGAACCCTAATGGTTACAGTTTCTCTATTTTTACTAAATTACAGAGAAACTGTCTACAGAACAGGCATGAAGAACATGTGCTGAACCACAATAATGACAGTCAGTTTCTCTGTGCTGAAAACCTGTAGGACCCGGGTATTAAGAACATGTACACTCAACAAAAATATAAACGTAACATGTAAAGCGTTGGTCCCATGTTTCATGAGCTGAAATAAAAGATACCAGAAATGTTCCATATACACAAAAATCCCTGTTAGTGAGCATTTCTCCTTTGCCAAGATAACCCATGCACCTGACAGATATGGCAAATCAAGAAGCTGATTAAACAGCATGATCATTACACAGGTGCACCTTGTGCTGGGGACAATAAAAGGAGCGTGCAATTGGCATGCTGACTTGCAGGACTGTCCACCAGAGCTGTTGCCAGATAATTGAATGTTAATTTCTCTACCATAGGCCGCCACCAACATCGTTTTAGATCATTTGGCAGTTCATCCAACTGGCCTCACAACTGCTGACCACGTGTAATCACGCCAGCCCGGGACCTCGACATCCGGCTTCTTCAAATGAGGGATCGTCTGAGACCAGCCACCCGGACAGCTGATGAAACTGTGAGATTGCTCAACTGAATAATTTCTGCAAAAACTGTCAAACTGTCTCAGGGAAGCTCATATGCATGCTCGTTGTCCTCACCAGGGACCTAACCTGACTGTAGTTTGGCGTCGTAACTGACTTCAGTGGGAAAATGCTCACCTTTAATGACCACTGGCACGCTGGAGAAGTGTGCTCTTCATGGATTAATCCCGGTTTCAACTGTACCGAGCAGATGGCAGACAGCATTTATGGCACTATGTGGGTGAGCGGTTTGCTGATGTCAACGTTTTTAAAAGAGTGCCCCATGGTGGCGGTGGGGTTATGGTATGGGCAGGCATTATGGTTATTATGGTATGGACAACATTCCACAGGCCACAATCAACTCTATGTGAAAGAAATGTGTCGTGCTACATGAGGCAAATGGTGGTCACACCAGATACTGACTGGTTTATCGATCCACGCCCCTACTTTTTTCCCCCTAAGGTACTTTATCTGTGACCAACAGATGCATATCTGCATTCCCAGTCATATGAAATCCATAGATTAGGGCCTAATGAATTTATTTCAATGGACTGATTTCCTTATATGAACTGTAACTCAGTGAAATGTTAGAAATGATTGCATGTTGCATTTGTAATTTAGTTAAGTGTATAAAATAAGGCTCTACAAGACATTTCAAATGGTGAGATTTGGCGAGCCAATCACAGAGACTGCGCCAGTGTTTTACCCATGGGAACATTACGCTGATACTCAGCTGGAGGGAGAAATAAAAGGGGACAGAGAATACAAAATGCAGCAGCTGCCTCCTCTAATAGTTCCAATCCTGTCTGTGTCTGTGTCTGTGCGCACGCATGCGTGTGTGCGTGCGTGTTATACCAGTCAAGTAAAATTGTAATGCCTGCCGCCAAGGTAGCTTGGAGGGTAGGAGCGTTGGGTCAGTAACCAAAAGGTTGCTGGATTGAAACCCAGAGCTGATAAGGGGAAAGGTATCCCCCTTGAACCATATGGGTCAGTTAATTTGTCCTTTATTTGTGTGTAACACAGTCTCTCTCTCTCTCTCTCTCTCTCTCTCTCTCTCTCTCTCTCTCTCTCTCTCTCTCTCTCTCTCTCTCTCTCTCTCTCTCTCTCTCTCTCTCTCCATACTGGATCTATCTGATGCTAACCTTGATTAGCATCTCATGCATTATACATAGGTAAACTAGCATACGTTGCTAGCAATAACTGACTGTCAAAATGGATATTTAACTTAGTGTGGCTAATGAGCCTAAATGCTTTTAACTTTTCCTACTTCGCTCTTCTGTTCTTTTCAGTTTGCTTTCTTTGCCACAAGTGTCTAAGTTAGTCCCAGCTGAAAATAATTATATGGCAGCGCAATGGAGAGCCAACTACATTACTGCTAGTAGCTACTAGCCTGCTTGAACTTAATGCAAAAATAGTCAGAGGAGCTATTCTGATAGAATGACAATAAGTTGGAGTGGATTTCAAAGTGATTGACAGTGGCTTTGACAACTGTAAAATCAAATATCTATAGATAGAAGCGTTAGCTGTCTGTGGAGACATTCTCCTCCATTAGATGTACAATTCCAGGCTGTGTGTATTCTACCTCTTACAGACGCTGGGATAGAATGGAGAATCATAATGTCACGAGAGTATTCTGGAACCAGAGCCTAAGCCATCACCGTCACCATCATCATCCTTCTATCCTTCCACACCATATTGCCAGCAGTATCCTACAGAATCAACAAGACACCAAAACTGACACTTGCAGCTCACCAACCACCCATGGAACAAAAACAAGAACACACTCACACCAGCCCCCATATAGCATATGCTATTTTATATCTACACACTACACAATGCAATCACAGCCTGAGTAGGTAACTACCGAGGAAGAGAGATGCTCCAAAATTATACACTGTTATCACAGGGTTTGCACTGTGAGACTCTTCACAGTAAACACCCAGGGAATCAATAAACCTCCACAGTCGTACAGAGGATATAGAGGCACACATCTATAGTATGTGGAAACAAAATCCATCTTTCGGAGAGCAACAGAGGTGATTTAAACCAATTTTACAGCCTACTTGTTTACAAACAATCCAATATCATCGGCTCTATTTGCTTCTTGGACAGACAGACAATAGATCTCTCTCTATCAGGCAAGTCTATCACTACCTAACCCCCCCTCCCATATATCAATAGCAGCCATACTTAGAAGTGTGTACTGAAACAAAAGGGGTCAAAGTCTATCTATCCTGCCAAGCTGGTCGCAAAAAAGCCTCTCCAATGCCCTGTGCTTAGTGCTATTGTGGTTGGCAGGTAGCCTAGCGGTTAAGAGCATTGGGCCAGTAACCGAAAAGTTGCTGATATGAATCCCCGGGCTGACTGGGTGAGAACTTGGCTGATGTTCCCTTGAGCAAGGCACTTGACCCTAATTTCTCCAAGGTTGCTGTCAATAATGACTGATCCTTAGCTGTTAGGATGTCTCAGGGGAGAGTGGGATATGCAAAAAAACACATGTATAATACACACATGAAATAGGACACATGTAAGCACCCACCTAATTATTATCTGCTAGAGTAGCTGGTGGAGAGAAGGCAACAGTAGAGAGGGTCTGCATTATTTTCAGATCTCCATGGTAACCTTGCACAGGGGGAAAGTGGAGCACCAATAGGATCAGGGAGAGAGACTCAACAAGGCGGCGGTATCGGGTGTATGTTACGTGGGGTGAGGGGGAGATCGGCAAACTTGCGCACACACACACACACACACACACAGCAACAACTAAAGGGTGGCGGTATAGTATAGATCCTTGCCTCGTGGGAGACTAGAAAGGCCAGGCCATTGAGGGTCCGAGTGAAAGAGAGGAAATAGAGAATGAAAGACTTCTACCACCAGGCAATAGGTTTCATCTACATCCACTCAAAATAAACCCTTTCAAGTAGGGCTTCTAAATCCCTTTTACTCTCCAATCGTTGACATTTAAGCATCGACCGCTGTGTGAGAGATTTACAAATCAAGCCTGTAGGTAATTGAATAGTTTCTGTTGATATTCAGGCTCTGAGTGAGTTTATTGTTGCATCTACTGTCAGACTCATTGAAAATCGGGTGTGGAGTACCACAAGGATGTGATTCGGGACCTTGTTTGGGATCTAATGTCATCTTACACACTTTGATCAACCCTACCTCATTTATTTCAGGGCACTCCTATGCAGAGGGCCTTGCAATGTGACAATACATCTACAGCTAAGCGCTCTTCAATAACAGGTTTCACTTCTCATTTTGTCATTATTTGAAAAGTAGCAGATGACTTAAACATAGATAGAAGAAGAGTTAAAACCAATCAATTATTTCCAATCGTTTGAGCATTGTCCATCCATCCCCATCGCTTCGCCTCTCGCTTCGCCTCTTCCCCTCTGTGACCACTGACCCACTGTTGGACGAGCGAGCTACACCCAAAGCAGGACTTCAATTGCTGTAAAATTTTGACTTTTAAGAACCAGCTCCACAGCCACCAAATAACCTTACGATTCTGACAGATCGTAGGGCTCTGGTTAAAAGTACAGGGAATAGGATGCTATTTCGGACACAGCCCAAAGAGCAAAAGAGCATAGCAATAGAGCAAGAGCTTTTTCAGCTATATTTCTCCTGGATATCACAGGTTTTAATGAGCAGAGTGCTGAGACAGACTTATGGCTATTCTAGCAGATCCAGATTTCTTGATCTACAGTGTATAAATCAACCGCCCAAGACAGACGGACAGGGATAAACTGCTGAGGTTGGAGGTTCAATCCCCACACACATCTGATTGGATTAGAAAACTCATCATTAATTTACCTTCCCCTCTCTTTGGTCATAGCTCTCAATAGATTGGTAAACAGTGAGCACCTTGGGTAAACAGATGGGTAAACCCTAACTCAACAAACATGCATCTAGAATAATAGGTGGGTAAACCGAACTCAATCACCCATCACCAACTGAACTCAATCACCCATCTTAAATTAACTCATTTTACCCTGTCCTGTCTTCTCAGTGTTAATGTTTTGAGGGGAGATGGGAAACCTGAGAGATTGCAGCAGCAGCCCCTTGAATATGTGTTTATGAGGAGTTACTTTGATGCTGGTTGAAGCAGATGAAAAAACTCTATATATTTTATATATATATATATACAGTGGGGCAAAAAATTATTTAGTCAGCCACCAATTGTGCAAGTTCTCCCACTTAAAAATATGAGAGAGGCCTGTAATTTTCATCATAGGTACACTTCAACTACGACTGACAAAATGAGAAAAAAATCCAGAAAATCACATTGTAGGATTTTTAATGAATTTATTTGCAAATTATGGTGGAAAATAAGTATTTGGTTTAAGTTTATCTCAATACTTTGTTATATACCCTTTGTTGGCAATGACAGAGGTCAAACGTTTTCTGTAAGTCTTCACAAGATTTTCACACACTGTTGCTGGTATTTTGGCCCATTCCTCCATGCAGATCTCCTCTAGAGCAGTGATGTTTTGGGGCTGTTACTGGGCAACACGGACTTTCAACTCCCTCCAAAGATTTTCTATATGGTTGAGATCTGGAGACTGGCTAGGCCACTCCAGGACCTTGAAATGCTTCTTACGAAGCCACTCCTTTGTTGCCCGGGCGTTGTGTTTGGGATCATTGTCATGCTGAAAGACCCAGCCACGTTTCATCTTCAATGCCCTTGCTGATGGAAGGAGGTTTTCACTCAAAATCTCACAATACATGGCCCCATTCTTTCCTTTACACGGATCAGTCGTCCTGGTCCCCTTGCAGAAAAACAGCCCCAAAGCACGATGTTTCCACCCCCATGCTTCACAGTAGGTATGCTGTTCTTTGGATGCAAATCAGCATTCTTTGTCCTCCTAACACGATGAGTTGAGTTTTTACCAAAAATGAAGTAGTACCAGCAAAACACCAGTCTCAACGTCAACAGTGAAGATGCAACTCCGGGATGCTGGCCTTCTAGGTAGAGTTGCAAAGAAAATGCCATATCTCAGACTGGCCAATAAAAATAAAAGATTATGATGGGCAAAAGAACAGACTCTGGACAGAGGAACTCTGGAGCAGTGGAAACGCATTCTCTGGAGTGATGAATTACACTTCACCATCTGGTAGTCCAACGGACGAATCTGGGTTTGGCGGATGCCTGGAGAACGCTACCTGCCCGAATGCATAGTGCCAACTGTAAAGTTTGGTGGAGGAGGAATAATGGTCTGGGGCTGTTTTTCAGGCTAGGCCCCTTAGTTCCAGTGAAGGGAAATCTTAACGCTACAGCATACAATGACATTCTAGCGAATTCTGTGCTTCCAACTTTGTGGAAACAATTTGGTGAAAGGCCCTTTCCTGTTTCAGCATGACAATGCCCCTGTGCACAAAGCGAGGTCCACACAGAAATGGTTTGTCGAGATCGGTGTGGAAGTACTTGACTGGTCTGCACAGAGCCCTGACTTCAACCCCATTGAACTCCTTTGGGATGAATTGGAACGCCGATTGCGAGCTATGCCTAATTACCCAAAATCAGTGCCTGACCTCGCTGCCATTCAGCCACAGAAACATTAGTAAGTTCCCGCAGAAATGTTCCAACATCTAGTGGAAAGCCTTCCCATAAGAGTGAAAGAGGGGCACAACTCCATAGTAATGCCCATGAGTTTTGAATAAGATGTTCAACGAGCACATGTCCACATACTTTTGGCCATGTCGTGTAAATGGCTAAAAATAAAAAATCAGACAATGAATATCCCTTTGAAAATGATGAAGTTATTATTTACACTTTGTAAGGTGTATCGATACACCCAGTCACTACAAAGATTCAGGCATCCTTCATAACTCGGTTGCCAGAGGAAGGAAACAACTCTGGGATTTCACAAAGAGGCCATTGGTGACTTTAAAAGGGTTACAAAGTTTAATGGCTGTGATGGGAGAGTACTGAGGATGGATCAACAACATTGCAGTTAATCCAAAGAATTGAATAAAATATTCCAAAACATGCATCCTGTTTGCAATGAAGCACTAAAGTAACATTTTAAATAATGTGGCATGCAATTAACTATATGTCCTGAATAGAAAGTGTTATGTTATGTTGGATTTGCCCCAAACATATCACCTAGTACCACTCTTAATATTTTCAAGCATGGTGGTGACTGCATCATGTTATGGGTATGCTTGTCATCGGCAATGACTAGAGAGTTTTCTCTTCATAAAAAAAACGCAATAGAGCTAAGCACAGGCAAAATCCTAGAGGACAATCTGGTTCAGTCTGCTTTCAGACACTGGGAGAAAAATGCACCTTTCAGCAGGACAATAACCTAAAACACAAGGGCAAATATACACTGGAGTTGCTTACCAAGACGACACTGAATGTTCATAAGTGGCCTAGTTACAGTTTTTACTTAAATTGGCTCGAAAATCTATGGCAAGAATTGAAAATGGCTGTCTAGCAATGATCAACAACCAAGATGACAGAGCTTGAAGAATGTGCAAATATTGTACAATCCAGGTGTGCAAAGCTCTTAATGTCTTACCCGGAAAGACTCCCAGCTGTAATCACTGCCAAAGGTAATTCTAACACGTATTGACTCGGGTGTGAATACTTATGTAAATGAGATATTTCTGTATTTTATTTTAGAAACATTTGGAAACATTTAAAAAATATATGTTTTTGCTTTGTAATTATGGGGCAATGTGTATAGATGATTGAAAAAAAATCTATTTAGTCCATTTTTAATTCAGGCTGTAACACAACAAAATGTGAAATAAGTCAAGGGGTACGAATACTTTCTGAAGACACTGTATGTCATTATCATTAAGACTGCAGAACAAGAACAAGCTTAACCTTTAATCACAGAACTCAACATAACACATTAACTGGCATGACTATCCATCTCATGGGTGGCCTAAAAGTCCTAAGACAAGACAAAGTCATCCCTACAGGTCTTCTAATAGGCTGCCGCAGCTATGACACATTTTGCCCAAATGCATTTTTATTTTACTTGACACATACCAGAAGTATGAACATGCATTTAAATGACTACAAAAATGACTACAAACATGATACATAATAAGTCATGTAGTGTAATAAATACACATTTTATCTGTACTTCCCTCTGTGATTATGAAGTTGAACATGTGCTCTTTATCACAGAATGTTGCAATTAGGTGCAATCAATTACTCCCCATCACAATTTAAATTCTATCACTTCCCAAATTTTGGTTTGGTGGGCCAAAAAATGTTTCTCCATTGATCAATGCGTGAAATGTAACTTAAGAAGCCGAATTAGAAACCACTTTGGCTACTAGATATCATAGCCATGCATTTGTGGAATATTGTCAGGCATGCCATGCATTTCAGTAAAGATGCAAATGTATCTAAATATATCTTCCTCTTTTCAAAGATGGAGGCAAATGGAAGCAAACACTACAAAGGTCTATCTAGGGGACTCTAGGGTGGCTCTGAGGTTCACCCCTAGAACATGTCATCATCAAAGATGCCGATCAGATCCTTTCAGATCTCCACAACAGCAAAGGTCAATTTGGGATTGGGCCAAAGGCTGGTGAAGTGTGTCCTGATCTACTGAGATCTCACCTCTCTAACATCTGTGAATGTCTCCTATAATTACACTTAGATGGTGATGGGTGTCCTTTTTGTCCACAGCAAACTTGGTGCAAAACCACGTCCATGAGTAACGTAGCAACATTCAACGCCGCACTGATTGAGTTTGGACATTCCCTGTGACAAAGTTAATGCGCACTATATAGGAAGAACTTTAGAGAGGGAATCCCGGGAACAGAGAGTTCGGAGTTCACTCATGCCACGAACCGCGGGAGATGCACAGTTTCCATGCTTCGTTTGAAATGAGCTGGTGAGAGAACCTGACTTAAATGAGACTTCTTCACAGAGCTCCTTGAAATCTCTTCTCTTGTTGCTAGTTATTGAACAAATGAAAAAGGAAAATCAACATGACAAGGTAAACACAATTGATAATTATTTAAAAATGGTGTTGTATACAAAGTCAATGAAGTAGGCTATTTGGGATTTTCAGATTATCAGTCATTTATCGATCATGATGAATGATTGACGTTTGTGATCATAAGCTAAGACCTAACATTAGCCAACTAGGTAGCTAAAGTTCTTAGTAAAAAAGCATGATAAAGAGTTACATTTGTGTCTTGGATGGTTATATGAATGAAGAGAGTATGGATAGATGAATGAAGAGAGTATGCATAGAATAATGAAGAGAGTATGGATAGATGAATGAAGAGAGTACGGATAGATGAATGAAGAGAGTACGGATAGATGAATGAAGAGAGTATGGATAGATGAATGAAGAGAGTATGGATAGATGAATGAAGAGAGTATGGATAGATGAATGAAGAGAGTACGGATAGATGAATGAAGAGAGTACGGATAGATGAATGAAAAGAGTGCGGATAGATGAATGAAGAGAGTACGGATGGATGAATGAAGAGAGTATGGATAGATGAATGAAGAGAGTACGGATGGATGAATGAAGAGAGTATGGATAGATGAATGAAGAGAGTACAGATAGATTAATAAAGAGAGTATGGATAGATGTAAGGATAACATTAAGAGAAAAGAAGGAGGGGCATAGGAAATTACTTGTCTGTCGCTTCTTTATTCACATCTCATAATCTCTCTTAAGCCCCATCTCCCTGTCTGTCTCTCTCCCTTTCTCTCCCTCTTGTTCCTGCTCTCTTCATCTATCCATATTCTCTTCATTCAACGTCCATCAGACAAACAGACAAGTCATTTCCTATGCCCCTCCTCCTTTCCACTTAATGTTCATCAGAAATGTGGGGGCATTCCTAAAAGATGATATATTATTATTTTGTCATTATATGGAAGTGGGTAATGCTCTACTATTTCAGTAAAAGTTGCTGGAAAGGGAATCAACACTTGACACCTTGCATTCCCAACAAGGAACAGTTCAAGTCTGTGAACCCATCATACATATGTAACTATCCTCACTTGAAGGTAGGCTACATTGTCCAAATTATCCTTTATTGTAGCCTATAACCTACAGATGTAGGTCCATAACCATATGCACTGTAAGTTTGTGATGAAGTAACCCAAGTGCGAATGTTGTCCACCCTTCCTAGGATAAAAAAACACAATGTATGTAATATGTCAAAATTCAACAAACTCCTCACAAACCCTTATAGACTTCTACCATAGGGCTGCTTGGCTAATGGTTTTGACTACAAGTTTTGCTCTTATGAGAACATACATTAAACTGAAGACCACCAAGACTGAGGCAATTCTCAGAATATCCATCTGTGGAGGAGGTACATCAGTGGGTGAAGAGAACCAAGGATTGACATGTGACATGGAGGGTGGAGAGGACCAGACTGAGGAAAGGACATCAGATCATTTTTAAGGTAAAGTAGGTCCACAACTTCAGCAGCCCTGGCATTGTTCCTTTTCAACTCTGTTTTTCTGAGTGTAGTGAAATTACATGATCAACAGAATGGAATGCGCTCAGACCGGTTTTTACACTCAATAAATGCATGCAACAGCAATAAATTCAAGTCTTGAATGGTTATTTATTTGTCAAATTCTTCTGTACTTTTCAGACAGACTACAGGTGTCAACACAACACCAGATGGTGCTCCTCAGAAGCATCAAAACATTGATCGAAAAACACACTGTTCTGCCAAAATTTCATTTTGCTGAGGACTGAGATACAGTGCATTGCGAAAGTATTCGGCCCCCTTGAACTTTGCGACCTTTTGCCACATTTCAGGCTTCAAACATAAAGATATAAAACTGTATTTTTTTGTGAAGAATCAACAACAAGTGGGACACAATCATGAAGTGGAACATCATTTATTGGATATTTCAAACTTTTTTAACAAATCAAAAACTGAAAAATTGGGCGTGCAAAATTATTCAGCCCCCTTAAGTTAATACTTTGTAGCGCCACCTTTTGCTGCGATTACAGCTGTAAGTCGCTTGGGGTATGTCTCTATCAGTTTTGCACATCGAGAGACTGACATTTTTTCCCATTCCTCCTTGCAAAACAGCTCGAGCTCAGTGAGGTTGAATGGAGAGCATTTGTGAACAGTAGTTTTCAGTTCTTTCCACAGATTCTCGATTGGATTCAGGTCTGGACTTTGACTTGGCCATTCTAACACCTGGATATGTTTATTTTTGAACCATTCCATTGTAGATTTTGCTTTATGTTTTGCATCATTGTCTTGTTGGAAGACAAATCTCCGTCCAAGTCTCAGGTCTTTTGCAGACTCCATCAGGTTTTCTTCCAGAATGGTCCTGTATTTGGCTCCATTCATCTTCCCATCAATTTTAACCATCTTCCCTGTCCCTGCTGAAGAAAAGCAGGCCCAAACCATGATGCTGCCACCACCATGTTTGACAGTGGGGATGGTGTGTTCAGCTGTGTTGCTTTTACGCCAAACATAACGTTTTGCATTGTTGCCAAAAAGTTCAATTTTGGTTTCATCTGACCAGAGCACCTTCTTCCACATGTTTGGTGTGTCTCCCAGGTGGCTTGTGGCAAACTTTAAACAACACTTTTTATAGTATCTCGGACCTGCCTGGTGTGTTCCTTGTTCTTCATGATGCTCTCTGCGCTTTTAACGGACCTCTGAGACTATCACAGTGCAGGTGCATTTATACGGAGACTTGATTACACACAGGTGGATTGTATTTATCATCATTAGTCATTTAGGTCAACATTGGATCATTCAGAGATCCTCACTGAACTTCTGGAGAGAGTTTGCTGCACTGAAAGTAAAGGGGCTGAATAATTTTGCACGCCCAATTTTTCAGTTTTTGATTTGTTAAAAAAGTTTGAAATATCCAATAAATGTCGTTCCACTTCATGATTGTGTCCCACTTGTTGTTGATTCTTCACAAAAAAATACAGTTTTATATCTTTATGTTTGAAGCCTGAAATGTGGCAAAAGGTCGCAAAGTTCAAGGGGGCCGAATACTTTCGCAAGGCACTGTAAGTCAAAGATAGCAGGTCGATAATTTACATATACACTACATGACCAAAAGTATGTGGACACCTGTTCGTCAAACATCTCATTCCAAAATCATTGGCATTAATATGGAGGTGGTCCCCCCCTTTGCTGTCATAAAAGCCTCCACTCTTCTGAGAAGGCTTTTCACTAGATGTTGGAACATTGTGGGAGGGACTTGCTTCCATTCAGCCACAAGAGCTTTAGTGAGATCAGGCACTGATGTTGGGTGATTAGGCCTGGCTCACAGTCACCTTTACAATTCTTCTCAAAGGTGTTCGATGGGGTTGAGTTCAGAGCTCTGTGCAGGCCAGTCAAATACTTCCACACCGAACTCGACAAACCATTTCTGTATGGACATCGCTTTTTGCACGGGGTCATTGCCATGCGGAAACCAGAAAGGGCCTTCCCAAAACTGTTGCCACAAAGTTGGAAGCACAGAATGTCATTGTATGCTGTAGCATTGATTTTCCTTCACTGGAACTAAGGCCAAACCATGAAAAACAGCTCAAGACCATTATTCCTCCTCTACCAAACGTTACAGTTGGCACTATGCATTCAGGCAGGTAGTGTTCTACCTGACTTCCGCCAAACCAGATTAGTCGGTCGAACTGCCAAATTTACTGGTTGCCCAGGAACCTTACAGATACAGTGCATTCAGAAAGTGTTCACACCCCTTCCAAAACATGCAGCTGTTTGCAACAAGGCACCAAAGTAATACTGCAAATAATGTGGTAAATCAGTTAACTTTTTGTCCTGAATACAAAGTTATGTTTGGGGCAAATCTAATACAACACATTCCAGAGTACCCCTCTCCATATTTACTAGCATAGTGGTTGCTGCATCATGTTATGGGTATGCCTGTAATCATTATGGACTGGGGAGTTTTTCAGGATAAAAAATAAAAAGAATGGAGCTAACCCAGACAAAATACTAAAGGAAAACCTGGTTCAGTCTGCTTTACACCAGACACTGGGAGATTAATTCACCTTTCAGCAGGACAATAACCTAAAACACAAGGGGAAATGTACACTGGAGTTGCTTACCAAGAGGGCAATAAATGTTCATGAGTGGCCAAGTTACTGTTTTGATTTAAGTCTGCTTGCAAATCTAAGTCTAGAGCTGAAAATTGTAGTCTAGCAATTATAAACAATCAATTTGACAGAGCTTAAACAATTTTGAAAATAATAAATGGCAAATGTTGCAATATTCCGGTGCACTGCTCTTAGAGACTTACCGAGAAAGACTGACAGCTGTAATCACTGGTGATTCTAACATGTATTGACTCAGGGGGTTGAATAGTTATGTAATCAAGATATGTTTATTCTTCGTATATTTTTTTTAAATGTTAGAATTTTTCTTCCACTTTGACAGAATATTTTGTGTTGATCGTTGACAAAAAAAATGACAATTAAATCCATTTTAATCCCACTTGGTAACACAACAAAAAATATGTATGTTCCATGTGCTCTATTTCTATGCTTCCCGTTAAGTTTTGTTTTGCGTGTTTTACTTTCGGTGTTGTACACCAGCTTCAAACAGCTTAAAAAATACAATATTTTTTGTTATTGAAAATATATTTCACAGCAGTTTAGATGGCACCATGATTCTCTACACTACACATTGCATGTTTTGTCACAAATTAGCAAAACAATTAGCATTAGCAACCAGGAAATGGCAGAGCAAATGCAATCTAGGTCATTTGATTCTGCAATTAGATGAAGCACAGTGATAACACAATCTGTTGTATAAATAAACAAAATATCTGACACACATGAAACATTCATGGAAATGTAGCTAGTTAGCTGTTTTGTTGTTATTTTATCTGACATGCATATGTGACCAACAACCTCGATTTGTTTTTTTGCAAAATGTTAAATGGTGTTTTTCACATTGGATAAAAGTAAAGACTCAGCTACAAAATGGTATATCACAATCTGCAGTTGAAGAACAATGGGAAAGTAATTCTGCTTTGAAAGTTGATAGATTTGTAACCCCACGATTGAGAAAATGGCCCATGAATGTTTTGGTAAAACTACTTGAGAATTCAACTTTCAACACCTATTCAGCATTGTTCACACCCTCTTAAGCCTTAGCCCCACCCATCTCTTTAAGTGTTCACATGTGAGGCCATGTGGTAAACAGACTGAATAATGTAGTGTAGTAAACAACCAACGTTTTCAAAACTAAACGTGGTGAAAGTAGTAGCCTAGAATAAGGAAAAACTCCAGGCAAAAATACACTTTTCTTGGCCTATATCCTAATCTGACTTTGGTTCAGGTCATGTTGTTCTTCACATTACCATCTCTGTAAAAATAACATCTAAGTGTATTTGTCACATGCACAGGATACAGGTGTAAACGGTACTGTCACGCCCTGACCTTAGAGATCCTTATTCTCTATGTTTGGTTAGGTCAGGGTGTGACTCGGGTGGGAAAGTCTATGTTTTCTATTTCTTTGTTTCTGGCCGAGTGTGGTTCCCAATCAGAGGCAGCTGTCTATCGTTGTCTCTGATTGGGGATCATATATAAGTTTTGGGTTTTGTGGGATCTTGTTTTCTGTTTAGTATCTGAGCCTGACATAATTGTTTGCTTTCGTTTTTTGTCGTTGTTATTTTGTTTTGGTGTCATCAATAAAAAGACGATGTACGCCAACCACGCTGCGCCTTGGTCTCCTTCTTCAAATGAGAGCCGTAACAGAAGACACCACCAACGGACCAAGCAGCGTGCCCCGGAGTGGAGGACATCATGGACATGGGAGGAGGTAATGGCAGGGCATGAGAGCCAGCCGTGGAAACAGGCGGAAACAACGAGGGAGGAACGGCGACGAGACCAGGAGTCATGGCAATGACGGAAGCCTGAAAGGCAGCTCCAAAATATTTTTTTGGGGGAGCACACGGGGAGATTGGCGGAGTCAGGGTTTAGACCTGAGCCAGCTCCCCTTGCTTTACTGTGGGGAGTGTGTGACCGGTCAGGCACCGTGTCATGCGGTGATGCGCACTGTGTCTCCAGTGCGCATTCACCGCCCGGTGCGCTCTGTGCCATCTCCCCATATTTGCCGTGCTAGAGTGGGCTTTCAGCCAGGACGGTTTGTGCCGGTCAGTGCTCC
The DNA here is from genome assembly GCF_013265735.2 of Oncorhynchus mykiss. Classification (NCBI taxonomy): domain Eukaryota; kingdom Metazoa; phylum Chordata; class Actinopteri; order Salmoniformes; family Salmonidae; genus Oncorhynchus; species Oncorhynchus mykiss. Next base: position 54,647,896 of record NC_048565.1, read on the forward strand.
TGGTCTCCGGTGCGTCTCTTCGGCCCAGGATATCCTGCACCGGCTCTGCGCACTGTGTCTCCGGTGCGCTTTCACAGCTCGGTGCGCCTTCACAGCCCAGTGAGTCCTGTGCCAGCGCCCCGCATTTGCCGGGCGAAAGTAAGCATCCAGCCAGGACAGGTTGTGCCAGCTCTACGCTCGAGAACTCCAGTGCACCACCACGGCCCAGTGTGTCCGGTGCCTGCTCCAGTGCATCTCCCCAGTCCGGTGAGACCTGTTCTGGTTCCACGTACCAGACATCCAGTGTGTCTCCCAAGTCCGGTAAGCCCTGTGGCAGCTCCACGCACCAGGCTGCTGATCTACGGTCCGGAGGTCCCGGTGAGGATCCCTGCAGCAGAGGTGCCACTGAAGTGGGGGGAGCCTCAAGCGGAGCGGGGTCTGCGTCCCGCATCGGAGCTTCCACCGAGAGTAGATGCCCACCCAGACCCTCCCCTATAGGTTCAGGTTTGTGGCCGGAGTCTGCACCTTTTTTTGGGGGGGGGGGTACTGTCATGCTCTGACCTTAAAGATCCTTATTATTCGGTATGTTTGGTTAGGTCAGGGTGTGACTCGGGTGGGAAAGTCTATGTTTTCTATTTCTTTGTTTCTGGCCGAGTGTGGTTCCCAATCAGAGGCAGCTGTCTATCGTTGTCTCTTATTGGGGATCATGTATAAGTTGTCATTTTCCTTTTGGGCTTAGTGGGATCTTGTTTTCTGTTTAGTATCTGAGCCTGACAGAACTGTTCGCTTTCTTTTTTTGTCGTTGTTATTTTGTTTTGGTGTCATCAATAAAAAGACGATGTACGCCTACCACGCTGCACCTTGGTCCGGTCATTCCACAAACGAGAGCCATAACAGGTACAGTGAAATGGGTTCTTGCATATTTGCATAGTAGCGAAGAAATAGAAAGTGTCCAGAAAAATATTGGATAAATATTGGATAATTATTACCCAGACACACTTGTTTTAATTGATGGGTCATGTGAAAGATAAGCTATAACCACTCCCCAGCCACATCTAGTAAGTGGATAGAATGTTGTCAAGACATGTTCATGAAATACACTGCTCAAAAAAATAAAGGGAACACTTAAACAACACAATGTAACTCCAAGTCAATCACACTTCTGTGAAATCAAACTGTTTGACAATAAATTTCACATGCTGTTGTGCAAATGGAATAGACAACAGGTGGAAATTAGGCATTTAGCAAGACACCCCCAATAAAGGAGTGGTTCTACAGGTGGTGACCAGACCGCTTCTCAGTTCCTATGCTTCCTGGCTGATGTTTTGGTCACTTTTGAATGCTGGCGGTGCTTTCACTCTAGTGGTAGCATGAGACGGAGTCTACAACCCACACAAGTGGCTCAGGTAGTGCAGCTCATCCAGGATGGGACATCAATGCGAGCTGTGGCAAGAAGGTTTGCTGTGTCTGTCAGCGTAGTGTCCAGAGCATGGAGGCGCTACCAGGAAACAGGCCAGTACATCAGGAGACGTGGAGGAGGCCGTAGGAGGGCAACAACCCAGCAGCAGGACCGCTACCTCCACCTTTGTGCAAGGAGGAGCACTGCCAGAGCCCTGCAAAATGACCTCCAGCAGGCCACAAATGTGCATGTGTCTGCTCAAACGGTCAGAAATAGACTCCATGAGGGTGGTATGAGGGCCCGACGTCCACAGGTGGGGGCTGTGCTTACAGCCCAACACCGTGCAGGACGTTTTTCATTTGCCAGAGAACACCAAGATTGGCAAAATCGCCACTGGCGCCCTGTGCTCTTCACAGATGAAAGCAGGTTCACACTGAGCACGTGACAGACGTGACAGTCTGGAGACGCCGTGGAGAACGTTATGCTGCCTGCAACATCCTCCAGCATGACCGGTTTGGCGGTGGGTCAGTCATAGTGTGGGGTGGCATTTGTTTGGGGGGCCGCACAGCCCTCCATGTGCTCGCCAGAGGTGGTCTGACTGCCATTAGGTACCGAGATGAGATCCTCAGACGCCTTGTGAGGCCATATGCTGGTGCGGTTGACCCTGGATTCCTCCTAATGCAAGACAATGCTAGACCTCATGGGACTGGAGTGTGTCAGCAGTTCCTGCAAGAGGAAGGCATTGATGCTATGGACTGCCCCGCCCGTTCCCCAGACCTGAATCCAATTGAGCACATCTGGGACATCATGTCTCGCTCCATCCACCAACGCCACATTGCACCACAGACAATCCAGCAGTTGGCGGATGCTTTAGTCCAGGTCTGGGAGGAGATCCCTCAGGAGACCATCCGCCACCTCATCAGGAGCATGCCCAGGCATTGTAGGGAGGTCATACAGGCATGTGGAGGCCACACACACTACTGAGCCTCGTTTAGACTTGTTTTAAGGACATTACATCAAAGTTGGATCAGCCTGTAGTGTGGTTTTCCACTTTAATTTTGAGTGTGACTCCAAATCCAGACCTCCATGGGTTGATAAATTTGATTTCCATTGATAATTTTTATGTGAATTTGTTGTCAGCACATTCAACTATGTAAAGAAAAAAGTATTTAATAAGAATATTTCATTCCTTCAGTTCTAGGATGTGTTATTTTGGCTAACATGTATTTTGTTTAGACATGTAGCTAGCTAGCTAGCTAAACAATGAACCATAATCCCAACCCATACAGTAGAAACGGGTTGTCGTAGCTAGTCGCCATGCATGAAATGCTGTAGTTTGAACTAGGTGCAATGTTAGCTAGCTAGCATTAGGCTATAACTAGCAAATCAAATGGATTTCTGAGATACAAATAATATTACGACATAGATCCTACACGTAACATTAGCTAGCAAGTCACCAAGCTAATGTTCGCTAGCTAGCTAACAGTACGCTTTAAATTGCAATGAAAACAACTTTCTGATAAAATTAGGAACGTATAATATATCAAAATGTAGCTAGACTCTTACCCGTATACATGGGTGAACGCTTCACTCCAGACTGGAACCCTTTAACTAAGTAAGATGTCCTGTGTCGTTTTTGTTTTGTTTGTAGCACAAGCTTGTTTCCCGTTGTGTCAAGTCACTCCGGTTCACACTGACCTAGTGCAGAAAATAGTCCATCATAACCTTCTGCCACTGATCTTTGTCGATAGTGCCTGCTAAATTGAGGGCAGCAATGTTATTGAGAGAAGTAGCAACACTTTTGCAGTTCTCCATGGATAACATATCTTTCAAAAAAGCTGTGATTTCAAGGAATATCTACACATACTGAGCAGCTCATGTTATAGGCAGAAGCATGCTATAATGGCAGACCAATCCGAACTCCTTTCTCAGCATGTCCAGCCCATCCATTATGTCGACCAATTATGGCTAGCAGGAATGTTCCTTTCTTTTTCCGTGACTAAACCAACCAGGCTCGTAATTTAACAATTGTATTTGTATTTACAGATGTCATACAAGTTATTAAGGCACATTACAGTTCACATGTTCCAGAGACATTTCTGCCCAAAAATGCCACATTTTGATCAAATAATCATTCCAATGCCTCTGGAACATGTGAAGTAGTGACGTGAGACATATGCTTAGCTCCCTGAAATGCGTCACAAATGGTCCTCTTTTTAGCTGGATACTTGTAGAATTTGCACCCGGAGTCATATAAAATCGTGTTTCTCTACTCCAAAAATTAATCCACAGACAAGGAAACCTAGTGAGTTTTTAGTTAGTAATCTTTCATAAATGTATTCTTTTTGTATTTTATTTCACCTTTATTGAACCAGATAGGCTAGTTGAGAACAAGTTCTCATTTACAACTGCGACCTGGCCAAGATAAAGCATAGCAGTGTGAACAGATAACAACACAGAGTTACACATGGAGTAAACAATAAACAAGTAAATAACACAGTAGACAAAAAAGAAAGACTCTATATACATTGTGTGCAAAAGGCATGAGGAGGTAAGCGAATAATTACAATTTAGCAGATTAACACTGGAGTGATAAATGATCAGATGGTCATGTGCAGGTAGAGATACTGGTGTGCAAAAGAGCAGAAAAGTAAATAAATAAAAACAGTATGGGGATGAGGTAGGTGAATTGGGTGGGCTATTTACTGATGGACTATGTACAGCTGCAGCGATCGGTTAGCTGCTCAGATAGCAGATGTTTAAAGTTGGTGAGGGAGGTAAAAGTCTCCAACTTCAGCGATTTTTGACATTCGTTCCAGTCACAGGCAGCAGAGAACTGGAAGGAATGGCGGCCAAATGAGGTGTTGGCTTTAGGGATGATCAGTGAGATACACCTGCTGGAGCGCGTGCTACGGGTGGGTGTTGCCATCGTGACCAGTGAACTAAGATAAGGCGGAGCTTTACCTAGCATGGACTTGTAGATGACCTGGAGCCAGTGGGTCTGGCGATGAATATGTAGCGAGGGCCAGCCGACTAGAGCATACAGGTTGCAGTGGTGGGTGGTATAAGTTGCTTTAATAACAAAATGGATGGCGCTGTGATAAACTGCATCCAGTTTGCTGAGTAGAGTATTGGAAGCTATTTTGTAGATGACATTGCCGAAGTCGAGGATCGGTAGGATGGTCAGTTTTACTAGGGTAAGTTTGGCGGCGTGAGTGAAGGAGGCTTTGTTGCGAAATAGAAAGCCAATTCTAGATTTGATTTTAGATTAGAGATGTTTGATATGAGTCTGGAAGGAGAGTTTACAGTCTAGCCAGACACCTAGGTACTTATAGATGTCCACGTATTCTAGGTCATCTAGGCCATCCAGGGTGGTGATGCTAGTCGGGCTTGCGGGTGCAGGAAGCGAACGGTTGTAAAAGCAAGCATTTGGTTTTACTAGCGTTTAAGATCAGTTGGAGGCCACGTAAGGGGTGTTGTATGGCATTGAAGCTCGTTTGGAGGTTAGATAGCACAGTGTCCAAGGAAGGGCCAGAAGTATACAGAATGCGTAGAGGTGGATCAGGGAATCACCTACAGCAAGAGCAACATCATTGATATATACAGAGAAAAGAGTCTGCCCAAGAATTGAACCCTGTGGCACCCCCATAGAGACTGCCAGAGGACCGGACAACATGCCCTCAGATTTGACACACTGAACTCTGTCTTGGTAGTTGGTGAACCAGGAAAGGCAGTCACTAGAAAAACCGAGGCTACTGAGTCTGCCGATAAGAATATGATGATTGACAGAGTCGAAAGCTTTGGCCAGGTCGATGAAGACGGTTGCACAGTACTGTCTTTTATCGATGGCGGTTATGATGTCGTTTAGTACCTTGAGCGTGGCTGAGGTACACCCGTGACCGGCTCGGGAACCAGATTGCACAGCGGAGAAGGTACGGTGGGATTCGAGATGGTCAGTGATCTGTTTGTTGACTTGGCTTTCGAAGACCTTAGATAGGCAGGGCAGGATGGATATGGGTCTGTAACAGTTTGGTTCCAGGGTGTCTCCCCCTTTGAAGAGAGGGATGACCGCGGCAGCTTTCCAATCCTTAAGGATCTCAGACGATACGAAAGAGAGGTTGAACAGGCTGGTAATAGAGGTTGCGACAATGGCGGTGGATAGTTTCAGAAATAGAGGGTCCAGATTGTCAAGCCCAGCTGATTTGTATGGGTGCAGGTTTTGCAGCTCTTTCAGAACATCTGCTGTCTGGATTTGGGTAAAGGAGAAGCTGGGGAGGCTTGGGCGAGTAGCTGCGGGGGGGGCTGTTGGCCGAGTTTGGAGTAGCCAGGAGGAAGGCATGGCCAGCCGTTGAGAAATGCTTGTTGAAGTTTTCGATTATCATGGATTTATCGGTGGTGACTGTGTTGCTCAGCCTCAGTGCAGTGGGCAGCCGGGAGGAGGTGCTCTTCTTCTCCATGAACTTTACAGTGTCCCAGAACTTTTTGGAGTTAGAGCTACAGGATGCAAATTTCTGCTTGAAAAAGCTGGCCTTTGCTTTCCTGACTGACTGCGTGTATTGGTTCCTGACTTCCCTGAACAGTTGCATATCGTGGGGACTATTCGATGCTATTGCAGTCCGCCACAGGATGTTTTTGTGCTGGTCGATGGCAGTCAGGTCTGGAGTGAACCAAGGGCTATATCTGCTCTTAGTTCTGCATTTTTTGAATGGAGCATGCTTATCTAAGATGGTGAGAAAGTTACTTTTAAAGAATGACCAGGTTTCCTCAACTGACGGGATGAGGTCAATATCCTTCCAGGATACCCAGGCCAGGTCGATTAGAAAGGCCTGCTCGCAGAAATGTTTTAGGGAGCGTTTGACAGTGATGAGGGGTGGTCGTTTGACCGCGGGCCCGTAGCGGTACAGGCAATGAGGCAGTGATCGCTGAGATCATGATTGAAGACAGCAGAGGTGTATTTGGAGGGCCAGTTGGTCAGGATAATGTCTATGAGGGTGCCCATGTTTACAGATTTAGGGCTGTACCTGGTAGGTTCCTTGATGATTTGTGTGAGATTGAGGGCATCTAGCTTAGATTGTAGGACTGCCGGGGTGTTAAGCATATCCCAGTTTACGTTACCTAACAGAACAAACTCTGAAGCTAGATAGGGGGCGATCAATTCACAAATGGTGTCCAGGGCACAGCTGGGAGCTGAGGGGGGTCGGTAGCAGGCAGCAACAATGAGAGACTTATTTCTGGAGAGATTCATTTTTTTATTGAGAAGTTCGAACTGTTTGGGTATGGACCTGGAAAGTATGACATTACTTTGCAGGCTATATCTGCAGTAGACTGCATCTCCTCCCCCTTTGGCAATTCTATCTTAACGGAAAATGTTATAGTTGGGTATGGAAATCTCAGAATTTTTGGTGGCCTTCCTAAGCCAGGATTCAGACACGGCAAGGACATCAGGGTTGGCAGAGTATGCTAAACCATTGAGTAAAACAAACTTAGGGAGGAGGCTTCTGATGTTGACATGCATGAAACCAAGGCTTTTTCGATCACAGAAGTCAACAAATGAGGGTGCCTGGGAACATGCAGGGCCTGGGTTTACCTCCACATCACCCGCGGAACAGAGGAGGAGTAGGATGAGGGTGCGGCTAAAGGCTATCAACTGGTCACCTAGAGCGTTGGGGACAAAGAATAAAAGGAGCAGATTTCTGGGCACGGTAGAATATATTTAGTGCATAATGCGCAGACATTAATCTCTCCTCATTTGTCTTTCAAGCATCCATGTGGACTTGTATCTTCCTGATAGCGTCTCAAATGGAACGAAGTTCTATGTCAGAGCTTGGCTACGCAGATGCTCGTTCAACCGAGCACACAGTGTGGGTGAAATTATTGAATAACTTATGTGTACATTTATTTTGAAATGCCCGCGCACGCAATGTGGCCGGTGTGGTTTGCGTATTACAGTCTCATCCTGGTCAGTCCTGGAATATCATCTATGCCCTCAGCTGAGAGTCTGTGAAATGCCCTCCTATGGCCTCTACATTCCTCTCTATCCAGCTCACTGAGGAACATTTCTGATCATTGTAAATTTAGGACACATGAGATTGATTACAGTCTCTAATAGGTCTTTGCTACCTACTGTTGTTTACACTGCATTCTTCTTTTTTAAACCCTCTTGCAAGTCATGCTCAGTCTAGAAAGCTTGCTCAGCTGCAACTCTTAAAAGGGGGAGTGGAAATGGAAAGAGAGAAGAGGACAGATGATGGGGGCTGGTTTCATGGTGCACACACTGAGGTATGCAGATAAAACCATGAACAATGGCAACCAGACACACAGGGCCTTGTGTAGTGGGCTGGTACTAGGCCTAATGCACTAGCTAGCTTTCAATACATAACGCTGGCTATCCACATGATCGATTACTATTATACATGATTGATTATTGGCAAAATGCTCTTGGTGACATTTCCTTTACATACGTTAGCCTTTTGTGACTAGGGGGCAGTATCTTCATTTTTGGAAAAATAACGTTCCCATAGTAAACAGGATATTTTGTCAGGACAAAAGATGCTAGAATATGCATATAATTGACAGCTTAGGATAGAAAACACTCTAAAGTTTCCAAAACTGTAAAAATATTGTCTGTGAGTATAACAGAACTGATATTGCAGGCGAAAGCCTGAGAAAAATCCAATCCGGAAGTGCCTCATGTTTTGAAAGAGCTGCGTTCCAATGCGTCCCTATTGAGCAGTGAATGGGCTGTCAACCAGATTACTTTTTCTATGTATTCCCCAAGGTGTCTACAGCATTGTGACGTAGTTTTACACATTTATGTTGAAGAATACCCGTAAGCGGCTACATTGTGTAAGTGGTCACCTGATGGCTCTCAGAGTGATTCTCGCGTAAAATACAGAAGTAGCCATTTTTCCTCTCGCTCCTACTGAAAAAACAATTGTCCCGGTGGATATATTATCGAATAGATATTTGAAAAACACCTTGAAGATTGATTATAAACAACGTTTGCCATGTTTCTGTCGATATTATGGAGCTAATTTGGAATGTTTTTTGGCGTTTTCGTGACCGTAATTTCCTCCACTGTACTGGTCAATGAAGTGTATCCTGTCATTACTGTTCTGTATGCACAGTATTGCTGTAGCCTATACCTTGTAGCTACAGTATTGGGATAGATCAGTAGTCTGTCATCTCTTATTATCCCAGTTTAAAGAGGACAATAGGTTTGTGTGTGCTGTGACATTTCAGGCTGGATGACTTTAGATCTGGATGGAGATAGCTATAGGTATTGGATGACCATAGCTTGTCCAGTCTGCTAACAGTTAAACAATCCCTGTGTTTGTTGCAGTCTGTGATACATATGGGCTGCCAAGAAGGACTTAAAGATAATTAGGCCTGTTTGTAAAAGAACGAAAACACAAAGGTCTTCTACTGGTTTTAATTATGAGAGTGAGTGGCAGATGGTTCCTCAGAGCCAGAAAGTGTGTTTCCCCTTTAGTGCTCCCTCAGTCCTGGTCTTTGAGGTTTTCAGATGTTTACCACACTGTTAGTCAGCACAGCTAAACAAACACCATGTGAGCCCCCGATGGACTGGAGAGAAAAGTGGAAGAGAGGAATAAGGTCATCCTAGAGACAGGTCGCTCGGTCCAGAAAAGAACAACAATAGTAGCATAATGTATATCTTGGTGTCCCCCCACAAAACAAACAAAACATTAGAAATGGGAGAATATTGCAAATGGTTTGCAGGGCTTCAAAACATCTATAGTCTCCATACAACAAAATTATTTTGATAAGGACTGTTTCACTTCTCTTGGTATTTGTTCTTGTGAACCTTTACGGTCTTCTCAGTCCCAACATGTTCTAACATCATGTGTTATGTTAAGACCCTGGTTTAAATGGAGAACAGATGTGGTTTAACATGCGCTTAAGAGATTGCTTTGACTTCAGGGATCAGGGATAACTAACAGAGGCCTGAGGATTCCTGCACTCTCCTTCTTTAAGTGGAAACTAGAATGGAAGAAACATATGTACAATGGTCCAAGAACTTTCCTTATCTCTTTAGAATGGAAGAAGAACATGTTCCATGAATTATACAATTCTCCTCATCTCTTTGGACTGGCTATGATTCTAATCTAGACCCCTCCTTCTGTTTTTGGACCAGCTAAGTGTCTTGAAAACAGAAATGTGTGTTCTTCTGACAAAGGGTTGACAATGTGACAGTAAAGCACCATATGAGAGAGCACAGCATGCCAGTGATGTCGTTACACTGTCTGACATGACAGTCGCTAGAGTGCAGTGTGAGAGTGATACAGCTGTGGTGTACCCACTATGGCAGACAATAATCCAGGATTCTGTCTGATTTCCCCGGTAGCTCTGGAGCAGGGCAGGGGTCCATATGACAGAGCACACCATGACAATGGTAGTTTTACCCTGTCTGACATGACAGAGGTGTGGTATGTCATCGGTATGCCCACCATTGAAACGCTATTAGCGCGCACCACCGCTAACTAGCTAGCCATTTCGCATCGGTTACACTCACCCCTCTTTTGACCTCAGCAACCAGTGATCCGGGTCAACAGCATCAATGTAATCAATGTATAAATGTAGTCCGTCCCCTCGCCCCGACCTGGGTACGAACCAGGGACCTTCTGCACACATCAATAACTGACAACCACGAAGCATCGTTACCCATCACTCCACAAAAGCCGCGGCCCTTGCAGAGCAAGGGGAACCACTACTTCAAGGTCTCAGAGCAAGTGACGTCATCGATTGAAACGCTATTAGCGCGCACCACCGCTAACTAGCTAGACATTTCGCATCGGTTACACACCCACCATCCAAATCGTCTGAAGTTACACTCAGAGAGACAGAAAGAGATACTGAGGGAGAGAGATATACAGAAAGAGAGAGAAAGAGGGTGGGGGCGAGAGAGTGAGAGAGAAAGAGGGTGGGGGTGAGAAAGAGAGAAACAATCCAGGTTGCACTCCATCCAATCTCTTGGTTTACTCTAAGAGCCTCTTCACACTTACTACACTTTTGGTAAAAATACCGTCAGCTACACATATTACTCAAATGTAAACTTACGTACTTGCTACGTCTCGACCGCTACCTCCGGAGGTAGCTCACGACTCTCCCCCGACAGTTTCCCCACTTAAAGCATGGCAGTGTGAACAGAATTGTCTTGCTGAGCTAACACTCGTAGAGTATAAATTGCAAGAGCCCTTATGCACATTCCATGATCGAACGTTCCAAACACACTTCCTACCGGCGTGGCAATTTCCAGTCGCGCATACTATAGAACGGAAGTCAGTCTAGTTGTTATTGACGATATAACGTCCGACCACTATGTCGCAGTTTTTTACTTGGTGTCTTCAGGACTTGCCTCAAATTCATATTAATGATGTACATTGAATTGTTAAATCAGCCTCAGACTCCAGCTAGCAAGAATGAAAAGGGGTTCAAGATGTATATAGGAAGCTACATAGACAACTATGAAGGTGAGTACCAAGTCAGTGACAGATAACGTTAGCTAGCTACAATCATTAGCTAGCTAATTTAACTATTAACTGTAGCTAGCTAGTTACTTCGTAAAATAATGTAACGTTGACAGAATCTACCTGAGAATGTGTGTATTTTCATTAGCTTGGTTAAGTTACGCTTGCTAACTATATTTGCTAGCTAAAAATAATTGTTATTCATGTCTTCTACACAGTATCTAACAAAGATACATTCACAGGGGAGACACCATGAGGGCTGCCTGTCACAGGTCCATGAGGAAGAGTGAAAAACCGCACAGCATGAGAGTATGGAAAGGTTATAGATAGCTACTAGGGACCTTGTTAAACATCTCCTGTGGGACACTGTCATCATGGTCAAAATGTGTTGGAGACAGTGTCAACGTTAAATCTTATCAATATATAGATATTAATGATGGGTCCCAATCCCAATTTAGAATTACCCACTTAACAGGTTATTGGTAAAGATCTGTTGATGTAGTGTTTGGTAATTGTGTTACTGAGACACAATGTATTCCTGTATAGTTAAATGAGCCCCTGGTTAAGAAGACTAGACACTACTACAGTTGAAGTTTACATACCCCAAGGTTGGAGTCATTAAAACTCGGTTTTCAACCACTCTACAAATTTCTTGTTAACAAACTATAGTTTTAGCAAGTCGGTTAGGACATCTACTTTGTACATGACACAAGTAATTTTTCCAACAATTGTTTACAGACTTTTCATTTGAGTCAATAGGAGGTGTACCTCTGGATGTATTTTAAGGACTACCTTCAAACTCAGTGCCTCTTTGCTTGACATCATGGGAAAATCTAAAGAAATCAGCCAAGACCTCAGAAAAAAACATTCTAGACCTCCAGAAGTCTGGTTCATCCTTGAGAGCAATTTACAAACGCCTGAAGGTACCATGTTCATCTGTACAAACAATAGTATGCAAGTATAAACACCATGGGACCACACAGCCGTCACACCGCTCAGGAAGGAGACACATTCTGTCTCCTAAAGATGAACGTACTTTGGTACGAAAAGTGCAAATCAATCCCTGAACAACAGCAAAGGACCTTGTGAAGATGCTGGAAAAAACAGGTGCAAAAGTATCCGCTCAGCAAGGAAGAAGCCACTGCTCCAAAACCACCATAAAAAAGCCAGACTACGGTTTGCAATTGCACATGGGGACAAAGATCTTACTTTTTGGAGAAATGTCCTCTGCTATGATGAAACAAAAATAGAACTGTTTGGCCATAATGACCATCGTTATGTTTGGAGGAGAAAGGGAGAGGCTTGTTGGCCGAAGAACACCATCCCAACCATAAAGCACGGGGGTGGCAGCATCATGTTGTGGGGGTGCTTTTCTGCAGGAGGGACTGGTGCACTTCAGAAATAGATGGCATCATGAGGGAGGAAAATGATGTGGATATATTGAAGCAACATCTCAACACATCAGTCAGGAAGTTAAAGCTTGGTCGCAAATGGGTCTTCCAAATAGACAATGACCCACAGTTGTGGAAAAATGGCTTAAGGACAACAAAGTCAAGGTATTTGAGTGGCCATCACAAAGCCCTGACCTCAATCCTATAGAAAATGTGTGGGCAGAACAGAAAAAGCATGTGCAAGCAAGGAGGCCTACAAACCTGACTCCATTACACCAGCTCTGTCAGGAGGAATGGGACAAAATTCCCCCAACTTATTGTGGGAAGCTTGTGGAAGGCTATCCGAAACGTTTGACCCAAGTTAAACAATTTAAAGGCAATGCTACCAAAAACTAATTGATTGTATGTGAACTTCTGACCAACTGGGAATGTGATGAAATAAATAACAGCTGAAATAAATCACTCTACTATTATTCTGACATTTCACATTCTTAAAATAAGGTGGTGATCCTAACGGACCTAAGACAGGGCATTTTTACTAGGATTAAATGTCAGGAATTGTGAAAAGTTTAAATGTATTTGGCTAAGGTGTGTGTTAACTTCCGACTTCAACTGTATGTTTATTGTTATTTATGGACCACATCATTCTTGTTTCTCAATTCAGTCTTTTATCACACAGATGGTGTTAAACCACTCCATACCAGTGATTGTGGTAGCTCCTGTGTTGCAGGAAGTGCTATGGGCAATCATCTGGTGGCCCTTCTTTACCAGACAGCGCACTACTCTCAACTAAACATTCCTGCTGCACCACCAGTTCACAGCTGCACAGACACAGAACAGCGTTGGCACAAGCCAAGAGCACTTGTGAGTCTATCAATATCCATAAAAAAATGCACCTGAAAACTATTCTGCCTATGTAACAGTAAATCCTTTTTAATTAGGGTGTGAAGCCAGGTCTGGTTGATGGGATAGAGTTCCGTAAACCTGCTAACTTCCGTGCTAATTGAATAAGGTAAGTTGGAGGTTTCTAGAATGGAAACATTTTAGAAAACATTTTCTGGTGATTTCTTTATAATCCATTTGATACGCCTAAACATTACGATGTAATGACAAATGTTTCGGACAAAGACTGGAGGGAAATGTATAATCTGTATATTTTAATTCATTTTATTTGAACTTTCGGGCTTGTGCTGTTTCTGGAAAAGTTACATGAGTCTTTGTCATAGTAATCTCTCCAACCTGATGTTAAGGTTTTAAAATGTTTTGCAGAAGTTCTCTCTACAAAGCACTCAATGGATACATGCCTGACAGGGACCTTCTCCACGTCTCCACTCTTGTGACAATAATGGAAATGTCAGCTGACGTGCCCCTGGTTGAGTCCGCCTTTGGGCCAGTGCAAGCTGGCAGTGCGCTGTCCTATCAACTTCCACAGCCAAAGACCCGTGAAATTGGGAAGATTGCCGATGCCCCTTCTCCAATACTTCCATTAGATGGCCACAGGCTTCAGGCTTCCCAGTGTGCTTATGTCCTTAGCCATCAGGAGTAGTTCCACGTCAAGGCATTAGAGACAACCTATGAGATGTCACACAAAGTCGAGGTTACTACAAGGGAGCAGAGCAGCCCGGAATGGCATCAGCTCAGGAAAATGAGAATAACATCCTCTCGTTTCCGAGAGGTTTGCCATGTCCTGGGAGAGACCTCAGCTGACCGGCTAGCTGAGCGGATGTTCAAGGGATCTGGTATGCAGACAATGGAGATGAAGAGGGGGCTAGGCATGGAGCCAGTGGCTGTACAGGAGTACTGCACACTGAAGAATGTTAACTTCTTTCCGTGTGGCTTCGTAGTGCACCCAGATGCTCCGTGGTTAGGATCCTCTCCAGATGGAATCATTTTGATCCAGTGTGAGACCACACTTTGGACTTAGAGGTCAAGTGCCCAAATGTACCAAGTTATGTTGACTGCCCTTACCTGAATATACAGAATGGAGAGGTGAAGTTGAAGACATCTCATGCTTACTACTGGCAGGTGCAAGGTCAAATCCTTCTCACAGGTTGTAGCTGGTGTGACTTTGTCAGCTGTGCACAGGAGGACATACTAGTTGAAAGGATATATAAAGATCTACAGGTTTCAAAAACGTCAAGAGAGAAGGTTGACCACTTTTATTTATCCCATTACTTGCATCAGTGTCTCTCGCACGTGAATTGATCGCCTGCATGGGTGTAAAGTTTTGTGGTTTCATGAAAAATAAGTATTGATGTTCTTGTGAAGAAAACTACAGTAGAATAGATTTGTTTAAAAAAATGTATTTCAGCAAATGTTCAACAGTTCAGTTAATCAATTACACATCTCTAACATTGTATTCAATCTTGCATTCTGGTTATTCTGTGTTTACTTGATTTCTTTCCCCTAAACTCATTGCCTAATTAAAGCCAATACAAGCTCCACACAAACTGATATTCACTACACTATACGTGTTGTAGATAAACAAATTATTATTTTGCTACTAGCAAATCAACACATGTACATTTACCCTGGCTTGGCCCATGCTCTGACCAAAGGTCCGTTTTGATAGTTGACCAACAGGCACACCACTGCAAATAATTGGTTGATGCTGCCTGAGATGGTCAGGGGGATGACTGTGTCAAACAGCTTGTGCTCCTTTACTCTGGGGATCATTCTTTCAACATGCACTCTCAACCTGGCAATGGATTGGATTGGGGAAGAAAATAATTCCAGACTGCTTGAAGATCTCCTTGTCACTCACAGATACAGCATACAACCATGACACAAGAGTGACAGCTCCATGTGGTGACATTCCCAACATGCCCTTAAAGGTATTGTGACTTGTAGGAAGAAAACATCTCACTCTGCAGTAGTAGTGAAGATGGTGTCTGGCAGCAGAGTTCAGTGCAGTCCATCACTACCTGGGTGTCTGGATAGTCCTTGAACTCAGGTGGCAGGTGGGCTTTGATGGTTTCCTTGGGGATCCATATCCATGCTAAGATATGCTAGCCTAGTTTTAAATAATCATGAACATGTTCTTAAAGGTAAGATGGACTTTGGGATAATAATAATGAATAGTAAATAATAAACAATAGTAATGCTGGATAATAATAAATCATTACTGTACCTTGTGTAAAAATGTATATCCTCGTCAGAACCAGCAAATCGCTGTAGACCAAAGCCGTGTTGGGCGGTCAGTTTCTCCAGCTTGGCTCGAAGCTCCTCAATTTCTCTTACGTGCCATTAGGGCCATGCAGTTTCAAGGACTGCACAGTAATCAAGTGTCTGGAGTGGACCGGATCAGAGACGGCACTGTCCATAGGTAGCACACCTTGTTCTTCATCCTCCTCAGTCGGGGCAGGAGGTTTTGGTCTTCTTTCCCAAACACCAGGTCTCTTTTGAATGTGCCAGTTCCACGTGAAGACTGTAGGAACAACACCTCTTTTTAGGTATTGTCACCCCCAACTTTTTCCCTCAACAAAGTCACTCTCAACAATGTGTACTACACACCTTTGTGTGTTTGGTGACAGTAAAGTTGTCACGACGTACTGCCACCAACCACCTTTTTCTGAGCTCTACGTCGACCAGGAAACTATGGAAGCTCACAATACCATTACATTTGGAAGAAACTGAACAGAGGCACTGAACAATGTTCATTAGCACCTCCTTCACGGGGCTGGAATTTAAACGTAGTCATTGCGAACTACTTCTGTCAGAAATGCATCGACAACAGTTTCCGGAAGTCATCAACCCGGTAGGAAGTAAATTACAACGTTGGAGGTGGTATAATGCATAGCCTATAGCAGAGCAATATTTTTGAAAACAGCTGAAATGTATAGACATTTTCCTAATATTTGAGGCTTGTTTTATTGAGTTTCTACCTGAAATTTAATTAACAGTCTGTTACATTCTGTTACATCCCCCCACCACCAAAAACATGTAAAATGTAGATCATACAAATAGGATATATTTGTGTAGTCCCAGTGGTGGGTGGGGGGGGGAGTGTTTTCCTGAGGCTTAGTTTTTCCTGAACCGTTATTAGGCTAACCTAACCAACTCCAGACCCTAGTTGTAGCGTATGACATAGTAATAAATTAGCTGTAAAAAAATGTTTTATGATGGAACCAGATCATTTTTTGTAGTCAGGTCATATGACATTTTTTACATGTTTAAATCCTGGTAAAAATCCTGGCCCTAGGGAGGATGAAAACATTAAAACCCTTTACACAGACAAAGAAACAACTGTGAAGGGACAAAAACTAACAGTCCTGAACTCGCTGTATGCAGGGTTGCATCATGTAAGGCCTTTGCATCTATAATTAGAAAGATACTCCTACAGTATGTATTCATTATTGTTGATTGATTAATTCCAGTCAATCATTTTGGAGTAAACAGGCCTAGATAGCCTAGCCACCCAAAGTGTGAATATAAACCAAATTTGATCACGTTCACATTTTCTCAGAAGAAAAATAAAATGGGCCTATTTTAAATACATAGCTTAGGCTGTAAAAACATGATATTACAGACAGGATTAGAGCACATAGGCTTCTCTAGGCTACCTGCAGCTGTGGTTGTTATCAGTAGGCTACAGGTGATCAGACTGAAGCACAGAATAATTGTGCATGTTCACAAATCATGATGCATTTCATTTTATACAAAAAATGTTGGTTAATGTACTTTAATACTTGTGTGAGAGGGTTAACCGTTCATTTTTGATAGGCTAACGTTACTTGATAACGACATTTTAACAACTGTGTGCTTTTGTCTTGAAGCTAAAATGTAATGACTGTAGCCTACAGATGATAAAATAAACCCTTTAATTGTCTACACATACTGTACAGTCTTGTGAAATGTTGCATTATTCAAGAGTGTAATATGGTTTGGTTGCATTATTCAATAATCTAATATGTTTTAGAATAAATGTTTCTGTCATTGTTGAATAGTTTGTGGTTACTGGCTAGTAGTGGCTACTGTGATATTTATGGTCAATTTGAGCTGCTGATCATGAATTTTGCTTTGCCATCCACAACAAAAGGTAAGAGACAAGGATGAAATATGAATTGAACATTCTCTTTCGCCACCCCGCTCCTCAGACTTTCCTTCATATCTCATAGTGGGAATAGGGCCAAAGCTCAATCCTTCATGGACAAGGAGTTGAAAGATATCCTTAAGGACATACTGTACATCCTGCTTCTCTTACTGAGTCTTACTGAGTCTGGAGAGAAAACAAGCTGAAGCTAAGAGGAGGTGGAGGAATGGAAAAAGGGGTCAGACTCTGAACATTATTCACAGCCGTGAGGCTACAATCTCGTGAAAATTCAAAAAAGCGAGGAGCTGCATTTAAGAGCATTCCACCGCCAGCCTTGAGAAAGTCACAAGATGAGAGACGGAGAATCAGAAATCACACTCGGCTTTGACACAAAGAGCACTCAGAGAAATTAGATTTAATCTTACGAGCCGAGCAGCTAAAGGGAAGCAGGGAACCTAACATCAACACTTTGCGCCAACTGTGAGAAAGAAAGATCACTTCCCGATCAATCCCTCCCCTCCCAGTCTGGAAAAACAAAACATAAAAAACACAAAACACAGAACCGCTGCATGTTTCTGCACTGCAACAGCTCAAAAGGCCAAAATAGTTTGATTTTCATTCACAAGGCAGGCCGGGGACATCAGAGTGATCAAACCTTCTCTCCCAGCCTGGGAAAACAAAACATAAAAAAGCCTAAACTTATCACGAATGGAGGGAAAAGGGCCACAAACAGAAGTCTTTAAAAGGCATAAATATGTTAGGTCTTTATTTACAAGGCAGTCCGGGGAAATAGGAGTGATCTGACATGCCCTCACCAGACCCAGAGAGACTGTTTTTGGGACATGGGGTTGAGGTTAACTAGCCCACTCTGAGACAACTACACTGTGAGAATGTGTACACACAAACACACTGTGAGAATGCACTGCCTCACTGAGTCCCAGACTGTGGGAAAGGGAGTTTACACAATTACATCACATTTATGTATGGGAGTGAGGGAGGGAGGCAGGGAGAGGGAGAGGGAGGGAGGCAGGGAGAGGGAGAGGGAGGGAACTGAGACATTTGGACGAGGTCCAAGATTAGGTCCCTGAAGGAACACAAGTCCATAGGTTTCAACCACAAAACATGATAGATTGGATGGGATAGCAGGGGCAGACAACATGGCCTGGAGTCATACCAGTGTTCAGAATTTATTTATTGAAAGGCTCCCATATGGGAGAGTAAATAATATACAATTAATTCATAACTTCATGGTTTAGCCTGATCTTAAACCTTTGGAAGGGGTTTATTTGAGGAAATGTAAAGTGAAATGAAATAGCTGAAGTGCTTGAATGCTTGAGGCAAATGAGGATCAACAGCGTTCATATTTCGGTGTGCATGCATAATGAGTTTAAAATTAAACTACACTACATAGCCAAAAGTACGTGGACTAATTGGGTGGATTCGGCTATTTCAGCCATACTCGTTGCTGAGAGGTGTATAAAATTGAGCACACAGCCATGCAATCTCCATAGACAAACATTGGCAGTTTAATGGCCTTAATGAAGAGCTCAGTGACTTTCAACATGGCACCGTCATAGGATGCCATCTTTCCAGCAAGTCAGTTTGGCGGAAGCCAGGAGAACGCTACCTGCCCGACTGCATAGTGCCAACTGTAACATTTGGTAGAGGAGGAATAATGGTCTGTTTGGGTTGTTTTCCATGGGCTGTTTTTCATGGTTTGGGCTAGGCCCTTTAATTCCAGTGAAGGGAAATCAACGCTACAGCACATTCTGCGATTCCAACTTTGTGGCAACAGTTTGGGGAAGGCCCTTTCCAGTTACAGCAGGGCAATGACACCGTCCAAAAAGCAATGTCCATACATAAATGGTTTGTCGAGATCGGTGTGGAAGAACTTGACTGGCCTGCACAGTGCCCTAACCTCAACCCCATTAAACACCATTGGGATAAACTGGAACGCAGACTGCGAGCCAGGCCTAATCACCCAACATCAGTGCCCAACCTCACTAATGTTCTTGTGGCTGAATGGAAGCAAGTCCACGCGGCAATGTTCCAACATCTAGTGGAAAGCCTTCCCAGATAAGTGGAGGTTGTTATAGCAGCAAAGGGGGGGGCAACTCCATATTAATAACCATAATTTTGGAATGAGATGTTTGACAAGCAGGTGAAAGTAAACATCCGCACCTCGTTGGTCCCAAGTGTGCTTATGTCTGCATAACGAGAAAGTAGGGGAAAAAATGGCCTAGCGATTTTTGGTCTAGTGATTGATGACTAAAGAGTACGCTGCCCAACCTTATGTAATTAGAAAGAGGAGATTATCCTGATTAAAATGGTGTCCGACTTGAAAAAATCTAAATATACACATTGTAAGATATCGGGCACAATAGACAGACATACCTATATTTCCCTATAGGAAACAATGGGACAACCTCCATGAAGTTCCATGAATAATTTTTTTGATGTTTACATTTGAACTACCAACAACGTGGGCAGGTCTCATTGCCAACAATTGCAAAGCAGACATTGTGATGTAGAACAATAGGCTGGTAATAGAACGTTCGGAAGGCAAGTTGGTGCCACAGTGCTCAGTAGAATTAATAAGTGCTGGCAGAGTGAAAAATGCCCTAAAATAAGGCTTGTTTTTTTTGTGATTACTTCAAAACTATGGCAAGCAGCGGGTACATATTATGAAACTGGGTTGCACGCCGGATGCAATTAACTATTTTTTTGTCAGAAAAAGCATTGTTAAAAATGTCATGTGTCCAGCCTAATAACGTTAGGCCAACGCCCTACTTTTGTTTCGCCACACTCACAACTGTAAGCAATTTTCTGTAATTAGCTCGCCATTAACATGTTGTGAGTTTATTTTCCTGTAATAATGAATACAAATTAGTTTTCAGCTATATGATATGGTCATTATTTGAACTACCTAGCTAGCTAACAAGCTAGAAACCAACCAAAACATTGTTTATTAAATTGACACATACTCAATTACAGTGCCTTGCGAAAGTATTCGGCCCCCTTGAACTTTGCGACCTTTTGCCACATTTCAGGCTTCAAACATAAAGATATAAAACTGTATTTTTTTGTGAAGAATCAACAACAAGTGGGACACAATCATGAAGTGGAACGACATTTATTGGATATTTCAAACTTTTTTAACAAATCAAAAACTGAAAAATTGGGCGTGCAAAATTATTCAGCCCCTTTACTTTCAGTGCAGCAAACTCTCTCCAGAAGTTCAGTGAGGATCTCTGAATGATCCAATGTTGACCTAAATGACTAATGATGATAAATACAATCCACCTGTGTGTAATCAAGTCTCCGTATAAATGCACCTGCACTGTGATAGTCTCAGAGGTCCGTTAAAAGCGCAGAGAGCATCATGAAGAACAAGGAACACACCAGGCAGGTCCGAGATACTGTTGTGAAGAAGTTTAAAGCCGGATTTGGATACAAAAAGATTTCCCAAGCTTTAAACATCCCAAGGAGCACTGTGCAAGCGATAATATTGAAATGGAAGGAGTATCAGACCACTGCAAATCTACCAAGACCTGGCCGTCCCTCTAAACTTTCAGCTCATACAAGGAGAAGACTGATCAGAGATGCAGCCAAGAGGCCCATGATCACTCTGGATGAACTGCAGAGATCTACAGCTGAGGTGGGAGACTCTGTCCATAGGACAACAATCAGTCGTATATTGCACAAATCTGGCCTTTATGAAGAGTGGCAAGAAGAAAGCCATTTCTTAAAGATATCCATAAAAAGTGTTGTTTAAAGTTTGCCACAAGCCACCTGGGAGACACACCAAACATGTGGAAGAAGGTGCTCTGGTCAGATGAAACCAAAATTTAACTTTTTGGCAACAATGCAAAACGTTATGTTTGGCGTAAAAGCAACACAGCTCATCACACTGAACACACCATCCCCACTGTCAAACATGGTGGTGGCAGCATCATGGTTTGGGCCTGCTTTTCTTCAGCAGGGACAGGGAAGATGATTAAAATTTATGGGAAGATGGATGGAGTCAAATACAGGACCATTCTGGAAGAAAACCTAATGCAGTCTGCAAAAGACCTGAGACTGGGACGGAGATTTGTCTTCCAACAAGACAATGATTCCAAACATAAAGCAAAATCTACAATGGAATGGTTCAAAAATAAACATATCCAGGTGTTAGAATGGCCAAGTCAAAGTCCAGACCTGAATCCAATCGAGAATTTGTGGAAAGAACTGAAAACTGCTGTTCACAAATGCTCTCCATCCAACCTCACTGAGCTTGAGCTGTTTTGCAAGGAGGAATGGGAAAAAAATTCAGTCTCTCGATGTGCAAAATTGATAAGAGACATACCCCAAGCGACTTACAGCTGTAATCGCAGCAAAAGGTGGCGCTACAAAGTATTAACTTAAGTATTAACTTAAGTATACTTAAGTACTTAAGTATTAACTTAAGGGGACTGTAATTTTTAAACGGATGAGTTCAAAAAAATTCCAGTTATGCTATTTTTGACCATAACGCAGCCTGCCATTTTTGTGTTTATACTTTTTCATAACGACAACAAGTGTGATATCGGACGACAATAGAATGTTCATGATGTCACTGCGACAACTGTCTACAGACATGTTGATAGACGTAGTATAAACCAGCCATTAATCTAGAAACCTTTGGTTGTTAAGTACACTACCGTACTCACTCTGTTTAGCACATGGCCTCACATGTGAATCCTTAAAGAGATGGGTGGGGCTGGCTTATGAACGATGCTGAATGGGTGTAGACAAAGAAGTGCTCTCCAGTAGGTGCATCAAAATATTCTAGGGCCATTTTCTCAAAAGTGGGGTTACAACTTTCAATGCAGAATTACTTTCCCATTTTCCCCCTCAACTGTAGTGTATGATATATCATTTTCTAGCTCTGGGTCTTTAGGTTAAACCAATGTAAAAAAAATATAATAATAATAATTTTGCTACATAAGATTGTATCGAGCTGGTCAGTCACAAATGGTAAAGATATGGACGAGGCAGAGAGAAAAGGGAGACAGGCATAGCTTAAGTATAATAATGAGGTAGAAAGATACAAAATTGGGGTTTTGTCTATGTCAAACTCGTTGGAAAAACTCAGCCTCTCATCTATGGTGTCTCGGGTTCCTCAAAAGCATGAAGAGTTTGTAAATCCTGAAACTTACACTTGGTTGTGTTCACTAGGAACAAAACGGTATTGAACTGAGTGTAACATTTTGCACAAGTGTCCTTAATGAACATGGTCCTGGATTATAAGGAATGGTGGGTTCTCGTTGAGGCTGCAAGCTCCCCTTTCACCTGGAGATGTTTTGAGCAGAAAATACTTTCAACATCTGCTTTCTGTTAGGAGTAGACAAAGAGTGATGTGCTAGCTACTCCAAACTGCCTAAAGTGATAAGGGAAAGTATCTTTCTATCATTCTTATTCTTCTCTAGTCATTCACAACTGAGAACAGTCTGAGATCATCTATACTTTTTTTTGGAGTATGGACTTCATTTGCTAGTTTCTCATGTCTATCTCAACATTACATGAGCATGTATTTGGTTTGGAGGAACAGGCTTTTCTATGGCTACAATGCAACCACCATCTCAGACAACATTGGCAACCATATCCAGGTAGAATGTATTGTTGGCAGACAGATGGATCAATGATGCTGATCTTTCCAAAAAAGGGAAATAACTGCATGATGGATTTGGGCATAATTTTTACTTTTTTGGAAAGTTGAGAATCTATAATATTTCCACAGGCAAGCACCTTATTCTCATAGAAACCTTAAGTAGTGCCGACAAACCTACATACTACTCAACGTCAATGAGTTGGCAGATAAAGGTCTCTGGGCACCCAGAGGCTTAGGAGACACCCCCAAATTGCTTTGGCTAGCTTTATTAAGCATCAAGGCCTATTCCTTTGGGGTCGCTTGTCTCTTCTCCTCCAACAGTTGTCATTAGAGATCATCATGAGGCCTTAAAGTGTATACTGCTGGACAGTGGTGTAAAAATACTTTAAAGTACTACTTAAGTAGTTTTTGGGGGTATCTGTACTTTACTATTTATATTTTTGACAGCTTTTCCTTTTACACTACTACATTCCTAAATAAAATATTGTACTTGTACATACATTTTCCCAGACACCCAAAAGTACTCATTACATTTTGAATGCTTGGACAGGAAATTTGGCGAATTCATGCGCGTATCAAGAGAACATCCCTGGTCATGCCTACTACCTCTGATCTGGCGAACTCACTAAACACAAATGCTTCGCTTGTAAATGATGTCTGAGTGTTGGAGTATTCACCATGGAGTTCCATAAATAATAATACATTTAAAAAATAAAACTGTGCCGTCTCGTTTGCTAAAAGTACTCAAGTATGACAATTGGGTACCTTTTCCACCACTGCTGCTGGAGCACTGCCTAAAATTGTCTGGTTTCTCTTGGCCCTATTGCCTTCACTTTCTGATTAGCGAAGGACACACACACACACACACACACACACACACACACACACACACACACACACACACACACGGTGATGAATAGGTTAGACCATTTTCACTTTCTGCTCTCTGGAAGAGGGACAGGTCATGAGTAATCATTGGGAACACATCCAAGGCATCCTCTCTCTCTGACCTTCCCGTGCAAAATAAAACCTTTAAAAGCGAGGGAGTGTGTGTGCATGTCTATGTGTATGTATACGTGTGTATGTGTGTGTGTAAGAGCTCAATCTTGTTTTAATTACTCTGCTTAAATCGATGAAGAGAAGACTGCAGTCAATTTCAACTCTCATCCTCCTCGTGGAGGACAGATGCTGCTGTCAGAAACATTAGTTGGTTTGATGATGAAATACATTGCCATGACAATATCAAACACCTTCTAAATGTCTCAAATGGTTACATTAAACAGTCTGGTGGCTTCTCTTTTTCTCTCTCGCTCTTCTCTTTCTTGCTCTCCTTCTCTCTCTCTCTACCTCTCTCTAGCAGTAATACTATGGCTGACCCTTTAAAACAACAACTACAGTGCCTTGCGAAAGTATTCGGCCCCCTTGAACTTTGCGACCTTTTGCCACATTTCAGGCTTCAAACATAAAGATATAAAACTGTATTTTTTTGTGAAGAATCAACAACAAGTGGAACACAATCATGAAGTGGAACGACATTTATTGGATATTTCAAACTTTTTTAACAAATCAAAAACTGAAAAATTGGGCGTGCAAAATTATTCAGCCCCCTTAAGTTAATACTTTGTAGCGCCACCTTTTGCTGCGATTACAGCTGTAAGTCGCTTGGGGTATGTCTCTATCAGTTTTGCACATTGAGAGACTGAATTTTTTTCCCATTACTCCTTGCAAAACAGCTCGAGCTCAGTGAGGTTGGATGGAGAGCATTTGTGAACAGCAGTTTTCAGTTCTTTCCACAAATTCTCGATTGGATTCAGGTCTGGACTTTGACTTGGCCATTCTAACACCTGGATATGTTTATTTTTGAACCATTCCATTGTAGATTTTGCTTTATGTTTTGGATCATTGTCTTGTTGGAAGACAAATCTCCATCCCAGTCTCAGGTCTTTTGCAGACTCCATCAGGTTTTCTTCCAGAATGGTCCTGTATTTGGCTCCATCCATCTTCCCATCAATTTTAACCATCTTCCCTGTCCCTGCTGAAGAAAAGCAGGCCCAAACCATGATGCTGCCACCACCATGTTTGACAGTGTGGATGGTGTGTTCAGTGTGATGAGCTGTGTTGCTTTTTCGCCAAACATAACGTTTTGCATTGTTGCCAAAAAGTTCAATTGTGGTTTCATCTGACCAGAGCACCTTCTTCCACATGTTTGGTGTGTCTCCCAGGTGGCTTGTGGCAAACTTTAAACAACACTTTTTATGGATATCTTTAAGAAATGGCTTTCTTCTTGCCACTCTTCCATAAAGGCCAGATTTGTGCAATATACGACTGATTGTTGTCCTATGGACAGAGTCTCCCACCTCAGCTGTAGATCTCTGCAGTTCATCCAGAGTGATCATGGGCCTCTTGGCTGCATCTCTGATCAGTCTTCTCCTTGTATGAGCTGAAAGTTTAGAGGGACGGCCAGGTCTTGGTAGATTTGCAGTGGTCTGATACTCCTTCCATTTCAATATTATCGCTTGCACAGTGCTCCTTGGGATGTTTAAAGCTTGGGAAATCTTTTTGTATCCAAATCCGGCTTTAAACTTCTTCACAACAGTATCTCGAACCTGCCTGGTGTGTTCCTTGTTCTTCATGATGCTCACTGCGCTTTTGACGGACCTCTGAGACTATCACAGTGCAGGTGCATTTATACGGAGACTTGATTACACACAGGTGGATTGTATTTATCATCATTAGTCATTTAGGTCAACATTGGATCATTCAGAGATCCTCACTGAACTTCTGGAGAGAGTTTTCTGCACTGAAAGTAAAGGGGCTGAATAATTTTGCACGCCCAATTTTTCAGTTTTTGATTTGTTAAAAAAGTTTGAAATATCCAATAAATGTCGTTCCACTTCATGATTGTGTCCCACTTGTTGTTGATTCTTCACAAAAAAATACAGTTTTATATCTTTATGTTTGAAGCCTGAAATGTGGCAAAAGGTCGCAAAGTTCAAGGGGGCCGAATACTTTCGCAAGGCACTGTATCTGGTGTATGTGACAATTGTTTCTTCTGAAAGTGGTGACAAATGGAATACTACTAAATAACAGAGCCACTGACAGTAGTACTTGTAGGTCTATACCACAGAAGGAACTAGAACACATTGCACCTCTATTAACTGTACATTGAAATCATGGTCTTTCTTTGTAGTAAAACTACACAGACACATACTGACTTGTTATTCCTCTGTAGAAGGCTGTACTGACACACATTGACCTGCTCAGTACCCAGAGGACAGAGAAGGCTGTACTATTTTAGCGCACAAACACTAAAGCCTGGAGCAGCACACTTTTAAAGTGGCGACGGGCTAAATCTTTTATAAAGCGACATAAAAAAATCATGAGGCAACTTTCTCTTTACTTCAGCCTTGCTCTGTAATCATCTGTCCCTGGGTGTACAGTAAATATAACCACCAGTAGATTTAATCTGCTGTTTAACCTCTTGAACCTATAGGGGCGCTGTGTCATTATTGGATAAAAAGACGTGCCCGTTTTAAGCGCAATATTTTGTCACGAAAAGATGCTCGACTATGCATGGAATTGACAGCCTTGGAAAGACACAAGTCTGACGTCTCCAAAACTGCAAAGATATTATCTGTGCGTGCCCCAGAACTAATGCAACAGGCGAAACCAAGATGAAGTTTCATACAGGAAATGCCCCGGATTCTGAAGGCGCTGTGTTCCAATGTCTCCTTATATGGCTGTGAATGCGCCAGGAATGAGCCTGCGCTTTCTGTATATTCCCCGAGGTGTCTGCAGCATTGTGACGTGTTTGTAGGCATATCATTGGAAGATTGACCATAAGAGACTACATTTACCTGGTGTCCCGCCCGGTGTCCTGTGTGCGTTATCAGTAAGTCCATGCGCGTTCCATTTCTTCAGAATTGAAAGTAAACTGCCACGATGGATTTTATCTTCGATAGATATGTGAAAAACAACTTGAGGATTGATTCTAAACATCGTTTGCCATGTTTCTGTCGATATTATGGAGTTAATTTGGAAAAAAGTTCGCGTTTTAATGATTTTTTTTTTTTTCTTATTTTTTTTCTTACCCAAACGTGATGAACAAAACGGAGTGATTAGTCGACACAAATAATATTTTTTGTAAAAACGGAACATTTGCTATCTAACAGTCTCCTCATTGAAAACATCTGAAGTTCTTCAAAGGTAAATTATTTTATTTGAATGCTTTTATGGTTTTTTTGTGGAAAATGTTGCATGCTGAATGCTAGGCTTAATGCAATGCTAGGCTATCAATACTCTTACACAAATGCTTGTTTAGCTATGGTTCAAAAGCATATTTTGAAAATCTGAGATGACAGTGTTGTTAACAAAAGGCTAAGCTTGAGAGCAAATAGATTAATTTCATTTCATTAGCCATTTTCATGAATAGTTAACGTTGTGTTATGCTAATGAGCTTGCTGATAGATTTACACAATCCTGGATACAGGGGTTTTTTCGTAGCTAAACGTGACGCAGAAAACGTAGCGATTTGTCCTAAACAAATAATCTTTCAGGAAAAACTGAACATTTGCTATCTGAGAGTCTCCTCATTGAAAACATCTGAAGTTCTTCAAAGGTAAATGATTTTATTTGAATGCTTTTCTGTTTTTTTGTGTAAATGTTGCCTGCTGAATGCTAACGCTAAATGCTACACTAAATGCTACGTTAGCCATCAATACTGTTACACAAATGCTTGTTTTGCAATGGTTGAGAAGCATATTTTGAAAATCTGAGATGACAGTGTTGTTAACAAAAGGCTAAGCTTGAGAGCTAGCATATTTATTTCATTTCATTTGTGATTTTCATGAATAGTTAACGTTGCGTTATGGTAATGAGCTTGAGTCTGTATTCACGATCCCGGATCCGGGATGGGGAGATCAGAAAGGTTAAACATCGGGCCTATTAGGCAGTCTGATATGACATTGCATTTAAAAGTAGTGAAGTGAAGAGTAAAATGTACAGAAAACAGTAGAGAGAGTGCAGACAAGGTTACCCGCAGAGACGTAGACTGGAGTGGTCTAATAGGTACATAGGTTCTCAAGACATTCAACAACCACCATCTTCTCTTTAACGAGTCTGAAGCAAAATAATTTACTTCAGACACCGGACAAGGCTCAAATCCCTGTCATTCTCATGAAGAAGAGACAGAGATATTGGGGATGTAGGTTGGGGTGCCTTGTAAGAATTTGACGGCGAGTGGGTAATCCGCCTCTACCATCAGTCCTATAAGCCATCGTGCAGTCATTTGATAATAAACTGGATGAGCTCTGATCAAGACCATCCTACCAACAGGACATTACTACTGTAATATATTATGTTTCACTGAGTCGTGGCTGAATGACGGCATGGATAACATAGAGCTGGCTGGATTTGCTGTGAATCGGCAACATAGAACAGCTGCCTCCGGTAAGACAAGGGGTGGCGGTCTGTGTCTATTTGTCAATAACAGCTGGTGCACGAAATCTAATATTAAGGAAGTCTTGAGGTTTTACTCGCCTGAGGTAGAGTATCTCATGATAAGCTGTAGACCACACTATTTTTCGTAGCTGTCTATATACCACCACTAACCGATGCTGGCACTAAGACCACACTCAATGAGCTATATAAGGCAATAGGAAAATAAGAAAATGCTCAAACAGAGGTGGCGCTCCTAGTGGCCGGGGACTTCAATGCAGGGAAACTTAAATCTGTTTTACCTCATTTCTCCCAGCATGTTACATGTGCAAACAGAGGGGAAAAAAACTCTAGACTATCGTTACTCCTCACACAGAGAGGCGTACACAGCTCTCCCTTGCCCTCCATTTGGCAAATCTATGAGAAGCTTATGGAAGGCTACCCGAACCATTTGAACGAAGTTAAACAATTTAAAGGCAATGCTACCAAAATAATAATTGTGTGTATGTAAACTTCTGACCCACTGGGAATGTGATGAAAGAAATAAAAACTGAAATTAATCATTCTCCCTACTATTATTCTGACAATTCACATTCTTACAATAATAAGGGATAATAATAAGGGAATTTTTACTAGGTTTAAATGTCAGGAATAGTGAAAAACTGAGTTTAAATGTATTTGTCTAAGGCAAACTTCCGACTTCAACTGTATGCATGGGCTTGGTCTCATGAATAGAAGGTGTCGACTTAGGCAGTTACATCACTAGGGGTTGACTGCAAGCATATTAAAAGCAATTTGGACTTTTCCTATTTTGCAGAACTCAGGAGAGACATCAGTTGTATGTTTGGTGTTTGATCTTTGACTTCTTCCTTCAGCTGTATTTTGATTAAAATTGTTATGATTTAAAAGTGCACATTTGGAATATTCCTAATTTGTTAAGTAAATAACAGAGCCCAGAAAAGTGTCAGAGTCCTGTCTCAGCCTCCAGTATTTATGCTGCAGTAGTTTATGTGTCGGGGGGCTAGGGTCAGTTTGTTATATCTGGAGTACTTCTCCTGTCCTATTCGGTGTCCTGTGTGAATTTAAGTGTGCTTTCTCTAATTCCCTCTTTCTCTCTTTCTTTCTCTCTCTCGGAGGACCTGAGCCCTAGGACCATGCCTCAGGACTACCTGACATGATGACTCCTTGCTGTCCCCAGTCCACCTGGCCGTGCTGCTGCTCCAGTTTCAACTGTTCTGCCTTATTATTATTGGACCATGCTGGTCATTTATGAACATTTTAACATCTTGGCCATGTTCTGTTATAATCTCCACCCGGCACAGCCAGAAGAGGACTGGCCACCCCACAAAGCCTGGTTCCTCTCTAGGTTTCTTCCTAGGTTTTGGCCTTTCTAGGGAGTTTTTCCTAGCCACCGTGCTTCTACACCTGCATTGCTTGCTGTTTGGGGTTTTAAGGCTGGGTTTCTGTACAGCACTTTGAGATATCAGCTGATGTACGAAGGGCTATATAAATACATTTGATATGATTTGATTGGAGTCTGCTTGAGTGGCAACGCTCTAGACCAGGCTTGGGCAAAGGCCGGCCCGGGGGCCGTATGCGGCCCGCGACCTGATTCAATACAGTCCCATCATAGCCCATATAAAACATTTTTTTTACAGATGATTTATTACTGTCACACCCATAGTTTTCCCTGGTTAGGTTAGCCTCCCTGGGCCCCAGGAAAACAATTTCCACCCCACCATTCTGGGACCTGTGGTGCCACCTCTGAAATCAACACACAATGTTACAAATTAAAAAACATATTTTATTTATATGATCTACTACAGACCTGGGTAAAGGCCGGCCCAGGGGCCGTATGCGGCCCGCTACCTGATTCAATACGGCCCGCGAAATCATGCTCAGATCACATAAAGAATTTGCGATGGTAAAGTTTTGAAAAATACATTTGTTGTTCAAATTAAAAGCCCAATGAATACTCGCCTTTATGTAATGATTTAACTCCCACCGCTTGTGGGACATTTATTTTTAAGGCACGTATAAATAACAACTGCACGAGGACAGACAGTGACTGACAGGCTGACACACATATCAAAGTTACAAATAGTAGCTGGCTAGAAATTGCGCAAAAATGAGTTTTTCAAAGAAAAGGAAAGTAGACAATGAATGTAGGATGTTCCAGCAAGAGTGGACAGGGAATGCTGTGTGCTTAGTGTGCAAAAGAGAGCGTCGCTGTCTTGAAAGAGTAAAACTTGTCCCGACACTTCCAGATGAAGCATGCATAGAAATATAAGAATATGTCTTCTGAGCAGAGGGCAAGTGCATCAAAAGAGTTGCTTTCTCAGTTGCAAAGGCAGAAAGGAGTTTTCACAAAACTGCATTCAGCAAACAACAGAATTGCGAGAGCTAGCTATGTACTGTCCCACAAAATTGCTAAACATAGCAAGCCATTCGCTGAGGGTGATTCATTAAAGAATGTTTAATTGACTCTGCAGCAATACTTTGCCCCTACAAGAAAGAGCTGTTTGAAAATGTTTCCCTGTCAAGACGAACAGTGACACGGCGTGTTGAAGACATCGCAGAGAATATGGAACAACCGTTGAAAGACAATGTAAAGGATTTCACCTATTTCTCCCTGGCCCTGGATGAGAGCACTGATGCACGTGACGCGGCACAGTTGTTGATATTCTTACGAGGCATAACCCCAGACTTTGAAATTACAGAGGAGCTTGCTTCAGTGCAGTCAATGAAGAGCACAACCACAGGGAAAGATTTGTTGAAGGAGGTTAAAACCTGTTGAGGATATGGCAGACATACGCCCCCTTTGGAGAGATTGGGTACCCCTAGTAAACTGGAAAAAAAATCTGTCAAAAATTGTTAATATATGCAAATAAAAATTATTATTGGATAGAAAACACTCTAAAGATTCTAAAACCGTTGGAATTATGTCTGTAAGTATAGCAGAACTCACAGGGCAGGCATTCTTCCAAACTAGTTTTTGTGGCCATGAAAGTTGGAGCAACTTTGACGTCATGGCCCCCACCCTTCCCAACCAGCTATGATTCTGCGGACACTTTCTATCTCTTCCGCGAGATGTCCTCTTTCATTAGAGCTTCAAACCGACCCTATGGGAGTGAAATTAGTGCGTGCCACGAGAGAATAGGCTGTGCGTATGGGCGCGAATTGGTCACAGCCATTCCTTTGTTTCCAGCACTCAAGAGAAGGGCAGACGATGGCCGATTGAATTGAAGTTTGTTTTGCACGTCTAAAACATCATAAAGCTTGCTTCTGCACTTAGTTTGACCTGTTTAGTCGACATATAATGTGTAATTTTGAAGTTTTGATGCGCAACTTATCCGGACCAGAGGACGTTTTGGGTGCATTTCAGCTGATGTTATTAGCAGTAGCTAATACAAAGACGCAAGACTTGAAACCAAACGATGTATTGGGTAAGTATGAAGCCTTCCAGAACATTCTGAACGAAGACCATCGAAGGTAAGGGAATATTTATGCTTAAATCTGTGTTTCTGTTGACTCCAACATTACGTGGAAATGTAGCCTGGAACTGAGCGCTGTCTCACAATATGGAATAGTGTGCGATTTCTGTAACGTTAAAAATAAATCTAACACAGCGGTTGCATAAAGAAGCAGTGTATCTTTCTAACTATATGTAGAACATGTATATTTAGTCAAAGTTTATGATGTCTATTTACGTTATCTTGCCGCGCTACATAGATTTCCTGAGGGCATTTTTGAGTAATTTCTGAAGGTGAACTCACTGTAAATGGACATTTATGGATATAAATGGCATATTATTGAAAAAAAAAAATATGTACTGTGTAATATGTCATATTACTGTCATCTGATGAAGATTTTCAAAAGGTTAGTGAGCGATTTATTTTTTAATCCTGCGTTTGTTGATTGCATGTTTTGGCTATTGAAATGAGCTGTGTCTGGTGGTGGTTTTACATATATATGTGCTATGTTTTCGCCGTAAAACATTTTAGAAATCTGACTTGCTGGCTAGATGAACAAGATGTTTATCTTTCATTTGAGCTATTGGACTTGTTAATGTGTGGAGGTTAAATATTTTTAAGAATATTTTTGCGTTCCATGCGCCACCGTTTCAGCTGCACGTGGGAGGGTTGATTCCCAATTGGGAACCAATATCGTAAACAGGTTAATAAGTGTGTGGCAAAGCTGGGACTGAGTTTTGAAAAGTTATCCAGTGTGACCACTAATGGGTAACCAAACTTGACAGGAAAAAACATTGGCCTTTTGAAAAGGATACAAGATCAAGTGGCTGAAATTATTTTCCTGCATTGCATTATTCATCAGGAGGTGCTCTGAAAATGAACCATGTTGTGGATACAGTCACTAAAGTTGTAAACTTGATAAGATCAAAATCTTTAACCCACAGGGAGTTTGTCTCACTGTTGGAAGAGACAGAGTTGGGTCATGCAGATCTCCCCTACCACACAAACGTGAGATGGCTGAGTTTGGGGAAGGTGCTTAAAAGGGTGTGGGACCTGAAGTCGGAGATTGCAGAGTTTTTGCAAATGAAAGATTTGTATATGTGGATTTCCCTCAACTGCAAGAGAAAGAATGGTTGGCTGATTTTGCCTTCCCAGTGGACATCATGGCCCTCATGAATGAACTGAATTCCAAACTACAAGGGAAGAGCCTTTTTGCACATCAAATGTACAGCCTTGTCAAAGCCTTCAAGGGAAAATCACTCCTCCTGACCCACCAAGTAGAAGCCAACAATCTAACCCACCTTCCGACACTACTAGTCTGTTCCCTATCAGATGACCAGCGGGAGAAGTGTACATCGCTGCAGCGTGCTTTGAACGGGTGAGTTTTCTCATCGTTTTGAAGATTTCAAAGTGTTGGAAAAAAGACATGCTGTTAGTTTCCTCTCCTTTCACCTTCAATGTGGATAACTCTCCCACTGACCTGCAACTTGAGGTTATATATCTTCAGTCTGATGCAGTGATTGGAGAACTATTCAAAACAATGTCACTGATGAGGTTCTATGCATCTCTCGAGGAACAACATTTTCCAAAGATTAGGAGTCATTCTCAGAAGATATTTGTACTGTTTGGGTCAACCTATGTATGTGAACAGACATTTTCAGTGATGAAATTTAACACGTCAAGGCACAGATCATCTCTTACTGACTCTCACCTCTCAGCAATCCTGTGCATAGCGACGCCAGAAACTATACCTGACTTCACTGCTCTAGTCAATGCCCATCAGAGACTTCACTCCTCACACTGATTGAGTAGTTTAAATGTAATGTTGAGCTCTCGCTCACTGTGTTGTTATGCATACCCGTTAACAAGAGTTTTGTCCGTGGTGCTGAATGCAGTGTAATTTTTACCTCCGTGTAGTTCATTGCATGTTTAATAATGAAACTACCTACCAAAAGGAGAACATGTATGTGGTTTATTTCTGTGCATGTTAAAAAAGTAAAATAAGTAGCATATCTGGATGTGATTTACAGTTAGATATATGTCAACAGTCAACATTATGTATAATCCTGTAATATGATTCTGGCCCGCGATGACAAAAATACATTCTAATGTGACCCTCCATGGAAAATAATTGCCCAGTCCTGCTCTAGACTCTGGACCACGTAGACCTATGCTCCCATGGCAGCAGTGGTTAGAGCCCTGGGAGTAGAAATTATGTTAAGCTCTTACTTACTGTATCCTTCTCTACATTCTCTGTCTTACAGAAATATTAAAGGGATGAGAGAAAATAAAGAAAGATGTACAAGAACCATCGTCACTGGACTGTCTTCACACTGAGTGAGTGACCTGGATCGCTCAAGGATGCAACTAAGAGCGCTTCAGTGGCTTCAGCAAGAAAAAGTCTGTAAAACCTATGCTGTCTAATAGTTTGAGTGTGAAGCTGTCAAAGGTAAAAGCTCTGTACCAGAACACTACAGTCCTGAAGCAATGTGACAGAAATCCACTATCGTACCAATAATCCAGTGTGTTCTGTGTGCCCTCAAGAAGAAGTAGAAGAAGAGCAACACAAGACTACCTCCCGGGTAGTAAGTGGACATTCCTTTTTTCTCTACATGTTGGACCTTCTTTTTCCCCAGCTCATGTTATTAGACTATTTTGTATATGCGTAAAACCATCTCCATTCTGTCTCAGGAAGGGAGGATTGTGATCCTACTGATATCAGCAGGGGAGGGCTCATTAGCTGGTCCAGCTCCCCAGGTAGAGTCTATGAACCACTAGGGGATCTTTCAATCAAACAATCAAACATTTATCAGTCCCCCGGATGCACGGTGATGCCATGGAGGAAGGCAGAAACGGAGGTGGGGAGATTGGGGGGAAGGCTGGAAGGAAACCTGTGAATCTAATAGACCAGTGATGAAGGTCAACCTGCGGGAGGTAGTGTGATATTACTGTTACTACAGAAGACCTACAGGGAACTAAGGCTGTGTGTGGGCTTCAGAGAGAAAGAGACAAATGAAAGAAGTTGAAGAAGAAGATTGGAAGGTAGAGAAAGAGACAAAGATGGAGAGAAAGAAAGAAAACCAGCCTAGAGTTTAAAAAAAAAATCCCTCCAATATTTATGAGAATCTTTACCTTGATATTAGCATAATATTTGCATAGGATTGTATAGACTTACATTGAAAACTGGAGTTAGAATCAAACTAGCCCACTTATGTCTTCTGAAGTTTACCCAGTTCACCTCCAAATCAAAGGCTAGACACAGTACTTATGTTTACCTCAGCTGTTTTCTACACCACGTTCTCTGAATATCAAATATTTAGCCTACATTTTACTAACATTCAAATACAGACACATATGTAAAAAAAAAAAAATTATATAAAGGAAAAACAGCTTATGCCTAGCCCCAGGGAGAGAGACAGAGATATGCCGGTGGCATGCTGCGACACTGAAATGCATTTCAATATCCTCACCAGATATGAAATGCATTTCAGAAATGCATTTCTTTATCCTTGTCAGATAGGCTACAACATCTGCTATACAAATATAGGCAGAAGGAGGCTAATTCATTAACTTTAGATCAGAATATTTTCATAAAGATAAACATTATATTGTTCAATTATAGGACTAACTCTGGTAGGCCTAAAACATTCTTCCCCACCTGAAGTTTAACTGTCGGAGTCAGCCGGTGCGCAATGCCTCATATCATAGGCCTGCAGTATAATAGGCCACACGAAACTAAACCTTCACAAAAGTTTCTAAAGATCATCAGGGACCTCAGCCACCCGAGCCACGGCCTGTTGTCACTGCTTCTATCACTCAGACGCGGGCAGTACAGGAGCATCATGGCTAAAACGAACAGACTGGCCAATAGCTTCTACCCCCATCATCAGATCATCAGGCTGCTGAATAGCTACCACCAGTCAGCTACAATTTTGGGGGGAATAAGTCAATGGGATGAATACTTTCTTAATAACCTGTTTGGGATAGGGGGCAGCATTTTCACGTTCGGATGAAAAGCGGGCCCAGAGTAAACTGCCTGCTACTCTGTCCCAGATGCTAATATATGCATATTATTAGTAGTATTGGATAGAAAACACTCTGAAGTTTCTAAAACTGTTTGAATGATGTCTGTGAGTATAACATAACTCATATGGCAGGCGAAAAGCTGAGAAAAATCCAACCAGGAAGTGGGAAATTTTTCTCTTTGGCTAGAAAATGGCTATGTGTGTTTTTGTGACTAGGCTCTGACCTAACATAATCATATGGTGTGCTTTTGCTGTAAAGCCTTTTTGAAATGGGACACGATGGGTAAATTAACAAGAAGTTAAGCTTTAATTTGGTGTATTGCACTTGTGAATGTATGAAAGTTACATATTTCTAAAAAATATTTTTGAATTTCACGCTCTGCCTTTTCAGTGGAATGTTGTCGAGGGGTTCCACTAGCCATTAGGAAGTTTTAAGGCACTGTACATTGACATAAACCAAAGTTTCGAAATACATAACACCATCAAAACAAAAATCAAAGAATGTTAGCCAGCCCGCTAAAATGAGCTATTTATAGCCAACAAGCTTTTAGGCTAGCTAGCCTAGCCAACCACTGCCTAGCCTAGCCAACCACCAACTACTGGAGACCAGCTAGAACACAACACAACTAAAACATAACCGGAGATCAAAAGCAAAGAGAGAGCAGAGACTTACAGAATGATGGTTGGGGTCCATCTGATGGTAAAACTTTTAAAAGAAAAGGCCAAAAGTTGAC
Organism: Oncorhynchus mykiss; assembly: GCF_013265735.2. Lineage (NCBI taxonomy): Eukaryota > Metazoa > Chordata > Actinopteri > Salmoniformes > Salmonidae > Oncorhynchus > Oncorhynchus mykiss. The sequence goes on from NC_048565.1 coordinate 54,684,485, forward strand.
AAAACAAAAAGGAGTACCCACGAGGTAATAAACAATCAGAGTAAGCAGGTATGATTTTCTCATTTGTTTTGAGCTCACGGCAAGAAGGCACTAGAGTCTGCCATGCTAGAGTTCCCACTAGATAACACAGCCACAAAGTCTGTGAAGAGCATGAGGTGTAGCTAACCTTAGCCAAATTAAGCTAGCTACCGAGATAGCATACAAACTCGGTAGCACATAATAGATCCTCCATATGGCGTTGAGCAATAGTGCTTTGTGGCTAGTTTAGAAGACATCTGGAAACAAGTTAGCAAATATGTAATACCACAAAACACAACTGTGTTTGGACTTATAGGTAACCAGATAATGACTACAACTAAGTTATTATGTCTGTGTTGTTACATAGGTGAATGAAAGCGCTTCCTATCCTTTAAGCTAAACATTCTGATCTGTTTCATCAGCCTTATTAATTGATACAGAGTATACCTCCACTAAACTACTTTGATATGCATCCTGGGCATTAATTAACTTCTTATGGCTGCAGGAGCAGTATTGAGTAGCTTGGATGAAAGGTGCCCAGAGTAAACGGCCTACTCCTCAGTCCCAGTTACTAATATATGCATATTATTATTAGTATTGGATAGAAAACTCTCTGACGTTTCTAAAACTGTTTGAATGATGTCTGTGAGTATAACAGAACTCCTATGGCAGGCAAAAACCTGAGGAGAAATCCAAACAGGAAGTGAGAAATCTGAGGTTGGTAGGTTTTCAACACAGTTCCCATTGAAAGCCCCTTGAGATATGAATGAAGTTGCACTTCCTAGGGATTCCACTAGATGTCAACCGTCTATAGAAATTTGATTGAGGCTTCTACTGTGATGTGGGACTGAATAAGAACAGAATGAACAGGTGTCTGGCAGTCAGCCATTTTCTGGTCATGCGCATTCCACATGATATCCACTTGCGTTCCGTTGCTCCTCAAGAAACAAAGGAATTCTCCGGTGGGAACTTTATACAAGATATGTGATAAAAACATCCCAAATTATTGATTCTGTACTTAGTTTGAAACGTTTCTTCGACCTGTAATATAACTTTTTGAAGTTTTTGTCCGAAGTAACGCTCGACCAGAATGAGTGTTTGGATATGTATACGAAACGCGCTAACAAAAGAAGGTATTTGGGCATAAACAACGGACATTATCGAACAAAACAAACATTTATTGTGGACCTGAGATTCCTGGGAGTGCATTCTGATGAAGAACATCAAATGTAAGGGAACATTTATCATGTAATTTCTGGTTTCTGTTGACTACAACATGGCGGCTAATTTGACTATTGTTCTGAGCGCCGTCTCAGATTATTGCATGGTTTGTTTTTCCGTAAAGTTTTTTAAAAAATCTGACACAGCGGTTGCATTAAGGAGAGGTATATCTATAATTCCATGTGTATATTATCATCTACATTTATGATGAGTATTTCTGTTGAATCGATGTGGCTATGCAAAATCACTGGATGTTTTTGGAACTAGTGACTGTAACGCGCCAATGTAAACTCAGATTTTTTTTAATAAATATGAACCTTATCAAACAAAACATACATGTATTGTGTAACATAAAGTCCTATGAGTGTCATCTGATGAAGATCATCAAAGGTTAGTGATTCATTTGATCTCTATTTGTGCTTTTTGTGACTCCTCTCTTTGGCTGTGAAAATGGCTGTTTTTATTGTGGTTTGGTGGTGATCTAACATAATCGTTTGTGGTGCTTTCGCCGTAAAGCCTATTGGAAATCGGACACTGTGGTGGGATTAACAACAAAAACTACCTTTAAAACGGCATAAGATACATGTACTGTATGTTTGAGGAATTTAATTATGAGATTTCTGCTGTTTTGAATTTGGCGCCCTGCACTTTCACTGGCTGTTGTCATATCATCCCGTTAAAGGGATTGCAGCCCAAAGAGGTTTTTAAGAAGTGAGTATTCGTAATGCCCACTAAAAAATATAGTGGCATATAGCTGAGTACAGTGCATTCGGAAAGTATTCAGACCTCTTGACTTTTTCCACATTTTGTTACATTACAGCCTTATTCTAAAATGTATTAAATAGTTCTACACACATTACCTCATAATGACGAAGCAAATGCAAAAGAAATGTAAAGAAAAAAACCTGAAATATCACATTTACGTAAGTATCCAGATCCTTTACTCAGTACTTTATTGAAGCACTTTTGGTGGTGATTGCAGCCTTGAGTATTCTTGGGTATCAATCTACAAGCTTGGCATATCTGTATTTGGGGAGTTTCTCCCATTCTTCTCTGCAGATCCTCTCAAGCTCTGTCAGGTTGGATGGGGAGTGTCGCTGTACAGCAATTTTCAGGTCTTTCCAGACTTATTCGATCGGGTTCAAGTCCGGGCTCTGGCTGGGCCACTCAAGGACAACCAGAGACTTGTCCCAAAGCCACTCCTGCATTGTCTTGGCTGTGTGCTTACGGCCGTTGTCCTGTTGGATGGTGAACCCTCACCTCAGTCCGAGGTGCTGAGCGCTCTGGAGCAGGTTTTCATCAAGGATCTTTCTGTACTTTGCTCCATTAATCTTTCCCGCTATCCTGACTAGTCTCCCAGTCCCTAGCGCTGAAAAACATCCCCCCCAGCATGATGCTGCCACCACCATGCTTCACCATAGGGATGGTGCCAGGTTTCCTCCAGACATGACGCTTGGCATTCAGGCCAAATAGTTCAGTCTTGGTTTCATCAGACAAGAGAATCGTGTTTCTCATGGTTTGAGCGTGCATTAAGTGCTTTTGACAAACTCCAAGTGGGCTGTCGTGCCTTTTACTGAGGAGTGGCTTCTGCCTGGCCACTCTACCATAAAGGCCTGATTGGTGCAGTGCTGCAGGAAGGTTCTCCTATCTTCACAGAAGAACTCTGCAGCTCGGTCAGAGTGACCATTGGGTGCTTGGTCACCTCCCTGACCAAGGCCCTTCTCCCCCGATTGCTCAGTTTGGACAGGCGGCCAGCTCTAGGAAGAAGAGTCTCAGTGGTTCCAAACTTCTTCCGTTAATATAAGGTCCCAAAGTTGCAACTCAGCAGCAGGCGCAGAGCATGCAGGTAAGTCAACGCTCAAGGAATGAGAATCGGGATGTATGAGAGACAGGCCTGGACAATTTGGCCGGCTATAATTTATTTTATCGCCCAAAAGCCAGCAATTACCGGCTAACAGAAACCCTGGTGTGTGTTTGTGTGTGTGTTCTATGGAGAACATTTGGCAGGCCCAAATCAGTATAAATCTTGGAAAAGCCACTCTATAATTCACTGAACAAGGCAGAAACAGCAAATAGGGAATAACGTCATCCACATCAATCCACCAAGTCACGAAGTGTGGGTCCCAAAATGGCACCCTATTCCCTTTATAAGCTCACTAGTTTTGACCAGGGCCTAGAGTAGAGGGCTCTGGTCAACAGTAGTGCACTATATAGGGAATAGTGTGCCATTTGGAAGCACCCCAAATCTCCAGTTGGCTCCAGGTCTATAAATCTGTTTTAACTGCTCCCTCTCAGTATAATACGTTGACTTCCATTCATAAACCCCAATCCCAAGGTAATGACGATGGCTTCCCTCAACACCAAACGTGTTTAAATTAAATAGTTTGAATGAATATTAGGCTAATTGGCAGGGTCATCACTAACAACCATCCATCCCTGTAACATGTTGACCACACTGGCCGCAATGCATGCAATAAGTGTTGCAAAATAAATATACACATACGTTATTCAATAATTTCATCCAAACTGCTCATGCGCGTCTGCGTAGCCAGGCGCTAAAATAGAAATTGGTTCTATTTTAGATGCTTGACGCGCTTCAAGTCCCACCTCTCCCATCTCCTCATTGGTTTTTAGGAGCATATACCCACATAGGTGATTGAAAGATGAACGAGGTCCTCACTCCAGTCGGTTGTGGTAATGCACATTAAAGTTGGTTGCCAAACACCATATCAAATCCACAGAAGAAGAAGAAGACTGAACAAGGAGAGATTACTTATCGGTGGATCGGTGGATTAATTGTTGGAGTAGAGAACACAAAATGTATCAATATTTTACAAAGATCCAGCAAAAAAAGAACCATGTACATTTCAGATAAAATAACAAGCCACTGTTTATATCCCAGGACAATTTAGCTAGCAACAGCAAGTTAGCTAGCTAAATGTCCATGAATATTTAATGTGTTCTGTACCCAAATTAATATAGTTGGTTCAGAGTTTGTTTTGATATTTCAACCTGTGTTTCCTGATCGCGTCTGGTGTGGATGGACAAAATCAACATGCGCACGATGGCATAGTCAGCATGTAAGACAACTGTTTGGTGTCTAGTGAAATCCGCATACTAAAACATGAGTGTGTGACTGAGTATCAAGTTGAAGCCTTAGTGTGTGATTTGAAATAAGCAGCTACATAGACGCAGGAGTCTTGATAGAAGTTATCTTATGGAAAAATTATACTAGTACATAAGGTACAATAGTATAAAGTGGAGTGCTACAATACCAAAACAATAGCTTCCCATTACAAACGCACAAGGCCCACAATGACTGAGCTACAGTAGGTCTTCTTGCACTCAAATACAGATTGAAAGAGCATTCCAAAGGCACTTTTCCAGAACCCAGAGAGAGAAAGAGAGAGGACTGAACGCGAAAGGGGGAAAGACTTGGGACACAGTTATGGCTGGGGAAATAGAAAAAAGACCAGAAGCATGAAGAGAAGAGTCCCATTTCATCAGAAGAATGCCAGAGTCAGGGGATATGTGTGTGGTTGCGCGTGTGTGTGTGGGCACACGTGTGTGTGTGTGTGTCAAGGGAAGGCGAATGGAGCCATTAGGGCCTAGTGAGTCACAGTCACATAACAGGGAGAGGAAGTAAAAAAGGACTGGCTCACAGTCACAGCATCGGCCCAGAAGACCAGAGGAAAGGAGAGGCCTAGAGGCACAAACATTTGCATTACATTTTAGTTATTCACCAGATGAGTTTCTCCAGAGTGGCATTCAATCAATGCACTCAAATAAAGTAGGTAAAACAAGCACATATCACGACCATTGCAAGTTATTCAAAATAGCCGCTATCTGCAAAAGTACAGTCAACTACAGTGCTGTTACGGTATCCTCTCTAGAATCTAAAGATCAGGGCAGGAGGAGTCATAGTGAGCAGTGGGGTTTTACATGTTACATGTTAATGTCATAAGTCCACTGTCCTGCAGCCCAGGCAGGAAATTAATCAACTTCATCTCCATCTGGAAAAACGTATAAACCTGTCTGACTCTACGACCTGTGCAACAATGTATCATTTTACAAATGTGATCTCTCCCGTGCCAGTAGGCTACCTAGCCCACGAATGAAGGTGAAAATAATAATTCACCATTGAAACCGTAAAAACATTAACGAGCGCAAATGCGGCCTTTGTAGGCCTATTGAATATTTATTATCATTATTTATTGCATTTCTTGTCTCTCATCATCATTGAATCTTTGCTAGCTAGCTACATGCCAACGATTTGTTTAGCATAGCAACGTGAATAGATTCATATTCAAATGAATAGAATGACTAGAATTACTAACGACCAGTCTGCTTGGGTAGCAACTTCAGAATGCAAAAGTTATCCCGAAGCAGGCCTGGAGGCACGGGAAATAAGGGCTGTGAGTGGCCATCTCACTCAAGAGTTATTGACAGCCCCTATCATGGACAACATAAGCTCTGAAGTGCCATTTTAGCTGGCAACCATGTGAGTAGGATGTCCGATTCTCCACCAGCAAGCACTGGCTGTTCTTCCACTCGTGTGCCATCAGCGGAAACTGCACTGTTAACATCACCAACAAGATTGGTTAGCTCGGACTCGCCAACCATAATAGTTGCCTACTGAATGTAGGTCTATTGGATATTTATTAAATCATTATTTATTGAGGTTCTTGTCTCTTATCATCATTGAATCTCTGCTAGCTAGGTACATGCCAATGATTGTTTAGCATAGCAACTTAAAATGAATATAATTATTTATGAATTAATGACTGGGTCAAAACATGAGAAAATAACTAATGACCAGCCCTTCAGAGTGCAAAACTAAATGTAATATTTATGAAAGATTCCTATTTGTATAAATATGTTGCCAATTGTTTTATAAAAGCAATAATGCCCTCAAATCCAGGAATTTTGGTGTGAACTCTCCAAAGGCTGTATCCAGGCCCTTGGTTTCGCCTCGGGCCTCAGAACAGCCCTTCAGGAGTTCTCAGGCATTAATGGTTAATTATTCACGGTGCCTAAGCCAGCCAGCCGTATTCCACTAAAGCTCCTCTTCTTCACTATATTAATTCAGTGATACACATTTTAAATGGGTACACAATCCACCAATTATGATGACACACAGGATCCAGTGTAAAAGATGTTGCCTTCTGTGACTTTGAAGATTGGTCGACCGTCTTCATCTTGGTGTTGATTTGTAGGAGGTATCCTTCCTGACCAGACGGGGTGTGCAAGGGCAGTGGGAGGCGACAATGCTATTAAACTCAGTGTCGAAGCGTGGCGTCGCTACACTGCTTATCTTAAACTTTTTTTAAATTGCCAATTTTGGCACAACAGGACATTGAGTGAAAGACTACAGTGTTAAAGGGAGCGGGTGGGAAACAATCAGATATCAAAAGGCTTAATAGGAGTTCCTATTCCTGTTAACACAGTTGGGATTCCCCTTGTTTTCAACACTGAACATCTACTCAATACAAGCAACTGTGTCCTGTTGGAGAATGGTACTGACTAGAACATTACGATATACAGGGCTTTAAATTAAAACTTTTCATTTGTTGCAATGGTACTCCTAACTTAGAAAAGTTAAAAGCACCAAATAAAATGTAGGAGTACCAGATAAAGATGTTTTCATTGATTGAGATATAGCTTTCATTGGGCCTATATAAATCCTACTTACTTTTTAAGCACACCTCCTAAAGAAGACCTTTCTTTCTGTGCCACCAAATGTTTGCATATACCAGGTTGTTAGTAGGGTTGCACGATATGGGCCAAAATCTAATTGAGATTTTTTTTTTTTAAGTTTGACTTGCGATAATAGATCAAAAGACTTGGGTAAACTGCTGGAATCACATAAATATAATGATTATTCTAATTCTACGGTCGGTGTTGTTTGGCATGAGAACAAATGAAAAAGCCAGGTAGGAGTTATGACAGGATTAAAACCAAAGTTTTGGTCAGTGTTTCCCAGGGGACCCTAATCACATTTAAATAGATGTTGCACTTAGACAAAGAGCATGCCGTTGCACAAACAACATGCTGATCTACACCACCACTGATAGCAACCTGTATTAGAGCCAAAGTTTGCTTTGCCCTAACTAGTGCATTTAGATAAATGGCTTTTAGCTAGCTATTGGTATTAGCATGATCATGGGCCAGCATTTGCAGCAGACAATCTGATGTCTGCCTTAATGTTTTAAAATCTTAATTTCCCTAATCCCCATTTGATTTGAATGTGAAGTGTTGACCTAGGCCTAGTCTACTCTTTCATGATCAACCTTTGAATGACTCGATAGACCTAACGGAGTTCAATCTCAGAAATGTGTTTGTGAATAGCCTAAATAAAAACGTAGTGTTTTAATAATGAGAGAAATAACAAACAATTGCAAGATAGACTAATCAAATAGGAAGTTTAAACAAGACAGACAGAGTGTGGTCAAAATAAATTGTGCTATCAGAAAATCCCTCCTTGCAAACAAAACAGCCAATAATATAGGCTGCTATCAATAAAAGTTGCAGTAAACATTACACTTATACACTAATATGTATAATATTGTCAAAGTGTTTATTAATGTCCTTGAATTGCGCAATGGGGAAATGCTCCCTCAGAAGCACTTTCAATAAGCGGGAACAAAAAACTTTATTTTGAATAGCTTACGAATTGTGCATTTCTATAAAAGTCAACAACAATCAGATAAAACAAACGATTATTTAGCCTATAACATTCTTTATAACGCTTGAAGGAACATTGGCTCAGCCTAAAAAACAAATAAAGGCTTTGCCTTTTGCCTATTGACCTGTCAAAATCCTAACTATACAATCAGATAAAACAAATCTGCATGACATTCCTCATAACAAGGAACACCAACAGGTTCACCCCCATATTAGCGAACTCAGCAGGATGATGGAGGTTTGTAGTTTGTCCATCCTTTGCCCGGATAATTGTTGTAGCATATTCTGCAAGTGACTTGGTTCAGGTCTTCTGGCTCACCTTCATCATTCGGCCTGAAAACGAAGAACTGCTAAACAGGAAAATACCTGCTTTTCTTTCCCAACAGCCATAGTTTTTTTCTGATTTAGCTAAGGCAGGTTATACTATAGTTACTAAGTGAAATGTTTTTACAGTCTGAAACTGTCTTTAACAGTAGCCTAATGGAATAAGGAATGTCGCAAATGCGCTTACCCAGATAATCAAGATGAAATAACAATACCCCTAACAATTTGAAAATCATTCTGCAGCCTAAAGTAGATAAAACATAATCAGGCCTAACAATCATGTAATGTAATTGTTTGTGGCTTTTGTAACAATTTAAATTAAGAAGAATGACATTATGCACCAAATCAATGTTATGTTATAACCAATCTGTCCTTCCAGACATCGCCCAACCCTAATCTTCAGCATCACACAGGATAATTTCCACAGTCATTTAGGTAATCTCCCACAGTCAACCAATCCCATCTAACCCCCAGACAGACACATGTCTATCAGACAGCTGACACCCTGCTCTCTTTAAGCCTCTCTCTGGACATAGACTGGCTCTCTGGCTGAGCCCTGAACCTAGTGGATGAATAAATTAGTGGGAGACATGAGAGATGAAGCCTAGCAAGGATTTACTCTGTGTACTTAGTCTCTATAATGACCACCGACTCCCCTCTCATCTCCCCTGTCTGCTTGGCTGTAGGCTTTAATAGACACATGAGGGGCACGGCTTATTAGGACTAAAAAACATTGTGGACATGTTGTTTTTCAACATCCTTAGACAAATGACTCCTCTCTCTCCTTACTCTACAAACCGTCTGACTCGCCTGTCAGAATCCAATCTCCCCTTGCTCCCAGCTTCGGCTGCTATCTGTCTGGTCCAGCTTGTCAGTAAGATACCTTTTACCTAATTACCTGCTCTCCGCAAGTCTCCGCCAGGCTATTATTGAAGGGAAATAGGGAGAGTGTGAGATAAGCACCAAGAATCCTTAGGCCAGGTGGCCTAGGCGAGGAGCAAGGCGGAGGACAAACAACTAGCCTGTTTCCACTAGATAAAGAGGGAGTCTCAGCGAGAGACCCCTGGACAGACAAACTTCCTTTGTGTGTGTGTGTCTTTCCTCCCATTCTCAGTGAACTCTGGGGTCTCCAGCTGCGCCCAATCTTAGCTCACACGTGCCGTGTGGAAGGAAATTTGCAACACAAACAAAGACGGAGGAGAGTGAAAATGACACAGGGCACGGAGAGAAGGAGCTCGTACCTAAAAGAGGAGCTACTTCGGTGGCATGGACGTGGTTTGGGTATGAAAAGTCTGACACAGACCAGAAAACCGTCCTCTGCAAAATATGCCGCAGGCTGGTCCCGACAACAGGCTCAAACACCACTAACCTCTATTACCAACTACGCAAGAATCATGTGAAACAGTACGGAGAGAGTCTACCGATGAGACCCCAAAAAGTACAATCGAGTGCTCAAAACAATCCTGACTCAGACGTTGCAAGAGGCTTTTGCCCGCAGCACACCATATGGCAAAGAATCACAAAGATGGAAGGAGATAACAACTCCCGTTACAACTTACATCTGCAAAGACATGGCCCCAATTTACACGATCGAGAAATGGAGGGTTCATGAGTTGGTGCTAACACTCGACCCAAGGTACCAAATGCACATTGGTATGTGACACGTATTAATGCCAAAATAACATGCAAAACAGGCAAGCCCCCAAAAATATTTATATATTTTAGGCCTATATTTATTTTGTTTGCAACTATAGTTGAATACATTAATATGTTATATTTTGTTAAATTCTTAATTGAAAAATTGCACAAAGGTTCTAAATAAAAGGAGAAATAATCAAATATGAGTAAGTACCTTTTATTTGTTGAGTATATTTCAAAATATAATAAGAAATATACCTTTACATCTGGTCATTTTATATAAATGATTTAAAATGTGCTATATCATGATATGTATTGTTATTGGGATATGAAATGTCCTATATCTGTAACGTCCGTCGTTAAATGAAGACCAAGGTGCAGCGTGGTAGGTGTACATTTTCTTAAATGTTTTAAATGTTCCACCAAAAACAATAAACAAATCAACGAACGTAAAGCTAGGAGTGCAACACATGCAACACAAAAAGACAAGATTCCACAACTGAAGGTGGGAAAAAGGGCTGCCTAAGTATGATCCCCAATCAGAGACAACGATAGATAGCCTCTTATTGGGAACCATACTCGGCCAACAAAGAAATATAAACATAGATTTCCCACCCTAGTCACACCCTGACCTACCAAATAGAGAATTAAAAGGATCTCTAAAGTCAGGGCGAAAGGTGCAGACTCCCGGTCGCAAACCTGAACCTATAGGGGAGGGTCCGGGTGGGCATCTACCCTCTGTGGCGGCTCCAGTTTGGGACGTAGGCCCCGCTCCATGCGCGGATCCCTCCGCTTCTGTGGAACCGGACCGTGGATCGTCACCGGAGACTCTGGACCGTGAATCGTTGCCGGAGGAACCGGACCGTGGATCATCGCCTGAGGCTATGAACTGGGAACCACCGCTGGAGGCTCCGGACTGCAGATTGTCGCCGGTAGCTCCGGACTGGGAACCCCCGCTGGAGGCTTCGGACTGCAGCTCGTTGCTGAAGATTCTGGGCTGCAGACCGTCGTTGGAGACTCCGGACTGGGGACCGTCGCTGGAGGCTCCGGATTGAGGACCGTCCCTGGAGGCTCCGGACTAGGGACCGTCGCTGGAGGCTCCGGCCAGGGGACCGTCGCTGGAGGCTTTGTGCCATGGATCATCACTACAGGCTCCGTGCCATGGATCATCACTACAGGCTCCGGGCCATTGATCACCCCTGAAGGCTTAGTGCCATGGATTATCACTGGAGGCTCCGGCCCATGGATTATCACTGGAGGATTCGTGCCATGGATCATCACTGCAGGCTCCGGGCCATGAATCATCACTAGAGGCTTCGTCCGTGGAGCCGGAACAGGTCCCACCGGACTGAGGAGACGTACTGGAAGCCTGGTGCGTGGAGCTGCCACAGGGCTTACCAGGCTGGGGAGACATACTGGAGGCCTGCTACGTGGAACCGGAACAGTACTATGCAGTACTTGCCCAATGCACTGTACATACAGTGGGGCATCATTGGTACACTTCAACTATGACAGACAAAATGAGGTGAAAAAATCCAGAAAATCACATTGTAGGATTTTTTTAATGAATTTATTTGCAAATTATGGTGGAAAATAAGTATTTGGTCAATAACAAAAGTTTATCTCAATACTTTGTTATATAACCTTTGTTGGCAATGACAGAGGTCAAACATTTTCTGTAAGTCTTCACAAGGTTTTCACACACTGTTGCTGGTATTCTGGCCCATTCCTCCATGCAGATCTCCTCTAGAGCAGTGATGTTTTGGGGCTGTTGCTGGGCAACATGGACTTTCAACTCCCTCCAAAGATTTTCTATGGGGTTGAGATCTGGAGACTGGCTAGGCCACTCCAGGACCTTGAAATGCTTCTTACGAAGCCACTCCTTCGTTGCCCAGGCGGTGTGTTTGGGATCATTGTCATGCTGAAAGACCCAGCCACGTTTCATCTTCAATGCCCTTGCTAATGGAAGGAGGTTTTCACTCAAAATCTCACGATACATGGCCCCATTCATTCTTTCCTTTACACGGATCAGTCGTCCTGGTCCCTTTGCAGAAAAACAGCCCCAAAGCATGATGTTTCCACCCCCATGCTTCACAGTAGGTATGGTGTTCTTTGGATGCAACTCAGCATTCTTTGTCCTCCAAACACAACAAGTTGAGTTTTTACTAAAAAGTTATATTTTGGTTTCATCTGACCATTTGACATTCTCCCAATCTTCTTCTGGATCATCCAAATGCTCTCTAGCAAACTTCAGACGGGCCTGGACATGCACTGGCTTAAGCAGGGGGACACGTCTGGCACTGCAGGATTTGAGTCCCTGGAGGCGTAGTGTGTTACTGATGGTAGGCTTTGTTACTTTGGTCCCAGCTCTCTGCAGGTCATTCACTAGGTCCCCCCGTGTGGTTCTGGGATTTTTGCTCACCGTTCTTGTGATCATTTTGACCCCACGGGGTGAAATCTTGCGTGGAGCCCCAGATCGAGGGAGATTATCAATGGTCTTGTATGTCTTCCATTTCCTAATAATTGCTCCCACAGTTGATTTCTTCAAACCAAGCTGCTTACCTATTGAAGATTCAGTCTTCCCAGCCTGGTGTAGGTCTACAATTTTGTTTCTGGTGTCCTTTGACAGCTCTTTGGTCTTGGCCATAGTGGAGATTGGAGTGTGACTGTTTGAGGTTGTGGACAGGTGTCTTTTATACTGATAACAAGTTCAAACAGGTGCCATTAATACAGGTAACGAGTGGAGGACAGAGGAGCCTCTTAAAGAAGAAGTTACACGTCTGTGAGAGCCAGAAATCTTGCTTGTTTGTAGATGACCAAATACTTATTTTCCACCATAATTTGCAAATAAATTCATTAAAAATCCTACAATGTGATTTTCTGGATTTTTTTTCTCATTTTGTCCGTCATAATTGAAGTGTACCTATGATGAAAATTACAGGCCTCTCTCTTCTTGGCTGACTAAATACTTTTTTGCCCCACTGTATGTGCCCTTTGCTATATACAGTTGAAGTTAGAAGTTTACATACACCTTAGCCAAATACATTTAAACTCAGTTTCACAATTCCTGACATTTAAACCTAGTAAAAGTTCCCTGTTTTAGGTCAGTTAGGATCACCACTTTATTTTAAGAATGTGAAATGTCAGAATAATAGAAGAGAGAATGATTTATTTCAGCTTTTATTTATTTCATCACATCCCCAGTGGGTCAGAAGTTTACATACACTAAATTAGTATTTTGTAGCATTGCCTTTAAATTGTTTAACTTGGGTCAAACATTTCGGGTAGCCTTCCACAAGCTTCACACAATAAGTTGGGTGAATTTTGGCACATTCCTCCTGACAGAGCTGGTGTAACTGAGTCAGGCCGTCTTGCTCGCACATGCTTTTTCAGTTCTGCCCACAAATCTTCCATGGGATTGAGGTTATGGCTATATGATGGCCACTCCAATACATTGACCTAGTTGTCCTTAGGCCATTTTGCCACAACTGTGGAAGTCTGCTTGGGGTCATTGTCCATTTGGAATACCCATTTGCGACCAAGCTTTAACTTCCTGACTGATGTCTTGAGATGTTGCTTCAATATATCCACATAATTTTCTTGCCTCATGATGCCATCTATTTTGTGAAATGCATCAGTCCCTCCTGCAGCAAAGCACCCCCACAACATGATGCTGCCACCCCCGTGCTTCACGGTTGGGATGGTGTTCTTCAGCTTGCAAGCCTCCCCTTTTTCCTCCAAACATAACAATGGTCATTATGGCCAAACAGTTATATTTTTGTTTCATCAGACCAGAAGACATTTCTCAAAAAAGTACGATCTTTGTCTCCATGTGCAGTTGCAAACCGTAGTCTGGCTTTTTTATGGCGGTTTTGGAGCAGTGGCTTCTTCCTTGCTGAGCGGCCTTTCAGGTTATGTCGATATAGTACTCGTTTTACTGTGGATATAGATACTTTTGTACCTGATTCCGCCAGCATCTTCACAAGGTCTATTGCTGTTGTTTCTCTGCTCTATTTGCACTTTTCGCACCAAAGTACGTTCATCTCTAGGCGACAGAACGCGTCTCCTTCCTGAGCTTTATGCCGGCTGCATGGTCCCTTTGTGTTTATACTTGCGTACTATTGTTTGTACAGATGAACATTGTACCTTCAGGCATTTGCAAAATGGCTCCCAAGGATGAACCAGACTTGTGGAGGTCTACAAATGTTTTTGTGAGGTCTTGGCTGATTTCCTCATTATGTCAAGCAAAGAGGCACTGAGTTTGAAGGCAGACCTTGAAATACATCTACAGGTACACCTCCAATATACTCAAATTATGTTAATTAGCCTATAAGAAGCTTCTAAAGTTATGCCATCATTTTCTGGAATCTTCCAAGCTGTTTAAAGGCACAGTCAACTTGGTGTATGTAAACTTCTGACCCACTGGAAATGCGATACAGTGAATTTTAAGTACAGGTCGACCGATTACGATTTTTCAATGCCGATACCGATTATTGGAGGACCAAAAAAAAGCAGAAACCGATTAAATCGGCCGATATTTATATATATACTTGTAATAATGAGAATTACAACAATACTGAATGAACACGTTATTTTAACTTAATATAATACATAAATAAAATCTATTTAGTCTCAAATAAATAATGAAACGTTCAATTTGGGTAAAATAATTTTAAAACAAAGTTTTGGAGAAGAAAGTAAAAGTGCAATATGTGCCATGTAAAAAGCTAACGTTTAAGTTCCTTGCTCAGAACAAATGAAAGCTGGTGGTTCCTTTTAACATGAGTCTTCAATATTCCCAGGTAAGAAGTTTTAGGTTGTAGTTATTATAGGACTATTTCTCTCTATGCCATTTGTATTTCATATACCGTTGACCATTGGATGTTCTAATAGGTACTTTAGTATTGCCAGCCTAATCTCGGGAGTTGGTAGATTTAAGTCATAAACAGCGCAATGCTTGAAGCTCAGCGAAGAGCTGCTGGCAAATGCAGGAAAGTGCTGTTTGAATGAATGCTTACGAGCCTGCTGCCGCCTACCACCACTCAGTCAGACTGCTCTATCAAATCATAGACTTAATTATAATATAATAACACAGAAATACAAGCTTTAGGTCATTAATATGGTCAAATCCAGAAACTATCATTTCGAAAACAAAACGTTTATTCTTTCAGTGAAATACAGAACCGTGCCGTTTTGTATCGAACGGGTGTCATCCCTAAGTCTAATTATTGCTGTTACATTGCACAACCTTCAATGTTATGTCATAATTATGCACAATTCTTGCAAATTAATTACGGTCTTTGTTAGAAATAAATAGTCTTCACACAGTTCGCAATGAGCCAGGCGGCCCAAACTGCTGCATATACCCTTACTCTGCTTGCACAGAACGTAAGAGAAGTGACACAATTTCCCTAGTTAAAAGAAATTCATGTTAGCAGGCAATATTAACTAAATATGCAGGTTTAAAAATATATACTTGTGCATTGATTTTAAGAAAGGCATTGATGTTCATGGTTAGGTACACATTGGTGCAACGACAGTGCTTTTTTCACGAATGAGCTTGTGAAATCACCCGTTTGGCGAAGTAGGCTGTGATTCAATGATAAATTAACCTTTCTAGGGCAGGGGTTCCACTAGCAGACAACATTCCCCTGAAAAGGCAAACCTCTCTATTGTTTTGTTGACGTTGAGTGTGAGGTTATTTTCCTGTCACCACACTCCGAGGGCCCTCACCTCCTCCCTGTAGGCCGTCTCGCCGTTGTTGGTAATCAAGCCTACCACTGTAGTGTCGTCTGCAAACTTGATGACTGAGTTGGAGGCGTGCATGGCCATACAATCATGGGTGAACAGGGAGTACAGGAGAGGGCTGAGAACACACCCTTGTGGGGCCCCAGTGTTGAGGATCTGTGGGGTGGAGATGATGTTTCCTACCTTCACTACCTGGGGCGGCCCGTCAGAAAGGAGTGGAGGTCAGATTTTCCGAAAGGAGGGCGAGGGTGAGCTTGGTATGCATCACGGAAATTAGAGTAACGATGATCCAGGGTTTTGCAGCCCGGGTCGCGCATTCGATATACTGATCAAATTTAGGGAGCCTTGTTTTCAGATTAGCCTTGTTAAAATCCCCAGCTAATATCAATGCAGCCTCAGGCTGTGTTGTTTCCAGTTTACCTAGAGTTCAATGAAGTTCTTTCAGGGCCATCGAGGTGTCTGCTTGGTGGGGGATATACACGGCTGTGATTATAATCGAAGAGAATAGCATTTGATTGTAAGGAATTCTAGGTAAGGTGAACAAAAGGACTTGAGTTCCTGTATGTTGTTATGATCACACCACATTAATCATAAGGCATACACCCCCGCCCTTCTTCTTACCAGAGAGATGTTAAGGCCCATTGTCGTTCCATTCATCCATTGTCATCACCTCATATTTCAGCATGATTATGCACAGCCCCATGTCACAAGGATGCCACGCAAAGGCGCTGCATGAGGCAAATGATGGTCACCAGATACTTACTGTTTTTTTTATCCATGCCCCTACCTTTTTTTAAGGTACTGTATACTACATATCTGTATTCCCAGTCATGTGATATCAAAAGATTAGGACCTAATGAATGTATTTCCATTGACTGATTTCCTCTTATGAACTGTAACTCAGTAAAATATTTGAAATTGCTGCATGTTGCGTTTATATTTTTGTTCATTGTATTTGATGATCCCTGCTGTACAGTATGTGCATGTCCTCGACTTCCTCCATATTTCTTTATAACCTAGTCTATATTTTTTTATGATGCTCATGGGAGTCATATTCATAGCGAACCTCACACACTTAAAAAGCAGACATAAACATCCATTGTTCTCTATAGGCTGTTCTAAGAACTGGTTATTGTTTTTAAAACTGGGCAGCGTTATTGTTTTAAGAACTGGGCAGCAATGAAAGCAATTTCAGCATGACGTGACCTTTAGCTTAAAGAAATAGCAAGACTACAAAATCCCACTATGTCTTTGAACATCAAATCAATTGCAAGAACACCGGTGCAATTCCAATTCATGTATTGTGTGTGAAAACCCCAGAAACATACATCTATTCCCTTTTATACAAGGTGCCGGAAAAGTACACACCTTTCCTCTCCTTTTCTCACCTCGACTGTGTAAATTATTTGTGTTTTCAACACTGGAAAGCAAATGTCATTTTCCTGGTGTCTCTCGACAACAAAGATATGGAACCCATTACAGGCTACTCTGCTCTCCTACATCTCACACATTAAATGAAGGGTCCTCCAGCGATCAAAAAGAGCAATTTTCACATTGAGCCAACATATAGATACACCATTTAGTTCCGAGCTCTCAGAGGACGGTGTGTGTGTGTGTGTGTGTGTGTGTGTGTGTGTGTGTGTGCACATGCCTGTGTGGTGTGCATATGTGGGTGAACTGCAGCATGGTGGATGGTGCCGGAGTGAAGAGCAGTGGGGCTGATACGATACCAGGAAGCAAAGTACACAGAGATGACCCACCGGGCCTGATTTTCCCCTTCCTGCCTGCCCCCTCGATACTGATGCAGACGTGCCCTCAGGCTGGATGAGAGCAGAGGAGAGAGAGAGTGGGGGGGGGGGGGGGGGAGAAAGAGAGAGAGAGAGATATGGATAAGGAAGGAAGAAAAGAGATGGAGAGATGTAAAGGAGAGAGAAAGAAGGAGAAAGGTAGTGGGAAAGGGGGTGGTGCATTCGTATTAATCATTTGGTCTGTTTAGGGCCATACAGCAATCAAACGACCGGCCAGAGAGAGAGAGAGAGGGGGAGAGATAGAAGTGAGAGAGGGAGGGAAAGAAAGAAAGAAGAGAAAGGTAGTGGGTATGGTGTATTAGTATGAATCATGTGGTGTGATTAGGGCTGTGAAAACGGGGCCATGCAGCGATCAGACACTGATGTCCAAGCGGACAGCCACATCAGCAGTTATTAATGAGAGAGAGAGGGAGGAGAGAGAGAGAGAGAGAGAGAGAGAGAGAGAGAGAGAGAGAGAGAGAGAAAGAGAGAGAGACTCTTACACCCTCCATGTGGAACCTACGCAGATTGATTAAAGCTACAATGTGTAACTTTTTGAGCCGCCAAACAAAATTAATATGTGTTATAGATCTATCATTCTCATTGAAAGTAAATTATGTGAACTATTTCTATGATTCCCATTTTTAAGTTTAGTTTTTTATTTTTTACTTTCGTTTTGTAGTTTGTTTTGTACACCTGCTTCTAACAGCTGGAAATACAATATGTTTCGTTTTGGAAAATATATTTCACAGCAGTTAGGTGGTACAATGATTCTCTACACTATACTTGCTTGTTTTGTCAATTAAAGTTAAATTAGTCTAACTTTTAGAATTTTAACAACCAAGACGTGGCGGAGCGATTACTGCAGAGTGCATCTTTAATTTGAGCTCTTTTATGAGTGATACTAAACCAGGCCAGCTAGCGCAGCACACCACTGTTACCCCTTCCCTCATCAGCTACAACAGGAAGGGATCGGTGGAGGGTTGGCCCAGTAACTGAGAATTTCCTAGTTTGAAATCTTCAAACCCACAAAGTGAAAAATAGGTCGATGTGCCCTTGAGCAAGGCACTTAACCCTAATTGCTCCAGGACAAAAATAAGCATCCACCAAATTCTTATTATTATTGCCATGGGCATTTCACACGTTAATATCTCCTACCCATAAATGGATTGGTCTAGATTGGATAGGGAACACACATCAGCACAGTGCCTTTTCCCAGTCTGTCTCTTTCTGGCTGATTGGGTGTTTCACAAGTATAATGGTATCACTGATGGCAAAAATCCAGTTCATCCCTGTAGTGCAGGCAAAATCAAAGCAGGCTTGTTAGGTGGAGATGAGATGTTTTCTCACATATCTCTCTCCTGCTATCTTACAGGGTCCACTGCTATATTAGGTAGGCCGTCATTGTAAATAAGAATTTGTTCTTAACTGACTTGCGTAGTTAAATAAAAGTTAAATATATACAAATAAAATAAATACAATTAGAAGGTTCGTTGAGAAAACTGAATGCATTTTTGCTACTCTCTGACGCATATGACTGTGTAAATTGTAGGGTTTGTGAACGTTGTGGTTGACATTAGCATTTTTATATCCTGTGGACATAACTTCTGTATCTGGGCAGCAAAACAATTTTCCAACAACACTCATGTGAAGAAAGTTAAGAGAAGAAAAGCTTTAGGCGGTGGTAAGAGTGTGTGTGTTCAGTCATCCATGTTGGCAGCTGTTCTACCATCATCACACTACTATTTTTTCTTTCTTTAACAAGGCAAATGCTCTCCTACCCAGCCGCAACACACACAAGGAACAAAATACTCTGTTTACACTTTGCAGTGTGTGTGTATGTGTCACCCCTCAAAAAGCACTCAAAAATTGCCCAGATATTTGGGAAAGAAAGAAGGAGAAAGTAAAAGAGGGAAAGTGAGATAACAAATGTGGGTATGTACATGATCCTAGCCCAACACATTTAATCATCATCTCACATTCAATCTCTGAAACTGGAAACACTTATCTCCCTCACTAGCTTTAAGCACCAACTGTCAGAGCAGCTCACAGATTACTGCACCTGTACATAGCCCACCTATAATTTAGCCCAAACAACTACCTCTTTCCCTACTGTATTTTATTTATTTATTTATTTTGCTCCTTTGCACCCCATTATTTTTATTTCTACTTTGCACATTCTCCCATTGCAAATCTACCATTCCAGTGTTTTACTTGCTATATTGTATTTACTTTGCCACCATGGCCTTTTTGCCTTTACCTCCCTTATCTCACCTCATTTGCTCACATCGTATATAGACTTGTTTATACTGTATTATTGACTGTATGTTTGTTTTACTCCATGTGTAACTCTGTGTCGTTGTATGTGTCGAACTGCTTTGCTTTATCTTGGCCAGGTCGCAGTTGTAAATGAGAACTTGTTCTCAACTTGCCTACCTGGTTAAATAAAGGTGAAATAAAAAAATAAATAAAATAAAAATCATAGGGGATGTGATCTGAGTCACTCACAGCTATTCAGAGCCAGTGAACTGTTCTTTCCTTGTTTTGTTCTCACCCTACAATGTGGATGGAGTGTTACACTCATAGAAATAAAGGTAATAGAATATATTTTATTTCTGTCGCTACACTGACCCCATAATAGGCACGCACTGAATAAATGAACATTATAGCCACACAACTGACTTAGCCTGAGTTTAGTTTGCCATGTACTGTTGTATATACTGCTGGTGTACGTTTCTTGTGTTGTCCATTAATCATGATGTGAGAGGATTCCAATCCTCAGTCAGCTGGTTCTGAAAGACTATCTATAACCTAGTCTATTGTCTTTCTAACCTCATTTGGCCTCACCCTGCGGTCTGGAGAGTATTGCTAGCTAGACTGGCCTCAGAGAGACAGAAAACCTGAATAAGTGAATCGGATTTACAAGAGGCTGAGCAGTCCAGCACTGTCACACACACCTGACCAGAGAGCTGTGTTACTGTAATGAATCCACCGGAGTCAATCTCTTCACACACAAGTGCTGGTCTAATTGAAACCTGATTTGCTGTGTGTGTGTGTGTGTGTGTGTGTGTGTGTGTGTGTGTGTGTGTGTGTGTGTGTGTGTGTGTGTGAGAAAGTTCGACCGATTATGATTTTTCAACGCCGATACCGATTATTGGACGACCAAAAAAAGCCAAAACCGAAAAATTGGCCGATATTTTATATATAAAAATATATATATATATATATTTGTAATAATGACAATTACAACAATACTGGATGAACACTTTTTAAAAACTTTATATAATACATCAATAAAATCTATTTAGTCTCAAAAAAATAATGAAACGTGTTCAATCTGGTTTAAATATTGCAAAAAGAGTGTTGAAGAAGAAAGTAAAAGTGCAATATGTGCCATGTAAAAAGCTAACGTTTAAGTTCCTTGCTCAGAACAAATGAAAGCTGGTGGTTCCTTTTAACATGAGTCTTCAATATTCCCAGGTAAGAAGTTTTAGGTTGTAGTTATTATAGGACTATTTCTCTCTATGCCATTTGTATTTCATATACCGTTGACCATTGGATGTTCTAATAGGTACTTTAGTATTGCCAGCCTAATCTCGGGAGTTGGTAGATTTAAGTCATAAACAGCGCAATGCTTGAAGCTCAGCGAAGAGCTGCTGGCAAATGCAGGAAAGTGCTGTTTGAATGAATGCTTACGAGCCTGCTGCCGCCTACCACCACTCAGTCAGACTGCTCTATCAAATCATAGACTTAATTATAATATAATAACACAGAAATACAAGCTTTAGGTCATTAATATGGTCAAATCCAGAAACTATCATTTCGAAAACAAAACGTTTATTCTTTCAGTGAAATACAGAACCGTGCCGTTTTGTATCGAACGGGTGTCATCCCTAAGTCTAATTATTGCTGTTACATTGCACAACCTTCAATGTTATGTCATAATTATGCACAATTCTTGCAAATTAATTACGGTCTTTGTTAGAAATAAATAGTCTTCACACAGTTCGCAATGAGCCAGGCGGCCCAAACTGCTGCATATACCCTTACTCTGCTTGCACAGAACGTAAGAGAAGTGACACAATTTCCCTAGTTAAAAGAAATTCATGTTAGCAGGCAATATTAACTAAATATGCAGGTTTAAAAATATATACTTGTGCATTGATTTTAAGAAAGGCATTGATGTTCATGGTTAGGTACACATTGGTGCAACGACAGTGCTTTTTTCACGAATGAGCTTGTGAAATCACCCGTTTGGCGAAGTAGGCTGTGATTCAATGATAAATTAACCTTTCTAGGGCAGGGGTTCCACTAGCAGACAACATTCCCCTGAAAAGGCAAACCTCTCTATTGTTTTGTTGACGTTGAGTGTGAGGTTATTTTCCTGTCACCACACTCCGAGGGCCCTCACCTCCTCCCTGTAGGCCGTCTCGCCGTTGTTGGTAATCAAGCCTACCACTGTAGTGTCGTCTGCAAACTTGATGACTGAGTTGGAGGCGTGCATGGCCATACAATCATGGGTGAACAGGGAGTACAGGAGAGGGCTGAGAACACACCCTTGTGGGGCCCCAGTGTTGAGGATCTGTGGGGTGGAGATGATGTTTCCTACCTTCACTACCTGGGGCGGCCCGTCAGAAAGGAGTGGAGGTCAGATTTTCCGAAAGGAGGGCGAGGGTGAGCTTGGTATGCATCACGGAAATTAGAGTAACGATGATCCAGGGTTTTGCAGCCCGGGTCGCGCATTCGATATACTGATCAAATTTAGGGAGCCTTGTTTTCAGATTAGCCTTGTTAAAATCCCCAGCTAATATCAATGCAGCCTCAGGCTGTGTTGTTTCCAGTTTACCTAGAGTTCAATGAAGTTCTTTCAGGGCCATCGAGGTGTCTGCTTGGTGGGGGATATACACGGCTGTGATTATAATCGAAGAGAATAGCATTTGATTGTAAGGAATTCTAGGTAAGGTGAACAAAAGGACTTGAGTTCCTGTATGTTGTTATGATCACACCACATTAATCATAAGGCATACACCCCCGCCCTTCTTCTTACCAGAGAGATGTTAAGGCCCATTGTCGTTCCATTCATCCATTGTCATCACCTCATATTTCAGCATGATTATGCACAGCCCCATGTCACAAGGATGCCACGCAAAGGCGCTGCATGAGGCAAATGATGGTCACCAGATACTTACTGTTTTTTTTATCCATGCCCCTACCTTTTTTTAAGGTACTGTATACTACATATCTGTATTCCCAGTCATGTGATATCAAAAGATTAGGACCTAATGAATGTATTTCCATTGACTGATTTCCTCTTATGAACTGTAACTCAGTAAAATATTTGAAATTGCTGCATGTTGCGTTTATATTTTTGTTCATTGTATTTGATGATCCCTGCTGTACAGTATGTGCATGTCCTCGACTTCCTCCATATTTCTTTATAACCTAGTCTATATTTTTTTATGATGCTCATGGGAGTCATATTCATAGCGAACCTCACACACTTAAAAAGCAGACATAAACATCCATTGTTCTCTATAGGCTGTTCTAAGAACTGGTTATTGTTTTTAAAACTGGGCAGCGTTATTGTTTTAAGAACTGGGCAGCAATGAAAGCAATTTCAGCATGACGTGACCTTTAGCTTAAAGAAATAGCAAGACTACAAAATCCCACTATGTCTTTGAACATCAAATCAATTGCAAGAACACCGGTGCAATTCCAATTCATGTATTGTGTGTGAAAACCCCAGAAACATACATCTATTCCCTTTTATACAAGGTGCCGGAAAAGTACACACCTTTCCTCTCCTTTTCTCACCTCGACTGTGTAAATTATTTGTGTTTTCAACACTGGAAAGCAAATGTCATTTTCCTGGTGTCTCTCGACAACAAAGATATGGAACCCATTACAGGCTACTCTGCTCTCCTACATCTCACACATTAAATGAAGGGTCCTCCAGCGATCAAAAAGAGCAATTTTCACATTGAGCCAACATATAGATACACCATTTAGTTCCGAGCTCTCAGAGGACGGTGTGTGTGTGTGTGTGTGTGTGTGTGTGTGTGTGTGTGTGCACATGCCTGTGTGGTGTGCATATGTGGGTGAACTGCAGCATGGTGGATGGTGCCGGAGTGAAGAGCAGTGGGGCTGATACGATACCAGGAAGCAAAGTACACAGAGATGACCCACCGGGCCTGATTTTCCCCTTCCTGCCTGCCCCCTCGATACTGATGCAGACGTGCCCTCAGGCTGGATGAGAGCAGAGGAGAGAGAGAGTGGGGGGGGGGGGGGGGGAGAAAGAGAGAGAGAGAGATATGGATAAGGAAGGAAGAAAAGAGATGGAGAGATGTAAAGGAGAGAGAAAGAAGGAGAAAGGTAGTGGGAAAGGGGGTGGTGCATTCGTATTAATCATTTGGTCTGTTTAGGGCCATACAGCAATCAAACGACCGGCCAGAGAGAGAGAGAGAGGGGGAGAGATAGAAGTGAGAGAGGGAGGGAAAGAAAGAAAGAAGAGAAAGGTAGTGGGTATGGTGTATTAGTATGAATCATGTGGTGTGATTAGGGCTGTGAAAACGGGGCCATGCAGCGATCAGACACTGATGTCCAAGCGGACAGCCACATCAGCAGTTATTAATGAGAGAGAGAGGGAGGAGAGAGAGAGAGAGAGAGAGAGAGAGAGAGAGAGAGAGAGAGAGAGAGAGAGAGAGAGAGAGAAAGAGAGAGAGACTCTTACACCCTCCATGTGGAACCTACGCAGATTGATTAAAGCTACAATGTGTAACTTTTTGAGCCGCCAAACAAAATTAATATGTGTTATAGATCTATCATTCTCATTGAAAGTAAATTATGTGAACTATTTCTATGATTCCCATTTTTAAGTTTAGTTTTTTATTTTTTACTTTCGTTTTGTAGTTTGTTTTGTACACCTGCTTCTAACAGCTGGAAATACAATATGTTTCGTTTTGGAAAATATATTTCACAGCAGTTAGGTGGTACAATGATTCTCTACACTATACTTGCTTGTTTTGTCAATTAAAGTTAAATTAGTCTAACTTTTAGAATTTTAACAACCAAGACGTGGCGGAGCGATTACTGCAGAGTGCATCTTTAATTTGAGCTCTTTTATGAGTGATACTAAACCAGGCCAGCTAGCGCAGCACACCACTGTTACCCCTTCCCTCATCAGCTACAACAGGAAGGGATCGGTGGAGGGTTGGCCCAGTAACTGAGAATTTCCTAGTTTGAAATCTTCAAACCCACAAAGTGAAAAATAGGTCGATGTGCCCTTGAGCAAGGCACTTAACCCTAATTGCTCCAGGACAAAAATAAGCATCCACCAAATTCTTATTATTATTGCCATGGGCATTTCACACGTTAATATCTCCTACCCATAAATGGATTGGTCTAGATTGGATAGGGAACACACATCAGCACAGTGCCTTTTCCCAGTCTGTCTCTTTCTGGCTGATTGGGTGTTTCACAAGTATAATGGTATCACTGATGGCAAAAATCCAGTTCATCCCTGTAGTGCAGGCAAAATCAAAGCAGGCTTGTTAGGTGGAGATGAGATGTTTTCTCACATATCTCTCTCCTGCTATCTTACAGGGTCCACTGCTATATTAGGTAGGCCGTCATTGTAAATAAGAATTTGTTCTTAACTGACTTGCGTAGTTAAATAAAAGTTAAATATATACAAATAAAATAAATACAATTAGAAGGTTCGTTGAGAAAACTGAATGCATTTTTGCTACTCTCTGACGCATATGACTGTGTAAATTGTAGGGTTTGTGAACGTTGTGGTTGACATTAGCATTTTTATATCCTGTGGACATAACTTCTGTATCTGGGCAGCAAAACAATTTTCCAACAACACTCATGTGAAGAAAGTTAAGAGAAGAAAAGCTTTAGGCGGTGGTAAGAGTGTGTGTGTTCAGTCATCCATGTTGGCAGCTGTTCTACCATCATCACACTACTATTTTTTCTTTCTTTAACAAGGCAAATGCTCTCCTACCCAGCCGCAACACACACAAGGAACAAAATACTCTGTTTACACTTTGCAGTGTGTGTGTATGTGTCACCCCTCAAAAAGCACTCAAAAATTGCCCAGATATTTGGGAAAGAAAGAAGGAGAAAGTAAAAGAGGGAAAGTGAGATAACAAATGTGGGTATGTACATGATCCTAGCCCAACACATTTAATCATCATCTCACATTCAATCTCTGAAACTGGAAACACTTATCTCCCTCACTAGCTTTAAGCACCAACTGTCAGAGCAGCTCACAGATTACTGCACCTGTACATAGCCCACCTATAATTTAGCCCAAACAACTACCTCTTTCCCTACTGTATTTTATTTATTTATTTATTTTGCTCCTTTGCACCCCATTATTTTTATTTCTACTTTGCACATTCTCCCATTGCAAATCTACCATTCCAGTGTTTTACTTGCTATATTGTATTTACTTTGCCACCATGGCCTTTTTGCCTTTACCTCCCTTATCTCACCTCATTTGCTCACATCGTATATAGACTTGTTTATACTGTATTATTGACTGTATGTTTGTTTTACTCCATGTGTAACTCTGTGTCGTTGTATGTGTCGAACTGCTTTGCTTTATCTTGGCCAGGTCGCAGTTGTAAATGAGAACTTGTTCTCAACTTGCCTACCTGGTTAAATAAAGGTGAAATAAAAAAATAAATAAAATAAAAATCATAGGGGATGTGATCTGAGTCACTCACAGCTATTCAGAGCCAGTGAACTGTTCTTTCCTTGTTTTGTTCTCACCCTACAATGTGGATGGAGTGTTACACTCATAGAAATAAAGGTAATAGAATATATTTTATTTCTGTCGCTACACTGACCCCATAATAGGCACGCACTGAATAAATGAACATTATAGCCACACAACTGACTTAGCCTGAGTTTAGTTTGCCATGTACTGTTGTATATACTGCTGGTGTACGTTTCTTGTGTTGTCCATTAATCATGATGTGAGAGGATTCCAATCCTCAGTCAGCTGGTTCTGAAAGACTATCTATAACCTAGTCTATTGTCTTTCTAACCTCATTTGGCCTCACCCTGCGGTCTGGAGAGTATTGCTAGCTAGACTGGCCTCAGAGAGACAGAAAACCTGAATAAGTGAATCGGATTTACAAGAGGCTGAGCAGTCCAGCACTGTCACACACACCTGACCAGAGAGCTGTGTTACTGTAATGAATCCACCGGAGTCAATCTCTTCACACACAAGTGCTGGTCTAATTGAAACCTGATTTGCTGTGTGTGTGTGTGTGTGTGTGTGTGTGTGTGTGTGTGTGTGTGTGTGTGTGTGTGTGTGTGTGTGTGTGTGAGAAAGTTCGACCGATTATGATTTTTCAACGCCGATACCGATTATTGGACGACCAAAAAAAGCCAAAACCGAAAAATTGGCCGATATTTTATATATAAATATATATATATATATATATTTGTAATAATGACAATTACAACAATACTGGATGAACACTTTTTAAAAACTTTATATAATACATCAATAAAATCTATTTAGTCTCAAAAAAATAATGAAACGTGTTCAATCTGGTTTAAATATTGCAAAAAGAGTGTTGAAGAAGAAAGTAAAAGTGCAATATGTGCCATGTAAAAGCGCTAACGTTTAAGTTCCTTGCTCAGAACATGAGAACATATGAAAGCTAGTGGTTCCTTTTAACATGAGTCTTCAATATTCCCAGGTAAGAAGTTTTAGGTTGTAGTTACTATAGGACTATTTCTCTCTATACCATTTGTATTTCATAGACTTTAAGTCATAAACAGCGCTGTGCTTGAAACATTGCGAAGAGCTGCTGGCAAATGCAGGACGTCAATGTTATGTCATATTTATGTAAAATTCTGTCAAATTAACTAAGGTCTTTGTTAGGAAGAAATGGTCTTCACACAGTTCGCAATGAGCCAGGCGGCCCAAACTACTGCATATACCCCGACTCTGCTTGCACTGAACGCAAGAGAAGTGACACAATTTCCGTAGTTAATATTGCCTGCTAACATGAATTTCTTTTAACTAAATATGCAGGTTTAAAAATATATACTTGAGTATTGGTTTTTAAAAAGTCATTGGTGTTCATGGTTAGGTACATACGTGCAACGATTGTGCTTTTTTCGCGAATGTGCTTTTGTTAAAGCATCAGCCGTTTGGCAAAGTAGGCTGTGATTTGATGATAAATTAACAGGCACTGCATTGGTTATATGCAACGCAGGACAAGACAGTTTGACTAGGCCATTCCAATACATTTCAATGTTTTCCCTTAAACCACTCGAGTGTTGCTTTAGCAGTATGCTTAGGGTCATTGTCCTGCTGGAAGGTAAACCTCGGTACCAGTCTCAAATCTCTGGTTTCCCTCAAGAATTTCCCTGTATTTATCTTCATCCATCATTCCTTCAATTCTGACCAGTTTCCCAGTCCCTGCCAAAGAAAAACATCCCCACAGCATGATGCTGCCACCACCATGCTTCTCTGTGGGGATGTTGTTTTTGGGGTGATGAGAGGTGTTGAGTTTGCACCAGACATTGCGTTTTCCTTGATGGCCAAAAAGCTCAGTTTTAGTCTCATCTGACCAGAGTACCTTCTACCATATGTTTGTACGAGTCTCCCACACACCTTTTGGCAAACACCAAATGTGTTTGCTTATTTTTTATATAGGAGTCCCACTAGCGGGACAACTTCTGGTGAAACTGGAGGGCGCGCAATTCAAATAAATAATCATAAATATGGATTTTAAACATTTAGGTACATATATCTTATATTGGCTGAAAGCTTAAATGCTTGATAATCTAAGTGCACTGTCCAATTTACAGTAACTTTTACAGCGAAAACATGACATGCGATTGTTTGAGGACGGCTCCCCACATCAAAATATTTTTCCACCGGCACAGGTTTCATACATTCACAAATAACGATTAAGTATTCACTTACTTTTTGAAAATCGTCCTCTGATTTGTCATCCAAAGGGTCCCAGCTATAACATGTAGTGTCGTTTTGTTAGATAAAATCCTTCTTTATATCCCAAAAAGTCGGCATCGATTTGAGGAGTCCACACGTGCAGAGAAAGAATCAGAAAATGTACACCTAATTTACACCTAAGCTTTGTTTTCAAGTCAAAATATGTTTCCATTTACTCCTCAGACACCCTAAAATGTAATCAAACTATAATATTTCTTACGGAAAGAGGTATGTTCAATAGGAAACGTACGTAATGTCTTCACGGCTTGCACAAACACAAATTTACAAGACTGTGTCCCACTACTAAAACTGATACTTCTTATTCATTTTTGAAGTTACAGGCATGAAACCTTGAAAATAGACTGCTGTGAAAGCCATAGGAATTGCATCCAGGGAGCTAATTTTCAATATGACCTTACTCTTGCATTTCTAAGAGGATGGTCTCTCAAAAAAAAACAATTACGGTAGATTTGTCTTTGGATTTTCTCCTACCATATCTACTGTGTTATATTCTCCTACATTATTTTAACATTTCTACAAACTGCAAAGTGTTTTCTTTCCAATGGTACCAATTATATGCATATCCTGGCTTCAGAGCCTGAGCTACAGGCAATTAACTTTGGGCACGTCATTCAGACATGAAGTGAAGAAAAAAGGGGCCTAAGCAATGGCTTTTTTTCTGGCCACTCTTCCGTAAAGCCCAGCTCTGTGGAGTGTAAGGCTTAAAGTGGTCCTATGGACAGATACTCTAATCTCTGCTGTGGAGCTTTGCAGCTCCTTCAGGGTTATCTTTGGTCTCTTTGTTGCCTCTTTGATTAATGCCTTCCTTGCATGGACAGTGAGTTTTGGTGGGTGTCCCTCTCTCGGCAGGTTTGTTGTGGTGCCATATTCTTTCCATTTTTTAATCATGGCTTTAATGGTGCTCTGTGGGATGTTCAAAGTTTAAAAAAAATAATTATAACCCAAACCTGATCTGTACTTCTCCACAACTTTGTCCCTGACCTGTTTGGTGCGCCTTTGTCTTCATGGTGCAGCTTACTTGGTGGCGCCCCTTGCTTAGTGGTTACAGAACAGGTATATATATATACACTGAGATCATGTGACACTTAGATTGCACACAGGTGGACTTTATTTAACTAATTATGTGACTTCTGAAGGTAATTGGCTTCACCAGATCTTATTTAGGGGCTTCATAGCAAAGGGGTGAATACATATGCACGCACCACTTTTCAGTTTTTTTGGTTTTGTTTTTTTAACAGTTATTTTTTTCATTTCACTTCACAATTTGGATTATTTTATGCATGTCCATTACATGAAATCAAAATAAAAAATAAATTTAAATTACAGGTTGTAATGCAACAAAATAGGATAAACGCCAAGGGGGATGAATACTGTGGCAAGGCACTGTACATATAGCTAAGTATAAAGTGGGTAAGCAACAGGAAAGATAATAAAAAGTAGAGGCAGCATATGTGATGAGTCAAATTAGTTAGTCCAAGTAGCTATGGTTAACTATTTAACTATCTACATTGCACTAACTATTTAGCAGTCTTACGGCTTGGGGCTAGAAGATGTTCAGGGTCTCTGCTTGCTGTGCTGTAGCAGAGAAAACAGTCTTTGACTTGGGTGGCTGGAGTCTATATAGAGGTTTCAAACCTCTCTGCTATCATACTGTACTCCAGTTTACATCTAATATCAAAGGGCTCCCTCCAATGTGTGCTAGTCTTTGATTCATGTTAATTGTCTGTAAACTCCTGCCCTTAAGCCAAGGTGCCTCCAACTGAGACAGCTCCAGACGTTCCCATCTGTTACCACGTGCGTCGTGGGCGACAGGCCCACATTATGACCGAACCCCCTGGGCCGCGCGCGTTACACTGTCACTTCGCGTGGGAAAGATGCCGTCTTGAAGACTGATGTACTGATTGACTGGCAAACATCGGCTTTCACTCTTAACTCTCCAATAAGTAAATAAGTAAATATGTCAACGGTGTCAACGGTGTTCCTCATACCAGAGATTAAATGTGTCTTGCAAGATAAATGGTAGCATCATAAATGTTTTGGTCATACGAAATGAATGTAGTTTAGTTTATTAGTTTTAGTTTATTAGTTTATTCTACAGTGTTAAAGTAGGATATATTATGTTCAATATAACTTATGCACTCCACTGACAATAAGGTTTATATATTGAAAAATTAGGCTAGGTATAGGCTAAAGCAAAATCGATTGTTGAAAGTTCAACGGGCATTTTTATAATTCCGTTTTTGACTCCGCGTCCACACCTAACGTTAATGATGTCCACTCATCTGAGTTAATACTGATACAGTCTTGAACAATGCACGCTGCTCGACGCCGGAGAAATTGGATACATTTATGAATCCAACGTTTCAATATGTAGCAAAGATTTCCTTTGCGCAATACTGACATTTAATTCAGCAGATAGTCTAAAATTATTGAACAAATGTTGTGGTGGTGTAATAAAGTGTGCATACGACGGTCAGAAAAACCACCTATACTTGAGCAAACTAGAACAATAGTCGACAGCTGCATTAGTCCATTAGTCTAATCCAAACCATTTCCAAATCAAAACATTGCGCACAACATAGACAGTTAATAAGACATGAATAGCATAGTACAATGTTTTATCAATATTGCAACGTTATACCACAGAACCCCGTAGCAAGATTAGAAGATATGGGATAACATTGTTTACATAACAGTTTTCTCCATCACTTCATGTTGCTCTCTATAATTACTTTTCAAGGAACACATTTGGATTCGGTTCAAATTCCACAGGTCGCAATAGTTTTGTTGTTCTATTGAGATCGACTAAAGAGAGACATTGACTGTTCTTACCTCAAAACTGCAGCTTAGTCCCACACCTCTGCGCGAGCTTTCTGGTGCTCTCTCCACAAAATATGTCAGATAATAGAATTATGCACTAAAATCAGAGCAGAAAAAAACGAAATAAATATTCTAAGAAAATAGCCAAGTAGGAGATGTGTCCAAGAAAATAACAACAAGCCTTAGACTTCAGTCTTCAACAAATACATTCCAGAGCCGAAGATAACTATAGCCCCAATTTGGTCATGCTGTCTTCCAGACGAGAGAGAGATTGGAATGCAAACAGTTTTCTTCCTAACTCACTGAACGAACCACACGCTGAAAAGCTCTGGAGTCATCCACACGTTATTCAGTCCTCGGGGCGGGCACTCAGCCTGCAAGACACGCCCCTTTAACTCCTTGATTGTATCTTCTAAACACAAGGTAATGATAACTTTACTCACAGGTGAAAGACTATGATAAATGAAATGCAATTTGGGTCACTGATTATTTAGAGCGGTGCGGCTGGGGTGATGGAAGTGTTTTCTTTTCAGGCATGTCCATAATGTCACAAATCTACTACAGATGGGAGAGCAAGGTAAGCAGGTATCCAGGCTGATCTTTTTCCTTATCTCAGAAGATCGTGACACTTACATTCCCTGTGGCATAGGTGATACCCCCAACTGCATTCCCTTGTGTTTTACTCTGTGTTTCCTTATCCCTTTCCCCTCTATTTGCCTAACCCCAAACAAGAACATTTCAATACAGAGAGAAAGTATTAGGATCTTGAGTAGAAGAAACTACTTGTAAAATGACCATCAAAATGGAAGTGTGTGTGTTGTGTGTGCATGTGGGTATGTGTGTGTGATAGCAGCTACATGATAGCAGCTGTCTGGTGTTTTAGGCACAGGGCTCAGAGAGGACAGAGGTCCACGTTTGTCACACACAATAAGGTCAAAATACTGTTTTTGGGGAAGTCCACCAGATCAGTTAGTTCTGTTGGGTTTTCCTCCACTATCCAGTCATCAGAACCTGGGGTGAGTTGACTGTTTCAGCCATTATTGATTGATCACATTAACCCTGATAGGAAACAAAGAAGTGAGTAGGCTTGGCCCAAATGGGCTCTGGTCAAAAGTAGTACGCAACATAGGGAATAGGGTGGTATCAGAGATGCAGACTCCATGGTCCTTGAGTTGTGTTGCTCTGTGCAATAGAGGTGTGAACTCTGTGTTTACTCTTTCACGCACCACACTCTCAGTAACAGACTGGGCCACTCTTTAACTTCACTGTGTTTGAAGTGAATGGCAAAAGGGCATAGATAGGCTATTGTGGGCATTGGTTATGCAGAATGGCATATATATTGTGGTACATTAACTAGCACAGAGGAGAAACTAAAGATCCTGCCATTTTCAGTCCATTTGAATGTCGCTACACAGACATAGGGCAAAGATATGATCAGCCTTATGAGACATTATAAAGGCTCATACATTCTTATAACAAGTTATAAAGCGTAAAACCTGAACCAAAGTGCAAGTTTAAACATGATAAAGTAGATGTGAATAGGCAATGACTACTGGAATACCAACTCAACACTGTCACTTTCAGAATATAAAATCATAGCATTGGTGTCCACACTTTAACAATGGATACAGTGTCTGGTATTAAAACTTCTTTGGGCTGCAATCCCGTTAACGGGATTGATATGACAACAGCCAGTGAAAGTGCAGGGCGCATAAATTCCTCAAACATACATGTATTTTATAGCGTTTTAAAGGTAATCTTGTTGTTAATCCCACCACAGTGTCCGATTTCAAATAGGCTTTACAGCAAAAGCACCACAAACGATTATGTTAGGTCACCACCAAGCCAAAGAAAAACTCAGCCATTTTTCCAGCCAAAGAGAGGAGTCACAAAAAGCACAAATAGAGATAAAATGAATCACTAACCTTTGATGATCTTCATCAGATGACACTCATAGGACTTCATGTTACACAATACATGTATGGTTTGTTTGATAAAGTTCATATTTATATACAAAATTCAGAGTTTACATTGGCGTGTTATATTCACTAGTTCCAAAAACATCCAGTGATATTGCAGAGAGCCACATCATTTTACAGAAATACTCATAAATGTCGATGAAAATTCAAGTGTTAGATGTAACGAGATTCGTCTTCCTCTGACGAGGAGTATGAAGGATCGGACCAATATGCAGCGTGGTACATGTCCATGTTGAGATTTATTAACACAAAAACCAAAATAACAAGAAGAACGAACAAAAACGAAACAGTTCTTTCTGGTGAAGACACAGAGACAGAAAACAATCACCCACAACTAAAATGGGGAAAACAGGCTACTTAAGTATGATTCTCAATCAGAGACAACAAACAACACCTGCATCTGATTGAGAACCATACCAGGCAAAACACATAAATACTACATAGAAAAAAGAACATAGACTACCCACCCCAACTCACGAACTGACCAAACTAACACAAATACATAATAAAGGAACTAAGGTCAGAACGTGACATTAGACATGGAAATATAGATATACCTCTCCTTACTTTACGGAAAAAGCAAACCATGCAATAATCTGAAACGCGCTCAGAAAACAAATAACATTTTCCGCCATGTTCGAGTCAACAGAAATCAGAAATGACATTATAAATATTCCCTTACATTTGATGATCTTCATCAGAATGCACTCCCAGGAACCGCAGTTCCTCAATAAATGCTTAATTTGTTAGATAATGTCCATTATTTATGTCCAAGTAGCTACTTTTGTTAGGGCGTTAGGTACACATATCCAAACGCTCGTGAAGGTCAGGACAAAAACTTCAAAAAGTTATATTACAGGTCGTAGAAACATTTCAAACTAGGTATAGAATCAATCTTTAGGATGTTTTTATCATGAATCTTCACTAATGTTCCAACAGGAGAATTGCTTTGTTTGTAGAGAAGCCATGGAACACAGGTCGCTATCATGTGAAATGCGCATGAAATGCGCATACCTGGCTCTCTGCCAGTAACCTGACTCATTCAGCTCTTATTCAGCCCCACATCACAGTAGAAGCCTCATTCAAGTCCCTAAAGACGGTTGACATCTAGTGGAAGCCCTAGGAAGTGCAACTTCATCCATATCCTACTGTTAATGCAATAGGGGATGGGTTGAAAATCGACCAACCTCAGATTTCTCACTTCCTGTTTGGATTTCTTCTCAGGTTTTTGCCTGCCATATGAGTTCTGTTATACTCACAGACATCATTCAAACAGTTTTAGAAACCTCAGAGTGTTTTCTATCCAATATTAATACTATTTTATGCATATATTAGCAACTTGGACTGAGTAGCAGACCGTTTACTCTGGGCACCTCTGGGCACCTTTCATCCAAGCTACTCAATACTGCCCCTGCCATAAGAAGTTTTTAACTAACTGACTGGCTGATTCTCAGGCTGTGTCCCAAATGGCACCATATTCCCTATACAGTGCCTTTAGAAAGTAGTCATACCCTTTGACTTATTCAACAGGTCAGGCTGTTACATGTTGTGTTACAGCCTGAATTCAAAATGTATTACATTCTTATTTTTTTCTAACCCATCTAATAACAATACCCCATAGTGACAAAGTGAAAACATGTTGTTGTTTTAGCAAATGTATCGAAAATGAAATACAGAAATATCTCATTTATCATACGTATTCACACCCCTGAGTGAATACTTTGTAGAAGGACATTTGACAGTGATTACTGCTTTGAGTCTTTCTGGGTAAATCCACACCTGAATTGTGCAACATTTGTTCATTATTCTTTTCAAAATTCTTCAAGCTCTGTCAAACTGTAACTCGGCCACGCAGGAACATTCACTGTTGTGTTTTAGGTTATTGTCCTGCTGAAATGGCTAGTACACCATCCACCGCTTTTGAGTATATTACTCGCTAATGTTCAGTCTCTGGACTATAAAGTAGACAAGCTCAAGGTGAGGATCTCCTTCCAGAGAGACATCAGGGACTGTAACATACTCTGTTTCACGGAATCATGGCTCTCTCAGGATATACCCCGTCCATACAGCAAGCTGGGTTCTCAGTTCATTGTGCAGACAGGAATAAAGAACTCTCCTGGAAGAAGAAAGGCGACGTTGTATGTTTCATGATTATCTACTCATTGTGTGATTGTGATAACATACAGAAACTCAAGTCATTTTGTTCACCCGACCTAGAATACCTCACAATCAAAATGCCAACCGTATTGCCTTCCAAGATAATTATCTTTGGTTATAGTCACAACCGTGTATATTCCCCCTCAAGCCAATACCACGATGACCCTCAAGGAACTATAATGGACTTTACGCAAACTGGAAACCACATATCCCGAGTCCGCATTTATTGTAGCAGGACATTTTAACAAAACAAATTTGAGGAAAAGGCTAATGAAAGTCTATCAACACATTGACTGTAGTACTCGCTTAGGAAAAACAATAGACCACTGCTACTTGCCTTTTTGAGATGCCTACAAGGCCCTCCCCCGACCTCCCTTCGACAAATCAGATTACAACTCCATTTTGTTCCTCCCTTCCTATAGGCAACAGGAAGTACCCATGCTAAGGTTTATTCATCGCTGCTCTGATCAATTGGAATCCATGCTTCAAGATTGTTTTGATCACGCGGACTGGGATATGTTCCAGGTAGTCTCTGAGAATAACATTGACGTATACACGGACACAGTGACTGAGTTCATCAGGAAGTGTGTAGGGGATGTTGTTAGCACAGTGACTAAAAAAACCTACCCAAACCAGAAACCGTGGATAGATGGCAGTATTTGCATAAATCTGAAAGTGTGAACCACCTCCTTTAACCATGGCGATGTGAATGGGAATATGGTAGAATACAAAAGAGTGTACTTATTTCCCCCTTAAGAAAGTCTAACAGGCAAAACGTCAGTACAGAGCCAAGTGGAGTCGCAATTCAACGGCTCAGACACGAGACGTATGTGGCCGGGTCTACAGACAATCACGGACTACAAAGGGAAAACCAGCCAAGTCGCAGACACCGACGCCTTGCTCTCAAACAAGCTAAACACCTTCTTCGCCCGCTTTGAGGACAACACAGTGCCACCGACGCGGCCCGCTCCCAAGGACTGTGGGCTCTTGTTCTCCGTGGCCGACGTGAGTAAGACATTTAAGCGTGTCAACCCTCGCAAGGCTGCCGGCCCAGATGGCATCCCTAGCCGCGTCCTCAGAGCATGCACAGACCAACTGGCTGGAGTGTTTACGGACATATTCAGTCTCTCTCTATCCTAGTCTGCTGTCCCCACTTGCTTCAAGATGTCCACCATTGTTCCTGTTCCCAAGAAAGCTAAGGTAACTGAACTAAATGACTATAAGGATCATATCACCTCTACCTTACCTGACACCCGAGACCCACTTCAATTTGATTACCGCACCAATAGATCCACAGACGATGCAATAGCCATCGCACTGCACACTGGCCTATCCCAGATGGACAAGAGGAATACCTACGTCAGAATGCTGTTCATTGACTATAGCTCAGCCTTCAACACCATAGTACCCTCCAACCCTTCTCTTTGCAACTGGGTCCTGGACTTCCTGACGGGCCATCCCCAGGTGGTGAAGGTAGGAAACAACACCTCCACTTCGGTGATCCCCAAAACAGCAGGCCCTCAAGGGTGCGTGCTCAGCACCCTCCTGTACTCCCTGTTCACTCATGACTGCGTGGCGACGCACGCCTCCAACTCAATCATCAAGTTTGCAGACGACACAAAAGTAGTAGGCCTGATTATTAACAAAGACGAGACAGCCTACAGGGAAGAGGTGAGGGTCCTGGCGGAGTGGTGCCAGGAAAATAACCTCTCCCTCAACGTCAACAAAACGAAGGAGCTGATTGTGGACTTCAGGAAACTGCAGAAGGAGCACACCCCTATCCACATCAACGAGACCACAGTGGAGAAGGTGTACACAGTGATGTGTGTACACAGTGATGTGTACACCAAGTTCCTCGGTATACACATCACTGACAATCTGAAATGGTCCACCCGCACAGAAACAGAAACACAGAAACTGAGTCACCTCTTCACCGTTGACATTGAGACTGGTGTTTTGTGGGTACTATTTAATAAAGCTGCCAGTTGAGGACTTGTGATATGTCTGTTTCTCAAACTAAAGTTCCACAGACATGCGACAAACAGAAATGGAATAATGTGTCGCTGAACAAAGGGGGGAGGTCAAAATCAAAAGTAACAGTGTGTGGCCACCAGCTGCATTAAGTACTGCAGTGCATATCCTCCTCATGGACTGCACCATATTTGCCGGTTCTTGCTGTGAGATGTTACCCCACTCTTCCACCAAGCCACCTGCAAGTTCCCGGACATTTCTGGGGGGAATGGCCCTAGCCCACACCCTCCGATCCAACAGGTCCCAGACGTGCTCAATGGGATTGAGATCCGGGCTCTTCACTGGCCATGGCAGAACACTGACATTCCTGTCTTGCAGGAAATCACGCACAGAACGAGCAGTATGGCTGGTGGCATTGTCATGCTGGAGGGTTATGTCAGGACGAGCCTGCAGGAAGGGTACCACATGAGGGAGGAGGATGTCTTCCCTGTAACGCACAGAGTTGAGATTGTCTGCAATGACAACAAGCTCAGTCCGATGATGCTGTGACACACCGCCCCAGAACATCCCACTCCAGATTACAGGCCTCGGTGTAACGATCATTCCTTCGACGATAAACGCGAATCCGACCATCACCCCAGGCCCACCCATTGGGGAGCCAGGCCAGAAATATTCCTCAATCTCAGACGATCCCACAGGTAAAGAAGCCGGATGTGAAGGTCCTGGGCTGGCGTGGTTACACATAGTCAGCCATTGACAGTTATTTTTAGCCTAAGACCATAGGCTTAATCTGGGTCTGGGAAACTGACCGTTGGAGCATGAGAGTTAGAGAGAGCAGTATGGTGTGGTGGGCATGCTGAGCTATGTGGCATCTCGTAGTGACAGGCCAAGCGTGGCAGAAGAGCCTCCCTCCATCTTCCCTCCATCCACCTCCTCCTCTTTTCACAGGAGAAGCTGGTGAATGGAGGAAAGTAGGGCAGGGGAATCACCACCACTCTGTCCACTCCTCATCCCTCATCCTCCCTCCCTCTTCCCCTCCCCTCTAGCCCCAGAAATCAGATTCAGTGCTCGGGAATGATTCATTTCTGTGTCATATGGAATTTTAATGTGGGGTTTTCATTTTCCACAGCGAGGACATGCCATATATATAATTTTTGTAATATGTTTGCCGACCTCGCTGTGTGTGTGTGCGCGCACGCGCATGCGTGCCTGCCTACCTGCCTGCCTATGTGTGTGTGTTTGTTTGTGCAATGTGTGCGTGCATGCATGTGTATGTAGGCTTTGTCAAATTCCT
Organism: Oncorhynchus mykiss; assembly: GCF_013265735.2. Classification (NCBI taxonomy): domain Eukaryota; kingdom Metazoa; phylum Chordata; class Actinopteri; order Salmoniformes; family Salmonidae; genus Oncorhynchus; species Oncorhynchus mykiss. The sequence continues at coordinate 54,723,134 of NC_048565.1, forward strand.
TTTTTTCAAGCTTAATTCAAATTGGCAAGCAGCTCTATTAGGGCCAGAACAGAACATACTCTGTTTATGTGCATTTCAATAGACTCTCTGTGTTGTGTGGGTTTGGTTTGCAGTAGGCTAGTTGTAGTAGCCAGGTGAGGAAGAGGGAGAAACATAATTACCATTGTGTTTTCTCTCACACTCTCCAGACCAGGGTCAGTACGTTTTAAAATCTTTTATACTTTGAGTGTATGCCTAGAGTGCCATGTGGGAAGGTTTTGCTCTGTGTGGACTTTTTTTATTGATTACATTGTGCCAGACAAACTCAATCAAACACTGATAAGGTATTTCAAATATTTCAAATATTATTGGAACCCAGGTCTGACTCTCCCTCTACTCGCCCCTTCTGTCAGAGACTGTACTGTTGCTCTGCTTAATGTGAAAACCTGTTAATGTTGCTCCATTGAGGCAGTATAGGGCCATAACTCACCACTGTCTAACCCTACCACTGGTCACACACACTCACGCACACACAGACACACACCACCGGTCTAGCCCTAATGTCAATGGACCTATTGATGTTCCCGGAGTTTGTTTGGGATGCGTTACAGTAATAGTTTACCCTCAGTCCTTTCACAGATGCCCATTCTCCCCTCTATTCTACTGTATTCTCCCTCATCAATCTACACACAATAACCCATAATCACAAAGAATAAACAGGTTTTTAGAAATGTTTGCAACAGAAATATGACATTTAAGTATTCAGATCCTTTACTCAGTACTTTGTTGAAGCACCTTTGGCAGTGATTGCAGCCATCTTGCCACACCTGTATTTGGGAAGTTTCTCCCATTATTCTCTGCAGATCCTCTCAATCTTTGTCAGGTTGAATGGGGAGTGTCGCTGCACAGCTACAGTGCCTTGCGAAAGTATTCGGCCCCCTTGAACTTTGCGACCTTTTGCCACATTTCAGGCTTCAAACATAAAGATATAAAACTGTATTTTTTGTGAAGAATCAACAACAAGTGGGACACAATCATGAAGTGGAACGACATTTATTGAATATTTCAAACTTTTTTAACAAATCAAAAACTGAAAAATTGGGCGTGCAAAATTATTCAGCCCCTTTACTTTCAGTGCAGCAAACTCTCTCCAGAAGTTCAGTGAGGATCTCTGAATGATCCAATGTTGACCTAAATGACTAATGATGATAAATACAATCCACCTGTGTGTAATCAAGTCTCTGTATAAATGCACCTGCACTGTGATAGTCTCAGAGGTCCGTTAAAAGCGCAGAGAGCATCATGAAGAACAAGGAACACACCAGGCAGGTCCAAGATACTGTTGTGAAGAAGTTTAAAGCCGGATTTGGATACAAAAAGATTTCCCAAGCTTTAAACATCCCAAGGAGCACTGTGCAAGCGATAATATTGAAATGGAAGGAGTATCAGACCACTGCAAATCTACCAAGACCTGGCCCTCCCTCTAAACTTTCAGCTCATACAAGGAGAAGACTGATCAGAGATGCAGCCAAGAGGCCCATGATCACTCTGGATGAACTGCAGAGATCTACAGCTGAGGTGGGAGACTCTGTCCATGGGACAACAATAAGTCGTATATTGCACAAATCTGGCCTTTATGGAAGAGTGGCAAGAAGAAAGCCATTTCTTAAAGATGTCCATAAAAAGTGTCATTTAAAGTTTGCCACAAGCCACCTGGGAGACACACCAAACATGTGGAAGAAGGTGCTCTGGTCAGATGAAACCAAAATTGAACTTTTTGGCAACAATGCAAAACGTTATGTTTGGCGTAAAAGCAACACAGCTCACACCACCCCCACTGTCAAACATGGTGGTGGCAGCATCATGGTTTGGGCCTGCTTTTCTTCAGCAGGGACAGGGAAGATGGTTAAAATTGATGGGAAGATGGATGGAGCCAAATACAGGACCATTCTGGAAGAAAACCTGATGGAGTCTGCAAAAGACCTGAGACTGGGACGGAGATTTGTCTTCCAACAAGACAATGATCCAAAACATAAAGCAAAATCTACAATGGAATGGTTCAAAAATAAACATATCCAGGTGTTAGAATGGCCAAGTCAAAGTCCAGACCTGAATCCAATCGAGAATCTGTGGAAAGAACTGAAAACTGCTGTTCACAAATGCTCTCCATCCAACCTCACTGAGCTCGAGCTGTTTTGCAAGGAGGAATGGGAAAAATGTCAGTCTCTCGATGTGCAAAACTGATAGAGACATACCCCAAGCGACTTACAGCTGTAATCGCAGCAAAAGGTGGCGCTACAAAGTATTAACTTAAGGGGGCTGAATCATTTTGCACGCCCAATTCTTCAGTTTTTGATTTGTTAAAAAAGTTTGAAATATCCAATAAATGTCGTTCCACTTCATGATTGTGTCCCGCTTGTTGTTGATTCTTCACAAAAAAATACAGTTTTATATCTTTATGTTTGAATCCTGAAATGTGGCAAAAGGTCGCAAAGTTCAAGGGGGCCGAATACTTTCGCAAGGCATTGTATTTTCAGGTCTCTCCAGAGATGTTACAGTGAGGGAAAAAAGTAGTTGATCCCCTGCTGATTTTGTACTTTTGCCCACTGACAAAGAAATGATCAGTCTATAATTGTAATGGTAGGTTTATTTGAACAGTGACAGACAGAATAACAACAACAAAAATCCAGAAAAATGCATGAATTTTTTGTATTAATTGATTTTCATTTTAATGAGGGAAATAAGTATTTGACCCCCTCTCAATCAGAAAGATTTCTGGCTCCCAGGTGTCTTTTATACAGGTGACGAGCTGAGATTTGGAGCACACCCTTAAAGGGAGTGCTCCTAATCTCAGTTTGTTACCTGTATAAAAGACACCTGTCCACAGAAGCAATCAATCAATCAATCAGATTCCAAACTCTCAGATTGCAGATTATGAGTTTCACCTCTGACTCCCCTGGGCTGCCACATTAGCAAAAATATAGCATTTTTATTACAATTGTAACATCTAAACATTAGATACCAGTTCTAGGCCCATTAAAGGGAAACAGTACAGAGGCAGATATAAAGAACAAGCTAAGTTTATTAAAATTTAGAGGATTATGTTTGCTAGTGTAATGCCTTAGAGCTGTTATTTCCACTAGATAGCTTTGTGAAATAGTGCTTTCACAGAGATTCAGCTGACCAAGTTCACAAGATGATGAAAAACTGTTTTTCTGAAGGTAGAAAATGAAGAACAATTAGCTACTGCATATACATAAACAATCGCTATTTGTGAAATACAAATGACAAAGCTTTTTGGCCCCAGTTTAGCCCTATTTTCATGCCAGAAACGGAGCTCTCCCAGACTCTGTACACAGCCCGCATGAGTGTTGCTCAAAAAAGACAAGGACCCTCTGTCCTGCTCGTCCTTCCGGCCCATAAGCTTGTTGGATTTCGACTACAATATCATTACCAAATTGCTCACTAAAAAACTAAACACTCTTCTCCCCAAAATAATAAATACGTACCAAACTAGATTTATTAGAAACAGCGACTCTTCTGGTAATGTTCAGCGTCCTTTTGATATTATAGAACAAGTAAACACACAGGACCCCTGTCCTGCTGGCTTGCTGAGAAGGCATTCGACAGGATGGAGTGGAGCTTTCTGTTCTCAAGCTTAAGAAAAGTTCAATATGGGCCCAAACATTCTTAAATGGATGAAGTCCCTATATTCTCATCCAAATGATGACTACTAACAGTCTGAATTATGACAGATTCCCTTTGGGACGTGGCACAAGGGATGCTCACTGTCCCCCCTGCTCTACTTGTTGGGGACGGAGCCTCTGGCAAAGTTTATAAGGAGCAATCCAAGTATTATGGGTGTTTCTGCAGGCAGACTTCAGCACAAGATTTCACTGTACGCTATTTTTTATTTTTTATTTAACTAGGCAAGCCAGTTCAGAAAAAAATATTATTTACAATGATAGCCTACCGGGGAACAGTGCCTTGTTCAGGGGCAGAACAACAGATTTTTACCTTGTCAGCTCGGGGATAAAATCCAGCAACCTTTCGGTTACTGGCCCAATGATCAAGTCTCCCAATTAGCTTATGACCTTTGCTATTGGACCAGCTCTAAATGTCCCCAGCTAGCAGCAAAGAAGCTACACCAGTCTATTGCAGATTGAGAAATGGTCCAGCAAAACAAGCCAAAACATAGCAATAAAATGTCCTACAGACTACCAAGACAACCAATACATCCACAGCATATCTGTGCAGCATCTGAAATAAATAGTTCAATCTACGGAGGATGTTCATACGGATAACATTGATTCTTCGGACTAAGCTAATTGGGAGGGTGATCCAGGTTCGGAGATTTGATTTGATTCGATCATCAGGAGTGGGAGATAATTCGATCCAAAGGCCTGCCTTATTTCAGATGCTGCACAGATATGCTGTGGATGTATTGGTTGTCTTGGTAGTCTGTAGGACATTTTATTGCTATGTTTTGGCTTGTTTTGTTGGACCATTTCTCAATCTGCAATAGACTGGTGTAGCTTCTTTGCTGCTAGCTGGGGACATTTAGAGCTGATCCAATAGCAAAGGTCATACGCTAATTGGGAGACTTGATCAATGTTAGGTTGGGGGGTAATAGATGTCAGATGTAGAGGAGGCACGGTAATGAACTAAGGACCGCCCCCTCCAGGACACCTGCTTGAGGGTGAATAATGAAGAGATTGCTGTTGAGACCCTTCATTTTATTGTGCGGTTGTGGAGGAAGTTAGTGATAATGTTTCTGGTGGGAGTTTGAGGCTGGAGTCAGAGCCTGTAGCACAGCCCATTGTGCCGCAAACACTTTCTCTATGTAAAAGAAGACAGCCAGGGTGAATTCGATCTTTTTACAGTTTTTTATTTATTTTTTATTTTACCTTTATTTAACCAGGTAGGCAAGTTGAGAACAAGTTCTCATTTACAATTGCGACCTGGCCAAGATAAAGCACAGCAGTTCGACAGATACAACAACACAGAGTTACACATGGAGTAAAACAAACATACAGTCAATAATAAAGTATAAACAAATCTATATACAATGTGAGCAAATGAGGTGAGAAGGGAGGTAAAGGCAAAAAGGCCTTGGTGGCAAGGTAAATACAATATAGCAAGTAAAACACTGGAATGGTAGTTTTGCAATGGAAGAATGTGCAAAGTAGAAATAAAAATAATGGGGTGCAAAGGAGCAAAATAAATAAATAAATTAAATACAGTTGGGAAAGAGGTAGTTGATAGGGCTAAATTATAGGTGGGCTATGTACAGGTGCAGTAATCTGTGAGCTGCTCTGACAGTTGGTGCTTAAAGCTAGTGAGGGAGATAAGTGTTTCCAGTTTCAGAGATTTTTGTAGTTCGTTCCAGTCATTGGCAGCAGAGAACTGGAAAGAGAGGCGGCCAAAGAAAGAATTGGTTTTGGGGGTGACTAGAGAGATATACCTGCTGGAGCGTGTGCTACAGGTGGGAGATGCTATGGTGACCAGCGAGCTGAGATAAGGGGGGACTTTACCTAGCAGGGTCTTGTAGATGACATGGAGCCAGTGGGTTTGGCGACGAGTATGAAGCGAGGGCCAGCCAACGAGAGCGTACAGGTCGCAATGGTGGGTAGTATATGGGGCTTTGGTGACAAAACGGATTGCACTGTGATAGACTGCATCCAATTTGTTGAGTAGGGTATTGGAGGCTATTTTGTAAATGACATCGCCAAAGTCGAGGATTGGTAGGATGGTCAGTTTTACAAGGGTATGTTTGGCAGCATGAGTGAAGGATGCTTTGTTGCGAAATAGGAAGCCAATTCTAGATTTAACTTTGGATTGGAGATGTTTGATATGGGTCTGGAAGGAGAGTTTACAGTCTAACCAGACACCTAAGTATTTGTAGTTGTCCACGTATTCTAAGTCAGAGCCGTCCAGAGTAGTGATGTTGGACAGGCGGGTAGGTGCAGGTAGCGATCGGTTGAAGAGCATGCATTTAGTTTTACTTGTATTTAAGAGCAATTGGAGGCCACGGAAGGAGAGTTGTATGGCATTGAAGCTTGCCTGGAGGGTTGTTAACACAGTGTCCAAAAAAGGGCCGGAAGTATACAGAATGGTGTCGTCTGCGTAGAGGTGGATCAGAGACTCACCAGCAGCAAGAGCGACCTCATTGATGTATACAGAGAAGAGAGTCGGTCCAAGAATTGAACCCTGTGGCACCCCCATAGAGACTGCCAGAGGTTCGGACAACAGACCCTCCGATTTGACACACTGAACTCTATCAGAGAAGTAGTTGGTGAACCAGGCGAGGCAATCATTTGAGAAACCAAGGCTGTTGAGTCTGCCGATGAGGATGTGGTGATTGACAGAGTCGAAAGCCTTGGCCAGATCAATGAATACGGCTGCACAGTAATGTTTCTTATCGATGGCGGTTAAGATATCATTTAGGACCTTGAGCGTGGCTGAGGTGCACCCATGACCAGCTCTGAAACCAGATTGCATAGCAGAGAAGGTATGGTGAGATTCAAAATGGTCGGTAATCTGTTTGTTGACTTGGCTTTCGAAGACCTTAGAAAGGCATGGTAGGATAGATATAGGTCTGTAGCAGTTTGGGTCAAGAGTGTCCCCCCCTTTGAAGAGGGGGATGACCGCAGCTGCTTTCCAATCTTTGGGAATCTCAGACGACACGAAAGAGAGGTTGAACAGGCTAGTAATAGGGGTGGCAACAATTTCGGCAGATAATTTTAGAAAGAAAGGGTCCAGATTGTCTAGCCCGGCTGATTTGTAGGGGTCCAGATTTTGCAGCTCTTTCAGAACATCAGCTGAATGGATTTGGGAGAAGGAAAAATGGGGAAGGCTTGGGCGAGTTGCTGTTGGGGGTGCAGTGCTGTTGACAGGGGTAGGAGTAGCCAGGTGGAAAGCATGGCCAGCAGTAGAAAAATGCTTATTGAAATTTTAAATTATGGTGGATTTATCAGTGGTGACAGTGTTTCCTATCTTCAGTGCAGTGGGCAGCTGGGAGGAGGTGTTCTTATTCTCCATGGACTTTACAGTGTCCCAGAACTTTTTTGAGTTAGTGTTGCAAGAAGCAAATTTCTGCTTGAAAAAGCTAGCCTTGGCTTTTCTAACTGCCTGTGTATAATGGTTTCTAGCTTCCCTGAACAGCTGCATATCACGGGGGCTGTTCGATGCTAATGCAGAACGCCATAGGATGTTTTTGTGTTGGTTAAGGGCAGTCAGGTCTGGGGAGAACCAAGGGCTATATCTGTTCCTGGTTCTAAATTTCTTGAATGGGGCATGTTTATTTAAGATGGTTAGGAAGGCATTTTAAAAAAATATCCAGGCATCCTCTACTGACGGGATGAGGTCAATATCCTTCCAGGATACCCCGGCCAGGTCGATTAGAAAGGCCTGCTCGCTGAAGTGTTTCAGGGAGCGTTTTACAGTGATGAGAGGAGGTCGTTTGACCGCTGACCCATTACGGATGCAGGCAATGAGGCAGTGATCGCTGAGATCTTGGTTGAAGACAGCAGAGGTGTATTTAGAGGGGAAGTTGGTTAGGATGATATCTATGAGGGTGCCCATGTTTAAGGCTTTGGGGAGGTACCTGGTAGGTTCATTGATAATTTGTGTGAGATTGAGGGCATCAAGTTTAGATTGTAGGATGGCTGGGGTGTTAAGCATGTTCCAGTTTAGGTCGCCTAGCAGCACGAGCTCTGAAGATAGATGGGGGGCAATCAGTTCACATATGGTGTCCAGAGCACAGCTGGGGGCAGAGGGTGGTCTATAGCAGGCGGCAACGGTGAGATACTTGTTTTTAGAGAGGTGGATTTTTAAAAGTAGAAGTTCAAATTGTTTGGGTACAGACCTGGATAGTAGGACAGAACTCTGCAGGCTATCTTTGCAGTAGATTGCAACACCGCCCCCTTTGGCAGTTCTATCTTGTCTGAAAATGTTGTAGTTTGGAATTAAAATGTCTGAATTTTTGGTGGTCTTCCTAAGCCAGGATTCAGACACAGCTAGAACATCCGGGTTGGCAGAGTGTGCTAAAGCAGTGAATAGAACAAACTTAGGGAGGAGGCTTCTAATGTTAACATGCATGAAACCAAGGCTATTACGGTTACAGAAGTCGTCAAAAGAGAGCGCCCTGGGGAATAGAAGTGGAGCTAGGCACTGCAGGGCCTGGATTCACCTCTACATCGCCAGAGGAACATAGGAGGAGTAGAATAAGGGTGCGACTAAAAGCAATAAGAATTGGTCGTCTAGAACGTCTGGAACAGAGAGTAAAAGGAGGTTTCTGGGGGCGATAAAATAGCATCAAGGTAGAATGTACAGACAAAGGTAAGGTAGGATGTGAATACAGTGGAGGTAAACCTAGGTATTGAGTGATGAAGAGAGAGATATTGTCTCTAGAAACATCATTGAAACCAGGAGATGTCATTGCATGTGTGGGTGGTGGAACTAATAGGTTGGATAAGGTATAGTGAGCAGGACTAGAGGCTCTACAGTGAAATAAGCCAATAAACACTAACCAGAACAGCAATGGACAAGACATATTGACATTAAGGAGAGGCATGCTTAGTCGAGTGATCAAAAGGGTCCAGTGAGTGGAGAGGTTGGTTGAGGGTCACGGCGATTTAGACAGCTAGCCAAGCCAACCGGTAGCAAGCTAGCATAGGATGGAGTCTGTTGTTAGCCACCTCTTGCGTTCGGTCAGTAGATTAGTGGGGTTCCGTGAGGTAGAGGGGATTAATCCAAATCACACAACAACAACAAAAATAAGAACAATAGATATAGTTATAGAGGCCCGAGAAGAAAACATAATAATAATAAATAAATTGTCCGATTGTCTATTCAGATAGCAGCCGGTAAGACAGCTAACGGTTAGCGGGCCGCAGATGGGCGTTCAGGTAACGTCGCGACAGAGGAGCCAGCCGGATCTCCTTCAGGTAGATAACGTCGGCAGTCCAGTTGTGAAGGCCCGGTGGGGCTCCGCGTAGGCAGTGAAACGGGTCCGGATAGGTGACTGCAGCCCAGGAGTGAATGATGGAACTCAGGAGTGATTGACGGAGCTGGCTAGCACCGGAACAATCGATGTTTGCTCCGAAATCGACGAAAGCCGACTGTCACACGGATAGCAGCTAGCTAGCTGTGAGATCCGGGTATGAATGTCCAGAGAGCAGTTGAAATCCAGGGACATGGAGAGAAAAATTGGTCTGGTATGTTCCGTTCCGAGCCGCGCTGCGCCGTACAAAACTGGCGATAGATTTTCGAGCTAAAGGATAGCTGATGACCACAAACCGTGGTTAGCTGAATACTAACGATTTGCCAGTAAAGAAGCTAACTAGCTTCTGATTAGCTTCTGGATTAGCTTCTGGGCTAGCTCCTGGCTAGCTTCTGGCTAGTTTCTGGCTAGCTTCTTGGAGTTTCCGGCTAGCTTCTTGGAGGATTACAGATCTGAGGTAAATAATAATTTTTTATAAATATAAATTGGTGAGGCTGGTTGCAGGAGAGTGTTTAGAAGATGAGTTGATGGAAAAAAAAAAAAAAAAAATGTATGGAAAAAAAAGTTGTAAATATATATATATACAGGACACGACAAGACGAGGACAAAAGACGTCTGAACTGCTATGCGATCTTGGAGAAAGGAGAAAGTTACTCAGAATATCTTCAGAAAGTCTTAATATATTTCCTGTTGTCCTTTTCTTTCTGAAGCCAGCCTGGTAGGTTTCAAGGAGGCCCATGACTTCTATATGACTCTATATGATTGCTGAGGGTTTGGGTGAGTATTCACTCAAATAATTTTCCGACGTGGCTGGGGAGGATGATTGGTCAATAGCTTGTGACGTTGCCACGCTGAGAAAAAAAAAAGCATAGACCAGCATGGTCTAGAGACCCATAATGTTGTGTTTTCTCTGGATACCACCTTTCGTTGTGTTTTTACTGGTGACCAGTTTTCAATGTATTTTCGCTGGTGAGCAGCCTTCGTTGTGTTTTGGACACAAACTGGTCACCAGCATACCAGCATATGCTGGTCACCCGCAAAACCAGCGTCACATTATGCTAGTGTGTAAAGTGATATCTAATTCCTATTGGAATCCATCCTGACTGGGGAAATCAAAAACATTTGAACATGATTTCACCCACAATCTGCATTCAGAATGACTTCCAGGCTTAGAAAGATTCATAAATTAGACTACCTAAAACATCTGTCAGGTTTCTTCAAAATCGAACCCAGAAGCAGACCAGGACAAGGAGAGTAGGAAGAAGGTGAGTATTTATTTACAAGTGAAAGTGAATGGTTAGATATATCCAGGTGGCGTAGCGGGCAGCGGTGGTGAGTTGATGGGAGTAAATAGGTGGATCCAATGGGGAAGCGGAATCCTCCGACGACCAGGCGGGAATGGGGTAAATGATCCGGGTGAGTAACTGAAGACAAAACAAACGGAGGTAAGTTTAAGGCAAGCAATACGTAACAAACAACAAAACAAATTAAATCCAACTTGAAGCTGATACTCTGGCACAACATACTGTTCATGGCTAACGATCCGGCAGGGAATGGATGTCAGGTCCGGGCTTATGAAGAGGAGAGATGATGATCAGGACCAGGTGTGCAGATAGCTGATGGGATACAGGTGCGGGTAATCAGAAACCCCAACTGGCTACATTGCCCGGCAACCAGACAGGGTGCGTTCCAGGACGCCGGAAAAAACACTCCAGGACAGAACATAGGCAAAAAAACAGACTCAGGATTCGTGACACCATCTAGACCTGAACAGCTGTTTCACTAATGGGTACAAAAAGTCCAACCATTTTTTAATTTTTATTTCACCTTTATTTAACCAGGTAAGCCAGTTGAGAACGAGTTCTCATTTACAACTGCGACCAGGCCAAGATAAAGCAAAGCAGTGCGACACAAACAACAACACAGAGTTACACATGGAATAAACAAGCGTACAGTTAATAACACAATAGAAAAAAAAGAAATATACAGTGTGTGCAAATGGCATGAGGAGTTAAGGCAATAAACAGGCCATAGTAGTGAAGTAATTACAATTTAGCAGATTAACACTTGAGTGATAGATGAGCAGATGATGATATGCAAGTAGTGACACTAGTGTGCAAAAGAGCAAAAAAGTAAATAAAAACAATATGGGGATGAGGTAGGTAGATTGGGTGGGCTATTTACAGATGGACTATGTACAGCTGCAGCGATCGGTTAGCTGCTCAGATAGCTGATGTTTAAAGTTAGTGAGGGAAAAGTAAGTCTCCAGCTTCAGCGATTTTTGCAATTCGGTCCAGTCACTGGCAGCAGAGAACTGGAAGGAAAGGCGGCCAAAGGAGGTGCTGGCTTTGGGGATGACCAGTGAGTTATACCTGCTGGAGTGCGTGCTACGGGTGGGTGTTGTTATTGTGACCAGTGAGCTGGGGTAAGGCGGAGCTTTACCTAGCATAGATTTCTAGATGACCTGGAGCCAGTGGGTCTGGCGATGAATATGTAGCGAGGGCCAGCCGACTAGAGCATACAGGTTACAGTGGTGGGTGGTATAAGGGGCTTTGGTAACAAAACGGATGGCACTGTGATAGACTGCATCCAGTTTGCTGAGTAGAGTATTGGAAGCTATTTTGTAGATGACATCGCCGAAGTCGAGGATCGGTAGGATAGTCAGTTTTACTAGGGTAAGTTTGGCGGTGTGAGTGAAGGAGGCTTTGTTGCGAAATAGAAAGCCAATTCTATATTTGATTTTGGATTGGAGATGTTTAATATGAGTCTGGAAGGAGAGTTTACAGTCTAGCCAGACACCTAGGTATTTGTACTTGTCCACATACAGTGCCTTGCGAAAGTATTCGGCCCCCTTGAACTTTGAAACCTTTTGCCACATTTCAGGCTTCAAACGTAAAGATATAAAACTGTATTTTTTTGTGAAGAATCAACAAAAAGTGGGACACAATCATGAAGTGGAACGACATTTATTGGATATTTCAAACTTTTTTAACAAATCAAAAACTGAAAAATTGGGCGTGCAAAATTATTCAGCCCCTTTACTTTCAGTGCAGCAAACTCTCTCCAGAAGTTCAGTGAGGATCTCTGAATGATCCAATGTTGACCTAAATGACTAATGATGATAACTACAATCCACCTGTGTGTAATCAAGTCTCCGTATAAATGCACCTGTACTGTGATAGTCTCAGAGGTCCGTTAAAAGCGCAGAGAGCATCATGAAGAACAAGGAACACACCAGGCCCGAGGTCCGAGATACTGTTGTGAAGAAGTTTAAAGCCGGATTTGGATACAAAAAGATTTCCCAAGCTTTAAACATCCCAAGGAGCACTGTGCAAGCGATAATATTGAAATGGAAGGAGTATCAGACCACTGCAAATCTACCAAGACCTGGCCGTCCCTCTAAACTTTCAGCTCATACAAGGAGAAGACTGATCAGAGATGCAGCCAAGAGGCCCATGATCACTCTGGATGAACTGCAGAGATCTACAGCTGAGGTGGGAGACTCTGTCCATAGGACAACAATAAGTCGTATATTGCACAAATCTGGCCTTTATGGAAGAGTGGCAAGAAGAAAGCCATTTCTTAAAGATATCCATAAAAAGTGTTGTTTAAAGTTTACCACAAGCCACCTGGGAGACACACCAAACATGTGGAAGAAGGTGCTCTGGTCAGATGAAACCAAAATTGAACTTTTTGGCAACAATGCAAAACGTTATGTTTGGCGTAAAAGCAACACAGCTGAACACACCATCCCCACTGTCAAACATGGTGGTGGCAGCATCATGGTTTGGGCCTGCTTTTCTTCAGCAGGGACAGGGAAGATGGTTAAAATTGTTGGGAAGATGGATGGAGCCAAATACAGGACCATTCTGGAAGAAAACCTGATGGAGTCTGCAAAAGACCTGAGACTGGGACGGAGATTTGTCTTCCAACAAGACAATGATCCAAAACATAAAGCAAAATCTACAATGGAATGGTTCAAAAATAAACATATCCAGGTGTTAGAATGGCCAAGTCAAAGTCCAGACCTGAATCCAATCGAGAATCTGTGGAAAGAACCGAAAACTGCTGTTCACAAATGCTCTCCATCCAACCTCACTGAGCTCGAGCTGTTTTGCAAGGAGGAATGGGAAAAAATGTCAGTCTCTCGATGTGCAAAACTGATAGAGACATACCCCAAGCGACTTACAGCTGTAATCGCAGCAAAAGGTGGCGCTACAAAGTATTAACTTAAGGGGGCTGAATAATTTTGCACGCCCAATTTTTCAGTTTTTGATTTGTTAAAAAAGTTTGAAATATCCAATAAATGTCGTTCCACTTCATGATTGTGTCCCACTTGTTGTTGATTCTTCACAAAAAAATACAGTTTTATATCTTTATGTTTGAAGCCTGAAATGTGGCAAAAGGTCGCAAAGTACAAGGGGTCCGAATACTTTCGCAAGGCACTGTATTCTAGGGCTCAACCGTCCAGAGTAGTGATGCTGGTCGGGCGGGCGGGTGTGGGCAGCGAACGGTTGAAATGCAAGCATTTGGTTTTACTAGCGTTTCTGAGCAGTTGGAGGCCACGGAAGGAGTGTTGTATGGCATTGAAGCTCGTTTGGAGGTTAGTTAACACAGTGTTCAAAGAAGGGCCAGATGTAAACAGAATGGTGTCGTCTGCGTAGAGGTGGATCAGGGAATCACCCGCAGCTTGAGCGACATCGTTGATATATACAGAGAAAATAGTCGGCCCGAGAATTGAACCCTGAGGAAAGGCAGGGCAGGATGGATATAGGTCTATAACAGTTTGGGTCTAGAATGTCACTCCCTTTGAAGAGAGGGATGACCGCGGCAGCTTTCCAATCTTTAGGGATCTTGGACGATACGAAAGAGAGGTTGAACAGACTGGTAATAGGGGTTGCAACAATGGCGGCGGATAGTTTTAGAAAGAGAGGTTTTGCAGCTCTTTCAGAACATCTGCTATCTGGATTTGGGTGAAGGAGAAGCTGGGGAGGCTCGGGCAAGTAGCTGCGGGGGGTGCAGAGCTGTTGGTCGGGGTCGGGGTAGCCATCTCGATTTTCATGGATTTATCGGTGGTGACCATGTTACCTAGCCTCAGTGCAGTGGGCAGCTGGGAGGAGGTGCTCTTGTTCTCCATGGAATTTACAGTGTCCCAGAACCTTTGGGAGTTAGAGCTACAGGATGCAAATTTCTGTTTGAAAAAGCTAGTCTTTGCTTTCCTGACTGACTGCGTGTATTGGTTCCTGACTTCCCTGAACAGTTGCATATCGTGGGGACTATTCGAAGCTATTGCGTTTTTGTGCTGGTCAAGGGCAGTCAGGTCTGGAGTGAACCAAGGGCTATATCTGTTCTTAGTTCTACATTTTTTGAAAAGGGCATGCTTATTTGAGATAGTGAGGAAATTACTTTTAAAGAACGACCAGGCATCCTCGACTGACGGGATGAGGTCAATATGCTTCCAAGATACCCGGACCAGGTCGATTAGAAAGGCCTGCTCGCAGAAGGGTATATGGGAGCGTTTGACAGTGATGAGGGGTGGTCGTTTGACCGCGGACCCATTGCGAATGCAGGCAATGAGGCAGTGATCACTGAGATCCTGATTGAAAACAGCAGAGGTGTATTTAAAGGGCAAGTTGGTAAGGATAATATCTATGAGGGCGCCCATGTTTACGGACTTAGAGTTTCCTTGATAATTTGTGTGAGATTGAGGGCATCTAGTTTAGATTGTAGGACTGTTGGGGTGTTAAGTAAGGACATCAGGGTTTGGCGGAGTGTGCTAAAGCAGTGAGTAAAACAAACTTAGGGAGGAGGCTTCTGATGTTAACATGCATGAAACCAAGGCCTTTTCGATTACAGAAGACAACAAATGAGAGTGCCTGGGGACACGCAGGGCCTGGGTTAACCTCCACGTCACCCGAGGAACCAAGGAGGAGTAGGATGAGGGTACGGCTAAAGGCTAGCAAAAATGGTTGTCTAGTGTGTTGGGGACAGAAAATGTAAGGAGCAGATTTCTGGTCGTGGTAGAATAGATTCAGGGCATAATGTGCAGACAGGGGTATGGTGGGATGCGGGTACAGTGGAGGTAAGCCCAGGCACTGAGTGATGATAAGAAAAGGTTACATCTCTGGACACGCTGGTTCTACTGGGTGAGGTCACCGCATATGTGGGAGGTGGGTGTTAAAGGAATTCTAAATTATGTAATTCCCTGCCCTATTGGCTTAATCTATCTCCTATCCAAACCTCAATGTATCTTATGACTTTTTCTCTGTTACAATACCAAATCATTAATAGCCCATTCAAAAACTTTACAGCTAATGTTGTAAAACAGAATCCTGAACCACTTTCTCTTCAGTGATTCAAACAATAATTCTAAACCCCTAACCAAAACTCCATTATAATGAATTTACCTTAAAACTAGTAACTCAATATGACCACATTCATTATACAAATGACTCTCCCCTGAGGCTGATCAGACCTCAGAAGACAGTCATGATAAGGTCAATTGGCCATAAAATAAGGAAATTCACTTGTGTAATTAAAACTCATAAAATAAAAACTCATAAAGTTCCATATTTTAGCGTGCCTCTTTAAAATACCTTTGCACTAAAACAAATAGTCCTAACAATTGTTTTATGTGTATATACTTGCAGACCTGTTTTAATTTGGTCGTTTATGGCCTCATTCTCCCCAAGATTATAATCCCAGGAAACATCTAAATTTGAGACTCCTAAACATCAATTTTCCCAGAAGAACACAACACGCCTAACTAGCATTCACTATGATTCCCCTTTAAGTCAAATCTTTAATCATAAGTTTTAAACAACGTCAATGTATATGTTTACTTAAATGAACATGCTACCCTTAGATACAATTTACCCGATAACATTAGTGTATTACTTTTTCCCCTCTGACGCAAATGTCGTACATTTCTCAGTGTAAGAAATCCGTAATTTAATCCCCAATATTTAATAAATATGCATTCGCATTCTCCCATGGCTCCTTTAATTGACTTATTTTAGATAACTTCCATCCGTCCCGGAATGAAGAATCCTACTTAAGCACGCATGTCTACGTATCAGGGGAAAAGCTTGAATAACCAAATTCAACCTGGCTTACTTCCCGAAACATATGCAGTTATGTTTTTCTATAGAGGTTGCTTTTCAAACTTTAAATACCCTAACATGGTTCCACTCAATTGAAAGTGCTCAAATTCACTGGTGTTACATAAACAATCAAACCTGGAATCACAACCATGGAATCCATTACCACGATAATTTACGATTCATACATCCAGTCTCTCTCTCTCTCCCATAGCCTAGTTCAATCCAAACAAACGCCACAAACCTTATGATGCCTACCTAGGTATCAGCTGATAGTTTTTAGCATCTTTCCTGACTATCCTGGCGACTCTCAAATTACTTTTAAAAATGTATTTTGTAATTTATATCAACTTCTGAAAAGTTACTCGAAACACTAATACACACATTAACAGACAAACAATTTTCTCCATTACCCCCATTCACAATGTAATTTCCGTGGCGACCAATAGTGCTTCGCTAGTGACGTCATCATCAAGCGCTCAACCTTGGCCCAATCCGTAACGACTTTCAATTAATTGTAAATAATTGTTGTTCGATAACCCAAACCTAATTTATCACATCTGTTCAAATCCTGAATTATAATTTACCACCCCAACCAATATCTCTAAATTCGCTTATTTTATAAAAACATTTCGATGGGCATAAATCGTAATTGTCTCTTCGTTATTATTTGGAATTCATTTTGATCTAGTAACTGTCTCGTCTTTGACTTTCCCCACAGTTAAATTACAACCTTGTTGACTTTTGCAGGGAGTTGTTACACTCCCGGGCGATATGTCCAATTTCGTTACAATTAAAACATCTTGTATTTTTCTTTTGTCTCACCTTATCCATTTTTCTCGACTTTATTCCCTTCTCTAACTCCATTATACCTCCCTCGGCTTCAGCGGGATCCACATACTTGGGTGGTAATTTCACAGGTAGCTCCTGCAGCCGTATTCGTATAACTACTATTTCGTCGACTGGATTATCTCTGTATTGTTGGTATAATCGAGGAAGATATAGTTTGTTACCCTCACCTCCACCCAATTGGTTTACTTTTTCATCTGCGGGAGCGGAGGGCATCGCCTCTCGAGTCTTGTCAGATTTAACCTCTCTCTCTGCGTGTCCCATTCTCTTTTTTGCTTCCGAAAGCCAAACTCCGGCGATGTATAACCCCTGTTTATTCTGCTTTTTCACATTATTTCCACATTCCTTATGTATCTGTTTTATAAGGGATTCCAGCTTTTCTACATTTAGACGGCCATCAAATTCGTATTTCTTTCTCCATCTTAGACCGAAATCAATGTTTCTCTTGTCTTTCTGTTCCATATAACGCTCGTCTCCCGTTAGTTCCGGGGCTTCTTTTGAGACATTTCCACCCATTCTAAATCCTTGCCGTTACTAGTAGCTATGGTATCTAATCACTTATCTTTGAATCAGATATTATCTTTGAATCAGATATTAGGTCTTACCTTACAACTATAAGCCCAGGGTTTGTAAATCCCTAGTTAATATCTTATTTTCCGGTTGTGTCAGAGGGCTTTTAAAGAACGCTAATAATTGTTATCTCACGCCACTAATTGTTAGACTTCCCTCTCGCATGGAACTTTCCTGTCTATAGATATGGCTTTTATCTAATTTCTTTAGATTTCGGTTCCCTCTCCTCCTTATTTGGATATTTCAGTAGTATTAGTTGAATCGGAACGATGATCAATACTGCCACTATTCAAATGACCACTCCAGTTATCTTGCGCATTCCATTGCTCTCTCCCCACGCCCAGTATTTGTACAAGATCACCGTCCTATCCCCCAGTACCTATTTAACATCCCGTCTTAATCTCGGGCGAGTGTGCCTCTCATGATTAAGTTTAGTTTATTTACGGTAGTGCACATTACCACAGGTTATTTTCGAACCTGCTTCAGTGTATATCGGTTATACAAAACCCAGTGTATGATGGTCATACAAACCCCTGTGGGAATAGCAAAGCTCCCATTATTGATGAATTCTGAAAATTTTAGAACATCAATTAAAGAACTCAAATCCCCCCAGAATCGAGAATAAAGGCTACTATACCTGCTGCCGACTGGGAAAAGCACTGTTCGTTTGAATCTGTCACCTTCCCTGTATTCTGTGGTAATACGCAGGCCTGTAATTTAACCTCAATTCGGAGGCCAGGATTTTTTTTTTTTAAACGGGTGAAAACCCGTCCATGCACGATTTTCAGTTTACTACCTCCAGATAACAGGGAGATCCGGGATCGAAGGACCAATTGTTAAAGGAATTCTAAATTCCTCTCTATTATTTCCCAATCAGAATTCATTACTCTGTCAATGCATTCTAAAGGGATTGTAAGACCCAATATTGTTATAAGAATGGACAGAGCCCCGGTCTTAAAAGTAAGGTAACAGCGTTTAATTCAAGAGATTACTCCTACATACACATTTTTCCACAGGTTATAAACTGAAAATGACGTCAGCGTTTTCTAAATGTTCTATCCCTTCATGACACTAGTAGAGAGGCCCTATAGTTCTCGAGCCTTCCCTCCTCGCCTGTAGCCAAGGTCAATTCATCAGTGTAGATAGCATTCTAGACAGTCTAGAGATAGTCCGTCCCTGCCATCTGGAGATAGTTCATTCATTTGTACCAAGGCCCTGTTCTAAACTCCTGACTATATTTTATACAATTGGGAATGGGAGCAAGAGAGAAAATTAATATATGTACAGTACATAATAGCATTTGGACTAGTCAGTCCTGATTGGAATGTATACATAATTAGTCATCCTTGATAAAAAAATTCCCTTAACAGTGGGACAAAGGAGGTACCTGAGGCATGTAGAGTGGGACTAGGGGCTCCGCAGTAAACTAAAACAATGATAACTATCCTAAACAACAGTATACAAGGCATATTGACATTTGAGAGAGACATAAAGCGAGGCATAAAGCAATCACAGGTGTTGATTGGGAGAGTTAGCTAAGACAACAATGGGTAAGACAACAACAGCTAATCAGCTAAGACAACAACAACAGGTAAAATGGCAATGAATGGGCAGAGAGGGTCAGTTAACTATACACAGGGCCTGAGTTCGGGGCTAGGGCCGAAAGATAAACAAAAGTAAACAAAGTGGAGTACTGTGATAAACGAACAGTCCAGCAGGCATCAGAAAACGCAGCCAAGTGATCATAGTGAACAGCAATAGATGGAACAGGGAAGCCACAGAAGCAGCGAACAGATTGCATTAGTTTAGACAAATGTGTGCTATTTATCATTGTGTAGCATGAAAGATAAAATAAATACAGTTGTTGACATGTATAGTAGTTTTATTTTAAGCCCTGGATATCCTACAGATACTATAAACAGGGTCCCTTGTTAGACCACAATTGCTTTGCAGCATGTTCAGGATTTATTTCAAAAGCAAGTGAGTATACCGTATAAACGAAACATCCTGAATAGTGTTGTGTTTGCATTTGATCAAATAGGCTATACAGCACTAATTCAGCCAGCCAGGAGTATCCTTAGGTGAGGATGGGGTACGAGTGACTGATCAATTGTTTAATCCAGGAGAGAGGTTTCATCTGAGTAGGAGTTCAAAATCATCAATAAAATATAAAAATTGAATTATTCAAAAAGCTCCAAAAATGCCATAAATCTAGCACAGGTCTACACAATATCTGCAGGGTAATGTTCATGAATGTGTGGTAGTGTTAGCCAGATAACATAACAACAACATGTTATGGGGCAAAGAGAAAAACATGCAGTTTTAAAGCAAATGTAAAAAGCTCAATTATGAGAAAGTTGTCTGGTTTCAGAAAATATCTCTCAATAGAATTTAATAAACACAGTCATCCGGAGCTTAAAAATATTTATAACATCACAAAACATGCCATTTTGTTAGGTTCACCTCCATGTTAAATCCTATAATGGGGACAGCATTTTCTAGCTTGGACAAAAACAAAAAAATGCACCTTAAACATCACACAACCCATGAAATAGTTAGCAAAATATATATTTTGTTTAGTTATACATTACAAACCTGTAAAACAGTGTGAAAGGCCACCAACCAACAGATCTGCTGGCCATGCAGGTTAAATAATAAATGGGAAGAGATTTCCGATGTTCCGATTCCATGGCACGTGGTTTATAAACTGATGTAGAAAAACAACACTTCTCAACACTTCCAGTTTTTCAATTTAAATTACACAAAATGATTGCCAACAACAGAATACTATTTATATGGGGCATACAACAATCTCGAAGAGACAGACTCACTAGATCATTTATTCTGGTATTGCCCCATGTAAGCTGGAATGGTTAAAAAAAAATCTGAACATTCACTTGAAATTAACCTTACAAATAGCAGTGTTTGGCGATTTGGAAAGCCATAGTCAGTCAATAAATAACATAATAATAGTGGTAGGAAAGGTTTTCATCTTTAGCTCACAATCTCTGAATACTATACGATTATAAAAGTTCTAAATGTATGTTAAACATCACAGCACAAATGAAAAATATATGGCACATGGGAACCAAACGATTTGGTGATAGGTGGGATGGGCTGAGAGTGGCTGAGAGGTGGGATTAAAGAGCTTGTGTTCGGTAACGTATTATTGTTATGTGATTGCTGTATAATAAAGTACCATGTTTGTAAAATGTATATGGAAAATGTGTATGCAAAATGTATGTATATGTAGCAGAAAAGCTGTAAAAAAATCTAAAAAGGTATGTGTCCTCCGAAGAGGGGTGGTGGTGGATCGGTTAAAAATAAAAAGATGTATTAAAAATAAACAGATCTGAAGGCTCCACTTAGTGGTACCAATACCTTTCAGGGCATATTAATGCATAAACCTGGAGGACTCCAATATAGCAATTGTACACGAGATGGCGTGCTAAGCAACTTTTTTAGCACGGCTTTCCTGCGGTCATTGGTATGAGGCGGAGCCGAGTATCATAGATGTTTCCTAGGTGAGCAGGACGATTATGACGTTGTTTCTACACTTGACACATTACATGCGACTTCTGCTATCAGAATACAAAGATTGCATTGAAAAAAAAAAGTTGCTTTGTGGTCTGATTGTGTTCAGATCTGGCTGACCACTTCAGGATGCATTGTGTGTGGATTTCTCCTCAGTCTGGATGAAACCGAGAAGCACCTTTTCATTATAGTGTTGAAGGAAATACGTTCCTAGCATCTGAGGAACGTGTTTGCTGGACTCAAATGCTAGCTAGCTAATATTTACACTTTTTTGGGGGGGCTAGAGTTATGCAAGCCCATTTTCTATCCCTTTAGCGTTGCTTGCTAGCTAGATACAGAGGTTTACTGGATAATTAGCGACAGTAGTTAGCTACTGCCATCAGTTGTGTTATCATATTTAGCCTTTTCCAGTGTTTTTCTTTATTTTTTTAAGTTGCAAACATTTCTAAAAACCTGTTTTTGCTTTATCATTATGGGCTATTGTGTGTAGATTGATGAGGAATTGTTTTTATTTAATCCATTTTAGAATAAGGCTGTAAAGTATCAAAATGTGGAAAAGGGAATGGGTCTGAATACTTTATTTTACCAGGTAACACCCCTACTCTTACGATAAGTTCCATGGTATCTTTAGAGACCTTAGGACACCCGTTTAGTGTCCCATCTGAAAGACGGCACCCTACACAGCGAAATGTCCCCAATCACTGCCCTGGGGCATTGGGATATTTGTTTACAGTGCCTTCCGAAAGTATTCGGCCCCCTTGAACTTTGCGACCTTTTGCCACATTTCAGGCTTCAAACATAAAGATATAAAACTGTTTTTTTTTTCACGCCCAATTTTTCAGTTTTTGATTTGTTAAAAAAGTTTGAAATATCCAATAAATGTCGTTCCACTTCATGATTGTGTCCCACTTGTTGTTGATTCTTCACAAAAAATACAGTTTTATATCTTTATGTTTGAAGCCTGAAATGTGGCAAAAGGTCGCAAAGTTCAAGGGGGCTGAATACTTTCGCAAGGCACTGTAGACCACAGGAAAGAGTGCCGCCTACTGGCCCTCCAACACCACTTACTTTGGTCACCAGTGTCCAAAACACAGCCAAGGCTGGTCACCAGCAAAAAAACACAGTGAAAGCTGATCACCAGCAAAAACACAACGAAGGTTGCCAGCATTACCAGCTAGACCATGCTGGTCTGCCAGCATAACTAGCTAGCCCATGTTGGTTAGACAAGATTGACCAGCATCAGATCAGTTCTGACCAGCATAAGCCAGCATGGACCAATTTGAAATCTATGCTGTTTTTTCAGCAGGGTAGATGGGTCTTTACTGGGTTTGTGGATCATGGTAACAAGTGCAGATTTCCGGGGTTGGGGTAAGTGGCTGTGGGTGAGACATGAGGTGAAGAGGTTGGAGAGGAGGTGTAGATATTAAATTGGGTGCTTGTTTTATGAGTGTGCTATCAATATGGTCTTGCCTATATGCTTTGTTGAAAAAAATTCAGGTGGATCTTTGTTTCTTCGGCGGTGACGGACAGGATGGTCAGCTGGTGCCGGGAGAGAGGCAAGTGACAGCTGTGAGGTAAGTGTTGTGTTCTCTATTTCTCTGTCAATGTTTTTCCAGTCTTGGTCAAAGTGTGGCTCGCTGGGGCAAGGGTGGACATTTTGTAGCTGGTTTCTGAATATTATTGCTTTGTCTTTGTAATGGTCATCGTTGCATGAAGAAGTGGACCAAAGCGCAGCGTGGTAAGTGTTCATGATTTATTAATAGAACTGAACACTGAATAACAAAAACAACAAAGAGAACGAACGAAACCAAAACAGTTCTGTCTGGTGCAGACACAAAAACAGAAAACATAGAATGCCCACCCCCACTCATACCCTGACCAAACCAAAATAGAGACATAAAAAGGATCTTTAAGGTCAGGGCGTGACAGTACCCCCCCACCCCAGGTGCGGCCACAAAACCTAAACCTCTGGGGGAGGGTCTGGATGGGCATCTATCCGCGGTGGCTCTGGTGCGGGGCGTGGACAGGAGGGTGACTCGGCGACTCTGGCAGCTCCGGACAGGAGGGCGACTCTGGCAGCTCTGGACAGGAGGGCGACTCTGGCAGCTCCGGACATGACTCACCAGGCTTGGGAGACACACAGGAGACCTGGTTCTGGGAACAGGCACAGGACTCACCAGGCTGGGGAGACATGCAGGCGGCCTCCTCCTTGGCCGAGGCACCGGACACACTGGGCCGTGGAGGCGCACTGGTGGTCTCGAGTGCAGAGCTGGCCCCACCCGCTCTGGCTGGATGCCAGCTTCCACCCGGCAAATGCGGGACACTGGCACCGAGCACACCGGCCTGTGAATGCTCGGCCGAGACACAGTGCGCATCACCCCATAGCACGGGGCCTGACCAGTCACATGCTCGCCCCGGTAAGCACGGGGAATGGGCTCAGGTCTCCAACCTAACTCCACCAAACTCCCCGTGTGTCCCCCCCAAAATGTTTTGGGGCTGCCTCTCGGGCTTCCTTGCCAGCCGTGTTCCCTCATACCGCTGGTTTCCCTTTCCTGCTGCCTCTAGTTCTTCTTTGGGGCGGAGATATTCCCCAGCCTGTCTCCAGGGTCCCTGTCCGTCCAATATCTCCTCCCAAGTCCAGGAGTCCTGAACCCTCTGCTCCCTGTTACCACGCTGCTTGGTCAGTTTGTGGTGGGTAGTTCTGTAACGGCTGTTGGAAGGAGAGGGCCAAGGTGCAGCGTGGTACGTGTTCATACTTTTATTGAACTGAACAATGAAATAACAAAAAGAAAGAACGAAACCGAAACAGTTCTGTCTGGTGCAGACACAAAACAGAAAACAACTACCCACAAGACACAGGTGGGAAAAGGCTACCTAAGTATGGTTCTCAATCAGAGACAACGATAGACAGCTGCCTCTGATTGAGAACCACACCCGGCCAAACACACAGAAATAGAAAACATAGGACACAAAAACATAGAATGCCCTGACCAAACCAAAATAGAGACATAAAAAGGATCTCTAAGGTCAGGGCGTGACAGTCTTTGTTGTTTTATTTATGAGTTGACGATGGGATTTATGTACAGGTATGATGTTGTTGGCCTTGTCTTCAGTAAACGCTTTAGATTTTTTGCCAGAAAGTCCGGGTGTTGGTGTCGTTGTCTAGCTTGTGGTAGAAGGCAGTCCATTGTTTCTGTTTATGAAGGGTGAGTTGGTGTCTGCTTTATTCTGTAGCTGGCTGGGGTGCTCTTGTTCTGATGAAACCTCTCTGTATCTTTTTATTCTGCTTGATAAGGCTGAGGATGTGTGGAGGGAGCTGTTGCGGTGGTGGTAAGGGGAATAGTCCCTTCCCGGGCCTGAATGAGGACACCTCCCAGCCTCTCTGCCAGCTGGGCCAGCTCCTGGGGGTCCTGTGTTGTTGCTGTAATGTTACATATATTTTTTCTATATATCCCAGTTTGCTTTTTGTAGTTGTACTTTAGTTTGGCAGGTGCTTGTTTTAGTTTAAGGCAAAAGGAGGCAAGGAGGGGAAGGTAGTTACTTCATAGCTGATGGAGAAGCTCAGGAGTTATGCAGCCAGGTCCAGAGAGCAGTGGACAAGGTAAAGGGTGTCTGCAGTGGAGGTGGAGGAGTGGATGTGTGTGGATGTGTATTGGTGTTGAGGATGGTGATGTTTGTGTTGTTGAGAATGTCCCTTAATGTTCTTCTCGAGTGGTTTGTAGTGTTGCAGTTAAAATTGGTGTGATTGGCATTAAAATCATCCATGATGAAAGTATGGCAGTGATCAGCTTTTCTGAAGGTTTTATTGAAGGTGGACAGGAGGGGGTTGTATGCGTTTAAATCGATTCTGTCTGCTATGTACTCATTCTTATCGCATTTTCTTCTGTGAGGTTAACTTCTTGGATATAGGGGGAGCTATTTAAATTTTTGGATGAATAACGTTCCCGTTTTAAACAAGATATTTTGTCACGAAAAGACGCTTGACTATGCATATGATTGACAGCTTTGGAAAGAAAACACTCTGACATTTCCAAAACTGCAAAGATATTGTCTGTGAGTGCCACAGAACTGATGTTACAGAGAAAACCCAGATAAAAATCCAATCAGGAAGTGCCGCATTTTTTGAAACCGCCTCATGGCAATGACTCCTTATATGGCTGTGAAGGAGCTAGGAGTCGGCTTACGTTTTCCATGTTTTCCCCAAGGTGTCTGCAGCATTGTGACGTATTTGTAGGCATATCATTGGAAGATTGACCATAAGAGACTACATCTACCAGGTGGTCGCTTGGTGTCCTCCGTCGCAATTATTGCGTAATCTCCAGCTGCAGTATTTTTCCGTTTTCTTCTGATGAGAAGGCAACTGCCACCACTGATAGATTATCGAATAGATATGTGAAAAACACCTTGAGGATTGATTCTAAACAACGTTTGCCATGTTTCTGTCGATATTATGGAGCTAATTTGGAAAAAAGTTTGGCGTTGTAAGTGACTGCATTTTCCGGTGTTTTTCTTAGCCAAACGTGATGAACAAAACGGAGCTATTTTGTCTACACAAATAATATTTTTGGAAAAAATGAACATTTGCTATCTAACTAAGAGTCTCATCATTGAAAAAATCCGAAGTTCTTCAAAGGTAAATTATTTTATTTGAATGCTTTTCTTGTTTTTGTGAAAATGTTGCCTGCTGAATGCTAGGCTTAATGCTATGCTAGGCTATCAATACTCTTACACAAATGCTTGTGTAGCTTTGGTTGAAAAGCATATTTTGAAAATCTGAGATGACAGTGTTGTTAACAAAAGGCTAAGCTTGTGTTTGAATATATTTATTTCATTTCATTTGCGATTTTCATGAATAGGAAACGTTGTGTTATGGTAATGAGCTTGAGGCTATGATTACGCTCCCGGATACAGGATTGCTCGACGCTAGAGGTTAATAACGGTTTCTGAATACTCAATGCCTTCCTTTAAGAGCAATGCAACACCCTCTGAATCACCCTGAATGTTCATTTCTTAAAATGTTACAACCAGGGAATGCAAAATCTTATATATATTTTTTTGGTCTCATCGATGGAGGCGATCTTCACTTGTTTTTCTTCGAGTAGCAGGATCAGCTCCTACTTGTGCCCCCTTATGCCTCTGATGCATACATGTAAACAGGTGGTTGGAGAAGCCATCTAATAAAAAAGGGCATAAACTATGTAGGATGAAGTTAAAAGTTAAGAAGTTAAGACTGATTAAAATGGTTAAAAGGTTGTGTGTCTTTTCTAAGACTCTCATCATCTCCCCATCAGCGCATATCTTCTTCAGGTCATTCTGATGGGCAATGTTGGGCAATGTTCTTAGAGGTGGCTGTGGGGGCTAAGAGCTGGAGAGGCTTTGTGTGATGGTATTTTTTTTGTGGTGGGGAGGTCTGGTTGGTGATGAGTGAGGGCCACCACAGTTGGCAGAGTTTGCATCTTATTTTTCTTTGGGGCATTCTTTGTAGTGGTGGTTTTCTGCACATTGGAGACATTTGACCTTATTGCAGTGTGTGGAGTTGTGGATTCATTCTAGGCATTTGTGGAACTGTTTGATGCTGGTGGGGGGTGGTTGTGCTCTTTCCACCTTGAAGTGGAAATAATCCATGTAGAACCCCGCAAGTGGTAGGCTAGCTTCTTCATCCTAAGGTGAATGCAGATGAAGGTAGTGCGTTGATGTGTGGCTAGGCTGATGATCCTATGTGCTTTGGTAGTTGTGACTCACCACCTGGATTCGGTCTTATGTGGCAAAGTTTGAAATGGGATTTTTTACATTGGTAAAAAGTAGAGACTCAGAGCTACAAAATGGTATATCATATACTGCATTTTTGAGGAACAATGGGAAAGTAATTCTGTTTTGAAAGTTGATACACTTGTAAACTCACTTTTGAGAAAAGGGCCTTTGAATGTTTTGGCACCTACTGGATAGCACTCCTTTGTCTCCACCCATTCAGCATTGTTCACACCCTCTTAAGCCAGCCGCACCCATCTCTTTAAGGATTCACGTGAGGTCATTTGCTAAACAGTGAGTAGTGTAGTAAAGATTAAGACTAAATGTGGTAGTATCAAAGTAAATAGAATTGCTAAAATGTACTTAAGTATCAAAAGTAAAAGTATAAATAATTTCAAATTCCTTAAACCAGACAGACCAATCTCTTTTTATTGACGGATAGCCAGGGGCACACTCCAACACTCAGACATAATTTACATATGAAGCATTTGTGTTCAGTGAGTCTGTGTGGTATGTAACAAAATCATGTTATGAACAAACATATAAAAATTAATTTTATATATCAATATATTGGTAAGCCTTGCTAAGTGGATGGGTCTTTACAGAAGGTGTGAACGGTACAGCAAATGGGTTCTTGCATAGTAGCAATATCAGAAATACAGTTGAAGTCTGAATGTAAACGACTTTGGGTAGTTTACATGCACTTAGGTTGGAGTAATTAAAACTCGTTTTTCAACCACTCCACAAATTTCTTGTTACAAACTATTGTTTTGGCAAGTCGGTTAGGACATCTACTTTGTGCATGACACAAGTCATTTTTCTAACAATTGTTTACAGACAGATTATTCCACTTATAATTCACTGTATCACAATTCCAGTGCGTCAGAAGTTTACATACACTGCCTTTATTCCAGAAAATGATGTCATGGCTTTAGAAGCTTCTGATGGGCTAATTGACATCATTTGAGGTGTACCTGTGGATGTATTTCAAGGACTACCTTCAAACTCAGTGCCTCTTTGCTTGACATCATGGGAAAATCAAAAGAAATCAGAACTCCACAAGTCTGGTTCATCCTTGGGAGCAATTTCCAAACGCCTGAAGGTACCACGTTCATCCGTACAAACAATAGTATGCAAGAATTAACACCATGGGACCACGCAGCCGTCATACTGCTCAGGAAGGAGACGCGTTCTGTCTCCTAGAGAGGAATGTACTTTGGTGCGAAAAGTGCAAATCAATCCCAGAACAACAGCAAAGGACCTTGTGAAGATGCTGGAGGAAACAGGTGCAAAAGTATCTATATACACAGTAAAAAGAAGCCTATTAATAATGAATAATACATACCTAGATAGTGGATTGCTCTACTCAGACAATCATAAAAACTTAGGACTTCATGTCACATATCATACCGTCAAAGAGGATAATTTCAAATACCTAGCATATTTATGATTGTCTGAGTAAAGCAAGCCACTATATGGGTATGTATTATTGGTTGTCTGATGATAGTTGATGACTTATACTGTTAAAGATGTTGTCTAACTAACTGTCTCTGCTATGGTGTTATCTTGTCCATTGCATTGCTCAGAACTGTTGACCCAACTCAATAGGTGGCCTGTCAAGAATCTGTGTGTCTAATGTTCTGGTTTAGGTGTTACCCTCATTAAACAGTACAGTTGCTTCTGAAATATTATTCACCCCCTTGGTTGTATCATTTTATTTACACAACATGCCTTCCACTTTGAAGGTGCAAAACATGTTTTATTGTGAAACAAACAAGAAGTAAGACAAAAAAATGAAAACTTGAGCATGCATAACTATTCACACCCCAAAAGTCAATACTTTGTAGAGCCACCTTTTCCAGCAATTACAGCTGCAAGTATCTTGGGGGATGTCTCTATTAGCTTGGCACATCTAGCCACTGGGATTTTTGTCCATTCTTCAAGGCAAAACTGCTCAAGCTCCTTCAAGTTGGATGGGTTCCGCTGGTGTACAGCAATCTTTAAGTCATACCACAGATTCTCAATTGAATGAGGTCTGGGCTTTAACTAGGCCATTCTAAGACCTTTAAATGTTTCCCCTTAAGCCACTAGAGTGTTGCTTTAGCAGTATGGTTTATTTATTTATTTGTATTTTTTATTTCACCTTTATTTAACCAGGTAGGCTAGTTGAGAACAAGTTCTGATTTGCAACTGCAACCTGGCCAAGATAAAGCATAGCAATTCAACACATACAACAACACAGAGTTACACATGGAATAAACAAAACATAGTCAATAATACAGTAGAACAAAAGAAAACAAAAAGTCGATATACAGTGAGTGCAAATGAGGTAAGTTAAGGAAATAAATAGGCCATGGTGGCGAAGTAATTACAATATAGCAATTAAACACTGGAATGGTAGATTGGCAGAAGATGAATGTGCAGGTAGAGATACTGGGGTGCAAAGGAGCAAAATAAATAAATAAATAAATAAATAGCAGTATGGGGATGAGGTAGGTAGATAGATGGGCTATGTACAGGTACAGTGATCTGTAAGCTGCTCTGACAGCTGTTGCTTAAAGCTAGTGAGGGAGATATGAGTCTCCAGCTTCAGAGATTTTTGCAATTCGTTCCAGTCATGGGCAGCAGAGAACTGGAAGGAAAGATGACCAAAGGAGGAATTGGCTTTGGGGGTGACCAGTGAGATATATCTGCTGGAGAGCGTGCTACGAGTGGGTCCTGCTATGGTGACCAGTGAGCTGAGATAAGGGGCTTTACCTAGCAGAGACTTGTAGATAACCTGTATCCAGTGGATTTGGCGACGAGTATGAAGCGAGGGCCAACCAACGAGAGCGTACAGGTCACAATGGTGGGTAGTGTATGGGGCTTTGGTGACAAAATGGATGGCACTGTGATAGACTGCATCCAGTTTGTTGAGTAGAGTGTTGGAGGCTATTTTATAGATGACATCACCGAAGTCGAGGATCGGTAGGATGGTCAGTTTTACAAGGGTATGTTTGGCAGCATGAGTGAAGGATGCTTTGTTGCGATATAGGAAGCCGATTCTAGATTTAATTTTGGATTGGAGATGCTTAATGTGAGTCTGGAAGGAGAGTTTACAGTCCAACCAGACACCCAGGTATTTGTAGTTGTCCACGTATTCTAAGTCAGAGCCGTCCAGAGTAGTGATGCTGGACGGGCGGGCAGGTGATGGCAGTGATCGATTGAATAGCATACATTTAGTTTTATTTGCGTTCAAGAGCAGTTGGAGGCCACGGAAGGAGAGTTGTATGGCATTGAAGCTCGTCTGGAGGTTAGTTAACACAGTGTCCAAGGAGGGGCCAGAAGTATACAGAATGGTGTCGTCTGCGTAGAGGTGGATCAGAGAATCACCAGCAGCAAGAGCAACATCATCGATGTATACAGAAAAGAGAGTCGGCCCGAGAATTGAACCCTGTGGCACACCCATAGAGACTGTCAGAGGACCGGACAACAGTCCCTCCGATTTGACACACTGAACTCTATCAGAGAAGTAGTTGGTAAACCAGGCGAGGCAATCATCTGAGAAACCAAGGCTGTCGAGTCTGCCAATAAGAATGTTGTGATTGACAGAGTCGAAAATCTTGGCCAGGTCAATGAATACGGCTGCACAATAATGTCTCTTATCGATGGCGGTTATGCTGTCATTTAGAACCTTGAGCGTGGCTGAGGTGCACCCATGACCAGCTCTGAAACCAGATTGCATAGCGGAGAAGGTATGGTGGGATTCGAAATGGTTAAGGTCATTGTCCTGCTGGAAGGTGAACCTCCGTCCCAGTCTCAAATCTCTTGAAGACTGAAACAGTTTTTCCTCAAGAATTTCACCGTATTTAGCACCATCCATCATTCCTTCAATTCTGACCAGTTTCCCAGTCCCCACCGAAGAAAAACATCCCCACAGCATGATGCTGCCACCACCATGCTTCACTGTGGGGATGGTGTCTCGGGGTGATGAGAGGTGTTAGGTTTACGCCAGACATAGCATTTTCCTTGATAGCCAAAAATCTCAATTTTAGTCTCATCTGATCAGAGTTCATTCTTCTATATGTTTGAGGAGTCTCCCACATGCCTTTTGGCAAACACCAAAAGTGTTTGCTTATTTCTTTCTTTAATCAATGGCTTTTTTTCTGGCCACTCTTCCATAAATCCCCGTTCTGTGGAGTGTACGGCTTAATGTGGTCCTATGGATACATACTCCAATCTCCGCTATGGAGCTTTGCAGCTCCTTCAGGGTTATCTTTTGTCTCTTTGTTGCCTCTCTGATTAATGCCCTCCTTGACTGGTCCGTCTGCCACTGTGAGGACGATCAGTTGTCTGTCCTGTCTCCCTGTAGCGCTGTCTTAAGCATCTCACAGTACGGACATTGCAATTTATTGCCCTGGCCACATCTGCAGTCCTCATGCCTCCTTGCAGCATGCCTAATGCACGTTCACGTAGATGAGCAGGGACCCTGGGCATCTTTCTTTTGGTGTTTTTCAGAGTCAGTAGAAAGGCATATTTGTTGTCCTAAGTTTTCATGTCCTAAGTTTTCATAACTGTGACCTTATTTGCCTACCGTCTGTAAGCTGTTAGTGTCATAATGTCCGTTCCACAGGTGCATGTTCATTACTTGTTTATGGTTCATTGAACAAGCATGGGAACCAGTGTTTAAACCCTTTTACAATGAAGATCTGTGAAGTTATTTGGATTTTTACAAATTATCTTTGAAAGACAGGGTCCTGAAAAGGGGACTTTTATATCACTAGAGAAAACATCAGAGCAAATGAAACAGCAACCCTCTATGTGTAGCCCATTTATCATGATGCTGTCTGGACAGAAATACTATGACATGCCATACTCTTTTGGTCAAGGCAGCATCAAATACATGGTCTGCACCTACAGAGACAGAGGCTCTGTTTCTGTCAGCACGCATCTCGGTCAAATAAATTATCAATATTTAAATATTTTATTTGGATTTGCAAGGAGGTACAGTAGTGCGGGCCAGGCCCCCTAAGGCCCGCCCATAACGCCAGCCCTGGTGGGATGTCCTTCAACCTGGAATAAGCAGGAACAAGGGGGTATAAATTAATCATACTGCCTAATATATATTTTAGTGTTGGTTCAAGTTGCTGATGCCACAACTACCTTTATTAATGTTCAATCGTTTTGTTAACATTTTTAGGCTTGGTTAAGTTGTCTTCCTCCGAAGTCGGTCCCTCTCCTTGTTCGGGCGGCGTTCGGCAGTCGACGTCACTGGTCTTCTAGCTATCGCCGCTCCACCTTTCATTTTTTTTGTCTTGTTTTCCTGCACACCTGGTTCACATTCCCTCATCAGACTAAATGTATATTACCGTCTGTTTCCCCCATGTCTTTGTGTGGAATTGTTCTCTGTGTAGGGTGTTATGCTACAGGCTGGCTTGCGCCAGGTTTGTTTCAAACCTAGGTTTGTTTGTTTTGTTTAATCCGGTTCATGTTACCGTGGTTGTGCTTTGTGCTGCCTCCCCTGTGCCTTTGTGCCAGGGTGTATATTAAAGTTCTCCTGTTATACTCATCTCTGCTCTCCTGTGCCTGACTTCCCGGCAACCAGTCACTCACCTCGTTACAAACCCCAATAGTGCAACACAATAGGGAAGGGAAAGTGGCAAGAGGAAGTTAGCTAACGGCTAGCTAGGTAAAAAGACACGGACTCTCTCCAAACAACTGATGAACAGGATGAGATCGCCTGCTAGCTAGTTATTGCATCCAATGTTTTAACTAGCTTGGCAACGGGCTGATAAACACCAGTTACTCAACATTTCAATTCACAATTTATATGCAAGCAATTTGTTGAACATTTTTTCATAATTTGGTGAATAAATAAATATTATACTTCTATTTTGCAAAGTTATTCCTTATTGTTTTGGATTTTTTTCAATCCCAAGTGAGAACTTCTGTCCGATATTAATTCCTTATTGTCGCCAGCTCATGTCTCGTTAATCCATCGATATGCTCTAAATTCACCCGCACAGCTGATCTCAAATGCAACCATTATTGGTCACTTCATTACCACTCCCTAAAAGATGCAACCAGTCTTTCAAGATATATTCGCCCTTTGGTTGGTACAACTTAGTCCTTTTTGAACAGACTAAGGGTGTTTTATCTTATTGACAAGCATTCTGTACAATAGAAATCAAGTATTTCCTGGTTTACCATGACAAAACACTTTGTATGAATGGAAACTAATGTTGGTGTAGTCTATTGACTTATTATTTAATTTGTTTCCGATGTATGTTTTCCAAAAGTGTTTGGTGTGGTCATTTCTTATTAAGATCAGGGGTGAAATAACCCTGTAGTGTCCATATTTTAAATGTGTTGTTACATCAAGTCAGATTGGGTGATTGAGTTATTTATGTTAGAAGGGTGTGGCTGGTATCAAACCCCATGCTGACACAGTAGGCTTATGTCTGCGCTGAAAGTAGCAGTCCTAACCACTAGACCCCCCCAGGCCACAATTGATGTCTTGTTAAATCAATGTTCCAGTAATAGGACCTAGGCCTCACGAGAAATAACATAATTTTGACAGCAAGCCTTGAACCCAATTTTATCTTTATTTAACTAGGCAAGTCAGTTAAGAACAAATTCTTATTTTCAATGACGGCCTAGGAACTGTGGGTTAACTGCCTCGTTTAGGGGCAGGTCGACAGATTTGACCTTGTCAGCTCAGGGATATAATCTTGCAACCTTTCAGGAAAAGACTTGGCGACAAGAGTGATGAAGTTATGAGCCAACATCTGTGCAGTCATGTCTGCAAAAAAACTAAATGAATACTATACTACAGTGGTAGGCTTGATTACCAACAATGATGAGACGTTCTACAGGGAGGAGGTGAGTGCCCTCAGAGTGTGGTGTCAGGAAAATAACCTCACAGTCAATGTCAACAAAAAATAGGAGATGATCGTGGACTTCAGAAAACAGCAGAGGCCATCGGTCATCCATATATTTTTATGTACATATTTATGTACTTATTAATTCCTTTACACTTGTGTGTATAATGTAGTTGTTGTGAAATTGTTAGATTACTTGTTAGATATTACTGCATACCATGTGAATGTAACAAATAAAATTTGCTTTGATTCGATTTGATTTACTACAGTCATGTCCGCAAAAACACTACAATGAATACTACAGTAAAGTCTGCAAATACACTACAGTGAATGCTATAATACTACAGTCATGTCCTCAAAAACACTGCAAAAACACTACTGTGAATACTACAGTAAAGTCCGCAAAAGCACTACAGTGAATGCTATAGTATACTACCA
This sequence comes from Oncorhynchus mykiss, assembly GCF_013265735.2. Classification (NCBI taxonomy): domain Eukaryota; kingdom Metazoa; phylum Chordata; class Actinopteri; order Salmoniformes; family Salmonidae; genus Oncorhynchus; species Oncorhynchus mykiss. The sequence continues at coordinate 54,757,216 of NC_048565.1, forward strand.
TCATGTCCTCAAAAACACTTCAGTAAATATTACAGTATACTACAGTCATGTCCACAAAGACACTACAGTGAATACTGTAGTATACTAGTCATGTCTGCAAAAACACTACAGTGAATACTTCATTAAGTCCGCAAAAACACTACACTAAATTTAGTAATACTACAGTATTTAGACCATAGTAAACTATTGTATTTTTTCATGTGGATGTGTGGTGTAGCATGGATGTGTGGTGTAGCAGGTAGACTAGTGGTTACAGTGTTGGGCCAGTAACCGAGCCGACTTTCACCTGAAAGTCTGTCGATGTGCCCTTGAACAAGGCACTTAGCCCTAATTTGCTCCAGGGGTGTCGTTCTACTACGGCTGACCTTGTAAAATAACACATTTCACTAAACCTATGAGAGTGTTTAGGCTCGTTTGAGTGGTAAGGCTGAAGCAACTGACTGTAAATGAAAGTCGAGGAGTAATGTTAGGGAGGTGTATCTGCAACAACCGAAAGTTGGACACTAATGTGGTTTTTCCAACCAGCTCAGATCAACATGGCAGTGTTGACATTGTTAATAAGGTTAAGGTTAATAAGGTTTTCCTGTCTCAGCCTCCAGTATTTATGCTGCAGTAGTTTATGTGTCGGGGGGCTAGGGTCAGTTTGTTATATCTGGAGTACTTCTCATGTCCTATTCGGTGTCCTGTGTGAATTTAAGTGTGCTCTCTCTTAATTCGCTTTTTCTTTCTCTCTCTCGGAGGACCTGAGCCCTAGTACCATGCCTCAGGACTATCTGACATGATGACTCCTTGCTGTCCCCAGTCCACCTGGCCGTGCTGCTGCTCCAGTTTCAACTGTTCTGCCTTATTGTTATTGGACCATGCTGGTCATTTATGAACATTTGAACATCTTGGTCATGTTCTGTTATAATCTCCACCCGGCACAGCCAGAAGAGGACTGGCCACCCCACATAGCCTGGTTCCTCTCTAGGTTTCTTCCTAGGTTTTGGCCTTTCTAGGGAGTTTTTCCTAGCCACCGTGCTTCTACACCTGCATTGCTTGCTGTTTGGGGTTTTAGGCTGGGTTTCTGTACAGCACTTTGAGATATCAGCTGATGTACGAAGGGCTATGTAAATACATTTGATTTGATTTTGATTTGATTCTTTATGATATCTAAATAAACATGCCTCAAACCCCCATATCACACACTCACAACTTGAAATCAAAGTCAATTAGTGATACAGAGTTTCAAATATCACATTAATTTGTATATATCCACTGTATACATTAATGCCAGCAAAGTTGGTTCCAGTTTCAGTCACTTCCTTGGTCACATTCGTTTAGGTCAAACAAAAACACCTTAATGATTGGTTGACGATAGAGCCTCCCACAATACAGACGATTTCTGCAGGAGGAAGTTGGTGAAGAGCAACTGCAGAAACTTGTCATGAAACTTGTCAAAATGTCATGAGCTTTGATCACATGACTTATGTAAAGTTCACGCAGTCGACGTGTAGGCGCAAGTCGGATAATTTATGTGCCGATAATGCAACACACTTTGAAAGGTGGTGACCAAAGATGGTCACTGACTTGACAAAAGTGATCCGCTCAAACGCAACCACTGTGTGTGGGCAAGAACAACACAGACAAAAGCTCTGCTCATCAAACTAAAGCACAGCTGTCTTCTCATGAACACTTTAATGAAAAGAAACTCCAGCACACTGGTGATATTGAAGCTCTACAGATTAAACGGAACTTTATACCAACACTTTGAACTCAATAGACCATCAGGGTGTAAATACCTTACCACAGACAAAGGATACGCCACAAACATCCCTAGAGAATAGTCATGGATATAGTCATCTGATTGCAATGACAAAACAAAGTTGAATTGCATATCAACATGAACTCATAAACTCACTGCATGAGATATTTTGCTCCTCTTGTGTGATGGATGTTTATAAAATCATCTGGATTATAATCATAACCTAAATTTCATTGCACATGACTGAAATAATGACTCTAGTGTGTTATAGTTGAGATACAGTTGTGCTATTGGAGGAAGATAAAACTAATAATAAAATAGAAGAAGAAGAAGAATGTTAACTTGTCTATACATTCACAGGAACTGTATGGAAAGGAAAGGGATGGTGATGTCATACCCAAAGTCAGTGACCAAGAAATGACTCTAGGACACAGCTGCTTCCCTTAAGGGTATGAAGCATTACTAATGAAGATCATGTTGATGTGGGGATAATGGATCATGACTACCAGCTCCAGGTGAGCTGTTGACTGTTTCTTGAAGGTTATGACTCCTTCTCTTCCTATCATTGAGTGACAAGATGGACAGGACCTCTACACTATTGGCGATTATGTGTCCACTAGAACACAGTTGACTCCTTATGTCTGATGTGTCTGTGACACATTCATTAACAACTGGATCTGTGGCCAGCCTATACACACACTGTGTGTAAACATTCCAATTTCCAAGATAACGTCCTTGATTGATTAAAATGACGTCACAGGCTGCGAGAGTTTGTCATTGGAATGAGATAGGTAGAGGAAATGTGCCACAACACAAAGGGCTAATTATAAACAGGACAGAGGCAGGCAAGGTGAATGTGTGAGAGTCTGAAATGAGCAGTTATCCTTCAGTTGGATCAGTGGTGTCAAATTTGGAGTCCTTAACGTTGAAACTGCTATGCCAGCTTGTGATGTTAACAAAGAAGTGACTGCAAACAACAAACACAGGTGTTTTCCCTCGGACGTCAGTGCACGTGTGTAAGAACAGAGATAGAACAATAGAATATGTACTGCAATTTCTTTTAGCACGTTACACGACACTCCTCACCTCCGCTACGCCAACAAAACCAAAACAATAACAAAGGTAATGGGGCGGACAATGGCTCTGTTTTCCCTACTCCATCTTTAAGACACGCTTACACACAGTAGTATTAATCATAGTATTGTTGACTATGCAAGCTATCAAGATGAAAATCTATGATAAAAGGAGGAGGAAAAAGTGTAAAAATAAAAAAAAGTGCAAAGCTTTTGTTTACTATATCTCTGTGTTGGAACCATTTGAACCCAGTAGGGTAGTTTCACGGGAATCATCTGACTGGATCAGTTTAAGTTAAATAAAGGTTCATTTTAGCATCAAAGGTAGAGACCAAGATCCCAGAGCTCATCATCAAGTCACCGATTTTGGCACAAGCACAGAAAAACCTTTCTGAACTGAAACTATCTTTCTTTCTATATTTCTTTCTTTTCAGTTTTACCAGGAAGACATGTTTTCGTAAATCCTAGTCTACCTTACAGTTTGTTACCGTCTTGTTGCTGTTTCTATTACCATCTCCTGTTTCCTTCCTCCTACTAAACTGTTTACCCTCAAGGAACACTGCATTGTTAATTACTGCTAAGAACACACACAGTCACACAGTCAGACAGACAAACACACAGACACACTGCTGTGTCGCCAGAGGGGTTTGTTTAATAATGGAAGCCGGTAGGTTTCCCCTCCTCTCCTGGAGGGTTTGTGACAGACTGCACAACACTGGGCAAGCTGGCAAACTGGAACACCTACTGTACTGAACACAAGACCACCCAGGAGTCTACATCAGCTACCAGATTTAACTTGAGAAACAGACTTATAGAGGCTTTTATCATGACCCTAAAAAAAACACAGGAAGTATTTTAGCATGGTCCCAGTTTAAGTTGTATAGCCAACAGTTGGATAGAAAACACAAACTGATCTTAATTGATTAGTTTAATTGTTTAGTTTCACAGGCCTCTATGGTTAATCACTCAACCCAAGTCATTGACATTCAGGGCTTAGACACAGAGGATACCTTTAAGCCTGGTCCCAGATCTGTGACTCCTACATTCGGCTTGTAGAGCATCAAACAGTTCTTGAACCAGGCTATAAATGCCTTTTATTGTGCCCTCAAATGTTGAATTTCACAGGCATTTGGTTCTCTAGCCTCTCTCATCCCAGAGATCATTGACATTCAGGGCTTGTGACTCTGAACCTTACATTGTAGAAAGTAGCATTGAACCAAAGTGAAATCCAATGGCATTGTTATAGAGACCTTTTGTTTTACAGATGAAAAATGGAACAGAATAGGACATTGATCTCTCAGTGGATAGAGAGAGAGAGATGGTGGCAAGAGAGAGAAAGAAAGAACCGAGAGAGTGATATGGAGAGAGAGAAAGCAAAAGAGGGGGAGAGAGAGAGAGAGAGAGAGACCACACTATTCAGTCTCATGCCACATCCTCCTTACTCCACTTCTCTCTGTGAAATTTGACTAATGTATATTTAATTCATAACACTAACGGATTATCGAAGACATTTAAAAGAGTCATTATGGAAAGGATGTATTGTCAAACTGCCGTAGGAGGCGGGTCATGTTGAAGAAAAAGAGAAAAGAGAGGACCGGGAGGAGAGATGAGAAAAACATGCAAATGAAATAAGCCTCTTTTTTTTATTTTTCACACACAGATGGAGCAGACTCCACAGGCTCTGCTTATGATTTAATCTGCCTGAGAAGTGAACACAGCATGAGAGCCTTTAGGGGGTGACTCGCTTTCTGCACTCTCCTGTCAAATAATGGAACAGATTTAACTGAGTCCAACAGGGACAGAGGAGACAAAAGAGAATATAGGCCCTGTGTGTGCGAGAGGGCGAAAGAGGAAAAGTGAGCGAGGAGGAGATGGAAAGAGAGCGAGATAGAGAGAGAGATGAGAAAGAGGGAAAAGGAAAGAGCGAGAAAAAAGGTGGAGGGGAGTGAAAGAGAGAGAGAGGCAAAAACCACTTTCAATTAAGTGTGCAACACATGAAATATAGAACAGTTCACTTGGCTAATCTTGAATGCCCAATTTTGGGAGAGGGCACTCTAAATGTGGACTCTCTCTGTGCAGATCTGTGTACAAAATAAACGTGGACAGTTTTTAGTTTGTTATTATGCATCGTAAATACAGAGACAAAGAAACAGTGGGGGAGTGAAGTTAGGGGAGCAGAGATCTGTATTTACTTATAAAGTGATAAGATTTTTTTTATCTCTTTATACTCCTTTTAACTATTGAACTCTGATCACGGATCAATTCCAATGTTTGCATTGCACTTACAAATGGCAATGCAAACACTGAAATGTTGTTCAGCCCTTGTTTGTGACTGTGCTATGATTCCCCATTATAACTGTAAGGTAACAGTAATGTATCCTAATACAGCAGGGATGGACATTCATTTCAACCCGAGGGCCACAGCGCCGCACAGATTTTTATCCAGACTGTTCATCAAAAGCAATTTGCAGGCCAGGAAAAGGGCAGTAATTTGAAAACGTACAGTATAGGTCCATTGTAAATTCGACATACTTTCTATCTAGTTTAAGACATTCAAGAGTGGTCTGGAGTTTTTGTTTAACCTAAAATAATGATTTCCTTCCAAAGAAACAAAAAACATTTGTATTTATACATTTTTTATTCAAATCCCCCGGGCCGGATTACGTGGGCTGTATGTTGCCCACCCCTGAAATAGATACACAAGTGCTGCTTTTATACCTCATATCCCTTCAATACTCCGAGAGAGGCAGGAAGGGAGGGCAATCTGAAACATGCGTGCACACATGCACACACACACACTTCATTAACTCATCCAAACCAAATAAATATTTATCGACTTGAATAGTAACAAAAACGGTGCAAGTATATGCATAACGCTGCTGCTATGGCGATGATGATGGGTCTTCATTTTTTCTTCTTGAGGAGATGCACTACAAGTCAGTTCCACGACAACTGTCTCTGTCGCCATGACAACAGAGTTCACTCAGCGAGCGATGGAGCGAGCCAGGCAGGAAGGGGGAGTTGGCCCTGTCACCGTAGAGAGCGACGCCTTGCTCTGATAAAGGATGTGTGTGTGTGTTTGTGTGTGTGTGTGTGTGTGTGTGTGTGTGTGTGTGTGTGTGTGTGTGTGTGTGTGTGTGTGTGTGTGTGTGTGTGTGTGTGTGTGTATGTGTGTATGTGTGTGTGTGTGTGTGTGTGTGTGTGTGTGTGACAAAGGATGTGTGATCCTGTCTCTGAGAGAGAGAGAGAAAAAGTAACAATGTACACATCACAAGCAAAACAAGAGTGCAGCATTTTATGTACTCCACTGTACTTTTTATGTATTTATGTCAAAAACATATACTTTTAATCCATAGAGACAAGAGGAAAGGACATCAAATAAATCCAGTCTTTCTTATACTGTATGTTATCTTACTTACTTATTTAGTCCTCTTTGTCCTGATACATAAGGCTGTCCCACATCATGGGAAGATGGAAAGATGATGCTGCAGTGGAAAGCTACTGTGAATAGTGTCTTAATAATAAAGGAGTTTTTTTGCACCAGGTATGGGTGTTAAACATTTGCCAGATGTAAGTCAACAAATCAAAGCTAAACAACAACTTACTTTGTGGCACACATCACATGTACATAACTGTACATAACCTGCTATTTTGTGTTTTTTAACGCTGATTTTTTTAACGCTGTCATGTCTCCGCCATCATTTCCGATGACCGAAAACAGCTTCTGGACATCAGAACAGCGATCACTAATCTCAATTTGGATGAAGATTTCTAGCTCAGCAGCTCTGGACATTCTGCTTACCCCCGGAACAGGCCCTGATCCCCAGGACTCAAAAGAGGAAGCAGCGGTGAAAGAGAGGCAAGTGAGGCGACGTCATGACAAAACTACGTCGGCAAGTATGTAGACCACCATTGCCCTCTGTTTTGTTGGCGAACGTGTAGTCACTGGAGAACAAACTGGATGAGCTCCGTTTGAGACTGTTCTATCAACGGGACCTGAAATTCTGTATTATCCTATGTTTCTCAGAGTTGTGGCTGAACGAGGACATGTATATACAACCCACCTTGTTTTTCTATGCATCGTCAAGACTGGACGACAGATTCAGGTAAGGTGAGGGGGGGAGGAGTGTGTCGCTTTGTTAACAACAGCTGTTGCGCGATCTCTAATGTTAAGGAAGTTTTTGCTCGCATGAATTTGAATACTTAATGATAAGCTGCAGACCATACTAGCGGTCTACTGTATATGCCACCACAAACCAATGCTGGTACTAAGAACCCACTCAACAAGCTGTATAGGGCTATAAGCAAACAAGAAAATACACATTCAGGAGGTGGTGTTTCCTGTGGCCAGTGATTTTAATGCAGGAAAACTGAAATACGTTTTGCCTCATTTTTACCAGCATGTCACCTGCTACTATAGGTGACAAAACTCTAGATCACCTTTACTCCACACACAGAAACCCATACAAGGCCCTCCCTCACCTTCCCTTTGACAAATCAGACCATAATTATTTCCTCCTGATTTCCTGCTAATAAGCAAAAACTCAAACAGGAAGTACCAGTGACGCACTCATTACGGAAGTGGTCCGACAAAACAGATGCTAAGCTAAAGGACTGTTTTTCTAGCACAGACTGGAAAACAGTATGTTCCCGGAATTTTCCGATAACATCGAGGAGTTTACCACATCAGTCACTGGCTTCATTAATAAGTGCATCGACGACGTCGTCCCCTAACCAATAGCCATGGATTACAGTCAACATCCGCATTGAGCTAAAGGCTAGAGCTTTCAAGTAGCAGGACATTAATCCAGATGCTTTTAAGAAATCCTGTTTGTCAAGTGTGCTCCATCCCCGGCCTCTAGGTCACCAGGCTACTCATTAGGGCGCACACCTGTCACATTTGCGCATAATGACACTCAACTGGACTCCATCACCTCCTTGATTACCTTCCCTTTATATGTCTCTCCCTTTGGTTTCTTCCCCAGTCGTCATTGTTTCTGTTTTTTTCATGTCGGTACACTGTTTGTGTTTCTTGTTTTGTTCATTTATTAATTAAATGTATTCACTCCCTGAACTTGCTTCCTGACTCTCAGTGTACATCGTTACAGAATGATGACTCACCTGGGAGAGGGTACTGTCACGTAAATGCTCTCTCTCAGGCGCTCTAGGTCATAATGCTCCTGCGACTCAGCTGGATCAACAGGTCCTCTGCGCCTTAGCAGAGGTGACCATTCCGCTCATGATACCCGGGATCATCAACTTTGTCAGGCATCCTGCAGCTGGAGCCGCGCGTCGGGGAGGGGGTACTGTCACGTGTGCTCCCTCTCCGGCCTCTAGGTCCCCAGGCAGCTCGTTAGCCTGCACACCTGTCACCAGCGTTATTCGCATTTGCGCATAATGACACTCACCTGGACTCCATCACCCCCTTGATTATCTGCCCTTTATATGTCACTCCGTTTTATTTCTTCCCCGGTCGTCATTGTTTCTGTTTCTGTCATGTCGGTGCGCTGTTTGTGTTTCTTATTTTTTAAATGTGTTTATTAAATGTATTCACTCCCTGAACTTGCTTCCCGACTCTCAACTTACATCGATTCACCGTTACGATCTCCGACGAGCCATCAAACAGACAAAGCGTCAATATTGGCTAAGATTGACACGAACTACGCTCCTCTGATGCTCGACAGCTGTGGCAGGTCTTGCAAACCATCACAGATTACAGAGGGAAACCCAGACGCAAGCTGCCCAGCAACACGAGCATACCAGTTGAGCTAAATGCCTTCTACAGTGGTTCTTCCTTTAACCTCTCTGATCTCCCCATTCCGGATCCGGGATCGTGAATACAGACTCAAGCTCATTACCATAACGCAACGTTAACTATTCATGAAAATCAAATAGATAAATAAATAAATAAATATGCCATCTCTCAAGCTTAGCCTTTTGTAAACAACACTGTCATCTCAGATTTTCAAAATATGCTTCTCAACCATAGGAAAACAATAATTTGTGTAAAAGTAGCTAGCTAGCGTAGCATTTAGCGTTAGCATTAGCGTTAGCATCCAGCACGCAACATTTCAACAAAAACATAAAAGCCTTCAAATAAAATAATTTACCTTTGAAGAACTTCGGATGTTTTCAATGAGGAGACTCTCAGTTAGATAGCAAATGCTCAGTTTTTCCAAAAATATTCTTTGTGTATTAGAAATAGCTCTGTTTTGTACATCACATTTGGCTACCAAAAAAAAACGAAAATTCAGTCCTCAAAACGCGAACTTTTTTCCAAATTAACTCCATAATATCGACTGAAAACATGGCAAACGTTGTTTAGAATCAATCCTCAAGGTGTTTTTCACATATCTCTTCGATGATATATCGTTCGTGGAAGCATGGTTTCTCCTCTCAATCAAATGGAAAAATACTTGCACCTGGCTTTGCGCACCAATTTCGACGCAGGACACCAGGCGGACACTTGGAAAATGTAGTCTCTTATGGTCAATCTTCCAATGATATGCCTACAAATACGTCACAATGCTGCCGACATCTTGGGGAAACGGCAGAAGGTCTAAGCTTATTCCTGTCGCATTCACAGCCATATAAGGAGACATTAGAAAACAGAGCTTCAGAAATTCTGCTCATTTCCTGTTTGACGTTTCATCTTGGTTTCGCACGTAGAATGAGTTCTGGGGCACTTACAGACAATATCTTTGCAGATTCTGAAACTTCAGAGTGTTTTCTTTCCAAAACGGTCAATAATATGCATAGTCAAGCATCTTTTCGTGACAAAATATTGCGCTTTAAACGGGAACGTTTTTTTATCCAAAAATGAAATAGCGCCCCTAGAGATCCAACCGGTTAACCTCACTAGGGTATGTGGGGTACGCGAGCGTCCCACCTCATCAACCGCCAGTGAAACTGCAGGGCGCCAAATTCAAAACAACAGAAAACATACAAGTTGTTATAACATTTTTAAAAACACTTGTTGTAAATCCAGCCACAGTGTCCGATTTCAAAAAGGCTTTACAACGAAAGCACACCAAACAATTATGTTAGGACAGAGCCAAGTCACAGAAAAACACAGCCATTTTTTCAAGCTCAGAGAGAGAAATAGAGATAAATTGAATCACTAACCTTTGATGATCTTCATCAGATGACACTCATAGGACTGCATGTTACACAATACATGTATGTTTTGTTCGGTAAAGTTCATATTTATATCCAAAAATCTCAGTTGTCCATTGGCGCGTTATCTTCAGTAGTTCCAAAACATCCTGTGATTTTGCAGAGAGCCACATCAATTTACAGAAATAAACATTGCTAAAAGATACAACTGTCATGCATGGAATTTTAGATCCACTTCTCCTTAATGCAACCGCTGTGTCAGATTTGTAAAAACTTAACGGAAAAAGCACACCATGCAATAATCTGAGCGCTCAGACACAAAACCAAGCCATACTTTGGAGTTAACAGAAGCCAGAAATAGCATTATAAATATTCCCTTACCTTTGATGATCTTCATCAGAATGCACTCCCAGGAATTCCAGTTCCACAATAAATGTTTGATTTGTTTGATAAAGTCCATAATTTATGTCCAAATACCTCATTTTTGTTTGCGTGTTTAGTTCACAATCAAAACTCACGAGAAGCGGGAAGGTCCAGGCGAAAGTTCAGATGAAATATCATATTATAGTTTGCAGAAACATGTCAAACGAAGTATAGAATCAATCTTTAGGATGTTTTTATCATAAATCTTCAATAATGTTCCAACCGGAGAATTCCTTTGTCTTCAGAAATGCAATGGAACGCAAGCTAACTCTCACGTGAACGTGCGTGGTCAGCTCATGCCACTTTGACAGACCTCTGACTCATTCAGCTCCCATCCTTCACAGTAGAAGCATCAAACAAGGTTCTAAAGACTGTTGACATCTAGTGGAAGCCTTAGGAAGTGCAATATGACCCCACAGACACTATATTCAATAGGCAATGACTTGAAAAACTACAAACCTCAGATTTTTTGCCTGCCATATGAATTCTGTTATACTCACAGACATCATTCAAACAGTTTTAGAAACTTCAGAGTGTTTTCCATCCAAAGTAACTAATAATATGCATATATTAGCAACTGGGACTGAGTAGCATGCAGTTTACTCTGGGCACGCTTTTCATCCAAAGTTCTGAATGCAGCCCCCTACCCTAGTGAAGTTAAAAGTTGTGTCGTACTGTAGCACAGCTTGCGGGCTGTCACAGAATTCTATGGCACATTATTTAAGTGTCACCCATTGTTAACATTAATTCTAGGTAGTGCTAGTTTGACTACCAGAGGGCATCTTTGAGAAGCATTTGACTGTTTTTAATATTGGCTGTACTAGAGAATTTAAAACCTTTTTTGTAAGAACATAGTTTAATGGGTTAGATTTTAAGAAATTTAGCTGAATTAATTTGATTAATATTATGGTATTTATTTATTTATTTATTTATTTTTTTACCCCTTGTTCTCCCCAATTTCGTGGTATCCAATTGTTGTAGTAGCTACTATCTTGTCTCATCGCTACAACTCCCGTACGGGCTCGGGAGAGACGAAGGTTGAAAGTCATGCGTCCTCCGATACACAACCCAACCAAGCCGCACTGCTTCTTAACACAGCACGCATCCAACCCGGAAGCCAGCCGCACCAATGCGCCGGAGGAAACACCGTGCACCTGGCCACCTTGGTTAGCGCACACTGCGCCCAGCCCGCCACAGGAGTCGCTGGTGCGCGAAGGACACCCCTACCGACCAAGCCCTCCCTAACCCGGGCGATGCTAAGCCAATTGTGCGTCGCCCCACGGACCTCCCGGTCACGGCCAGTTACGACAGAGCCTGGGCGCGAACCCAGGGACTCAGCTGATGGCACAGCTGGCGCTGCAGTACAGCGCCCTTAACCACTGCGCTGAAATAGTTGATCACACGCGGGTAGGCTATTGCTTCAAATCCTATTATACCAATTGACTACAACACTGTAAAGTAGGCCAGATAATGCTTAAATAAATCGACTGCTGGTCTTTACTGTATGCTGTATTTTTACACTGTATTCCATTTCCAGCGAGACTATTTAATCCATCGACTCACTGATGAATGAAGAAGATGAGCGTTCAGCAAAGGCCATCTGTAATCTGCTGGCATCACGGCACAACATCAACATCGCTCTAATCACAGTCAAAAGACAGTTGAAGAAACTTGCGTGGACTTATGGAAAGGCTCTGTTAGACATTTTACATCTTATATATGTAATTGGTTTCTTCTCCAGAACATTAACCATGTGTGTTCTCTTGTTTTGTACTGTTCTGTAGTTTCCACCCAATGATTTGTCTGACAAACAAAGAACTTTGTGTGCTGCAGGCCCAGGCATGGATCAAAGAGACATTCAATGACATCATCAAGAGATATGCTGGACCCTAAGTCAGCGAGGTGTTTTTGGGACCACATCGTGTCTATTGTCCTGCTAATAGCCCTTGTGAAAACAAGTGTTTGAAAACATGTTATCTAATATCTAAGAGAATATATAATTATTACGCAGGGTTAATCATAATAGTAATTATTGTTGGATAACAGATCAGCTCTTGGAATTCATTTAGAGGCGGCTTCTATCTTCATATAATCATTCCTTCAGAAGGTTAAACCATTGGCCTTCAACCAAAAACACAGCATCTGCCGTGGTAGAAATATGTTATTGAATGTATTATTTTTTTACTATTTTAAAATGCATATGTTTATAGGCTACTGTGCAGTGTCTTTAAATACAATGCTCCCCCTACCATCCTTCTTGGCAAGAGTCTATTGTCCTGCTAAAAGCACATCATGAGTGGATGGCCTCTTTTGTATTCCAGTGTATTGCATGAATGTATTAATTACAGTCATTTACCATTCTCATTCTCGGAGTGGAAACGTTGTTTGCAGAGTTTACAACATAATTTGGTGGTTACAGACCTAACACTGAAAGGGGTAGCACCATAGAAAGAAGCTGGCTTGATGAAAACTATGTCAATTTTGCCTGTTCTCTTTTGGTCTTTTTTTAAATTATAGATAAACAGCTAGTTTTTTAAGGGTAACTGTGTTAAGGGTGGAGTTTGGGGCAGGGTGAGGAGTACTGGAAAGGTGTGACTTTCAGGTTACAATAGGCCATAAGTATACAGCAGATTGCCGATTGTCCTCACTTTGATTATGCTGTAATAACATACTGCAGTACCATGACAAGGATCTCTATTAATTTAAATTAGCAGATTAGGGTTTCAGGAGGAACAGAAAATTGTGTGTCAATTGATAAACCATGTGCCATGAAATTGGTACATCGAAAATCTCTTCCCAACTATTTTGCAATCTATATGGCACAGCTGTCAATTTTCCTTAAATTAAACTGGTATATATATTTTTATTCATCACAATTTTCTTTAACCAATTTTGGTCGTTAATGCAAGGCCGACAGACAAGTTCCTTATTTTTCCCCCCTTCCACTTCATAAATGTTCCAATTGATTACATTTTTTAATCAATTAGTATGTTTGAGTTTAACCACAATATTTGTTGTCTCATTTGTTCTGTCTTTTCTCGTGGATTAAACTGAAATTGACAATATAATGATATTTTGGAGATTATTTTGTTTTTAAATAATCGAAAGTGAGAGGTTGTAATCCGAATAAAGGGAAAACAGCCATTCTTGAACATGGGGTGAGACATTCTAACCAATTTGTAAATCAAGCCAGTTTGTTATTTAGAACTATTTATTTATGTTTTTAGAGGGAGAGAAACCAAAATTCCACTGTGCTTATTTTTCCAAAATCATCAGTCCACATGTCAAGTGTAATTCCCCCATTGTATTTACCCAAGTTCTCTCTTAACTCCAGGACCAGTGACAGTCATGTTTGTGGTTGCCTGATGCAGGACTCTAGTGCCAGAGAAGAGAGACTCTCAGACTGAAAACGTCTCCATTAATTTAAGAAAAGATAGTCAATTTGTGCCACAGTTTAGATTACCGATAGATCAGAGTTCTAACTCCCCCTTGTAATAGTGTGGTGCGATGACAGAATGCCACCATCTACCATTAACAGTCGCAGCATAAGATTGTAAAGGAAGAACCAATGTATGTACTTTTAAAGGAAGAACCACTGTATGCTCGCTTTGAGGCAAACAACACTGAACCATGCATGAGAACACCAGCTGTTCTGGATGACTGTGTGATCTCGCTCTTCTTAGTTGATGTGAGTGAGATCTTTAAAGAGCTCTTCACTGACATTTTCAACCTAAACCCAACCCAGTCTGTAATACCAACTTGTTTCAATCAGACCACCACAGACCCTGTCCCCAAGAACGCCAAGGTAACCTGTCTAAATTACTAATGCCCCGTAGCACACACATCTATAGTGAGCAAGGCAGTTAACCCACTGTTCCTAGGCCGTCATTGTAAATATGAATTTGTTCTTAACCTTAACTGACTTGCCATGTTAAAAAAAAAGGTTAAATAAAAAAATTAAAAAACAAATATAGCCATGAAATACTTTGAAAGTAATGGCTCACATCAACACCATCATCCCAGACACACTGGATCCACTTCAATTCGGATACCGCCCCAACAGATCCACAGATGAGGCAATCCCTATTGCACTCCACATTGCCCTCACCCACCCAGGCAAAAGGAATAACTATGTAAGAATAATTTTAATTGACTACAGCTCAATATTCAATGCTATAATGCCCTCCAAGCGCAAATCCAAGCTCAGAATCTGGGGACTGAACACCTCCTTCTGCAACTGGATCGTGGACCTCCTGGCGGTGAGGATAGGCAACAACACATCCACCACGCTGACCATCAACACGGAGGCTCCCTGTTCACCCACAACTGCATGGCCAGGCACGACTCCAACACCATCATTAAGTTTGCTGATGACACAACAGTGATCACCGACAACGATGAGACAGCCTATTGAGATGGTTTGGGATGAGTTGGACCGCAGAGTGAAGGAAAAGCAGCCAACAAGTGCTCAGCATATGTGGCAACTCCTTGTTGGAAAGGCCTTCCTCGTGAAGCTGTTTGAGAGAATGACAAAAGTGTGCAAAGCTGTCGTCTTTGCAAAGAGTGGTACTTTGAAGAATCTCTAATATAAAATATATGTTGGTTACTACATGATTCCATATGTGGTATTTCATAGCTTTGATGTGTTAACTACTATTCTACAATGTAGAAAATAGTACAAATAAAAACCCTTGAATGAGTAGGTGTGTCCAAACTTTTGACTGGTACTGTGAGTATTCAGACCCTTCTCTCAGTACTTTTATGAAGCATCTTTGGCAGCAATTACAGCCTTGAGTCTTCTTGGGTATGACGCTACAAGCTTGGCACACCTGTATTTGGGGAGTTGCTCTCATTCTTCTCTGCAGATCCTATCAAGCTCTGTCAGGTTGGATGGAAAGCGTCGCTGCTCAGAGACCTGTCTCAAAGCCACTCCTGCGTTGTCTTGGCTGTGTGCTTAGGGTCATTGTCCTGTTGGAAGGTGAACCTTCGCCCCCAGTCCGAGGTGCTGAGCCCTCTGGAGCAGGTTTTCATCAAGGACCTCTCTGTACTTTTCTCCATCTTTCCCTCAATCCCGACCTCATGGCTTGGGTCTGACATGCACCATCAACTGTGGGACCTTATATTGACAGGTGAGCACCTTTCCAAATCGTGTCCAAGCAATTGAATTTATGACAGGTGGACTTTAATCAAGTTGTAGAAACATCTCAAAGATGATCAATGGAAACAGGATGCACTTGAGCTCAATTTCGAGTATCATAACAAAGGGTCTAAATAATTGTGTAAATAAGGTATCTATTTTACATGTTTTATACATTTGCACATGTAGATTGATGAGGAAGATTGATGTGTGTAGATTGATGAGGAAAATATGTATAAGTCTCTGTAACGTAACAAAATGTGGAAAAAGTTAAGGGGTCTGAATACTTTCTGAATGCACTGGATATGTAAATAGCTACCTCAATTACTTCATACTCATTGCATACCTCATTGCAGATCTACTTGGTACTGGTACTCCCTGTATATTACTTTTACTCGTTATTGTTATTCATTATTCACTGTGTATTTATGTCACTATTTCAATTGTTATTTAATTTGTTATCTTTATCTTAACTCTGCATTGTTGGAAAAGGAAATGTAAGTAACCATTTCACTTTAAAGCATTGCCAACCTATGTATTTCCGGTCACAATGCATTGCAGACTTGTTTACGTGTTGCTGTGCATTTTGTTGCCAACCTTACTTTGCTACCTGACAACATTACAGTTTTTACTTTTAATTACCGTTAATATTTTTAGTTTTTCCCTCACTCAACTTTTTTTCATTCAACTTTTTCACTCCAGACGCTTTATCTGGACGTGGTTCGAAGCTAAGTAGTAACATTAACATGATGCCTTCTAATTGCAGTCGCTGTACTCATAATACACAGAAGAACGATCGCCTTACCACGAGGATAGCTGTGCTGCAAGCCCAGCTTCAGACGCAAGCAAGGGTAATTTCAGTGTAGGAAAGGATGAAACAGCGTCTGTGCCACCAGTATGTACAGATAGTAACGTTAGTATGAATCCCCTCGCACGGTCCCCGCAGCCGGACAACTTTCTCATGGCTTCTGGAGGGAAATGCTGTAGGAATGCTCAATCGGTGTCGCTCATTCAGCCAACAGAAACTTTCAACCGGTTTTCCCCACTAAGCAGCGAGTAGGAGTCTGAGGCCAGCCTTCTCTTGTCTCTACTCCTCCCGTTACGGGGTCTGAGACGCCGAAGCTTTCCACCATTAGCTCTGACAAATTGAAAACCCGAGTCATTGGCGACTCCATTACCCGCAGTATTAGACTTAAAACTAATCATCCAGCAATCATACACTGTTTACCTGGGGGCAGGGCTACTGACGTTAAGGCTAATCTGAAGATGGTGCTGGCTAAAGCTAAAACTGGTGAGTGTAGAGAGTATAGAGATATTGTTATCCATGTCGGCACCAACGATGTTAGGATGAAACAGTCAGAGGTCACCAAGCGCAACATAGCTTCAGCGTGTAAATCAGCTAGAAAGATGTGTCGGCATCGAGTAATTGTCTCTGGCCCCCTCCCAGTTAGGGGGAGTGATGAGCTCTACAGCAGAGTCTCACAACTCAATCGCTGGTTGAAAACTGTTTTCTGCCCCTCCCAAAAGATAGAATTTGTAGATAATTGGCCCTCTTTCTGGGACTCACCCACAAACAGGACCAAGCCTGGCCTGCTGAGGAGTGACGGACTCCATCCTAACTGGAGGGGTGCTCTCATCTTATCTACCAACATAGACAGGGCTCCAACTCCCCTAGCTCCACAATGAAATAGGGTGCAGGCCAGGCAGCAGGCTGTTAGCCAGCCTGCCAGCTTAGTGGAGTCTGCCACTAGCACAGTCAGTGTAGTCAGCTCAGTTATCCCCCATTGAGACCGTGTCTGTGCCTCGACCTAGGTTGGGCAAAACTAAACATGGCGGTTGTCGCCTGAGTCTGCACAACTCTGCCTGGACCTAGGATCAAGAGAGACACTCAAGTGTTTTAGTACTATATCTCTTGACACAATGATGAAAATAATCATGGCCTCTAAACCTTCACGCTGCATACCCTATTCCAACTAAACTACTGAAAGTGCTGCTTCCTGTGCTTGGCCCTCCTATGTTGAACATAATAAACGGCTCTCTATCCACCGGATGTGTACCAAACTCACTAAAAGTGGCAGTAATAAAGCCTCTCTTGAAAAAGCCAAATCTTGACCCAGAAAATATAGAAAAACTATCGCCCTATATCGAATCTTTCATTCCTCTCAATTTTAGAAAAGGCTGTTGCGCAGCAACTCACTGCCTTCCTGAAGACAAACAATGTATGCGAAATGCTTCAGTCTGGTTTTAGACCCCATCATAGCACTGAGACTGCACTTGTGGAGGTGGTAAATTACCTTTTAATGGCATCAGACCGAGGCTCTGCATCTGTTCTCGTGCTCCCAGACCTTAGTGCTGCTTTTGATACCATCGATCACCACATTCTTTTGGAGAGATTGGAAACCCAAATTGGTCTACACGGACAAGTTCTGGCCTGGTTTAGATCTTATCTGTCGGAAAGATGTCAGTTTGTCTCTGTGAATGGTTTTCGCTATATATTTTACCTCTTGGGGATGTCATTCGAAAACATAATGTTAACTTTCACTGCTATGTGGATGACACACATCTGTACATTTCAATGAAACATGGTGAAGCCCCAAAATTGCCCTCACTAGAAGTCTGTGTTTCAGACATAAGGAAGTGGATGGCTGCAAACGTCCTACTTTTAAACACTGACGAAACAGAGATGCTTGACTAGGTCCCAAGAAACAAAGAGATATTCTGTTGAATATGACAATTAATCTTAATGGTTGTACACAGTCGTCTCAAATAAAACTGTGACGGACCTCGGTGTTATTCTGGACCCTGATCTCTCTTTTGACAAACATATCAAGACTGTTTCAAGGACAGCTTTTTTCCATCTACGTAACATTGCAAAAATCAGAAACTTTCTGACCAAAAATGATACAGAAAAATGTATCCATGCTTTTGTTACTTCTAGGTTAGACTACTGCAATGCTCTACTTTCCGGGGGGGGGGGGGGGGGGGGGGGGCGTCACTTGAGTGGGTTGAGTCACTGATGTGATCTTCCTGTCTGGGTTGGTGCCCCACCCCCCTTGGTTTGTGCCGTGGCGGAGATCTTTGTGGGCTATACTCAGCCTTGTCTCAGGATGGTAAGTTGGTGGTTGAAGATATCCCTCTAGTGGTGTGGGTGCTGTGCTTTGGCAAAGTGGGTGGGGTTATATCCTTCCTGTTTGGCCCTGTCCAGGGGTGTCATCGGATGGGGCCACAGTGTCTCCTGACCCCTACCCAGCTCAGCCTCCAGTATTTATGCTGCAGTAGTTTATGTGTCGGGTGGATAGGGTCAGTTTGTTATATCTGGAGTACTTCTCCTGTCTTATCCGGTGTCCTGTGTGAATTTAAGTATGCTCTCTCTAATTCACTCTTCCTCTCTTTCTCTCTCTCTCTCTGAGGACCTGAGCCCTAGGACCATGCCTCAGGACTATCTGGCATGAGGACTCCTTACTGTCCCCCAGTCCACCTGGCCGTGCTGCTGCTCCAGTTTCAACTGTTCAGCACCTGAGGTGCTGACTTGCTGCACCCTCGACAACTACTGTGATTATTATTATTTGACCATGCTGGTCATTTATGAACATTTGAACATCTTGGCCATGTTCTGTTATAATCTCCACCCGGCACAGCCAGAAGAGGACTGGCCACCCCTCATAGCCTGGTTCCTCTCTAGGTTTCTTCCTAGGTTTGGCCTTTCTAGGGAGTTTTTCCTAGCCACCATGCTTCTACACCTGCATTGCTTGCTGTTTGGCGTTTTAGGCTGAGTTTCTGTACAGCACTTTGAGATATCAGCTGATGTACGAAGGGCTATATGAATAAATTTGATTTGATTTGTCAGTCTATACCTGTTTTTTTTCGAAGCATGTGACAAATACAGTTTTATCTGATTTGATTTGTATATTTTATAGAGCTAAGCTTTATGTTTTAATTGCCAGTTGTTTTATTGATGTACAATTGTATATTTTCTGCAGCTATTATTCTGAGAGCTTTGGTGAGTAAGATTTCCAATGTACGTTACACATGGCAGATAATAAACTTTAGCTTACACTAACAGACTTCTTACCTTATCTGGACAGTGATCAAAATCAGGGACTGGAACCAAAATATTTTTACAATTGTTCCTTTCTGAGCAGAACCCCTATTTTTTGTATTACATTCCGGTGTTCCGACCAGGAAATCTAGTTCTGAACCAGTTAAAACAAAAAAGTAACGGTTCATATAGTTATTTACATGTGAAATCAACATAGTTTTAAAATTTAGCTCATGAATTTACTCCCGCAATTAGCACCCATAGAGCAACTTGCTGTGGGACGCGTAAGATATTTGCTTATGCGTTTCATTGGTCAGATATACATAATATAGACTACATATAATTTATTCACTTGTTTGTGGTCTTCTGTAGCTCAGTTGGTAGAGCATGGCCCTTGCGACCCCAGGATAGTGGGATACATTTCTGGGACCAACCATACCTAAAAAATTAAGCTCACCTGACTGTATATTTATTTGGATAAAAGTGTCTGCTTAAATGGCCTATATTGTTATTTTTTTTTTAAAATAAGGGCAGGTGCGAGATGTGACTGAATTTTACAGGTGGGGAGAGAGCAACATAAGGGACAAAGAGGTGGCTTGAAGTGCAGAGCATTATTACATGACGTGAATTGGAATGTGTTTAGGCTATTGCTAGCATTATAACTTCACATAATTACAGAATTAAATACTAGACATTAGGAATATTTTTTTATACGTATCCATTGATTCTTGAAAAATAGAACTTAGAAATGCCTCATGAGCTTAGTTCAACTGTCACACTCCATGAAAACCCAAAATATAAGTTTTTCTCCAATTTTTGCAAAGTAAATATACACTATATATAGTGTATAAGAGCTCTCTTCTCTCTATATATAGTGTATATTTACTTTGCAAACATTGGAGAAAAACTTTTTATGGAGTGTGACAGTTGAACTAAGCTCATGAGGCATTTCTAAGTTAAATTTTTCAAGAATCAATGGATACGTATAAAAAAATATTTAGCCTCAAAACTATAATTTTGACATCATGGATGGTCAGTGATGGATAGTTCTGTCAATTCATTTGAAAGTGATTACATTTCTCCCGCCCCATCCCTCAGCTTCTACTGAAAAGGGGGGAAACGCTTTGTGAATGTTTCAGATGCGGATTACACTTCAGATTTCACTTCAAATACAAAGATATGTTGTCTGTGTTTTCAGTGTATAGCAGATGTAAAGGATTACCAGATATCCCCATTACAGTCCACAGCCTAAAGTCTCTCTGTTTGAGTCACAACTCCTAAAAATCCTCTTTTAATTAAAGGTGTGGGAGATTGACTGCTGTTCGCAGCACACACACAGCTCAGTCGGGGTTCCGGAGTGAGCCTGTCAGTCCTGAAGTTTTGTGAACACAGACATGATTTCTCCTTGCTTTTAAATCTCCCCTGGGAGAGAACAGGGATGGGGTTTGCTATGTGGGGTGTGTGTGTTATCATTGCATGTGTTTCTGATAGAATAGTGCAGCCCCGCTAGGATTAGGATGCTGAGCAGAGGGAGGGGAGGAGAGAAGAGAGGTCTTGAAAGAAAGGCTTACTAATTCCAACTTCCATTTTCACTCGCAAACTCTCAAAGCCTTGCGCCCTGCACACCGCACAGAGCCGCACACCGTCTGCCGGAGGATTATGGGGCAATTTCCTGTCTGTGTGGAGAAGGAAAAAGTCAGAAATCTGCTGCTCTGAAGTAGGATACAAAAATAAAAAGGTAATCTTATTACATGAAATGTATTCCAAATCAAATCCTCCTCAGAGCTACTCGCCCACTCCTCCTCCACAACTGACAGCTGACAGAATACAGTAGCAGCAGTGGGGATTATTTATTTATTCTTTCAATGTTGTGTTTGACAGATTGCATCCATTGTTTCCATCATCCACCTAGACACACACACACACATACACTCAGACAGGGCCTCAGACAGGGTCTCATGCGTCGCTCCAGCCGATGCTTGGCATTGCGCATGGTGATCTTAGGCTTGTGTGCGGCTGCTCGGTCATGGAAACCCATTTCATAAAGCTCCAAACGAACAGATCTTGTGCTGACGTTGCTACCAGAGGCTGTTTGACTTGGTAGTGAGTGTTGCAACCGAGGACAGACAATTTTTACATGCTTCACAATAACAGCACTTACAGTTGACTGGGGTAGCACTAGCAGGGCAGAAATTTGACGAACTGACTTATTGGAAAGGCGGCATCCTATGACGGTGCCACGTTGAAAGTCACTGAGCTCTTCAGTAAGGCCATTTCTACTGCCAATGTTCGTCTATGGAGATTGCATGATGGTGTGCTCAATTGTATTCATCTGTCAGCAACGGGTGTGGCTGAAATAGCCATGTCCACTCATTTGAAGGGGTGTCCTATATACATACACAATATAAATAAAAGTATGTGGACACACACACACACACACACACACACACGAAGATACAGATATGGGCAGAGCGTCGACGGCAAAATTAGGCAACTAAATTAATGCTATTAAATTCTCTTTCTATGCATTTGTCAGCGAAACGACTGCTGCCAACTTCATGCAATTAGTTACACATGCAGTGAATTCTGCTTATTGCACTGCAAGGTAAGCTGTGGCCCTTCTGAGACTGAACAGCAACCTGGGTTTAAATAGTATTTGTTTTCTTTCATAAACTTTGAGAGTTTTATTGAGCCCCTCTGAATTGCCAGATGGGTGGAGTTTGAACTTTTGGCATTATTCGATTGGTTCCATTACGCACTGGTAAGCTTAATCGAGAAAGTATGGAAAGAAAGTCTTTACACTATCCAGAAGCGAGTGATTGAGCCGTGATGGAACTATTGCGTGTGGTTGTGGATGTCATCAAAACTTGTGTGCCGTTATTTTCTCCCTTAGCCCTTATAAAAGGTCAGCAGTTTTACGGGCACCCAACCAATTGTGCTATTATGTGTTTGTTTTTTCGCGTTATTTGTAACTTATTTTGTACATAATGTCTCTGCAACCGTATCTTATGGCAAAAAAAAAGAGCTTCTGAATATCAGGACAGCGATCACTCACCTCGGATTAGACAAAGATTTTTTCTTCAACAAGCAGGATACACAGGACATTCTCCAAACACCTGACAAGGCCAACATCCCAGTTATTTGCAAGAGGAAAAGACGCAGGTACAGAGGACACAGAGCGGGATGCCTCGTAAGGTTCCACAGAAGGTGAGTGGGAAAGCTGTCGTTACCGTCAATATTACTCGCCAACGTGCAATCATTGGACAATAAATTAGACAAGGTATGATCACAAATATCCTACCAATGGGACATCAAAAACTGTAATGCTGGCACTAAGACCGCACTCAGTCAGCTGTATAAGGAAATAAGCAAACAGGAAACCACTCACCCAGAGGCTGTGCTCCTACTGGCCATAGACTTTAATGCAAGGAAACTTAAATCAGTTCTACCTAATTTCTATGAACATGTTAAATGTGCAACCAGAGGGAAAAAAAATTCTAAATCACCTGTACTCCACACACAGAGGCGCGTATAAAGCTCTCCCTCACCCTCCCCAACCCCTAGTTTACACTGCTGCTACTCTCTTTTTTCTCCCCAATTTCATGTTATCCAATTGTTAGTAGTTACAGTCTTGTCTCATCGCTTCAACTCCCGTACGGACTTGGGAGAGGCGAAGGTTGAGAGCCATGCGTCCTCCGAAACACAACCCAACCAAGCCGCACTGCTTCTTGACACAATGCCCATCCAACCCAGAAGCCAGCCACACCAATGTGTTGGAGGAAACACTGGTCGCGGCCAGCTGCAACAATGCCTGGACTCGAATCCAGAATCTCTAGTGGTACAGCTAGCACTGCAAAGTGCCTTAGACCACTGCGCCACTTGGGAGGCCATGCGTAGTCACTTTAAGAATACATTCATGTACATACTACCTCAATTGGCCCGGCCAACCAGTGCTCCCGCACATTGACTAACCGGGCTATCTGCATTGTGTCCCGCCACCCACCACCCCACAAACCCCTATTTTACGCCACCGCTACTCTCTGTTCATCATATATGCATAGTCACTTTAACCATATCTACATGTACATACTACCTCAATCAGCCCTACTAATCGGTGTCTGTATGTAGCCTAGCTACTTTTATAGCCTCGTTACTATATACTGTATATAGCCTCGCTACTGTTATTTTTCACTGTCTTTTTACTGTTGTTTTTATTTCTTTACTTACCTATTGTTCACCTAATACCTTTTTTGCACGTGACAAATAAACTTTGATTTGATGATTCTCATTTGTAGAGGATCAGGTTAGAGAGGATCAGGTTAGAGAGGATCAGGTTGGAGAGGATCAGGTTGGAGAGATTCAGAGAGCTAGCTTATGGTGTCAGAGGCAATCTGCGTGTGTAACAACAGTGTGTAACATTCTTGAGACCATTAGCAAAATAGTAAAGAGGGGGAGGGAAAGGGAGGGGGAGAGGGGCTGGAGAAAGAGAGAAAGGAAGAGAGCAGGATAGAAAGTGTCATGTATTGTCATGTTGTGTCTTTCTGTCCTTTCCTTTCACCCTGTCTCCCTCTGCTGGTCGTACTAGGTTACCGTTTCTGTCCCTCTTTCCCCCAGCTGTTCCTTGTCTTCTCTGACTACCTCATTCACCCCTTTTCCCACCTGTTCCCTTTTTCCCTCTGATTAGGTCCCTATATCTCTCTCTGTTTCTGCTCCTGTCTTTGTCGGATTCTTGTTTGTGTGTCTCATGCCTGAACCAGACTATCATCGTGTTTGCTGCAACCTTGTCCTGTCCTGTCGGAATCTACCTGTCCATCTGAGCCCACGTGTGTTCATCATTAAAGAAACTCTGTTTGTTAATTCGCTTTTGGGTCCTCATTCACGCACCTGACAGAAGAATCCGACCAAGAATGGACCCAGCGACTTCGGATCCTCTCCACTCAGCCGTCGAGATCCAGGGAGCGATGCTAGGCAGACACGAGCAGGAATTGTCTGCTGCTCGACATGCCGTTGAGACCCTGGCCACCCAAGTCTCCAACCTCACAGAACAGGTTCACCATCTCCGCCTCGATCCACCGGCCACTTCCAGGGCTTTCGAATCTCCGGAGCCCAGAATCAATAACCCGCCGTGTTACTCTGGGGAGCCCACTGAATGCCGCTCGTTCCTCACCCAGTGTGATATTGTGTTTTCTCTCCAGCCCAACACTTAAGCCAGGAGCACTGCTCGTGTCGCCTACGTCATATCTCTCCTTACTGGACGGGCTCGTGAGTGGGGCACGGCAATCTGGGAGGCAAGGGCTGAGTGTACTAACCAGTATCAGGACTTTAAGGAGGAGATGATACGGGTTTTTGATCGATCTGTTTTTGGGGAGGAGGCTTCCAGGGCCCTGTCTTCCCTATGTCAAGGCAATCGATCCATAACAGACTACTCTATTGAGTTTCGCACTCTTGCTGCCTCCAGTGGCTGGAACGAGCCGGCTTTGCTCGCTCGTCTTCTGGAGGGTCTCCGCGCAGAGGTAAAGGATGAGATTCTCTCCCGGGAGGTTCCTTCCAGCGTGGATTCCTTGATTGAACTCGCTATTCGCATTGAGCGACGGGTTGATCTTCGTCACCGAGCTCGTGGAAAGGAGCTCGCGTTCTCCGTTGCCCCCCTCTCCGCATCACTACCATCTTCCTCTGCCGGCTCGGGAGCTGAGCCTATGCAGCTGGGAGGTATCCGCATCTCGACTAAGGAGAGGGAACGGAGAATCACCAACCGCCTCTGTCTCTATTGCGGTTCTGCTGGTCATTTTGTCACTTCATGTCCAGTAAAAGCCAGAGCTCATCAGTAAGCGGAGGGCTACTGGTGAGCGCTACTACTCCTGTCTCTCCTTCAAGATCCTGCACTACCTTGTCGGTCCATCTACGCTGGACCGGTTCGTCAGCTTCCTGCAGTGCCTTAATAGACTCTGGGGCGGAGGGCTGTTTTATGGACGAGACCTGGGCTCGGGAACATGACATTCCTCTCAGACAGTTAAGGGAGTCCACGGCCTTGTTCGCCCTGGATGGTAGTCCTCTCCCCAGGATTCAGCGTGAGACGCTACCTTTAACCCTCACTGTTTCTGGTAATCATAGCGAAACCATTTCTTTTTTAATTTTTCGTTCACCTTTTACACCTGTTGTTTTGGGCCATCCCTGGCTAGTTTGTCATAATCCTTCCATTAATTGGTCTAGTAATTCTATCCTCTCCTGGAACGTCTCTTGTCATGTGAAATGTTTAATGTCTGCTATCCCTCCTGTTTCCTCTGTCTCTTCTTCACAGGAGGAGCCTGGTGATTTGACAGGGGTGCTGGAGGAATATCACGATCTGCGCACGGTGTTCAGTCGGTCCAGGGCCACCTCTCTTCCTCCACACCGGTCGTATGATTGTAGTATTGATCTCCTTCCGGGAACCACTCCCCCCCGGGGTAGACTATACTCTCTGTCGGCTCCCGAACGTAAGGCTCTCGAGGATTATTTGTCTGTAGCTCTTGACGCCGGTACCATAGTCCCCTCCTCCTCTCCCGCCGGAGCGGGGTTTTTTTTTGTCAAGAAGAAGGACGGGTCTCTGCGCCCCTGCATAGATTATCGAGGGCTGAATGACATAACAGTGAAGAATCGTTATCCGCTTCCTCTTATGTCTTCGGCCTTCGAGATCCTGCAGGGAGCCAGGTTTTTCACTAAGTTGGACCTTCGTAACGCTTACCATCTCGTGCGCATCAGGGAGGGGGACGAGTGGAAGACGGCGTTTAACACTCCGTTAGGGCACTTTGAATACCGGGTTCTTCCTTTCGGCCTCGCTAACGCTCCAGCTGTCTTTCAGGCATTAGTCAATGATGTCCTGAGAGACATGCTGAACATCTTTGTTTTCGTTTACCTTGACGATATCCTGATTTTTTCACCGTCACTCCAGATTCATGTTCAGCACGTTCGACGTGTCCTCCAGCGCCTTTTAGAGAATTGTCTTTTTGTGAAGGCTGAGAAGTGCACTTTTCATGCCTCCTCCGTCACATTTCTCGGTTCTGTTATTTCCGCTGAAGGCATTAAGATGGATCCCGCTAAGGTCCAAGCTGTCATTGATTGGCCCGCCCCTAAGTCACGCGTCGAGCTGCAGCGCTTTCTCGGCTTCGCGAACTTCTATCGTCGTTTCATCCGTAATTTCGGTCAGGTGGCAGCTCCTCTCACAGCCCTTACTTCTGTCAAGACGTGCTTTAAGTGGTCCGTTTCCGCCCAGGGAGCTTTTGATCTCCTCAAGAATCGTTTTACATCCGCTCCTATCCTTGTTACACCTGACGTCTCTAGACAGTTCGTTGTCGAGGTTGACGCGTCAGAGGTGGGCGTGGGAGCCATTCTTTCTCAGCGCTCCCTCTCTGACGACAAGGTCCACCCATGCGCGTATTTTTCTCATCGCCTGTCGCCGTCGGAACGTAACTATGATGTGGGAAACCGCGAACTGCTCGCCATCCGGTTAGCCCTAGGCGAATGGCGACAGTGGTTGGAGGGGGCGACCGTTCCTTTGGTCGTTTGGACTGACCATAGGAACCTTGAGTACATCCGTTCTGCCAAACGACTTAATGCGCGTCAGGCGCGTTGGGCGCTGTTTTTCGCTCGTTTCGAGTTCGTGATTTCTTATCGTCCGGGCTCTAAGAACACCAAGCCTGATGCTTTATCTCGTCTCTTCAGTTCTTCAGTAGCCTCCACTGACCCCGAGGGGATTCTCCCTGAGGGGCGTGTTGTCGGGTTGACTGTCTGGGGAATTGAGAGGCAGGTAAAGCAAGCGCTCACTCACACTCCGTCGCCGCGCGCTTGTCCTAGGAACCTTCTTTTCGTTCCCGTTCCTACTCGTCTGGCCGTTCTTCAGTGGGCTCACTCTGCCAAGTTAGCCGGCCACCCTGGCGTTCGGGGTACGCTTGCTTCCATTCGCCAGCGTTTTTGGTGGCCCACCCGGGAGCATGACACGCGTCGTTTCGTGGCTGCTTGTTCGGTCTGCGCGCAGACTAAGTCCGGTAACTCCCCTCCTGCCGGCCGTCTCAGGCCGCTTCCCATTCCCTCTCGACCGTGGTCTCACATCGCCTTAGATTTTTGTCACCGGACTGCCTTCGTCAGCGGGGAAGACTGTTATTCTTACGGTTGTCGATAGGTTCTCTAAGGCGGCTCATTTCATTCCCCTTGCTAAGCTTCCTTCTGCTAAAGAGACGGCACAAATCATCATCGAGAATGTTTTCAGAATTCATGGCCTTCCGTCAGACGTCGTTTCGGACAGAGGTCCGCAATTCACGTCTCAATTTTGGAGGGAGTTTTGCCGTTTGATTGGGGCTTCCGTCAGTCTCTCTTCCGGCTTTCACCCCCAGTCTAACGGTCAAGCAGAACGGGCCAATCAGACTATTGGTCGCATCTTACGCAGTCTTTCTTTTCGCAACCCTGCGTCTTGGTCAGAACAGCTCCCCTGGGCAGAATACGCCCACAACTCGCTTCCTTCGTCTGCGACCGGGCTATCTCCTTTTCAGAGTAGCCTCGGGTACCAGCCTCCGCTGTTCTCATCTCAGTTCGCCGAGTCCAGCGTCCCCTCCGCTCAGGCTTTTGTCCAACGTTGCGAGCGCACCTGGAAGAGGGTCAGGTCTGCACTTTGCCGTTATAGGACGCAGACTGTGAGGGCTGCTAATAAGCGTAGAACTAAGAGTCCTAGATATTGTCGCGGTCAGAGAGTTTGGCTCTCCACTCAGAACCTTCCCCTTAAGACGGCTTCTCGCAAGTTGACCCCGCGGTTCATTGGTCCGTTCCGTATTTCTCGGGTCATTAATCCTGTCGCAGTTCGACTTCTTCTTCCGCGATACCTTCGTCGCGTCCACCCGGTCTTCCATGTCTCCTGTATCAAGCCCGTTCTTCGAACCCCGCTCGTCTTCCCCCCCCCCCCCCCATCCTTGTCGAGGGCGCACCCATCTACAGGGTCCGTAGGATTTTGGACATGCGTCCTCGGGGCCGTGGTCACCAGTACCTCGTAGATTGGGAGGGGTACGGTCCTGAGGAGAGGAGTTGGGTTCCCTCTCGGGACGTGCTGGACCGTGCGCTGATCGAGGATTTCCTCCGTTGCCGCCAGGTTTCCTCCTCGAGTGCGCCAGGAGGCGCTCGGTGAGTGGGGGGGTACTGTCATGTATTGTCATGTTGTGTCTTTCTGTCCTTTCCTTTCACCCTGTCTCCCTCTGCTGGTCGTACTAGGTTACCGTTTCTGTCCCTCTTTCCCCCAGCTGTTCCTTGTCTTCTCTGACTACCTCATTCACCCCTTTTCCCACCTGTTCCCTTTTTCCCTCTGATTAGGTCCCTATATCTCTCTCTGTTTCTGCTCCTGTCTTTGTCGGATTCTTGTTTGTGTGTCTCATGCCTGAACCAGACTATCATCGTGTTTGCTGCAACCTTGTCCTGTCCTGTCGGAATCTACCTGTCCATCTGAGCCCACGTGTGTTCATCATTAAAGAAACTCTGTTTGTTAATTCGCTTTTGGGTCCTCATTCACGCACCTGACAGAAAGAGTCAGTAGAGGGAGAGAAGATTCTGAATCGAGGAGTATGACAGAGGCGAGTGGTACAAAGAGAGAAAGTAGGAGAAGGAAAGAATGTGGAGGTGGGATGTTCTGAAGGTAAAGGTCAATTTTTCCTACATGGCTTCTGTGCCAGCCCAGGCATGTGTACTCTGTCAGTGGGCATGAAGATGGAAAGTGCCAGGGGGCACACAATCATACAATCCTATTTAGTCCTATAAACCCTGTGCCAAACTCTGTGCTTTTGTGCTGTCTCGTGTAAGCTCTGTGCCAAACCCTGCGCTGCGTTGATGTCCTTTGTGTTCTAATCTTAGACAGTTCTCTCTTCTCATTGTATCTCAAGGCCTTCTAAAGGGTGTATTCCTGTGGATTCCTCTAAGCACTGTTTGAAAAGCGCCAACTCTTGTCACAAAGCCTTAAACCCTACACAAACCTCTTTCTCCATTTCCCTTTTCTCACTCTGCTCTCGTCCTGTATCAATGTTTTTCCATACACTCTCTCTCTCTGGTCTCTTTCTTAGGTCTCGTCCCCTCTCTCTGTTTTGCCTCTCTCCTCTCTTCCCCCTCCCTTTCCCCATCTCTCTCTCTCTCTTCTTTATCTGTCTTCCTCTCCTTTCTCAGTGAGACAGTGGAGAGCGGGCTGGTCCTAATCTAAGCCAGATGGGTTAGAAAAACACAGGCGTCTTCCACAGAGGTTTCTCTCCCCATTAACCACACACATACACACATACACACAGACCAGAGGAGGCTGGTGCGGGGAGCTATAGGAGGACGTGCTCATTGTAATGGCTGGAATGGTATAAATGGAATGGAGTCAAACATACAGTTTTATATTATTGATTTATAATGGACCCCAATTGACGACACTGACATCTTCTAGTCTAGCCTGTCACTGTGGCCTAGCTTTTGGCAGGGCTATGGCCACTGATCAAGCACTGAACTGCAGTTCCTTCATTCCAAATGGCACCTTGGGGCTCAGGTCAAAAGTAGTGCACTAGGAAATAGGGGGGCATTTGGGCCGTAGTGCTTGTCTGTCCTGTCACTGTGACCTAGCTATGGAATCTGGTCACAAGTAGTGTACTATAAAAAGGGAATAGGGGGCCATTTGGGCCGTACTGCTAGTCTGTCCTGTCACTGTGCCCTAGCTATGGAATCTGGTCACAAGTAGTACACTATATAAAGGTAATAGGGGGCCATTTGGGCCGTACTACTAGTCTGTCCTGTCACTGTGGCCCAGCTATGGGATCTAGTCAAAAGTAGTGTACTATAAAGGGAATATGGGGTCATTTGGGATGCACTGCTAGTCTAGCCTGTCACTGTGGCCCAGCTATGGAATCTGGTCAAAAGTAGTGTACTATAAAGGGAACAGTGTCTCCTGACCCCTCCTGTCTCAGCCTCCAGTATTTATGCTGCAGTAATTTATGTGTTGGGGGGCTAGGGTCAGTCTGTTATATCTGGAGTACTTCTCCTGTCTTATCCAGTGTCCTGTGTGAATTTAAGTATGCTCTCTCCAATTCTCTCTTTCTTTCTTTCTCCCTCTCGGAGGACCTGAGCCCTAGGACCATGCCTCAGGACTACCTGGCATGAGGACTCCTTGCTATCCCAGTTCACCTGGCTGTGCAGCTGCTCCAGTTTCAACTGTTCTGCCTGCGGCTATGGAACCCTGACCTGTTCACCGGATATGCTACCTGTCCCAGACCTGCTGTTTTCAACTCTCTAGAGACAGCAGGAGCGGTAGAGATACTCTGAATGATTGGCTATGAAAAGCCAACTGACATTTACTCCTGAGGTGCTGACTTGTTGTACCCTCGACAACTACTGTGATTATTATTATTTGACCATGCTGGTCATTTATGAACATTTGAACATTTTGGCCATGTTCTGTTATAATCTCCACCCAGCACAGCCAGAAGAGGACTGGTCACCCCTCATAGCCTGGTTCCTCTCTAGGTTTCTTTCTAGGTTTTGGCCTTTCTAGGGAGTTTTTCCTAGCCACCGTGCTTCTACACCTGCATTTCTTGCTGTTTGGGGTTTTAGGCTGGGTTTCTGTACAGCACTTTGAGATATCAGCTGATATAAAGGCTATATAAATACATCTAATTTGAATAGGGGGCAATTTGGGATGCACTGCTAGTCTAGCCTGTCATTGTGGCCCAGCTTTGGGATCTGGTCAAAGTAGTGTACTATAAAGGGAATAGGGTGCCATCAGACACCCGACAAGGCCCAAATCCCTGTGATTCGCATGAGAAAGAGACGAAGCTATCGAGGACGTAGGTCGGGGTGCCTTGTAAGGATCCGACGGCGAGTGGGTAATATGCCTCTACCATCAGTCCTATTAGCCAACATACAATCATTGGGTAAAAAAATAGCTGAGCTAAAATTACGAATATCCAACCAACTGTAATATCTTATGTTTCACTGAGTTGTGGCTGAACGACAACATGAATAACATACAGCTGGTGGGGTTTATGCTGCATCGGCAAAATAGAACAGCCGCCTCCGCTAAGACAAGGGGAGGTGGTATGTGTATATCGGTAAACAACAGCTGGTGCACAAAATCTAATATTAAGGAAGTCTCAAGGTTTGGCTCGCCCGAGGTAGAGTTTCTCATGATAAGCTGTAGACCACACTATTTACCAAGAGAGTTTTCATCCATATTTTTCGTAGCTGTCTATTTACCACCACAAACCGATGCTGGCACTAAAACCAAACTCAATGAGCTGTAAAACACTCATTCAGAGGCAGCGCTCCTATTGGCCGGGGAATTTAATGCAGGGAAACTTAAATCTGTTTTATCTCATTTCTACCAGCATGTTAAATGTGCAACCAGAGGAAAAAAACCTCTAGACCACTTTACTCCACACACAGAGACGCATAGAAAGCTCTCACACCCTCCATTTGGCAAATATGACCATAATTCTATCCTCCTGATTCCTGCTTACAAGCTAAAACTAAAGCATGAAGCACCAGTGACTCAGTCAATAAAGAAGTGGTCAGATGACGTAGATGCTAAGCTACAGGACTGTTTTGCTAGCACAGACTGGAATATGTTCCGGGATTCTTCGAATGGCATTGAGGAGTACACCACAAGTGCATCAATTACGTCGGCCCCACAGTGACCGTACGTACATACCCCAACCAGAAACCACGGATTCCAGGCAACATCCGCACTGATCTAAAGGGTAGAGCTGCCGCTTTCAAGGAGTGGGACACTAACCCGGATGCTTATAATAAATCCTGCTATGCCATCCGACGAACCATCAAACAGGCAAAACTTTAATACAGGACTAAGATTGAAACATACTCCACCGGCTCTGACGCTCGTCGGATGTGGCAGGGCTAGCAAACTGTTACAAAGGGAAACACAGCTGCGAGCTGCCCAGTGACATGAGCCTACCAGACGAGGTCAATTATTTCAAGGTAGGCAACACTGAAGCATGCATGAGAGCATCAGCTGTTCCAGACGACTCTATGATCACGCTCTCCATTGCCACTGTGAGTAAGACCATTAAACAGGTCAATATTCACAAGGTCGCAGGGCCAGATGGATTACAAGGATGTGTACTCTGCATGTGCTGACCAACTGGAAAGTGTCTTCACTGACATTTTCAACCTGTCACAGACTGAGTATGTAATACCAACATGTTTC
The DNA here is from genome assembly GCF_013265735.2 of Oncorhynchus mykiss. Lineage (NCBI taxonomy): Eukaryota > Metazoa > Chordata > Actinopteri > Salmoniformes > Salmonidae > Oncorhynchus > Oncorhynchus mykiss. The sequence continues at coordinate 54,789,946 of NC_048565.1, forward strand.
AAGCAGACCACCATAGTCCCTCTGCCCAAGAACACGAAGGTAACCTGCTTAAATTACCACCGAAACGTAGCACTCACGTCTGTAGCTATGAAGTGCTTTGAATGTTACGGTGCGTGAATGAGGACCCAAAAGCGACGTAAACAGAGCTTCTTTAATAACAAAACAAACGTAGGCTCAGATGGACCGGCAGATTCCGACAGGACAGGACAAGGTTGCAGCAAACATGACGATAGTCTGGTTCAGGCATGAATAACACAAACAAGAATCCGACAAAGACAGGAACAAAAACAGAGAGAGATATAGAGGACTAATCAGAGGTAAAAAGGGAACAGGTGGGAAAAGGGGTGACGAGGTAGTTAGGAGGAGACAAGGAACAGCTGGGGGAAAGAGGGGGAGAAAAGGTAACCTAATAACGACCAGCAGAGGGAGACAGGGTGAAGGGAAAGGACAGAAACAAGACACAACATGACAATACATGACAGTACCCCCCCACTCACCGAGCGCCTCCTGGCGCACTCGAGGAGGAAACCTGGCGGCAACGGAGGAAATCATCGATCAGCGCACGGTCCAGCACGTCCCGAGAGGGAACCCAACTCCTCTCCTCAGGACCGTACCCCTCCCAATCTACTAGGTACTGATGACCACGGCCCCGAGGACGCATGTCCAAAATCCTACGGACCCTGTAGATGGGTGCGCCCTCGACAAGGATGGGGGGGGGGGGGGGGGAGACGAGCGGGGGCGCGAAGAACGGGCTTGACACAGGAGACATGGAAGACCGGGTGGACGCGACGAAGATATCGCGGAAGAAGAAGTCGAACTGCGACAGGATTAATGATCTGGGAAATACGGAACGGACCAATGAACCGCGGGGTCAACTTGCGAGAAGCGGTCTTAAGGGGAAGGTTCTGAGTGGAGAGCCAAACTCTCTGACCGCGACAATATCTAGGACTCTTAGTTCTACGCTTATTAGCAGCCCTCACAGTCTGCGCCCTATAACGGCAAAGTGCAGACCTGACCCTCTTCCAGGTGCGCTCGCAACGTTGGACAAAAGCCTGAGCGGAGGGGACGCTGGACTCGGCGAACTGAGAAGAGAACAGCGGAGGCTGGTACCCGAGGCTACTCTGAAAAGGAGATAGCCCGGTCGCAGACGAAGGAAGCGAGTTGTGGGCGTATTCTGCCCAGGGGAGCTGTTCTGACCAAGACGCAGGGTTGCGAAAAGAAAGACTGCGTAAGATGCGACCAATAGTCTGATTGGCCCGTTCTGCTTGACCGTTAGACTGGGGGTGAAAGCCGGAAGAGAGACTGACGGAAGCCCAAATCAAACGGCAAAACTCCCTCCAAAATTGAGACGTGAATTGCGGACCTCTGTCCGAAACGACGTCTGACGGAAGGCCATGAATTCTGAAAACATTCTCGATGATGATTTGTGCCGTCTCTTTAGCAGAAGGAAGCTTAGCAAGGGGAATAAAATGAGCCGCCTTAGAGAACCTGTCGACAACCGTAAGAATAACAGTCTTCCCCGCTGACGAAGGCAGTCCGGTGACAAAATCTAAGGCGATGTGAGACCACGGTCGAGAGGGAATGGGAAGCGGCCTGAGACGGCCGGCAGGAGGGGAGTTACCGGACTTAGTCTGCGCGCAGACCGAACAAGCAGCCACGAAGCGACGCGTGTCATGCTCCCGGGTGGGCCACCAAAAACGCTGGCGAATGGAAGCAAGCGTACCCCGAACGCCAGGGTGGCCGGCTAACTTGGCAGAGTGAGCCCACTGAAGAACGGCCAGACGAGTAGGAACGGGAACGAAAAGAAGGTTCCTGGGACAAGCGCGCGGCGACGGAGTTTGAGTGAGTGCTTGCTTTACCTGCCTCTCAATTCCAAAGACAGTCAACCCGACAACACGCCCCTCAGGGAGAATCCCCTCGGGGTCAGTGGAGGCTACTGAAGAACTGAAGAGACGAGATAAAGCATCAGGCTTGGTGTTCTTAGAGCCCGGACGATAAGAAATCACGAACTCGAAACGAGCGAAAAACAGCGCCCAGCGCGCCTGACGCGCATTAAGTCGTTTGGCAGAACGGATGTACTCAAGGTTCCTATGGTCAGTCCAAACGACAAAAGGAACGGTCGCCCCCTCCAACCACTGTCGCCATTCGCCTAGGGCTAAGCGGATGGCGAGCAGTTCGCGGTTTCCCACATCATAGTTACGTTCCGACGGCGACAGGCGATGAGAAAAATACGCGCAAGGGTGGACCTTGTCGTCAGAGAGGGAGCGCTGAGAAAGAATGGCTCCCACGCCCACCTCTGACGCGTCAACCTCGACAACGAACTGTCTAGAGACGTCAGGTGTAACAAGGATAGGAGCGGATGTAAAACGATTCTTGAGGAGATCAAACGCTCCCTGGGCGGAAACGGACCACTTAAAGCACGTCTTGACAGAAGTAAGGGCTGTGAGAGGAGCTGCCACCTGACCGAAATTACGGATGAAACGACGATAGAAGTTCGCGAAGCCGAGAAAGCGCTGCAGCTCGACGCGTGACTTAGGGACGGGCCAATCAATGACAGCTTGGACCTTAGCGGGATCCATCTTAATGCCTTCAGCGGAAATAACAGAACCGAGAAATGTGACGGAGGAGGCATGAAAAGTGCACTTCTCAGCCTTCACAAAAAGACAATTCTCTAAAAGGCGCTGGAGGACACGTCGAACGTGCTGAACATGAATCTGGAGTGATGGTGAAAAAATCAGGATATCGTCAAGGTAAACGAAAACAAAGATGTTCAGCATGTCTCTCAGGACATCATTGACTAATGCCTGAAAGACAGCTGGAGCGTTAGCGAGGCCGAAAGGAAGAACCCGGTATTCAAAGTGCCCTAACGGAGTGTTAAACGCCGTCTTCCACTCGTCCCCCTCCCTGATGCGCACGAGATGGTAAGCGTTACGAAGGTCCAACTTAGTGAAAAACCTGGCTCCCTGCAGGATCTCGAAGGCTGAAGACATAAGAGGAAGCGGATAACGATTCTTCACTGTTATGTCATTCAGCCCTCGATAATCTATGCAGGGGCGCAGGGACCCGTCCTTCTTCTTAACAAAAAAAAACCCCGCTCCGGCGGGAGAGGAGGAGGGGACTATGGTACCGGCGGCAAGAGCTACAGACAAATAATCTTCGAGAGCCTTACGTTCGGGAGCCGACAGAGAGTATAGTCTACCCCGGGGGGGAGTGGTTCCCGGAAGGAGATCAATACTACAATCATACGACCGGTGTGGAGGAAGAGAGGTGGCCCTGGACCGACTGAACACCGTGCGCAGATCGTGATATTCCTCCGGCACCCCTGTCAAATCACCAGGCTCCTCCTGTGAAGAAGAGACAGAGGAAACAGGAGGGATAGCAGACATTAAACATTTCACATGACAAGAGACGTTCCAGGAGAGGATAGAATTACTAGACCAATTAATAGAAGGATTATGACAAACTAGCCAGGGATGGCCCAAAACAACAGGTGTAAAAGGTGAACGAAAAATTTAAAAAGAAATGGTTTCGCTATGATTACCAGAGACAGTGAGGGTTAAAGGTAGCGTCTCACGCTGAATCCTGGGGAGAGGACTACCATCCAAGGCGAACAAGGCCGTGGGCTCCCTTAACTGTCTGAGAGGAATGTCATGTTCCCGAGCCCAGGTCTCGTCCATAAAACAGCCCTCCGCCCCAGAGTCTATTAAGGCACTGCAGGAAGCTGACGAACCGGTCCAGCGTAGATGGACCGACAAGGTAGTGCAGGATCTTGAAGGAGAGACAGGAGTAGTAGCGCTCACCAGTAGCCCTCCGCTTACTGATGAGCTCTGGCTTTTACTGGACATGAAGTGACAAAATGACCAGCGGAACCGCAATAGAGACAGAGGCGGTTGGTGATTCTCCGTTCCCTCTCTTTAGTCGAGATGCGGATACCTCCCAGCTGCATAGGCTCAGCACCCGAGCCGGCAGAGGAAGATGGTAGTGATGCGGAGAGGGGGGCAACGGAGAACGCGAGCTCCTTTCCACGAGCTCGGTGACGAAGATCAACCCGTCGCTCAATGCGAATAGCGAGTTCAATCAAGGAATCCACGCTGGAAGGAACCTCCCGGGAGAGAATCTCATCCTTTACCTCTGCGCGGAGACCCTCCAGAAAACGAGCGAGCAAAGCCGGCTCGTTCCAGCCACTGGAGGCAGCAAGAGTGCGAAACTCAATAGAGTAGTCTGTTATGGATCGATTACCTTGACATAGGGAAGACAGGGCCCTGGAAGCCTCCTCCCCAAAAACAGATCGATCAAAAACCCGTATCATCTCCTCCTTAAAGTCCTGATACTGGTTAGTACACTCAGCCCTTGCCTCCCAGATTGCCGTGCCCCACTCACGAGCCCGTCCAGTAAGGAGAGATATGACGTAGGCGATACGAGCAGTGCTCCTGGAGTAAGTGTTGGGCTGGAGAGAAAACACAATATCACACTGGGTGAGGAACGAGCGGCATTCAGTGGGCTCCCCAGAGTAACACGGCGGGTTATTGATTCTGGGCTCCGGAGATTCGAAAGCCCTGGAAGTGGCCGGTGGATCGAGGCGGAGATGGTGAACCTGTTCTGTGAGGTTGGAGACTTGGGTGGCCAGGGTCTCAACGGCATGTCGAGCAGCAGACAATTCCTGCTCGTGTCTGCCTAGCATCGCTCCCTGGATCTCGACGGCTGAGTGGAGAGGATCCGAAGTCGCTGGGTCCATTCTTGGTCGGATTCTTCTGTTACGGTGCGTGAATGAGGACCCAAAAGCGAATTAACGTAAACAGAGCTTCTTTAATAACAAAACAAACGTAGGCTCAGATGGACCGGCAGATTCCGACAGGACAGGACAAGGTTGCAGCAAACATGACGATAGTCTGGTTCAGGCATGAATAACACAAACAAGAATCCGACAAAGACAGGAACAAAAACAGAGAGAGATATAGAGGACTAATCAGAGGGAAAAAGGGAACAGGTGGGAAAAGGGGTGACGAGGTAGTTAGGAGGAGACAAGGAACAGCTGGGGGAAAGAGGGGGAGAAAAGGTAACCTAATAACGACCAGCAGAGGGAGACAGGGTGAAGGGAAAGGACAGAAACAAGACACAACATGACAATACATGACATTGAAAGGCAGAGTTGGGATGCTGGCCTTCCAGGCAGATTTGCAAAGAAAAAGCCATATATCAGACTGGAAAAGAAAAATAAAAGATTAAGATGAGCAAAATAACACAGACACTGGACAGAGGAACTCTGCCTTGAAGGCCAGCATCCCGGAGTTGCCTCTTCACTGTTGACGTTGAGACTGGTGTTTTGTGTGTACTATTTAATGAAGCTGCCAGTTGAGGACTTGTGAGGCATCTGTTTCTCAAACTAGACACTCTAATACGTACTTTTCCTCTTGCTCAGTTGTGCACCGGGGCCTCCCACTCCTCTTTCTATTCTGGTTAGAGACAGTTTGCACTGTTCAGTGAAGAGAGTAGTACACAGCATTGTACGAGATCTTCAGTTTCTTGGCAATTTCTCGCATGGAATAGCCTTCATTTCTCATAACAAGAATAGACTGATGAGTTTCAGAAGAAAGTGGTTTGTTTCTGGCCATTTTGAGCCTGTTATTGAACCCACAAATGCTGATGCTCCAGATACTCAACTGGTCTAAAGAAGGCCAGTTATATTGCTTCTTTAATCAGGACAGTTTTCAGCTGTGCTAAAATAATTGCTAAAGGGTTTTCTAATGACAAATTAGCCGTTTAAAATTGTAAACTTGGCTTAGCTAACACAACATGCCATTGGAACACAGGAGTGATGGTTGCTGATAATGGGCCTATGTACGCCTATGTAGATATTCCATAAAAAATCTGCCGTTTCCAGCTACAATAGTCATTTACAACATTAACAATGTCTGCACTGTATTTCTGATCAAGAAATGTGCTTTTCTTTTAAAAACAAGTACATTTCTAAGTGACCCCAAACTTTTGAACAATAGTGTATATGTAAAAACAATTTCAATGTTAATATAATAAACATTATATTTTGAAAAATGATTTTTGTTCATCAATCAAATTCAATCAAATGTATTTAGAAAGCCATTTTTACATCAGCCTTGCCTAAAACCCCAAACAGCAAGCAATGCAGGTGCAGAAGCACCGTTCATGCCCCTAATTGCGCTAAACAATCCACCAGAAAAGCAAAATAAAGACATTCACGTGTTATAACAAATACAACAACACCTGAGGATTGTAACATCAGTGCATCCGCAAGTCTGTCACGTTGGTTTACCCTCATGATACAGCCAGCCTGAGAAATGGAGGAGGGGAGGCATCTGACCTGACTTGGTGTGAACTCCTCTTGAAGTGAGAAACCCCCACCATAGCTGTGAAACACACACACATAAACACACACGCAAACAGAGGCTGATGAGAACCGCCTGCTGAGTCTGTGAAACAAACACATTGACGCGAAAAGGTGAAAAGGGGGCTGTAATGTCTGGCATCATTTACCGTACTGTAGCTTACAATCTGCAATGAAAAGCTCAGCCACCTCTCTCGTTCTTGCTCTCTCTCTCCTTCCTTCCATCTCTCCCCCTCTCCCTCTGCTTTCTGTCTGTGATACACCACAGCTGCACTGCAGTAAAGACATTGACATTTCAATAAGCAGCCTGCAGATTCGAAAGCAATAAAACATTTAAAAATCCGTTGCTCACAATTTAGAATTTCCATTTTACCCGCTCCCCCAGAGAGGGGTACAGGGAGGTACGGGGGAGGGTGGGCTCCCAGACCCCCACATGAATCAAAGTGACAAGGCCAATCAAGTGGAACATACTACTTCTTACCCCCTGGGCAGGAGACTGGGTGCTTGATGTGTGTAGGCACGGGCAGGTATATGAAGGAGTGTGTAGTTTGGCTTTAAAAGGAAAGAGGGAGGAGAGGGGTGAATGGGGGGGGGGGGTGAAAGGGGGTGTGCTCAGGTTTGAATATGACAAAGAAGAACAGCTATATAGAGGGATAATAGCTGTCAAAATTCCTTTAGTTTTAAAAGGAAGGTAAGAACCCAATCAGGTGTACAACAGCCAGGCAAAACTGGCTAGCTGTCGAACCTCTTTTTCCCTGTTAGAGGGTTAGAGTTTTTAAAGTCTATGAGGTTTAACTGGACCATGTGTTCCTTTGGAGGAAACAGACTTAACATTTTATGGGCACACATGTGTCACATAAAACACAGTTAGTGGAAAGAGAGGAGGTGGAGGTCGGGAGGGTCAGTAAGATCACCTGTGCTTACTTATCATCTCCACTCACTGTGACCACAAGGCAACCTCAAGCCAACTAATCACTACAGCCAGTAACCAACTAATCTAACCAACTCATTACCACAAACTCCAGATTAAAGAATGGTGACCATTCATTCGCCACAATAGCCACACGGAGAGGGGACAGGGGAGATGGGATGGGACAGAGGAGAGAAAGGGTAAGTCAATTTCTCAAGTCAGAAGGCCAGGGAGCCAGCCCCAGGTCCAGTGCTGTCCCGACCAAGGCCAACCACTAACCAACTAAGAGGCTCTTTACCCTGGACTACTTTGACGACACATTCTAGTTCCTGGACAAAATACGTTTATGGTGTAAAGAGACGGATCTACTGGAGTTTCAAATTTATCTTTCCCAGGCCACCTTCCGAGGTAGTATGGGACACTAACCAACACATCACCATAATAGTGATGGCCAGAAAAGGAGAGAAAGGGTTAAGTCCAGTCTCAGAGAGTCAGACCCCAGGTGCAGTGTGGCCCCGACCCAGGCCTTGAGAGCCTGCCTGGGGAAGACTTTAATAAGGTTGGGATGGAACATCACTATCTTCCACACTATCCCCCCAAAATCTATAAAACCCTGTCTACCTGGGTTCCATTCTCCCTGTCTGTTTGGTCTGCACTCGTTAAAACAGTTAACAAGCCTCACATGATAGGCTGGCCTCCAGAAGTCCCCCAGGCCAGCGATTGGGCAGATTTCAGAGGAACTGGCTTCTGATTGCATGGCTTTCAGAGGAACTAGTTTGTTATTGGATGGCTTTGAAAGGAAAGTGTTTGTGATTGGATGGCTTCAGTGCTCCAGCAGACTGAAGGACATACATGGTAAAGAAGGGAACGAGTGACTGGTGACCAAAGAGATGAGCTTATCGTTTCCTCTCCTGTCATTCAGAGGAGAGGCCCACACCACATCTCTCCGAAAACAGATCACGACCTTCCCTAAAACCTTGCCGTTATAATTGACCAGCTGGGATAGGAATAAGGTTCATTAGGGCAAACGTTAAGGTATAGTAGTTCATACTTGTATCAGTCCATTTTCTTCTCTTTTGTGCCTTTGACCCAAGCCAGGAGATATCTGAGCTGCATTCTATTACTTATGCATTTGTATAATAAAGTGTAGCACAATGTATAATATAGTGTAGTAGAATAGAGTGCCTAACTGAGTGCCTAACCTGGTCTCATTGTAAAACATAATTTGAAGGGGTTCTTATACACTGCTCAAAAAAATAAACGGAACACTAAAATAACACATCCTAGATCTGAATGAATGAAATATTCTTATGAAATACTTTTTTCTTTGCTGACAACAAAATCACACACAAATTATCAATGGAAATCAAATTTATCAACCCATGGAGGTCTGGATTTGGAGTCACATTCAAAATTAAAGTGGAAAACCACACTACAGGCTGATCCAACTTTGATGTAATGTCCTTAAAACAAGTCAAAATGAGGCTCAGTAGTGTGATTGGCCTCCACGTGCCTGTATGACCTCCCTACAATGCCTGGACATGCTCCTGATGAGGTGGTGGATGGTCTCCTGAGGGATCTCCTACCAGACCTGGACTAAAGCATCCGCCAACTCCTGGATTGTCTGTGGTGCAACGTGGCGTTGGTGGATGGAGCGAGACATGATGTCCCAGATGTGCTCAATTGGATTCAGGTCTGGGGAACGGGCGGGCCAGTCCATAGCATCAATGCCTTCCTCTTGCAGGAACTGCTGACACACTCCAGCCACATTGTCTTGCATTAGGAGGAACCCAGGGCCAACCGCACCAGCATATGGTCTCACAAGGGGTCTGAAGATCTCATCTCGGTACCTAATACCTAATTTGCCAAGTCAGGCTACCTCTGGCGAGCACTGTGCGGCCCCCCAAAGAAATGCCACCCCACACCATGACTGACCCACCGCCAAACCGGTCATGCTGGAGGATGTTGCAGGCAGCAGAACGTTCTCCACGGCGTCTCCAGACTGTCACGTCTGTCACATGTGCTCAGTGTGAACCTGCTTTCATCTGTGAAGAGCACAAGGCGCTAGTGGCGAATTTGCCAATCTTGGTGTTCTCTAGCAAATGCCAAACGTCCTGCACGGTGTTGGGCTGTAAGCACAACCCCCACCTGTGGACGTCAGGCCCTCATACCACCCTCATGGAGTCTGTTTCTGACCGTTTGAGCAGACACATGCACATTTGTGGCCTGCTGGAGGTCATTTTGCAGGGCTCTGGCAGTGCTCCTCCTGCTCCTCCTTGCACAAAGGCGGAGGTAGCGGTCCTGCTGCTGGGTTGCTGCCCTCATACGGCCTCCTCCACGTCTCCTGATGTACTGGCCTGTCTCCTGGTAGCGCTTCCATGCTCTGGACACTACGCTGACAGACACAGCAAACCTTCTTGCCACAGCTCGCATTGATGTGCCATCCTGGATGAGCTGCACTACCTGAGCCACTTGTGTGGGTTGTAGACTCCGTCTCATGCTACCACTAGAGTGAAAGCACCGCCAGCATTCAAAAGTGACCACAACATCAGCCAGGAAGCATAGGAACTGAGAAGTGGTCTGTGGTTATCACCTGCTGAACCACTCCTTTATTGGGGGTGTCTTGCTAATTGCCTATAATTTCCACCTGTTGTCTATTCCATTTGCACAACAGCATGTGAAATTTATTGTCAATCAGTGTTGCTTTCTAAGTGGACAGTTTGATTTCACAGAAGTGTGATTGACTTGGAGTTACATTGTGTTGTTTAAGTGTTCCCTTTATTTTTTTGAGTAGTGTATTTGTCCAGTTACACACAAGTGTATAATGGATTTTTTTATTTTTTATATCCCAACTCCCTCTGAGAGATCTGCAAGGTCATAGCCAGGGTCACCATTGTACAGCACCACTGGAGCAATTAGGGTTAATGGCCTTGCTCAATGGCACAGCAATGGTGTTTGAAACAGAAACCTTACGGTTACTGGCCCAACGCCGTAACCGAGGCTACCTGGTTGTAACGTTCATAATTTGATATAATAATAATAATTCCATTGGTTAGCTCTAGGCAGATGCCACAGGGGCAGAGTGGCCCACACTCACTGAATATGGCACTTTTAAATGTAAGAGAAATCACTACTAAAACCTTTCTCGTGAATGACCTCATTACTGAGTGCAGTTGATTGCATGTTTCTCACTGAAACATGGCTGTCTTCAGACTGTAATGCTGCTCTTATTGAAGCCTCCACCCGGACTAAGTCTTTTTATGCTCTGAAAAGGGAAAAAGCGTGGGGGGAGATCCTCAATTTTTACTAATGCTCTCAGCTGTAAGGACATTTCATTTTGGCAACTTTGGGTCTTTTGAGCATCGTGCTATACTGTTTAAATGTCAGCCACCAGTGCTGAACATAACCCTTTGTAGGCCACCACTGCCTTTCTTTCTTTACTGATTTCTCTGAACTATTGTCTATTGTCCTTGAGAATTATGATAAAATCATTGTGTTGGGTGATTTTAAAATTCATGTTGACAAAGAGACTAACTCCAAGGCCATTGAATTTTGGAATATTTTGAGCTCTATGGACATTATCCAACATATTACTGGGCCCACCCATAACCGCGGCCATACTCACCTTTGATTTCAATTTGTGAGTGTGTGATATGGGAGTTTGAGGCATGTTTATTTAGATATCATAAAGAATCAAATCAAAATCAAATCAAATGTATTTATATAGCCCTTCGTACATCAGCTGATATCTCAAAGTGCGGTACAGAAACCCAGCCTAAAACCCCAAACAGCAAGCAATGCAGGCGTAGAAGCACAGTGGCTAGGAAAAACAGCAGAACAGTTGAAACTGGAGCAGCAGCACGGCCAGGTGGACTGGGGACAGCAAGGATTCATCATGTCACGTAGTCCTGAGGCATGGTCATAGGGCTCAGGTCCTACAAGAGAGAGAAAGAAAGAGAGAAAGAGAGAATTAGAGAGAGCATACTTAAATTCACACAGGACACCGGATTGGCCAGGAGAAGTACTCCAGATATAACAAACTGACCCTAGCCCCCCGACACATAAACTACTGCAGCATAAATACTGGAGGCTGAGACAGGAGGGGTCAGGAGACACTGTGGCCCCATCCGATGACACCCCAGGACAGGCCAAACAGGAAGGATATAACCCCACCCACTTTGCCAAAGCACAGCACCCACACCACTAGAGGGATATCTTCAACCACCAACTTACCATCCTGAGACAAGGCCGAGTATAGCCCACAAAGATCTCCGCCACGGCACAACCCAAGGGGGGGGCGCCAACCCAGACAGGAAAATCACATCAGTGACTCAACCCACTCAAGTCACGCAACCCCCCTAGTGACGGTATGAGAGCCCTAGTAAGCCAGTGACTCAGCCCCTGTAATAGGGTTAGAGGCAGAGAATCCCAGTGGAAAGAGGGGAACCGGCCAGGCAGAGACAGCAAGGGTGGTTCGTTCTCCAGAGCCTTTCCGTTTACCTTCACACTCCTGGGCCAGACTACACTCAACCATATGACACACTGAAGAGATGAGTCTTCAGTAAAGACTTAAAGGTTGAGACTGAGTTTGCGTCTCTCACATGGGTAGGCAGACCATTCCATAAAAATGGAGCTCTATAGGAGAAAGCCCTTACTCCAGCTGTTTGCTTAGAAATTCTAGGGACAATTAGGAGGCCTGCGTCTTGTGCGTGTAGGTATGTACGGCAGGACCAAATCAGAGCGATAGGTAGGAGCAAGTCCATGTAATGCTTTGTAGGTTAGCAGTAAAACCTTGAAATCAGCCCTTGCCTTGACAGGAAGCCAGTGTAGGGAGGCTAGCACTGGAGTAATATGATCAAATTCTTTCGTTCTAGTCAGGATTCTAGCAGCCGTATTTAGCACTAACTGAAGTTTATTTAGTGCTTTATCCGGGTAGCCGGAAAGTAGAGCATTGCAGTAGTCTAACCTACCATCCACTTCCTTATGTCTGAAACACATGCTTCTAGCGAGGGCAATTTTGGGGCTTCACCATGTTTCATTGAAATGTACAGCTGTGTGTCATCCGCATAGCTGTGAAAGTTAACATTATGTTTTCGAATGACATCCCCAAGAGGTAAAATATATAGTGAAAACAATAGTGGTCCTAAAACAGAACCTTGAGGAACACCGAAATTTACAGTTGATTTGTCAGAGGACAAACCATTCACAGAGACAAACTGATATCTTTCCGACAGATAAGATCTAAACCAGGCCAGAACTTGTCCGTGTAGACCAATTTGGGTTTCCAATCTCTCCAAAAGAATGTGGTGATCGATGGTATCAAAACCAGCACTAAGGTCTAGGAGCACGAGGACAGATGCGAAGCCTCGGTCTGATGCCATTAAAAGGTCATTTACCACCTTCACAAGTGCAGTCTCAGTGCTTTGATGGGGTCTAAAACCAGACTGAAGCATTTCGTATACATTGTTTCTCTTCAGGAAGGCAGTGAGTTGCTGCGCAACAGCCTTTTCTTAAATTTTTGAGAGGAATGGAAGATTCGATATAGGCCAATAGTTTTTCATATTTTCTGAGTCAAGGTTTGGCTTTTTCAAGAGAGGCTTCATTACTGCCACTTTTAGTGAGTTTGGTACACATCCGGTGGATAGAGAGCCGTTTATTATGTTCAGTAGTTTAGTTGGAATAGGGTCCAGTATGCAGCTTGAAGGTTTAGAGGCCATGATTATTTTCATCATTGTGTCAAGAGATATAGTACTAAAACACTTGAGTGTCTCTCTTGATCCTAGGTCCTGGCAGAGTTGTGCAGACTCAGGACAACTGAGCTATAAAGGAATACGCAGATTTAAAGAAGAGTCCGTAATTTGCTTTCTAATAATCATGATCTTTCCTCAAAGAAGTTCATGAATTTATTACTGCTGAAGTGAAAGCCATCCTCTCTTGGGGAATGCTGCTTTTTAGTTAGCTTTGCGACAGTATCAAAAAGGAATTTCGGATTGTTCTTATTTTCCTCAATTTAGTTGGAAAAATAGGATGATCGAGCAGCAGTAAGGGCTCTTCGATACTGCACGGTACTGTCTTTCCAAGCTAGTCGGAAGACTTCCAGTTTGGTGTGGCGCCATTTCCATTCCAATTTTCTGGAAGCTTGCTTCGGAGCTCGGGTATTTTCTGTATACCAGGGAGCTAGTTTCTTATGATAAATGTTTTTAGTTTTTAGGGGTGCAACTGCATCTAGGGTATTGCGCAAGGTTAAATTGAGTTCTTCAGTTAGGTGGTTAACTGATTTTTGTCCTCTGGCATCCTTGAGTAGACAGAGGGAGTCTGGAAGGACATCAAGGAATCTTTGTGTTGTCTGTGAATTTATAGCACGACTTTTGATGTTCCTTGGTTGGGGTCTGAGCAGATTATTTGTTGCAATTGCAAACATAATGAAATGGTGGTCCGATAGTCCAGGATCATGGGGAAAAAAATTAAGATCCACAACATTTATTCCATGGGACAAAACTAGGTCCAGAGTATGACTGTGACAGTGAGTAGGTCCAGAGACATGTTGGACAAAACCCACTGAGTCGATGATGGCTCCGAAAGCCTTTTAGAGTGGGTCTGTGGACTTTTCCATGTGAATATTAAAGTCACCAAAGATTAGAATATTATCTGCTATGACTACAAGGTCTGATAGAAATTCAGGGAACTCAATGAGGAACACTGTATATGGCCTAGGAGGCCTGTAAACAGCAGCTATAAAAAGTGATTGAGTAGGCTGCATAGATTTCATGACTAGAAGCTCAAAAGACAAAAACGTCATTTTTTTTTTTGTAAATTGAAATTTGCTATCGGAAATGTTAGCAACACCTCCGCCTATAATTGCCTTTGAAGTAAGGGATCTAACATTAAGTAGCCCTATTTTGAGATGTGAGGTATCATGATCTCTTTCAATAATGACTGGAATGGAGGAGGTCCCTATCCTAGTGAGATTGCTAAGGCGAACACCACCATGTTTAGTTTTGACCAACCTAGGTTGAGGCACAGACACAGTCTCAATGGGGATAGCTGAGCTGACTACACTGACTGTGCTAGTGGCATTCTCCACTATGCTGGCAGGCTGGCTAACAGCCTGCTGCCTGACCTGCACCCTATTTCATTGTGGAGCTAGAGGAGTTAGAGCCCTGTCTATGTTGGTAGATAAGATGAGAGCACCCCTCCAGCTAGGATGGAGTCCGTCACTCCTCAGCAGGTCAGGCTTGGTCCTGTTTGTGGGTGAGTCCCAGAAAGAGGGCCAATTATCTACAAATTAAATTTTTTGGGAGGGGCAGAAAACAGTTTTCAACCAGCGATTGAGTTGTGAGACTGCTGTAGAGCTCATCACTCCCCCTAACTGGGAGGGGGCCGAAGACAATTACTCGATGCCGACACGTCTTTCTAGCTGATTTACACGCTGAAGCTATGTTGCGCTTGGTGATCTCTGACTGTTCATCCTAACATTGTTGGTACCGACGTGGATAACAATATCTCTATACTCTCTACACTCGCCAGTTTTAGCTTTAGCCAGCACCATCTTCAGATTAGCCTTAACGTCGGTAACCCTGCCCCCTGGTAAACAGTGTATGATCGCTTGATGATTCGTTTTAAGTCTAATACAGTGGGTAATGGAGTCGCCAATGACTAGAGTTTTCAATTTGTCAGAGCTAATGGTGGGACGCTTCGGCGTCTCAGACTCCGTAACCGGAGGAGTAGAGACAAGAGAAGGCTCGGCCTCTGACTCCGACTCCTTGCTTAACGGGGAAAAACGGTTGAAAGTTTCTGTTGGCTGAATGAGCGACACCGGTTGAGCATTCCTACAGCATTTCCCTCCAGAATCCGTGAGAAAGTTGTCCGGCTGCGGGGACCGTGCGAGGGGATTTATACTAACATTACTATCTGTACTTACTGGTGGCACAGACGCTGTTTCATCCTTTCCTACACTGAAATTACCCTTGCCTAACGATTGCGTCTGAAGCTGGGCTTGTTCTCCTGTATATTATGAGTACAGCGACTGCAATTAGAAGGCATCATGTTAATGTTACTACTTAGCTTCGGCTGTTGGAGGTCCTGACGAACCATGTCCAGATAAAGTGTCCGGAGTAAAAAAGTTGAAAAAAAAATACATAAAGCCTAAGTCTCACACACTCACATGCACACACATATTTAAACAAAAAAACTAAAAATATATATTTTTCAATGATAACTGATCAATTAATTTATACATTTATAAATACATTTTTTTGTTATCTGTATTAACAAGCATTTAGTAAAACAATTTGTACTTATCTATTGTGTATAGTTTTTATGTGGTGTGGTTTTCATATAAGCCTTCCAACCACACCTGCACACCGTTTTTTTTAATTGTTATTTGCTTTTATCTGTATTGTCGTTTATCACTTGTTTTCTTTAGTGGAATAAATTCAACTTAAAGCAAATTAAGGCCAACCATTGATGCCACAGCTCCAGTGAAGTTAAAAAAGGTCACATCCAAACAGAGAGCCCCTTTGATGAGTGAGGAAACTAATCAATTATAGAGAAATTGCAGAAAGGCAGAGCGGAAGTTAAGAAAGTTAAAGTTGCTGGTCCATTATGATATTCTGAGAGAGTAACTTGGCATATACAGTACAACAGTATAACAGTATATACAGTATAACAAAGCAAATTAGAAATGGGCTCATTTTTTTATCTCTAATAATCAGAATATTTAGAGAGTACTCTTCTCGACCATTGATGGCCTGATAAATCCTACCCCCGCAAACCTATGTGAACTTACTCCACATCTAAATGTGATGAGTTTGCGGCATATTTCAGAGATAAGATAACACGCATTAGGCTGGGTATCAGTCAAGCAAGACATTCAACACTGTTGACCATGATGTCCTTCTGGACTGACTGGGGAGGTCGGTTGGTTTATGCGGTCCAGTTCTAAATTGGTTTAGGACCTATTTAACCAGTTGAGAGTATCTTTGTCCCCCTTGGTGAACATACTGTAACTCAGAGAAAATACATATCCCTCGTGGCGTTCCACAAGTTTCGATTTTGGGTCCGGTACTATTCAGGTAATATACAGTATGTTACCCCTTGGCAGCGTTATCAGAAAGCTCAGCTTTGATTTTCACTGCTACACAGACGATACACAACTTAAAATGTTAGTGTCACCAGAGGATTTTAGCTCCACGGATGAATTATTAGACTGTATTAGTGATTTAAATAATTGGATGGAGACAAGACCGAGGTACTTAATGTTAATTTCTTAAATGGCAGGCTATAGCCTTTCAATATTAATAATATAGCTTAAATAAGACATTTCCGTTCTTCTTAGGCTTCCTAGATTGCTCCTGATTAATTTAGAGTTAGTATGTTGTTTAATAGCCTTTTGAAATTTTGATAGTGACAGAATCACACATTACTTCCCAAGCAAAGTCAATTTTTGTCTCCCAGGCTATATAAGCTTGTAAGGCAGCATATGAATGTCGTAGAGACAAACCAAAGATATCCCATATGCACCGGAGTCACATATTTTCCCAGCATTTCCCAGCTTGTTTCCAGCTTAAGCATTGCAAACTGAAGCATTGTGATACATCACTTTATACAATCAGGTTTATTTACAATCGAAATCTTAAGCTAACACGGGGTATGCATTTTCTTTAACAAAAGCCACAACACCCTCACATATTCCCTCATTTCGAGCCCTGCTTTTAGGAGTGCATGGTGACTGAAGGAATGGGCTGACAAAATCTATGGATAGTAGTGTCACACCCTGACCATAGTTTGCTTTGTATGTTTCTATGTTTTGTTTGGTCAGGGTGTGATCTGAGTGTAACATTGTATGCTACATGTCTAGTTTGTCTATTTCTATGTTTGGCCTGATATGGTTCTCAATCAGAGGCAGGTGTAAGTCATTGTCTCTGATTGGGAACCATATTTAGGTAGCCTGTTTGGTGTTGGGTTTTGTGGGTGATTGTTCCTGTCTCTATGTTTGCACCAGATAGGACTGTTTAGGTTTTCACACATTTATTGTTTTGTTAGTTATTTCATGTATAGTTCCTTTATTAAAGAACATGAATAACCACCACGCTGCATTTTGGTCTGCCTCTCCTTCACCACAGGAAAACCCTTACAAGTAGACAATAACTTAGTCTGTGAAACAGGTAGGCTTACCTTTGATTTCTTGAATAGGAAAGAAATAGTGTCACGCCCTGACCTTAGAGATCCTTAATATTCTCTATGTTTGGTTAGGTCAGGGTGTGACTCGGGTGGGAAAGTCTATGTTTTCTATTTCTTTGTTTTTGGCCGTGTGTGTGTGGTTCCCAATCAGAGGCAGCTGTCTATCGCTGTCTCTGATTGGGGATCACATATAAATTGTCATGTTCCTTTTGGGTTTTGTGGGATCTTTTCTGTTAAGTGTCTGTTGCCTGACAGAACTGTCCACTTTCACTTTGTTATTTTGTTTGAGTGTTTTTTGATAATAAAAATCATGAACGCTTTCCACGCTGTGCTTTGGTCCACTCCTTTCGACTAGAGCCGTTACAAATAGGCTCCTACACAAAGCCCTCTTGTTAGTAGCCCAAAGTCAAATTGAAATGAAGACTGTTTAAATTAATTAGGCCTTCTCGAATTAGCCTAGTTTCAGCAACCATGACTGTCCATCTCTGCGGCTACCGCTTCATTGTAAGTTATGTAACTTACTCAAATATGGCTTATGGTGAGGTCAAGTACTAGATAAATAGCTTCATTATGGGCAATGAAACATTGTTTTTATTCATATCAATTATAGCAGTAGCAAGCTTACCTCCGGGCCTCCTCTCCGCGCTCTCAATGTCAAACTGAATAGGACATCAGTAGGCCTAGTCCACACACACAGATATTGTTTTTTAAAAATAAGCCTTTGACTCGCTTCTTGAAGTGCCACTGTAACCAGCACAGCCATTGGTTAGGTAGCACAAAAGGGTTTACATTAGCAAGAGCAGGGGAGGCCAGGGATCATGATTGAGATAGCCTTTGTTTAGAAGCCTATTCTTTAATAAACTCACCTTCTGCACCTGCTTCCTGACTCCCAGCGTATAAGTTACAGAATAACACCTCAACAATATAGAAGGAGCAGAGGATAAAACCATCTTCCAGACGGTCAACGAACAGGGTCATCTACTCCACCAACAACACAATGACCAGCTGGCGCAACTGGGTATGGCCATGGAGAAGGTCTTTCGCCTTCTCCTTCGCATTCTCCAATGCCGCCTCCACCAGCGAGGTTCTCCATAACCCTTTCAGAAGTTCTCCTACCACGGGTCGTCCCAGTGAGCCAATCCCCCAGCCTACCCAGCCGTCCGCCCAGGTCAGCGATGTGACTATCCCTTCCGGAACTCCATCAAAATGCCATGGTTTCCTAATCCAGTGCTCCCTCTATTTCACCTATCAGATGGGAGCCCCACCACGAGAGGCCCAAGGTTGCCAATGTCATTTCCCTGCTGACCGTGGGTTACGGCTGTCTGGGAGAGAGAAGAATAGGGTTATAGCTCTGTTCAGAGCGGTCTTCGACCATCCTCCAAAGGGCAGAGAGGGAGGTGAGCAACTTTTCCGGCTCTGTCAGAGTGCCCAGACAGCTGTGGAGTACCCCCTCACCTTTTGGACTGTGCCAGCTTCTAGTGGATGGAATGAGCTGGCGCTCCGCACCCTATTCCGCAGTGGACTGCGTGAGGAGGTCCAGACAGAGTTGGCATGTCGGGATGACAATATTTTCTTGGACGTTCTCATCTCGATGGTCATCCGTCTGGATAACCTTCTGCGGGAGCGCTGGTGTCCACCTTGCCCCTCGCCTCCCTGTTTTGGCTGTCCTGAGACAGAGCCTGAACCCATGGAGGTAGGTTCACACACCACTCCGCAGCAGACAGCTGGGGCTCTGTCCCTATTGCGGCCAGGAGGGGCACCAGCTTCAGTGGTGTCCGGTGCTCCTTAATCTGGGGTCCACTAGAGCAGAGGGGCGGACCCTGTCCCTCAAGTGTTGTCTCTACAGCTCTAGTGGACTCCGGTGCCACTGGGAACTTCATCGACCAGGCCCTTGCCTCCTCCCTGAACTTAACCTCATATCCGCTCTCCTCTCCTTTTCCTATCCAAGCTCTGGACACACAACCATTGGAATCCGGCACATTTATGCACATCACCGCACCACTCACCCTCACTATGGGACCCATGCACAAGGAAAGCCCTCCCTTCTTCATCACTTCCACACCTGCACACAAGGTAATCCTTGGCCTCCCGTGGCTCCAACGTCACAATCCAACCATCACAAGGTCGAGTACAACAAATACTGCTTGGGGAGCAGGATAGCGGAGGTCCTGCTTTCCCGTACCCTGTGGTTCCACCTCGGTTGAGGGTCCTGTGAGTGTACACCAGCCCGTCAATTGGTTCTCCCATATCATTGGCCCTGTGTGTTGGGATGTAGATGTGTACATCCGCCAGGCTCTGGAGCGGGAACACATTCCTGCCACCTGCCCTCCAGAGCGCATCTACGTTCCCACAGGAGTAAGAGATCGGCTGTTGACCTGGGCACACAGAACACCCAGGTATCACCCACTTTATCCAATCCCTCTCCGAAAAGTACTGGTGCCCCACCTTGGCGCAGGACGTCACCTACAATGTCAACTCATGCTCCATATGTGCTCAATCCAAATCTCCCGAGCACGCTCCAGCAGGGAAACTACTTCCTCTTCCCGTGCCTCAGCAGCCCTAGTCTCATTTGTCCATAGACTTTGTAACTGATCACCCCCTTTCTGATGGTTGTACCACTATAGTCATTATTGACAGATTCTCTAAATCCTGTCATTTTATCCCTCTCTCTGGTCTACCTATCGCTCTCCAGGTCGCTGAGGCCCTATTCCAGCAGGTCTTCCGGTACTATGGCCTTCTGGAGGACATCTTTTCTGACTGTGGTCCCTCGTTTCACGTTGCGGGTCTGGAATGCCTTTATGGATAAGCTGGGGGTCACGGTCAGCCTCACATCCGGGTACTGGCAGAGTCACTGCCAGGACCGGGCAAGGTGAGTGGGACCCTGTTCCTTCCCTGGGTGGATTACACCCGGAACTCACTTCGTCACTCCTCCACTGGACTATTTCCCTTCTAGTGCATCCTGGGATATTAGCCGGCCCTTGCTCTATGCACTCCGAGCCAGACTGACGCCCCTGCAGTGGATGAGTGGTTCTGCTGTCAGAAGGATCAGGTGGACCACCACCGCAGTGAGGCTCCGGTGTTCCATCCTGTCTGGCTCTCCACCAGGAACCTCCCTCTCTGCCTGCCCTGCCAGAAGCTGAGCTTTGTTGGGCCTTCAAGGTAACCTGGGATCTACCTGCACATTCATATATACATATATTCTGCACATCTACCATTCCAGTGTTTAATTGCTATATTGTAATTACTTCGCCACCATGGCCTATTTATTGCCTTACCTCCCTTATCCTACCTCAGTTGCACATACTATATATATATATACTTTTTCTAATGTATTATTTACGTTATGTTTGTTTATTCCATGTGTAACTCTCTGTTGTTGTATGTGTCGAACTGCTTTGCTTTATCTTGGCCAGGTTGCAGTTGCAAATGAGAACTTGTTCTCAACTAGCCTACCTGGTTAAATAAAATAAAGGTGAAATAAAATTTTAAAAATTAAAAAACTTATCGTCTCAATCTCCCCACCAACTACCTCACCTTCCTTTCATGTTTCCTTCCTCAGGCCAGTGGTGCCAGGTCCCCTGGCTGATGCCGTCCCTCATGACACCCCGACGCCTCCCATGGACATCGAGGGGACCCCTGCCTATGCTGTTATGTCCCTCTTGGACTCTCGACGTCGTGGGGGTCGGCTCCAGTACTTGCTGCAAAAGGTGCCTCTACAAAGTATTGACTTTGGCGGTGTGAATAGTTATGCATGCTCAAGTTTTGTCTTATTTCTTGTTTGTTTCACAATAAAAAATATTTTATAATATGCATCTTCAAAGTGGTAGGTGTGTTGTGTAAATCAAATGATACAAACCCCCCAAAAAATCTATTTTAATTCCAGGTTGTAAGGCAACAAAATAGGAAAAACGCCAAGGGGATGAATACTTTTGCAAGGCACTCTATTTAGGGAGTTTGTCCCATTCTTCTATGCAGATCCTCTCAAGCTCTGTCAGGTTGGATGGGGAGCATCGTTGCACAGCTATCAGGTCTCTCCAGAGATGTTTGATTGGGTTCAAGTCTGGGCTCTGGCTGGGCCACTTAAGTACATTCAGAGACTTCCCCAAAGCCAATATTGCATTGTCTTAGCTGTGTGCTTAGGGTAGTTTTCCTGTTGGAAGACTAACACTCACCCCAGTCTGGGGTCCTGAGCACTCTGGAGAAGGTTTTCATCAAGGATCTGGCTGTACTTTGCTCTGTTTATTTTTCCCTCGATCCTGACTACTCTCCCCAGTCCCTGCTGCAGAAAAACATCCCCACAGCAGGATGCTGCTACCACCATGCTTCACCGTAGGGATGGTGCCAGGTTTCCTCCAGACGTGACGCATGGCATTCAGGCCGAAGAGTTCAATTTTAGTTCCATCAGACCAGAGAATCTTGTTTCTCATGGTCTGAGAGTCTTTAGGTGCCTTTTGGTAAACTCCAACCGGGCTGTCAAGTGCCTTTTACGCAGGAGTGGCTTCCGTCTGGCCAATCTACCATAACGGCCTGATTGGAGTAGTGCTTCGGAGATGGTTGTCCGTCTGGAAGGTTATCCCATCACCACAGAAGAACTCTGGAGCTCTGTCAGAGTGACCATTGGGAGTGAGAGTGACCACCTCCCTGACCAGGGCCTTTCTCCCCCGATTGCTCAGTTTGCCCAGGTGGCCAGCTCTAGAAAGAGTCATAGTGGTTCCAAACTTCTTCCATTTAAGAATGATGGCGGTCACTGTGTTCGTGGGGACCTCCAATGTTGCAGAAATGTGTTGGTACCCTTGTTGGTACCCTTCCCCAGATCTGTGCCTTGACACAATCCCGCCTCGTAACTCTACGGACAATTCCTTCGACCTCATGGCTTGGTCTTTACTGTGGGACCTTATATAGACAGGTGTGTGCCTTTCTAAACCATGTCCAATCAATTGAATTTTCCACAGATGGACGGACTCTAATCAAGTTGTGGAAACATCTCAACGATGATCAATGGAAACAGGATGCATCTGGCCTCAATTTCGAGTCTCATAGAAAAGGGTCTGAATACTTATATTTATTTATTTTTTTCTAAAAAACTTTTGTTGCTTTGTCATGGGGTATTGTGTGTAGATTGATGAGGGGAAAATCGATTTAATCCATTTTAGAATAAGGCTATTACAAAATGTGGGTAAAGTCAAGGGGTCTGAATATTTTCTGAATGCACAGTATGTTAGGCAGAGCTCCCCATGCTCTTATTTAGACCTGGGGTGGCGTAGGATCGGCTACACTTATCTACCGCCTCGCAGAAGTACTTTATCCTTCAGTATTTTTACCAAGCATTCCTTTGGTAAAATTCCTGTAGCTCAGAGCACACTACTCCGCTCTGTCGACAGTCAGTACTTGGGTGTACCATAATGCATTGCAGCATTAGAGAGAACCAACATGGTGACACGATTGTCATTCCATTTAATGTGACCCAGCTGTCTCCCTACCAAATGGCTCTGCTCCAAAATACCCAGGGTACAGTGCTGCAGGTTGTGTCTGCACCCCAAATGGCACCCTGTTTCCTATTTAGTGAACTACTTTTAAATCAGGGCCAATTAAAAGTAGTGCACTACATAGGGAATAGGGTGCCATTTATAAAGCATCCTCTGTTCCTCACTCCCCTGCTGGGAGAAGTAAAGACGGGTGCTCAGTGTAGTGTGGGGGACTAAAGGTGACATCGCTGTGAACCAGGGACGGGAACACAGAGGACAAACACACACCAAGACAGACGAACGCACGCACACATGCAAACGCCTCCGCTGAGAGGACGGGGATGTGGCAGTAAGGATTCTTTGGTGGTTTAGGCAGCTGTAAACATGATACACCACTGAGAAAGGGAGAAGCAAGGGAGAGAGAGAAAGAGGGATTAGAGAGAGCCATAAAGGGGGGGATAGAGGGCGCATGGATAGAACAAAAGCATGAGACAGATGAAGAGGGATCGAGGGAAGAGAAGGGGGCAGAACAGATGGAACAAACAGTCACAGCAGGGGCCATTCTGTTCATATTAGATTGTGCCAATGAATATCATTAACATCTTCTCTAATCAGTCTCCAGGAATATTCTACGAACTCATGGCTGCTCCTCCCCAACCGCTACAACACCCTTTCTATTCTGCTTTCTTCCCCTTTTGACTTAAAAGTCACTAATTCATAAATTCATAAAATGCAAAGGTTCTGATAACAAATGTCCCCTGAAGAAAGCTGCTGTTATGAATGGCGTCTGTTACATACTGTTGCATACTGTTGTCAGTCACAATAACCTGTCCTTATCTTACTAGAAAACACCCATACCCGTGTTGCATACTCATATACCTCTATTATAAACGCTTGGTTGATAATTGAGGGGAATTGTTTTCAACCATTTTTGGCCTGCAAATGAGCATTTGAAATCGTTACGCAGTCAAGCTCAAATCTGTGCTTTCCAAATGGCAGTTTACGAGATTAAGGAAACCAAACCACTCATGAACATTATTATCTGTGACACTCAAATGTGGCGGTACGGTCAAAAAATCAAGTTATAACAGTTTTTTGGGAAACAGTTCTTGCCATTTCACTCATCAGAATTCATTGGCTTTATTCAACCAGGTAATTTATTGAGAACAAATTATCTTTGACAATAACAACCTGGAATTGCAGTCTCTTTGTGAAGATGTAGCCTATATCCTGTCACAAAACAAGAGATGACAGGATGTGTGCACTCAGAAACACAGCCTTCACAGAAGAGAGTAACCTTAATTAGCCCAAGGCAGGACAGGAAGACAGGTTTATTTCTCCAAAACATCCAGGACAAAGGAGGGTCAATAGGTTGTCAGTCAGATGTGCCACATTATAGGGGACAACAGGAAGTGAAGCATGGGTGATGGCAGGAAGCTCTGTCTCTGTGAAACAAGGAAGTCCTTATCTTTATGTGTACCGACTGTCCTCTCTCCTTTTCCTTTATGAGGACAGCACAGCCTTAACACACCTAAAGCCCCAAGCCATTGTGACAAGACCTCAAAAAGAAAGCATTGAGAAAGAGACCACATGCTCTGTACCCTTAGCACATATAAAGTATCTTCTACTTTCCTCCTGTCTCTCCTTCTGTCTCTCTTCTGTCTTCTTCTGTGATATGACAAGCTGTTGGAAGACAAGGAGGATATGGTGGACTCACTCAATATCCTCAGTGATGGACCATAGAGATACATACCTACAGTATGTGTCCTATTTAATTCTGTGTGATGTACTGACTCTCTGATAGGCACTGCACCTGGTCCCTGTCCCCACCATTCCCATGGAATTCCCATGGTCTTGTCTGCTCCCAGCCTGGGTGTGTTCCTGGCACTGTGCGGATGGGATAAATAAATCACACAGTCCCCCTGGAGAAAAGGGAAATGGAAGACATCTGGTGATGGCGATGAGGCTGGAGCTTCTCTATTAGAGCCTGTTGGACAGTCACAAATAGTTTCAATTGCAGTCAAATATTGGTCAAAGGGTCTTTGTCTCTTCTAGGGATTTTATTTTTTACAGGACAGTCTATGTTCAGATGTATTACTCCTTCCAATCATCACATCAACACCGAGCACTGATTCCCTCTCCTCAGTGTTGAGATGCCACTGTATGTGGTGTAGTCTCCTGTGACAGACTGTTAACGTAATGTCAGAGGATATCGGGAGATGAAGTGGAAACTGACCACTAGGGGCAACAGTGAATGCTGTTACTTTCAAGTAGGTTTAGGTTTTGCTGTGCAGGGATGGTGGATAGGCGTAAGCATCTGCCTCTGGTGTCAAATGTTGCATGTTCGAATTCAGTGATAGAAGTTTTATTCTATTTTTTATTTTAAGCCCATCCTCAGATCCTCAAAAAGGTTCCACAGCTGCACCATCGAGAGCAACCTGACTGGTTGCATCACTACTTGGTATGGCAACTGCTCAGCCTCCAACCGCAAGGCACTACAGAGGGTAATGCGAACGGGCCAGTACATCACTGGGGCTAAGCTTCCTGCCATCCAGGACCTCTATATCAGGCCGTGTCAGAGGAAGGCCCCAAAAATTGCGAAAGACTCCAGCCACCCTAGTCATAGACTGCGCCAAATCTAGGCCCTAAAGGCATCTTAACAGTTTCTACCCACAACCATAAGACTCCTGAACAGCTAATCAAAGGGCTACCCAGACACCTCTTTTACGCTGCTGCTACTCTCTGTTTATTATCTATGCATATCACTTTAACTCTACCTACATGTACATATTAACTCAATTACCTCTACTAACCGGTGCCCCTGCACATTGACTCTGTACCGGTACCCCCTGTATATAGACTCGCTATTGTCATTTTACTGCTGCTGTTTAATTATTTGTTACTCTTATTTTTACATTTTAACATCTATTTTTTCACTTAACACTTATATTTCTTAACATCATCTCATACCCGCTCTCCTCTCCTTTTCTGGTTCAGGCCCTCAATAGTCGGCCGTTAGGATCCGGAACCATCACACACATCACACAACCACTCACCCTCACCGTGGAGTCCATTCATCAGGAGAACATCCCCTTCTTCATTACCAGAGCACCAGTTCACTAGATCATCCTTGGCCTCCTTGGCTTCAACGCCATAATCCTACCATCTCATGGTCGATGATGAGAATCACAGACTAGTCACCCGAATGCCGGAGGATCTGCTTCCCTGTCCCCTGTGGTTCCACATCGGTTGAGAGTTCTGTGTTTGCCCTTCAGCCCAACATCCCGGAGGTATACTAGGACCTGTGGGAAGTATTCTCCAAGACCCGTGCCACCTGTCTTCCTCCTCATCACCCCTGGGACTGTGTCATTTACCTGCTTGCAGGTTCAGCACCTCCGTGCAGACGCATCTGCCCTCTGTCGGTGGCTGAGACCGAGGCCATGGATGAATACATCCAACAAGGTTTCATCCGCACGTCCACTTCTCCTGCATTGGCTGCTTACTTCTTTGTGGCCAAGAAGGATGGAGGGTTGCGTCCATGCATCGACTACAGAGGACTCAATGAGATTTCCACGACGTATCGGTATCCTCTCCCGTTGGTGCCGGCCATCGAAAAGCTCTGCGGGGCCGCTTCTTTACCAAACTGGACCTGCAGAGTGCTTACAATCTCATCCGCATCTGGGAGGGAGATGAGTGGAAGACTGCGTTTATCACGATGTCTGGTCACTACGAGTACTTCGTAATGGCATTTGGCTTAGTCAATGCTCCGTCAGTGTTCCAGGCATTCGTTAATGAGGTGTTTTGGGACATGCTCGGACGCCAGGTCGGTTGTGTATATCGATGACATCTTGATCTACTCAGCTACCCTGGAGGATAACATCACTCCTGTTCATGCCAATTTCATCAGAGGGCTGTCTCATTCTTAGGCTACCAAATCAGCCCGCAGTGAGTGAAGATGGACTATAAGAAGGTAGATGCGGTCAGGTCATGGCCAGTACCAAACACCATAAAGAGGTTACAACGGTTTTTGAGGTTTGACAACTTCTACAGCTGTTTCATCAGGAACTTCAGCACTGTTCGCGCTCCTCTCACCTCTCTCCTGAAGGGAGGCCCCCGTTGGTTGGTGTGGAGCCCAGCTGCCAATGAGGCCTTCCGTCTGCTCAAGGGACATTTCACCTCCACCCCATTGCTCAAACATCCAGATCCCACAATATCCTTTGTGGTGGAGGTGGACGCTTCAGAGGTAGGCGTGGGGGCAGTTGTACTGTGCACTTTTTACTCTAAGAAACTATCCCCTGC
Organism: Oncorhynchus mykiss; assembly: GCF_013265735.2. Classification (NCBI taxonomy): domain Eukaryota; kingdom Metazoa; phylum Chordata; class Actinopteri; order Salmoniformes; family Salmonidae; genus Oncorhynchus; species Oncorhynchus mykiss. The sequence continues at coordinate 54,817,163 of NC_048565.1, forward strand.
AGAGAGGAAATACGACGTCGGTGATCGTGAGCTCCTGGAGGTGAAGTTGGCATTAGAGGAGTGGAGATGCTGGCTGGAGGGCCATGTGTTCATGTGGACTGCTATCTACAGGTTATAGTTGGTCTGGCACCATGCAGCCGTACTGTTCTCTCATTGGGTTACTGTGTTGGGACCATGCTGGGATCTCATTGGGTTACTGAGCACAGATTACATTAGAATATGTAGCTGCTGCTGTGTTGAGGTGACCTGGGAATATAGGGGATACACACACATGGATGCATGCACATGCAGACACACACGCACACACACACCCACACACACACACACACACACACACACACACACACACACACACACACACACACACACACACTGCTTGGAGAAGAACTGGGGATATAGGGATATGTGTGTGTGCGTATGCAACAGAGAGGGAGAAAGACACACACACACAGAGCGAGAGAGACAGACACACACACAGACACAGAAAGAGAGAGACAGACACACACACACACACACAGAGCGAGAGAGACAGACACACACACAGACACAGAAAGAGAGAGAGAGACACACACAGAGAGAGAAAGACACACACATACACACACACAGAGAGAGAGAAAGACACACACACAGAGAGACACACACACACACAGAGAGAGAGAGAGAGAGAGAGAGAGAGACAACTGAAGCGTAGATAGCTGAGCTTGGATAGCCATCCCCTACAACTGTGCTGTGAGGCTCGATCAGCCGATCAGATCAGTGTGACAGATGCATTACCATAGGTTAATGAGAATCCTAACACTGCTGCCTGTAGCGGCAATCAACTCTACTCTCACAAGATACTCTCTACTCTTTCTACACCCACCTCCATCAATCAGTGTCACGTGGTTGGAGTTGTACAGAAGAGATAGACACACACTCCCTAACTGCGAGCTATCACATTTTTATGAAGTTTTAATACATCTAGGGTGTAATCTGAGCCATACAAATTAATCGACTTCTTTAGCGCTGGTGATAAGCAGGAGTAACACCACCCAACTGCTATGTCAATCCATCAAAAGCCACAGACTTATCCAGATAAAGTCAAATGTAAATCATGCACGTGTCACTCTGTAAGGGATATATAGGAGAGGAGGAGTGTTCATTTGGACCTGGCTCCAATTCTCTCTCTCTCTCTTTCTCTCTCCCTCACCCTCTCTACAGCGCGAGGCTGGAAACAGCATGCTTTCACAGAATCATATTCCTGATGTTCCCTGATCTCCGGCAGGGCTGAAGCTGCACCATACTCATTTTGCGCACACGCACACACATGCACACACAGGGACAGACAGGAAGGCTGCATGTTAAGGAAGGATGACTGCTATCTTGCTTTCAGGTCCTGAGCAGCTCAGTTGTTAAGAGACTGGCACTAGCTAGAAATGCTAAGGTTGTGTGTTCAATTCCTGCAGGGATCACATACACATACTAAAATGTATGCACTCACTATACTGTAAGTCACTTTGGACAGACTGTAGCCCTGTGAGAAAGAAAGGAGCTGTGTGGGGATTGGGGAGGGTGTTGTGAGTCATTTTGAGCTCCGTGCTAGGTGATGGTGGGCTGCTGAGCAGGAACTGAGGCTTATGGAGCAGCCACTAATCTGGGACCCGAGACACGATGCCTCACTGCCTATCAGAGGAACAATTTAAACAGCTAATGGAATGAGACTGATTCCTCTCTCTGTTCCTCTCTCCCACCCTCCCTCTCTTTTTCTGTCACTCTATCTCTCCTCCCTCTTGCTCCCTCCTCAGACTCCTCTTCTCTCTCCCTCTCTTTCTCTCCCTGGTATGTGAGCTCAGACAGTGACTCAGAGCACATCTCTGTTACCTCCAGGTTTAAGGCAATCTAAATCTTGCAAGGGAGTGATTCTTGGACAACTAGAGTATATGTGTGTGTGTGTATGTTTGCATATGAGTGTGTGTGTTTGAGGCTAATGTGCTTCTGAGTGTGTATATGTGTTAGTGGTGCGCCACCCTCAGTTGCTAATAGCCCATCAGCAACCGTCCGTATATATGTGATAAATTGAAACTCTGATTCCCGCTCCAGTCCCTAACTGCAAATATATGCTACAGTCAGAGATGGTGGAACAATATTTTGACAGGCTGCAGGGTTTATTTTGCCTAATTTAGATGTTTCTGCTTCTTTTCTATCATTATATGTTGCCCTAGAAGACTAAATAAACCCTTACTCACCTGAATAATGCCATGAATCGATGAATGCTTCACTCTAGTTGACATTGGTAAAGTTCTCTGTCAGCTCTGCTTCTTTCGCAGAGCGAAGATGTTTAGGGACAGGGACACCAATAACGAAAAGAAAACGGGAATGATGCTCTGTGCAACGTTTTCAAATTACATCAGTTTGACTGGTTGTAAGGAAATAGCAAGCTGTAAAAACGACCCAACATGTTTCTGATAAGATTTCAGTTTGGCTTGGATGCATATTTTATGTGGTTGAAATACTATCAGCTTTTATGACGGTGATAAAGATAGTTAATATTAAGGCTATGTGCGAGGGTATAGACCTACAGTCAGTGTCCAGATTTCAGTTTCCATTTTACTCATCTGAACAGTAGGCTACAGTTCGCTTGACGTGCCATAGGCCTATTTGAAGTCCCCATCTTGTGACTGTCGAATTTGAATAGCGCCTCGCAATCATCACACGTAACATTCACTGCTATCATCCTCTTTTAACACTTCACTAAATCTTTCCCAAACATTGCTTTTCTGTCCCTCCCTTCTCTATTTTAAAATCTCAATTTCGCAGCTTTTCTCTTGTTGAATTAAACTCTGACACTAGCTAGGTTTCCATCCAATTGGCAACAGATTTTCATGCGAATATTACAAAATCTGCATAAAGAAACTATGCTAATTTTCCCACCACGAGCCATGTTTCCATTCAACCATTTCATGCGGATGAATTATATTATGCATAAAAAAAGTCATGACCGGGCTGATGGAAACATGAAATGGTGGTACAATTTTTTAAATGCCGACAGACAATTTGATCATTATTGGCACATGGTAGGATCTTTTTTTGTCGGTAAAATAAATTATGTGAGAAATGGCGGTGGAAACAACGACCAGGAAAGCATGCAGTTTATTAGGCTTCTGATTAAATCAATGATGATGAACTTCACAGGGTGGTGAATGTGCAAGGTGATGAGCTTGATGCTCCTTTACAAAAAAATATTGAGGGTCTTATTCTGGTGACATGATGATCGATGCTTCCCGAGTCGTAGTGGGAGGACCACACACCATGTCATCGAGTGACTCCAAGTTCACTTCCATATCATGGTTATTATATCAATATTTGCACATAAAGGCGTTTCCAACACCATTAGTCACATAATGTATTATACCGACACTAAACGATCCCACCATGTTAAACGGAGAACTGATTTTCCTGCATTTATAAAATTGTACCCAAAACTTCTTGTTGTGATTTTTTTCCTGATATGGTATGACTTTACTCGCATAAAAACTGTAGATGGAAAAGTGGTTAGTGTTCATACTTGTTCTGCACATTCCCAAAAGCATTTGGCAATTGGCATGTAGGCTATTTGGTGCTTGTACAGTTAGGTCATAAAAGCTTAGGTTTACACACTAATGGCAGATTTAATTAAAGAAAAACCTCAATGTATCCTGTAGATATAAATTGCACAAGAATGATATCTTTTTTTATTTTTTTAATGTATTGTTTTCTCTTTATTCAACCCGCCCGACCACCCACCTGCCTTTCATCCAGACAATATTTCATGACCCTAAAACCACCCGCTCTGAACCGGGTTATGAGTCATCCTGTGCATCACTAGTGTGTGTGTGTGCATTCCCCCTATGTGTGTGCATGTATTAATGCTATTGTAGTAGGCCATACTAGGTATTGCTATTGTAATGCTATTGTACTAGGCCACTTATGCTATATGAGTTCCACGCAATCATGGCTTTGTATAATACTATATGCTTCTTTAATTTTGTTCTGGAACTGGGGACTGTAAAAAGACCCCTGTTCGTTTGTAACTACGCAAACAATTTGGAATTGCTTATAGAAACAAGAAGCAATGCAGTCAGCCTTTCCTCAACTCTTAGCCAAAAGACACTGGAATACATAGTATTGATATCAGCCCTCTGATTACAATGAAGAGCAAAACGTGCCACTCTGTTCTGGGCCAGATGCAGCTTAACTAGGTCTTCTTTTCAACACTTGACAATACTCAGGATCTTTATCATGGACAGACCTCTCCCCATCTTTACAACCATTGAAGCAATATGTTTTGACCATGACAGTTTACAATCGAAAGTAATACCAAGTAATTTTGTCTCCTCAACTTGCTCAACAGCCACATCATTCATTACCAGATTTACCTGAGATCTAGAATTTAGGGAATTATGTACAAAATACAATGCTCTGAGGTTTAGAGATGTTCAGGATGTTCAGGTTTATTACTGGCCACCCATTCCAAAACAGTGATTTCACTAGCTGTGGTTGCTGACACGTATAAAGTTGAGTCATCAGCATACATGGAGACATGCTTTGTTTAATGCAGTTACAGGTCATTGGTAAAAATAGAAAACAGTAGAGGGCCAAGAGAGCTGCCTTGCAGTACACTCCACTCCACTTTATGTTTAACATTAGAGAAGCTCCATTAAAGAAAACCCTCTGTGTGTAAGGGTTGTCGTCGGTGGAAGAAGGAGAGGACCAAAGCGCAGTGTGGTTAGTGTTTTCACCTTTTTAATAAACAACTGAACACTTCAAAAAATACAAAACAACAAAGTGACAACCGAAACAGTGCAGACACACAAGGACTGAAAATATAGAAAAACTAACATAGACTGCCCACCCAAACTCACGCCCTGACCATACTAAATAAATACAAAACAAAGGAATAAAGGTCAGAACGTAACAGTACCCCCCCCCCCCCCCCCCCCCAAAGGTGCGGACTCCGGCCGCAAAACCTGAACCTATAGGGGAAGGTCTGGGTGGGCGTCTGTCCGCGGTGGCTGCTCTGGCACAGGATGTGGACCCCACATCACCACAGTTTTTGTCCGCCTCCTCAACCGCCCCGTGGCCTCTTACGAGCGGCGACCTTCGCCGCCGACCTCCCAAATGGACGGGAGACTCCGGCAGCGCCGGAGTGAAGGATGACTCCGGCAGCGCTGGAAAGGCAGGTGACTCCGGCAGCTCCTGGCTAACTGACGGCTCTGGCGGCTCCTGGCTGACTGACGGCTCTGGCGGCTCCTGGCTGACTGACGGCTCTGGCGGCTCCTGGCTGGCTGGCGGCTCTGGCGGCTCCTGAATGGCTGGCGGCTCAGGACAGACTGGCGGCTCTGGACAGACTGGCGGCTCTGGACAGACTAGCGGCTCTGGCGGCTCAGGACAGACTGGCGGCTCTGGCTGCTCAGGACAGACGGGAGACTCTGGCGGCTCAGAACAGACGGGAGACTCTGGCGGCTCAGGACAGACGGAAGACTCTGGCGGCGCAGGGCAGGAGGAAGGCTCTGCCAGCACTGGACAGGCAGGAGCATCTGTAGGGAGAAGACAGAGAGACAGCCTGGTGCGGGGGGCTGCCACCGGAGGGCTGGTGTGTGGAGGTGGCACCGGATAGACCGGACCGTGCAGGCACACTGGAGCTCTTGAGCACAGAGCCTGCCCAACCTTACTTGGTTGAATGCTCCCCGTAGCCAGGCCAGTGTGGCGAGGTGGAATAGCCCACATTGGGCTGTGGTGGCGAACCAGCGACACCATGCGTAAGGCTGGTGCCATGTACACCGGCCCGAGAAGACGCACTGGAGACCGGATGGCACCTGGCTTGATGCCCACTCTAGCCCGGCCGATACGAGGCGCTGGGATGTACCGCACCGGGCTATGCACACGCACGGTGCTTGCCCGGTCCCTCTCTCTCTCCGGAAAGCACGGGAAGTTGGCGCAGGTCTCCTACCTGCCTTCGCCACACTCCCCGTGTTCACACCCCAATACATTTTTGGGGCTGCCTCTCGGGCTTCCAGCCACGCCGACGTGCTGCCTCCTCATACCACCACCTCTCGGCTTTTCGCTGCCTCCAGCTCAGCCTTGAGGCGGCGATATTCTCCAGCCTGTGCCCATGGTCCCTTGCTGTCCAGAATCTCCTCCCAAGTCCATGAGTCCTGCGATCACTGCTGCTGCCCGTTACCACGCTGCTTGGTGGAAGAAGGAGAGGACCAAAGCGCAGCGTGGTTAGTGTTCATCTTTTTAATAAACAACTGAACACTTCAAAAAATGAAAAAAGTGACAACCAAAACAGTGCAGACACACAAAGACTGAAAATATAGAAAAACTAACATAGACTGCCCACCCCAACTCACGCCCTGACCATACTAAATAAAGACAAAACAAAGGAATAAAGGTCAGAACGTGACACTGTGCTCTATTAGATAGATTTCTGTGCCATATCATGGATTCTGAGCTGCAGTAAAAGTACATCTCCCACAATCTTATTATTATTATCAATTTCTTTCAACCAATCATCAGTCATTTGTGACTCGTTTCAGAAAACTAGGTGTATGTCACACATCATTACTTCACAGGAGAAGGATTTGAACGTAAACATTTTTTTTATATCAAAATGCATTTTTTTTAGCAAATGCCTTCTGAAATGTCTTCATGTGCCTTAATAACAAACCTGTATTCCATCCTTAAATACAAATACAATTGTTAAATTACAAGCCTAGTTGGTGTAGCCACGGAAAAAAGTAGGAACCTTCCCACTAGCCATGATTGGCTGAGATAATGGATGGGCTGGACATGCCGGGAGATGAGATTGGATTGGTCTGTAGCATGTAGTCTGTAATGTGAGCTGTTCAGACTCCTGGTGATGACCGGTTGTGACACAGCCCAGGATCAAACCCAGGTCTGTAGTGACGCTTCTGTCATAGTGCCTTCGACTGCTGCACCACTCGAGAGGCCTTGATAGTCCTTTCTACCGCACTGTTTTTGAAAGATATAACGTTAGTCGAGAACTACAAAAGTTTTGCGACTTTTCTCAACAACATTGATGCCCTGAATTTAGCAGGTGCTATCAACAGTTAACTGGAAAAAGTTGGAAAAAGTGATGGGCTACTTTCTGCACACGCCACAGTAAGTGTGAACCAGAGTGACTTAACACACTGCTGGCCAAACAAAACAGAGTTAAACACACTGTAGCTACAAACGAAAGAGTTATTAAGTGGTTCCAGTCTGCCTTGAAGCGTTCATCCAGGTATGCGGATAAGAGTCTTGCTACAATTTCAGTTATACTTTAAAATTTTGTCAGAAAATAATTTTTATTGCAAGTTAAAGTGTACTGTTAGTTAGCTAGAGAATGTTAGCTTGCTGGCTCGCTTGTGGTAATATTACTACAAACTTGTAGTAATATTACTTGAATCAGAAATGTATTTGCATTGCTAGTTATAGCCTAATGTTAGCTAGCTAACATTGAACCTAGTTTGTTAGCTTTAGTTACCTGCAGATTCATACTACAGCTATGACAATTTTTGTATTGGTAGCAGTATGAGTTGGGATTATGCTAGCTACTTGTCTAAACAAAAGACTCCACTTTGGCCGGATTATTACATGACCTATAAAATTAGCCAGGTGTGTCTGGGGGTGATTAAGGCCCTCTATTGTATTTCATGAACATGTGTACATGTCTAGACAATAGCGACCCATCCACTTAGCTAGATGTGGGTGAGGGGTGGTTATAGCATTTCCTTCACGACTCATCAATTTAGACAAGTATGTCGGGTAAGAGTCTATAATCTTTAATTATAAAATATTTTGATCTGGATACTTTCTGTTTTTGGTATTGCTACTATGCATGATTACAATGTGTCACTGTTCATGTTGGCATTTCCTGCCTAGGTTTACCCACTTTTCCAAAAATAGTTGTCAACATCAAATGTTTTTGTGATGATCTGATTCAATGAAAGACGGAGTTGAATTTCTTTCAGTTTTTTTTCACTCCCATCATTCTTATATCATTGATCTTGTTTTCAATATACTCAGGCCACCAGGTGGAGGTGGTGGGGTACCACTGGTGACCACTGTGGCATGAGGGGAGTCCAGCCTGAGGATGCCCACTATAGTAAGGGACCCTGCTGTGGGAGTGGAAGTGTGTGTGTGTGTGTGTGAGAGGAAGAGGGGTAGTAGGCAGCAGCACTAACCCTATACCTACATCCGGGTTGGATTATCACCCACAGCTATGGGACCGGTGGCCAGAAGTGAGTGAATGTTAGACATGTTCAATCAACCAGTCAGTTGTGACAGTGGTATGGTAGTCCTGGGGTACAGGCTTGGTGGGTCCATAATTTGCATTCCCAGCACTGCACCCAGACCTCCTTAGGCTTGTTACAACTAACCCTGACCCTTGCAGCCATTGGCTAGATTCAATTTTAGCTACATGTTAAAACTTTAGCATTGCTAACATTGCTTACATCAAATATATCTACCCGCTGGTTATAAACCTGATATAACCTGCTACATTCACACCTCTACCATAGCACTGTTCCTACATGCTCAAAAGAGTAGATTATACACTATTCATAGGCTTCTAGCCTTCACCACTCTATAACCTTCCCATTATCTCATGCTCTGTCTGAAGGATCGTTTAGAGCCAATACCTGTGTCCCACTTCCTGGCCCTAGTGATAGAAACAGAGAGGAGACCTTCCTTCTTCTTATGAGTGTATGTGTGTGTGGTGCGTGTCAGTGTTGTGCTGAGAGTGGGCTCGTGGCCATGGCCGAGTGCTGCTGTATCCATCCAGAACCCCTCAGACACACACATACACACAAACCAGACAGGAGACTAACCAGAGTTCCATCAAAAAGACAAATGAAAGAGTAACACAAAACAGAGATGGACTCAAAATAAAAACAGTCAGCATTTCTCATTCTGTTTTCTCCCTCAAGGCTCTTGCTTTAAAAGGGAGCAGGGTCTTTGTCATTGACACAGATTACATCAGTAAGAATTCCTTTGAAACATTGTTGAGTGATGAATGAGATCCTAATAGCCTACTTCAGTCAGTTCCATCATGGGTTAACACCTACCATATGCAGGTTATCATAGTGAACAGGGTGGGCACAGGTTGAAGATGAGGGCACCTGCATATGTTCCAACAAAGAGAACTGTATATCTGCACACCTTACAAATAGGCTACAGGCATACCCTCTGTTAGGTTTGAAATTAATGCAAGTTATGATCTATGGTCTATTCTGATACTGTACATGGGCAACAATTAAACAAAGCAAACCAGGATCCTCCCTCTGACTTTTTCCTGTACTCCACCAGGGCCAGTATCCACAAAGCGTTTCAGAGTAGCAGTGCTGATCTAGGATCAGACTACTCCGTCCATGTAATCTTAATCCATTATTATCTAATAGACAAAACTGAAATAGACAAAGCATTTATACTCTCAGACGCTTTATGAATATAGGCCCAGGCTTTCAACATTACTCTCTGCTCAGCTGTGGCAGACAGACACTAACTGTGTGCATATGCTGCTATCTTCTGGCTGTGTTCAGTATTGCAGCTGTCTGATCCTGCCTTGGCCACATTTCAGACCCCTTGACTTTTTCCACATTTTGTTATGTTGTAGCCTTATTCTAAAATGGATTAAATAAATACAATTCCTCAGCAATCTACACACAATACCCCACACTGACAAAGCAAATAAGGTTGAGAAATATTTGCTAATATATAACAAATAGAAAATCAGACCCTTTGCTATGAGATTCAAAATTGAGCTCAGGTGCATCCTGTTTCCATTGATCAGAGCAAAAACAAAGCCATGGGGTCGAAGGTATTGTCCTCATAGCTCCGAGACAGGATTGTGTCGAAGGCACAGATCTGGGGAAGGGTAGCAAAATATTTCCGCAGAATTGAAGGTCACCAAGAAGACAGTGGCATCAATCATTCTTAGATGGAAGTTTGGAACCACCAAGACTCTTCCTAGAGCTGGCCGCCCGGCCAAACTGAGCAATTGGGGAGAAGGGCCTTGGTCAGGGAGGTGACCAAGAGCTTTAGAGTTATTCTGTGGAGATGGGAGAACCTTCCAGGACAACCATCTCTGCAGCACTCCACCAATCAGGCCTTTATGGTAGAGTGGCCAGACGGAAGCCACTCCTCAGTAAAAAGCAGCCCGCTTGGAGTTTGCCAAAAGGCACCTAAAGACTCTCAGACCAATGGAAACAAGATTATCTGGTCTGATGAAACCAAGATGGAACTCTTTGGCCTGTATGCCAAGCGTCATGTCTGGAGGAAACCTGGCACCATCCCTACAGTGAAGCATGATGGTGGCAGCATCATGCTGTGGGGATGTTTTCAAAGACAGGGACTGGGAGACTAGTCAGGATCGAGGCAAAGATGAACGGAGCAAAGTACAGTGATCCTTGATGAAAACCTTCTCCAGAGCGCTCAAACCCTCAAAGTGGGGCAAAGTTTCACCTTCCAACAGGAAAACGACACTAAGCACAAAGCATAGACAACGCAGGTGTGGCTTCGGGACAAGTCTCTGAATGTCCTTGAGTGGCCCAGCCAGAGCCCGGACTTGAACCCAACCGAACATCAATGGAGAGACCTGAAAATAGATGTGCAGCGACGCTCCTCATTCAACCTGACATAGCTTGAGGGGTTCTGCATAGAATAATGGGAGAAACTTCCCATAAACAGATGTGCCAAGCTTGAAGCATCATACCCAAGAAGACTCAAGGCTGTAATCGCTGCCAAAGATGCTTCAACAAAAGATGCTTCAACAAAGTGCTGAGTAAAGGATCTGAATACTTATGTCGATGTGATATTTCCTTTTTTATTTTGAAAGAATTAGCAAAAATTTCTAAACACCTGTTTTTGCTTTGTCATTATAGGGCATTGTGTGTAGATTGATGATAATTATTTTACATTTTTAAATACATTTTAGAATAAGGCTGTAACATAACAACATGTGGTAAATGTCAAGGGGTCTGAATACTTTACGAAGGCACTGTAAATCTGCAGATTGTAAGTCTTCCTCCTCTATCAAAATAAAATAAAATAATACAACTTAAAAATACAGTATAAATCCTTTCTTTTATAGTTTCTTAAAAAAATATAATACTGCTAATGGTTTGTGATGGATTCAGTTTATTGACAATCCTTGATACTGAATAAAAATTCCCAAATAGTTTTCCTTTTCAACATGGCTTCTAACTCCAGGAACACCCCTACATGTAACATACAACAAATGCATACATGACTTTAGAATGTTTCTATTGAGTCAAATAGAAACTTTCAAAACATAATATAAGTTAAATTATAAAAGTCTCAATTTGGCAGTACAAAGAGCACTTCACAGGGATTTTATATTTCATACCTCCACTGATTTTCGAATAATGCCTCGGCTTATTATTAAAAACTCTCTTCTTCGTGTCGAAAATGGCCAACTTAATAAAATAATAATACATCTGTTTTTGAATGTGTAGTTATACAAGTAATGCTGAAATGAGAAATGTAGCAACCTCTTAAAGTGATGGCAGTCATGTCCCTAAGGGGACCAACAGGTTCACCAACAGTCTGACTACAATAGCTACATAAAGTCAGGACCCAATTTCTCTATTCCACAGAAAATAGTGCCGATAATAGCAGTGAAGCTACTACATCAGCCAGCCAGACTGTAGTTAATAAGAGACAATGTCTGCATGCCAATTGGTGCCCTTTTTCCTATAAAGTATACCACTTTTGACCAGGGCTCAAAGGGAATACATAGGGGCTTTGGTCAAAAGTAGAGTGCACTATTATAGGGAATAGGTTGCAATTTGAGAGCAGGCGGGCTGAGGCGATCACTTTCTTTCCAATATAAAATACTGACCATGCTCAGTGACTCAAACCATCACTAATTTGTCCCTTAGTAAAGTCATATGTTTTTAAAAATCCCATGAAAAAATGACAAAGATATGACAAACAAAATAATAAAAGAAAGTAAAACACAAGCATAATATATCATACACACATATACACTGAGTGTACAAAACATTAGGAAACCTGCTCTAAATCCACTTGAATCAGTGTAGATGAAGGGGAGGAGGAGACAGGTTAAAGAATAATTTTTTGAGACATGGATTGTGTATGTGTGCTATTCAGAGGGTGAATGGGCAAGACAAAATATTTGCCTTTGAACGGGGTATGGTAGTAGGTGTCAGGGGCACCAATTTAAGTGTGTCAAAAACTGCAACGCTGCTGGGTTTTTCATGCTCAACAGTTTCCTGTGTGTATCCAGAATGGTCCACCACCCAAAGGACATGCAGCCAACTTGACACAACTGTGGAAAGCATTGGAGTCAACATGGGCCTGCATCCTTGTGGAACGCTTTCGACACCTTGTAGAGTCCATTCCCCGATGAATTGAGACTTGTTCTGAGGGCAAAATTAGGAAGGTGTTCCTAAGGTTTTGTACACTCAGTGTATAATATACTTCATGAAATCTATTAATTCATCTTGGTAGCTACTCGTTTTCCGGAAACCAGTCAGACCAGACACACCTGTAAGAAAAAGGGAGGGCAGATGAAGGCAGAAGATACTAAGGCCTCCGTGGAGAGACTCATGAAAGAGTGGAGTAAAAAGTAAAACCCACCCCAGCACCACAAATAGCAGCTGTGGGATACCCCTCCTGCAGTACCCCCTCCACAGTGTTCCATAGTGTTGCATTTCAAGCCCCTCCCCAAAGCCCATCTTCAGAAAGTAGGAGTGCTGATCTACTATCAGTTGCCTTTTAGATAATAATGAATAGACAATAATTGAAAGGGGATACCTGATCATAGATCAGCACAGGTCCAGGTCCTTTCTCTGATCAACAGCTCACAAAAAGTCACTAAAGTGCTCTCACAAACAAAGCTAGCTTACTAACTAATTACGTAACAACCCCGAAAAGCGCTTCAGGAAGAGACAGAAAATAACAGATGAGAACTGAGGAACATCCTGGATTCATATGGGTGTTTGTTCACACTCACTCCATCAGATACGTTATATCCCACTGTTGAATTCATTAATACCTAAAGATGAGTGTCTTCTAAAACCAAGTCATTTGATGAAAGATAAGGCAAAATGTGTGTGTCCAAAAAGATACAGGTCCATATGTTGTGCTTGATTGAGAGTGTGTGTGTCCGGACACTGTGTCTGTGTTTCACTGTCAATGTGTGTCTGCGTGTCTGTGTTTCACTGTCAGAGTGTGTGGCTGCGTGTCTGTGTTTCACTGTCAGAGTGTATGTCTGCATGTCTGTGTTTCACTGTCAGAGTGTGAGTCTGCGTTTCACTGTCAGAGTGTGTGTCTGCATGTCTGTTTTTCACTGTCAGAGTGTGTGTCTGCGTGTCTGTGTTTCACTGTCAGAGTGTGTGTCTGCGTGTCTGTGTTTCACTGTCAGTGTGTGTCTGCATGTCTGTGTTTCACTGTCAGAGTGTGTGTCCGCATTTCACTGTCAAGAGTGTGTGTTTGCGTGTCTGTGTTTCACTGTCAGAGTGTGTGTCTGCGTGTCTGTGTTTCACTGTCAGAGTGTGTGTCTGCGTGTCTGTGTTTCACTGTCAGTGTGTGTCTGCGTGTCTGTGTTTCACTGTCAGAGTGTGTGTCTGCGTTTCACTGTCAGTGTGTGTCTGCGTGTCTGTGTTTCACTGTCAGTGTGTGTGCCTGCGTGTCTGTGTTTCACTGTCAGAGTGTGTGTCTGCATGTCTGTGTTTCACTGTCAGTGTGTGTCTGCGTGTCTGTGTTCCACTGTCAGAGTGTGTGTCTGCGTGTCTGTGTTTCACTGTCAGAGTGTGTGTCTGCATGTATGTGTTTCACCGTCAGAGTGTGATTCTGCATGTCTGTGTTTCACTGTCAGAGTGTGTGTCTGCATGTCTGTGTGGTGTATAGCTTTTCCTGTCTTCAGGTCTTCATAGTCAGTACTTGGGTACTTTGGTGTAGTCCTCCTGGACAACACTCTTACACAGGCACATAGACAGGATCATTCCCAGAAGCTGGAGGACGAAACAACTGGGTTAGTTATGCTAAAAGCACGCACGCACGCACACATGCACGCACAAACACACACACACGTGTGCCCAAAAGCACCAATGCATGCACACACAGATAGACAGACACACGCACGCACACGGCAAGCACACACACAAGCATTAAAACCAAAACTAGCATACACAAAGACAACCACACCAGGCGCAGCAACAGGGTGGGGCACAGTAGACCTCCTATTATTAATCTTGAAGGTGCAGGATGCATACACATTCATACCTCACATGATGAGGGACTGTGTGTGGGCATGTATGTAATGTGTGTGTGAGGGCCTGTGTGTGTGTGCAATACCTCAATGACTGCCACTCCAACACAGATTCCAAGAATAACTCCACAGTTCTCCAGAAGCCAGCCCTCCACACTATGCATGCAGCCCTGTAGAAAGAGGGGGGAGAGCGAGAGAGACAGATTTTAATTTTAGAAAACCTTGAATGGCACAATCCAGGTAATGTACATACCGTACAGAGTGGCGAACCGTCATTCAGGGCAGCTTTGAGCCCCACATTTTTGCCCCCCCCCCCCCAAAAAAAATGAAAGGGGTTGCAGTCTGCTGTGAAGCATTCGTCCATGTATACGGGTAAGAGTCTAGCTACAGATTCAGATATTATACATACAGTTGAAGTCGGAAGTTTACATGCATTTAGATTGGAGTCATTAGAACTCGTTTTTCAACCACTCCACAAATTTCTTGCTAACAAACTATAGTTTTGGCAAGTCGGTTAGGACATCTACTTTGTGCATGACAAGCAATTTTTACAACAATTGTTTACAGACAGATTATTTCACATACTGTACTGTATCACAATTCCAGTGGGTCAGAAGATAAAATACACAAAGTTGACTGTGCCTTTAAACAGCTTGGACAATTCCAGAAAATGATATCCTGGCTTTAGAAGCTTCTGAAAGGCTAATTGACATCATTTGAGTCAATTAGAGGTGTACCTGTGGATGTGATTCAAGGCCTACCTTTCAACTCAGTGCCTCTTTTCTTGACATCATGATGAAAATTAAAATGAAATCAGACCTCCACAAGTCTGGTTCATTCTTGGGAGCAATTTCCAAACGCCTGAAGGTACCACGTTCATCTGTACAAAGAATAGTACGCAAGTATAAACACCATGGGACCACGCAGCATCATACTCGGCCTGTCCCCTAGAGATGAACGTACTTTGGTGCGAAAAGTGCAAATCAATCCCAGAACAACAGCAAAGGACCTTGTGAAGATGCTGGAGGAAACAGGTACAAAAGTATCTATATCCACATTAAAACGAGTCCCTATATCGACATAACCTGAAAGGCCGCTCAGCAAGGAAGAAGCCACTGCTCCAAAACCGCCATAAAAAAGCCAGACTAAGGTTTGCATCTGCACATGGGGACAAAGATTGTAATTTTTTGAGAAATGTCCTCTGGTCTGATGAAATTGAAATAGAACTGTTTGGCAAAAATGACCATCGTTATTTTTTGGGAAAAAGGGGGAATCTTGTTAGCCGAAGAACAACATCCCAACCGTAAAGCACGGGGGTGGCAGCATCATGTTGTGGGGTGCTTTGCTGCAGGAGGGACTGGTGGACTTCACAAAATAGATGGCATCATGGGTAGGACAATTATGTGGATATATTGAAGCAACATCAGTCAGGAAGTTAAAGCTTGGTTGCAAATGGATCTTCCAAATGGACAATGACCCCAAGCAGACTTCCAAAGTTGTGGCAAAATGGCTTAAGGACAACAAAGGCAAGGCATTGGAGTGGCCATCACAAAGCCCTGACCTCAATCCTACAGAAAATGTGTGGGCAGAACTGAAAAAAGTGTGTGCGAGCAAGAGGGCCTACAAACCTGATTCATTTACACCAGCTCTGTCAGGAGGAATGGGCCAAAATTCACCCAACTTATTTACCCAAGCTTGTGGAAGGCTACCCAAAATGTTTGACCCAAGTTAAACAATTTAAAGGCAATGCTACCAAATACTAATTGAGTGTATGTACACTTCTGACCCACTGGGAATGTGATGAAAGAAATAAAAGCTGAAATAAATCATTTTCGCTACTATTATTTTGACATTTCACATTCTTAAAATAAAGTGGTGATCCTAACTGACCTAAGACAGGGAATTTTTACTAGGATTAAATGTCAGAAATTGTGAAAAACTGAGTTTAAATGTATTTGGCTAAGGTGTATGTAAACTTCCGACTTCAACTGTACATACTCTACCGTTCAGAAGTTTGGGGTCATTTAGAAATGTCCATGTTTTTTTGTCCATTAAAATAACATCAAATTGATCAGAAATACAGTGTAGACATTGTTAATGTAAATGACTATTGTAGCTGGAAACGGCAGATTTTTTTATGGAATATAAAAAGCGTACAGAGGCCCATTATCAGCAACCATCACTCCTGTGTTCCAATGGCACGTTGTGTTAGCTAATCCAAGCTTATCATTTTAAAAGGCTAATTGATCATTAGAAAACCCTTTTGCAATTATGTTAACACAGCTGAAAACTGTTGTCCTGTTTAAAGAAGCAATAAAACTGGCCTTCTTCAGACTAGTTGAGTATCTGGAGCATTAGCATTTGTGGATTTGTGGGTTTGATTAGAGGCTCGAAGTGGCCAGAAGCAAAGACCTTTCTTCTGAAATTAGTCAGTCTATTCTTGTTATGAGAAATTAAGGCTATTACATGTGAGAAATTGGCAAGACACTGAAGATCTTGTACATCGCTGTGTACTACTCCCTTCACAGAACAACGCAAACTGTCTCTAACTAGAATAGAAAGACGAGTGGGAGGCCCCGGTGCACAACTGAGCAAGAGGACAAGTACATTAGAGTGTCTAGTTTGAGAAACAGACGCCTCACAAGTCCTCAACTGGCAGCTTCATTAAATAGTACCCACAAATCACCAGTCTCAACGTCAACAGTGAAGAGGCGACTCTGGGATGATGGCCTTCTAGGCAGAGTTCCTCTGTCCAGTGTCTGTGTTCTTTTGCCCATCTTAATCTTTTATTTTTATTGGCCAGTCTGAGATATGGCTTTTTCTTTGCAACTCTGCCTGGAAGGCCAGCATCCCGGAGTCTCTTCAGAATTCTCCTGAAGAGAGAAAGAGATTGAGAGAAATAGAGAGGGGGAGAGCAATAGATACAGGGAGAGAGAGGGAGAGAGAGGTGTGCAGAAAGAGGTAAGAATAAAGGGGTGATCCAAACGAGTCAGGACACAGAGCGCTCTCCAAACACCACCGTTGTCTTTGGACGAGGCTCAGTGCAGCATGCATACCGGTGTGTGTGTGTGTTGTCTTTGGCGGGGCCTGTAGTGCGGTAGAATAACAACCAGAGGCTGGCTGGAAAGAGAGAACATAAAAAGGATCCCTCTATAATAACAGTCCAGCAGCCTTACGGGAAAACATAGGAAACATTAATCAGCCCTTTGCTGTGTGTGTGTCTCTGCTGTGTGAATAGAGGCCTTTACTCAACACAAACAACAGGGATTGCTGCTGTCAACAGGGTGAGCAGGGTGATTAAGTACTACTGTAGTCCTGCCGTACTGAATTACCATCTGGGACATGACTAGGTTGCTGTCGGATGGTCAGGTGGAGTCTGATTAGATTCATATAGGAATATAACTTTGTAATGAGATGACACAGACCTTTGCTAAAAATACATTTTCTGTTCAAATTAAATATAAAGAGAGAAGTTTAGCTATGGTTTGCCCTAATGAACAAGAGCCAGGGTGTGGCTCATATACAGGCAGGTCAGCAGACAGGTGTACACAGATCCCAGTCTCCTTGACGTCTGTTCCTCTCCCTCCCTCTATACTACTTCGTATACAGGCAGGTCAGCAGACAGGTGTTCACAGAGCCCAGTCTCCTTGACATCTGTCCCCCTCCCTCCCTCTATACTATTTCATAAACAGGCAGGTCAGCAGACAGGTGTTCACAGAGCCCAGTCTCCCTCCCTCCCTCCATACCGTTTCGTAGACTGGCAGATCGGTAGAGCATGGTTTAATGTCAGTCCCCCCTATCCCATCCTCTCTCTTTAGCTTTCCCTCCCTTCCAACTCTCTCCAACATACCGTTTTTGTAGACAGGCAGGTCAGTAGACAGGTGTTCACACAGCCTACTCCTTGATATCTGTTCCCCCCTCTCTCTATCTCCCCCCTTCAACATACCGTTTCGTAGACCGGGAGGATGTTGGACAAGTGTTCACAGAGCCCTGTCTCCTTGACGTCTGTCCCGGGCAGGGTTTCGTTCCGACAGGAGCAAGGGTACATGGAGACAGAACTGTTCCTGATCCATACATTCTCCGACCAGTTGCCTGGGCCAGTCCAACCACAGCACTTCATCTGGAAGGCGGAGGGGAGGGGGTGGAGGCAGGACAGGGAGGTGGGAAGAGGATGGGGGAGAGAGAGAGGGGGGATTGGCAGAAAGAAAGAACAAAAGAAAGAGAAATAGGGAGAGAAAGCATGATTCATATGTACCAGTTAAATTCTTTGCTGAAACAGACAGTGTTCAAACAGCAAAAGAAGCCCAACACTCCGTGCCTGATGCTGGCATGAACATTTTGGGGTGATAGGCTTGACAGGACAGTCAGATATGCAAGAATGAACAGGGGAGGGGGATGTTAAATTGGAAACCTTTTGAATAACAAGCACTCTCGCTTGTGCTTTTGAAATCACAGTATCACATTCAGTTGACAACTGAACTATACTGAACAAAAATATAAACGCAAATGAAACAATATCAAAGATGTTGCTGACTTACAGTTCATATAAGGAAATCAGTCAATTTAAATAAATTCATTAGGCACTAATCTATGGATTTCACATGACTGGGCAATTGGTGGGCCTGGGAGACAGGCCCATACAATCATAATGAGTTTTTCATCACAAAAGGGGTGTATTTCAGACAGAAATACTCTTCCGCACACCCTCTGACGATACCGCAGGTGAAGAAGCTGGATGTGGACGTCCTGGGTTGGCGTGGTTACACGTGGTCTGCGATTGTGATGGAAATTCTCTAAAACGACGTTGAATGCAGCTTATGGTAGAGAAATTAACATTCAATTCTCTGGCAAGTGCTCTGGTGGACATTCCTGCAGTCAGCATGCCAAATGCTTGTTCCCTAAAAACTTGAGACATCCGTGGCATTGTGTTGTTTTACAAAACTGCATATGTTTAACCTCACTAGGGTAGGGGGTACTATTTTCACCTGCGGATGAAAAGCGTGCCCAAAGTAAACTGCCTGCTACTCAGGCCCAGAAGCTAGGATATGCATAGAGTAGATTTGGATAGAAAACACTCCAAAGTTTTTAAAACTGTTAAAATAATGTCTGTGCGTATAACAGAAATGAAATAGCAGGCGAAATCCATGAGGAAAATCCATCCAGGAAGTGCCATTATTTTTAAATGGCTGTTTTTCCAATGAAAGCCTATCCACTAGTTGTGAACAGTCTTTAGACATTGTTTCAGGATTTTATTCTGAAAAATGAGGGAGAATGACAACTTTGAGTCAGTGGATAGTGGGATGTCCACAGAGCTGTTTCCTGCGCACGACCTGACAGCACGCCTTTCTTGTTTTTCTTATATATTGACGACGCTATTGTTCGGTTGAAATATTATTGATTATTTAGGCTAAAAACAACCTGAGGATTGATTACAAACATCGTTTGAGATGATTCTACGAACTTTACGGATACTATTTGGAATTTTCGTCTGCCTCTTGTGACAGCATTTGTGCCATTGGATTACTGAACAAAACGCGCCAACAAAATGGAGGTTTTTGGATATAAAGAGGGACTTTATTGAACAAAACAAACATTTATTGTGTAACTGGGAGTCTTGTGAGTGCAACCATACAAAGATCATCAAAGGTAAGTGATTAATTGTATTGCTATTTCTGACATTCATGACTCATCTACTTGGCTGGCAACTGTATGTAATGTTTTGTGTGCTGAGCGCTGTCCTCAGATAATCGCATGGTGTGCTTTCGCTGAAAAGCCTTTTTGAAATCTGACACGGCGCACTGGATTAACAACAAGATAAGCTTTATTTGGATGTATTACACTTGTGATTTCATGAAAGTTAAATATTTATAGTAATTTAATTTGAATTTGGCGCTCTGCAATTTCACTGGATGTTGGCCAGGTGGGACGCTACCGTCCCACACCCCCTAGAGAGGTTAATGATCATGCTGTTTAACCTGTTTGGGCTAGGGGGCAGCATTTTCACTTTTGGATGAAAAGAGTGCCCAGAGTAAACTGCCTCCTACTCAGTCCAGATGCTAATATATGCATATTATTAGTAGTATTGGAAAGAAACACTCTGAAGTTTCTAAAACGGTTTGACTGATGTCTGTGAGTATAACATAACTCATATGGCAGGCAGGCAAAAACCTGAGAAAAAATCCAAACAGGAAGTGGGAAATCTGAGGCTTGTAGTTTTTCAACTCAGCTGTTATTGAAGATACAGTGGGATATTGGTCATCTTGCACTTCCCAAGGCTTCCACTAGATGTCAACAGTCTTTAGAATGTTGTTTGATGCTTCTACTATGAAGGGGGGCTGAATGAGAGGGGAATGAGTCAGAGGTCTGGCAGAGAACCACGGGCTCGTGACGCACGGTCATGAGAAAGTTACCTCTCGTTCCATTGCTTTTCTACAAAAGATGGAATTCTATGGTTGGGACATTATTGAACATTTATGATAAAAACATCCTAAAGATTGATTCTACACATCATTTGATATGTTTCTACGACCAGCAATATAACTTTTTGGACTTTTCGTCCGACATTTCCGCTGGAATTGCCCGCGCCTCGTGAGTGTCGATTTGTTTACTAAACGCGCAAACAAAAGGAGGTGTTTGGACATAAATGATGAACTTTACCGAACAAATCAAACATTTATTGTGGAACTGGGATTCCTTGGAGTGCATTCTGATGAAGATCATCAAAGGTAAGTTAATATTTATAATGCTATTTCTGACTTTTACTGACTCCACAACATGGCGGGTATCTTTTTGGCTTGATTTGTTGTCTGAGCGCCGTACTCAAGATTATGTTTTTTTCGTAAAGTTTTTTTGAAATCTGACACAGCGGTTGCATTAAGGAATTTATTTAAAGTTCCATGTATGATAGTTCTATCTATTATCAATGTTTATTATGAGTATTTCTGTAAATTGATGTGGCTCTCTGCAAAATCACCGCATGTTTTGGAACTACTGAACATAACACGCCAATGTAAACTGAGATTTTTGGATATAAATATTCACTTTATCGAACAAAACATACATCCTATGAGTGTCATCTGATGAAGATCATTAACAACGTTTGCCATGTTTCTGTCGATATTGTGGAGCTAATTTGGAATATTTTCCGGCGTTGTCGTGACATGAAGAAACATGAAGAACAAACTATTTTGCCAACAAAAATAATATTTTTGGAAAAAAGGAACATTTGCTATCTAACTGGGAGTCTTGTGAGTGAAAACATCCGAAGCTCATCAAAGATAAACGATTTAATATTACTATTATTTTTTTTTTTTATTGAATTTGACCCCTTTTTCTCCCCAATTTCGTGGTATCCAATTGTTGTAGTAGCTACTATCTTGTCTCATCGCTACAACTCCCGTACGGGCTCGGGAGAGACGAAGGTTGAAAGTAATGCGTCCTCCGATACACAACCCAACCAGCCGCACTGCTTCTTAACACAGCGCGCATCCAACCCGGAAGCCAGCCGCACCAATGTGTCGGAGGAAACACCGTGCACCTGGCAACCTTGGTTAGCGCGCACTGTGCCCGGCCTGCCACAGGAGTCGCTGGTGCGCGATGAGACAAGGACATCCCTACCAACCAAGCCCTCCCTAACCCGGACGACGCTAGGCCAATTGTGCGTTGCCCCACGGACCTCCCGGTCGCGGCCGGTTACGACAGAGCCTGGGCGCGAACCCAGGGACTCTGATGGCACAGCTGGCGCCCTTAACCACTGCGCCACCCTGGAGGCCTTAAACGATTTAATTTGATTGCTTTTCTGATTTTCGTGACCAAGTTACCTGCTGCTAGCTGGACATAATTCTATGCTAGGCTATCAATAAACTTACACAAATGCTTGTCTTGCTTTGGCTGTAAAGCATATTTTGAAAATCTGAGATGACAGGGTGATTAACTAAAGGCTAAGCTGTGTTTCAATATATTTCACTTGTGATTTTTTTTTTCTAGTAATATTTATGTCCGTTGCGTTATGCTAATTAGTGTCAGATGGGAGTTACAACAAGTTAAAGGTTAGTGATTCATTTTACCTATATTTTTGCTTTTTGTGACAACTCTCTTTGGCTGGAAAAATGGCTTTGATTTTCTGTGACTTGGTGATGACCTAACATAATCGTTTGTGGAGCTTTCTCTGTGAAGCCTTTTTGAAATCAGAGACTGTGGCTGGATTAACGAGAATTGTATCTTCAAAATGGTGCCTAATACTTGTATGTTTTAGAAATTTGATTTATGAGATTTCTGTTGACTGAATTTGGCGCCCTACAATTTCATTGGCTGCTGGCGAGCGGTTCCGCTAGCGGATGGAACATTTCTGGGATCTTTTATTCAGCTCATGAAACATGGGACCAGCATTTTACATGTTGCGTTTCTATTTTTGTTCAGTGTAAATATCAACGTTGACAAAGTGGAAACTAAAGCTACTCACCGTCCTTTGTACATAGTCCCAGGTGTGTTCTGTGGTCCTGTTCTGACCAGTGTAGTTGACCAACATCCCCTTGATGATGTTGGACATCTCATGCTTCAGCTGCATAGGGAGACAAAGGAAATAATACATGCATGAGCTAATTTAACTTTCAAAGTTAGGACAAGAAAAGGTACTAAAAAAGGTACTAATATTATCTAGGCATGATGCACTAATATTATGAAACCTGAATATAGCACAGAGCATGGGTAATAATGCACACATCAACAGCACAATGGCATGTTTCAATTGCCTTTCTATATACAAACAAGTTATACACTAAGTGTACAAACATTAGGAACGCCTGCTCTTTTCATGGAATAGACTGACCAGGTGAATCCAGGTGAAAGCTATGATCCCTTATTGATGTCACTTGTTTACTCCACTTCAATCAGTGTAGATGACAGGGAAGGGACAGGTTAAATAAGTATTTTTGAGCCTTGAGACATTTTAGACATGGATTGTGTTTGTGTGCCATTTAGAGTGAATTGGCAAGACAAAAGATTGAAGTGCCTTTGAACGAGGAATGGTATTCGGTGCCAGGCTGGGTTTTTCACGCTCAACAGTTTCCCGCGTGTATCCAGAATGGTCCACCATCCAAAGGACATCCAGCTTTCGACACCTTGTAGAGTCCATGCCCCGACTAATTTAGGCTGTTCTGAGGTCAAAAGGGGGTGCAACTCAATATTAGGAAGGTGTTCCTAATGTTTTGTACTCTCAGTGTATATTACAGGGCCACATGGTAGGGAGGCAGGGGAGTTGTGCCTAGCCTACATGCCTTAATAGGGGAGGAGTGGTGAGGGAGCCCAACCCTGTTCTGGGAAAGTGTGCCACCCTGCCCTGGCCTGTGGTAAACCCTAAACACAGAGAGCAAGCATTCACACACACATACAGCCATAGCAACCCCCACTTATCGTGAGTCATGAGATTCAAGTGGATCATGGGAACGGCTGAGCTAACAGAACTCAAACCGGTCAGATCGGCTCAAACAAAACACTCCCGTTTGTTCACGCAACACAACACACACACACACACACACACACACACACACACACACACACACACACACACACATCCAATTTCACCCATTAGCCTACTCTTCTTTCTTCTATAAAACAAGAATCACAGGTCCAAACAAGTTATGAAATCTTGAATATCATTATTCTACCTCGATTTTGTGTTAAACAATTAAATAAAAGCTTCCTTTTTGAGCTTGAGCAGTTTGACTCTGGTAAAAACTCAAATAGCTGAAACTCAAGTTTGTATATATGCTATTTTAATGTTAAGAGTTACAGTAGATTTACAGTTGACCAACCCTTGTGGTGCTGCTAGTGCCCCTCTCCTACCTATAGGGGGTGACGTGCCATTATACACCATGATGACACGTCTCCATCCCCGTGCTGTCATTTCACCAGCCGCTCAGCGTTGACGACAGAGCTGGAAACACATTTCACAAGCAAATGCCTTCCACATTGTCCCCCCTCCACAACCTTTCTCACCCCTCACCCCCACATCAATCCCCCCCCCCGAGTAGAAGCGGAACTACCTGTATGAACTGCTCAGAATGAAAACATACAACACCACAGTACAGCAATTCACACATCTCTCCCTCAACCCCACCTGCTCTCAGTCTCCCAGTCTTTCACTTTCCACTGATGGGTTGCGATCCGATTCTCTACTCTACACCCAGTAGTGTCTACCCGTTCAATCCCCCCTAAAAACACTGAATTGGAGCAAGCATGGCTGGAGGAAGTTTCCACCATATTTCTTAAATCCTCTTAAATCCATAAGTGGAAGTACACTTCTGGAGAAGGGTCGAGAATCGGAACTCAACCGTTGACTCATCACAGAACAATGCTTCTCTCCTGGCACACCCTGTTCCTGTTACACCAACACTAACTGTACATTCCATCACAGTCAGGGGTCAGAGGGGGGATTCTGAGAAGGCCTTCCCAGGAGTCAGGGAAGGTACAGCTGTGTAGGGGGGAGTGGAAATGCAAGATATGTCTTAGCTGCGAGGCCAAGAGAGGGAAGGTGAAGGGGGGAGAGCAGGACTCGGGAGATGGGGTGGGAGAGGGGCAGCGATTGGGAAAGGGGGGGGGGCAAGGAAGGCAAAGAGGGAGAATGAAGGGGGGTGGGAGAGGGATGAAGAGAGAGGTGGTAGAAGAGTGAGGCAGAGGGAGATGAAGATGGAGAGAGTGTGGGGTAGAAAGAACAGGGAAGGACATAGGGAGGAAGGTATAACTCACCCTGTCTCTCTGAAAGTAGATGAGCACCCCAGCGGTTACCTGGGCAATGAGGATGAGCAGGAGGCAGGTGAAGTACTGGGGAGAGACAGACAGAGAGCATCATGGGAAAGTGAGTTTGACAGGTTCATTATAACAGTTAAAAACAACAATGGTCTAGTTTGTATGACACAGGCTAAACCAAGTTTTACAGAGAATGTTAATCAATGTTATTGACTTGAAATGTTAGTCAGTTAAGTCAATCTGAAATGGAATCTCAGAAGTTGAATGGACACTGAAATAATGTAAGTCATTTGAAATGTTTTCGTAGAAGCAGAGCATGGCTGCCCTCACTACACTCCTGAAGCTCCCAGGTTTATCTCCCTGTAACCCCTCCTCACCCTCCTTTAACCCTCTCATCACAGTAAATCCACACATACTGCTGACCTAGGATGGTATTTAACTAACAATCCTCCATAGACCAAACAGGACTCTTTGCGTCTATACTAGAGGTCAAGCGATTAAAGTTCAAGTTTTTATAGCAATCGGTTTTGAATGCCGATTATGGCCGATTACATTGCAGTCCATGAGGAGACTGCGTGACAGGCTGACCACTTGTTACGTGAGTGCAGCAAGGAGCCAAGGTAATTTGGTAGCTAGCATTAAACGTATCTTATAAAAAACAATCAATCTTAACATAATCACTAGTTAACTACACATGGTTGATGATATTACTAGTTTAACTAGCTTGTCCTGCGTTGCATATAATCAATGTGGTGCCTGTTCATTTATCATCGAATCACAGCCTACTTCGCCAAACGGGTGATGATTTTACAAAGCGCATTCGCGAAAAAAGCAGTCGTTGCACCAATGTACCTAACCATAAACATCAATGCCTTTCTTAAAATGTTACATAATTATGACATAACATTGAAGGTTGTGCAATGTAACAGCAATATTTAGACTTATGGATGCCACCGGTTCGATAAAATACGAAACGGTTCCGTATTTCACTGAAAGAATAAACGTTTTCTTTTTTAAATGATAGTTTCCGGATTTGACCATAATAGTGGCTCGTATTTCTGTGTGTTTTTTACATTACAATTAAGTCTATGATTTGATATTTGATAGAGCAGTCTGACTGAGCGATGGTAGGCAGCAGCAGGCTCGTAAACATTCGTTCATACAGCACTTTCCTGCGTTTGCCAGCAGCTCTTCGCAATGCTTGAAGCACAGCGCTGTTTATGACTTCAAGCCTATCAACTCCTGAGATTAGGCTGGCAATACTATAGTGCCTACAAGAACATCCAATAGTCAAAGGTATTTAAAATACAAATGGTATAGAGAGAAATAGTCCTATAATTCCTATAATAATTACAACCTAAAACTTCTTAACTGGGGATATTGAAGACTCATGTTAAAAGGAACCACCAGCTTTGTTCTCATGTTCTGAGCAAGGAACTTAAAAGTCAGCTTTTTTACATGGCACATATTGCACTTTTACTTTCTTCTTCAACAATGTGTTTTTGCATTATTTTTACCAAATTGAACATGTTTCATTATTTATTTATGTATTAAATTAACTTAAAATAAAAGTGTTCATTCAGTATTGTTGTAATTGTCATTATTACAAATATATATATATCTATTTATCAACCGGCCGATTAATCGGTATCGGCGTTGAAAAATCATAATTGGTCGACATCTAGTCTATACACACTTCCACAACAAATCAGGGCCGCCAAATAAGAATTGAAGACCCAAGAGTCAATGAGTAATTTGAAATGTGAAACTTTAGGTTTAGCATTAGCGTGTTAGTAGTGGTGTTGTGTGTACAGTGGAAAGAAAAAGTATGTGAATCCTTTGGAATTATCTGGATTTCTGCATAAATTGGTCATAAAAGTTGATATTTGCAGGAGAATGTAAGGCTATCTGTCCGCCAATTGAAGCTCGACAGAAGTTGGGTGATGCAACAGTCCTGGCCTCAACCCGATTGAGATGCTGTGGCATGACCTCAAGAGAACGGTTCACACCAGACATCCCAAGAATATTGCAGTTTTGAGACAGTTTTGTAAAGAGGAATGGTCCAAAATTCCTCCTGACCGTTGAGCAGGTCTGATCCGCAACTACAGAAAACGTTTGGTAGAGGTTATACCTGCCAAAGTAGGGTCAACCAGTTATTAAATCCAATGGTTCACATACTTTTCCCACCCTGCACTGTGAATGTTTATACGGTGTGTTCAATAAAGACATGAAAAAGTATAATTGTTGGTGTGTTATTAGTTTATGCAGACTATTTGTCTATTGTTGTGACTTAGATGAAGATCAAATTTGATGACCAATTCATACAGAAATCCAGGTAATTTCAAAGGGTTCACATCATATTTCCACTTCATATTACTCGGTGTGTGTGTTTACTCACCAGGCCCAGCAGGCAGCGTATCTCATAGATGGCTCCTATACAGCCCAGGAAGCCCATGGCCATGGAGAGAGACCCCACACTGATGAAAATGTAGGACACTACCTTCAGGGTAGTAGAGGATTCCTCTGTAGGGAAGACATAGTGGAAAAGGTCAACTCTCAGCCCACAACAGACCATACACTAAACCAGAATCCATCTTACCCACTAGCTAAAATCAGGCCTGCTACTGGACTAAAAGGTATGCTCAACTAAAAAGGTATGCACATGTGGCAGGTGAAGTACCATCTAACCTGTGCATTCAGTAGTACCATAGTCAAGCAAAGCAATGCGGTCTGCCACAGACCAGGGCTCAAATGAGGCATTCTAAACATTCTAGCAATTCTCTGTACTACAAGAGTTTAAATGGCCCACCAGAGCAAAGGAGGAGATACAGAGCATTCACAAAGTATTGAGAACCCTTGTTGTTTTCCACATTTTGTTACATTACAGCCTTATTTTAAAATTAATTAAATATTTTTTCCCCTCATCAGTTTACACACAATACCCCATAATGACAAAGCAAAAACTGTTTTTTTGGTGCTAATTAATGTAAAATAAAATAAACGGAAATGTCACATTCACATAAGTATTCAGAACCTTTACTTAGTACTTTGTTGAAGCACCTTTGGCAGCGATTACAGCCTCGAGTCTTCTTGGGTATGATGCTACTTGGCACACCTGTACTTGGGGAGCTTCTCCCATTCTTCTCCGCAGATCCTCTCAAGGTTTGTCAGCGTCGCTGCACAGCTATTTTCAGGTCCCTCCAGAGATGTTAGATCGGGTTCAAGTCCGAGCCCTGGCTGGGCCACTCAAGGACATTCAGAGACTTGTCCCGAAGACACTCCTGCATTGTCTTGGCTGTGTGTTTTGGGTTGTTGTCCTGTTGAAAGGTGAACCTTTGCCCCAGTCTGAGGTCCTGAGCGTTCTGTAGTAGGGTTTCATCAAGGATCTCTCTGTACTTTGCTTCGTTCATTTTTCTCTTGATCCTAACCTCATCTTTTATCTCTTTCTCTCTCTTGGAGGAGGTCCAGAGAAGCTCCAGAGGCCCAATCTCTGTCTGAAATTAAGCGTGGCTCATAGCTCTGGGACACGGCTCCAAATCACTGGGGCCACAGCCAGAAGAACCAGAGAGTCCTATATACTGCATGATAACCTTTACTGAACCCTGTTCCATGAATAATACAATCACAATATAGTCACATCAAACCAGCCAAAATGCTCTAAAGATAAAACACAATAAGTCACTTCAAAGTATTGGCTCAGAGTGCAGAATATATTAATTTCAAAACCTGCCTTTGTTAAATCTATACTGTGGCAATACCAGTCACCTTATATGAATGGTAAACTACTGTTTGTGTAGCCTAATGTTATTTTATAATTTATTTTAAAAGAAAGTTGTCTTTAAAAAGTATGGTAATTTCTTATCAAGATTGGGGGAAATATCCCTGGACTGTCCATATTCGAAATGTGTATTAAATTAAGTCAATCATTATACTTTAGGCCTATTTAATGATGTTTTTTTATCAAGTGAAAATGTAGTGTAATAAAGTTATTTCAAATAGCACACATATTATTTTTCCATTGAAGGTGAAACAGCCCACTATTTCTATATTCTTATACTCTAATAAGTATTTTTTCACTCATAAGTCTTACTGTTTCCGCGGGAGTCCAGAACGTAGACGCAGCTGTCTAGTATCATAATCACATGGCAAGGTAACATGAGAGACCAACTGATCTGTAAGAATTTTTTGTTTGTTTTAACACGCAGGTTAGTCTCGTTTTAAGAAATACAGCGTTAACCTGCAGGGGCACGTTAAGTTCTGCATTTTCGTTGCAATTGACCCTACATGCCCATGAAGGATAAACAATGCCTGTATAATCATATATCTATTCTACAGTATAGCTATAGTGAAAGTAAACCAAGTCAGCGTAGTACAGTACATCACTGTGTGTATGTACTGCGTACAGACAGACATATATAGGCTATCAGTAACATTCGTCTTCCTCCTCTTCTGAGGAGGAGTAGCAAGGATCGGAGCACCAATGCGCAGCGTGGTATGTGTTAATGATGAATTTATTAAACACAGAACACTAAAACAAAAATAACAAAGAGAATGACACGAAACGAAACAGTCCTGTCTGGTGACATACACAAAGACAGAAAACAATCACCCACGAAACACAGGTGGGAAAAGGCTACCTAAGCATGATTCTCAATCAGAGACAACTAACGACACCTGCCTCTGATTGAGAACCATACCAGGCCAAACGCAAAACACAATATAGAAAAACGAACACAGACAACCCACCCCAACTCACACCCTGACCAACCTTAAACAAAGACATAACAAAAGAACTAAGGTCAGACACTATCCCACTTCAGACAGGAAAAAACACATACATTTATACTTTATACACACACTCATAACCTACATGCATGCATACGTCAGTGGCAGTGGTTATAGGATAATGAAAAGGCCTGGGTTTCACAGGGTGGGTCTACTACTAAGTATAGAGCAGGACACCCCATACAGACAGACTGTATGTGGCTCAGGACTATAATTTATGGGGATGTAACACACACACTGATCTATATCCAGTAAAGCCCTCTCCAATGTGCATGTGTGTGTGTTACACACATACGGCACTACAGAGCCATACTGAAATATGCTAGTTAAAAGGGCTCACACACAGAAAACACAGATCTAAGCTCCACCTGTCTTACAGCACTTGGCATCCGCTGACAGGAGCCTCTCACTACAAAACACAGATTCTTTGTGAATATAGAGGAGAGAGAGGAGCAGTTGTACTGAGCACCAGTGTACTATACTGTAAGACTCAAAGCACGTGAAGTAAGGAACACAGTGGACTGACAGAGATCAGCCCATTACTTCCTAACTCAGACCAAGATCATTGGTGACAGAAAAGTTAGAAAACAAAACAGTGAAACTTGCATGCAGACTTCATTTCACAGCTGGATACTTTCTAAAAGCAGGATCTCAAGGCCTTCAGATTAGTAACTTCTCTCTGAATGCACATCTTGTCACATCTGCTCCTGCTACGCCCTCTGGTGTTCATCCGGTGTCTTCTTGACCTGCAGTTACTCTCCCTGTACACTCTCTCTCCCTCTCCCTCTCTGTGTGATTGTGTGGTTGGAGACAGGTGTGCTGGAGTCAGAGCAGATCCCTACCAGCTGCAACTTGTTCCATAATAAAGACCTCTACAAATACTCTGTCCTGCCACTTCCACTCTGCCAGATCATAATCTCTGCTCAGTCAGTTCACGATTCTAGCCATTTATGATTATTCAAGATCCTGTTACTCTGCTGTGCCTGTTACCCTGCCTGGCACCATTTATCCTCTCATTGCATTTACCGATCTGTCTCTGGCTCCTGTCTCCTGTTCCACATTCACCACCCAACTACCTTGGATTCCCCTCAGGATCTGCTTACCCTGTTCTACTCAGCTAAATCCAACCTCAGTCTCCACATCTGGTTTTTCTGCAACTCATCCGAGCTTCCCCGGATCTGCACTCCATATCTCTCTGTGTAACAATAAATATTTTGGTTCATTCATCCCTGTTTCCTCATCTGAGTCTGCTCTTGGGTTCCCCTGTGTCGCTCCGTGTAACACATCTGTATTCTCTAGTGGTAGCGTAGCTAAAACACAACTTTTCCTTGTAGTCAGGATGTGTTCTCTGCTCTACTCTGTCTTGTACTATGGCACATTTCCAAGTAGGTCTCCTTCCCCTGGAACTTCCAAAATAGTTCCTCTGGTGGTTTCCATAGAAACGTACATTTAAAGAGTTTATTTCAAGGGTTTATTTCCCAAATGGCACCCTATTCCCTTCGACCAGGGCCCATAGGGTGCCATTTGGAAACCAGCAGCTGCTCAGACTTAGGGGGATTATTTGGCATAGCAGGGTTCAATGTATAAACATTTCCAGCTAGGGCAACATATTTAGTCTGTATTCAAATACCGAATGAACGCATCAAATGGAGTACATATTCTCATTTTAAACACAGTGATTCCACATTGAACTCAAATTCAATCTGTAAGACGGATATAATATATCACGTTTTTATAATATATATATATATATATAATACATATTTTTACCTTAAAGTGTGTGTTTGTGTACATTGAAAAAATCTTTCTATGAGCTATAATCTTTCATCTTAACTGAAGTATAGCCTTGCAGATCATAATTTCACAATGAGTTTTGGCACAAGATCGCAGATCTCCCTCACCAAGGCCAAGGTCTTTTGTTTAAATATATGTCAAGCTGTGTTTTCGCGAGCACGCCAATGATGAACTGTGTGTCGTGCGCGTCACTATGGCGAGCTACTAACAGAGTGGCACTGATAGAGAGAGAACAGTAGTCCAGTAGCTACTCCCATGGTGGAACAGCTGGACTCAGAGAGTCGGTCCCCATGGAGGAGGAAGGGGGAGAAAAAGGAGAATGAGTATAATGAGCCCCTCGAGAAAGAAGAGGGGATATCCTAAGGGTTCCCAACCTTCTTGATTTGAGGGGTAGATATAAAACGACACATAAATCCATGATGCTTTAGGCTAGAAGCAAGCGGTAAAATGCCAGAGGAAGACACGACTCTGATGCACATGGTTTCTCTCTATGACATTCAGGAGCTGAGCTACAACCTTTTAAAGTCGAGGAGTCATTACAAATTGACTTGGGAAGTAATCTTATACAATGTGTGACTGTCGCTATCAATTGATCAATTCACTTTCTGTAAAAAATAATATGTATAATTAAATTGAGGGTTCATATAGATTATCATAATAAAACATTTGGTATTGGAATAATATTTGGGAAAATTGGGGTCTAGATTTTATTTTCCTTATCAATTATTATACATTTCATTATTATTGTCTTTAGTCTTGTTAAACTACATAGAATTGCAGGTAATAAGCTTAAAACAAGTCTATATACAGTGGGGAGAACAAGTATTTGATACACTGCCGATTTTGCAGGTTTCCCTACTTACAAAGCATGTAGAGATCTGTAATTTTTTATCATAGGTACACTTCAACTGTGAGAGACGGAATCTAAAACAAAAATCCTGAAAATCACATTGTATGATTTTTAAGTAATTAATTTGCATTTTATTGCATGACATAAAGTATTCAATTACCTACCAACCAGTAAGAATTCCGGATCTCACAGACCTGTTCGTTTTTCTTTAAGAAGCCCTCCTGTTCTCCACTTATTACCTGTATTAACTGCACCTGTTTGAACTTGTTACTTGTATAAAAGACACCTGTTCACACACTCAATCAAACAGACTCCAACCTCTCCACAATGGCCAAGACCAGAGAGCTGTGTAAGGACACCAGGGATAAAATTGTAGACCTGCACAAGGCTGGGATGGGCTACAGGACAATAGGCAAGCAGCTTGGTGAGAAGGCAACAACTGTTGGCGCAATTATTAGAAAATGGAAGAAGTTCAAGATGACGGTCAATCACCCTTGGTCTGGGGCTCCATGCAAGATCTAATCTCGTGGGGAATCAATGATCATGAGGAAGGTGAGGGATCAGCCCAGAACTACACGGAAGGACCTGGCCAATGACCTGAAGAGAGCTGGGACCACAGTCTCAAAGAAAACCATTAGTGACACACTACGCCATCATGGATTAAAATCCTGCAGCGCACGCAAGGTCCCCCTACTCAAGCCAGCGCATGTCCAGGCCCGTCTGAAGTTTGCCAATGACCATCTGGATGATCCAGAGGAGGAATGGGAGAAGGTCATGTGGTTTGATGAGACAAAAATAGAGCTTTTTGGTCTAAACTCCACTCTCCGTGTTTGGAGGAAGAAGAAGGATGAGTACAACCCCAAGAACACCATCCCAACCGTGAAGCATGGAGGTGGAAACATCATTCTTTGGGGATGCTTTTCTGCAATGGGGACAGGACGACTGCACCGTATTGAGGGAAGGATGGATGGGGCCATGTATTGCGAGATCTTGGCCAACAACCTCCTTCCCTCAGTAAGAGCATTGAAGATGGGTCGTGGCTGGGTCTTCCAACATGACAACGACCCAAAACACACAGCCAGGGCAACTAAGGAGTGGCTCCGTAAGAAGCATCTCAAGGTCCTGGAGTGGCCTAGCCAGTCTCCAGACCTGAACCCAATAGAAAATCTTTGGAGGGAGCTGAAAGTCCGTATTGCCAGGCGACAGCCCCGAAACCTGAAGGATCTGGAGAAGTTCTGTATGGAGGAGTGGGCCAAAATCCCTGCCTCAGTGTGTGCAAACCTGGTCAAGAACTACAGCAAACGTATGATCTCTGTAATTGCAAACAAAGGTTTCTGTACCAAATATTGAGTTCTGCTTTTCTGATGTATCAAATACTTATGTCATGCAATAAAACGCAAATTAATTACTTAAAAATCATACAATGTAATTTTCTGGATTTTTGTTTTAGATTCCGTCTTTCACAGTTGAAGTGTACCTATGATAAAAATTACAGACCTCTACATGCTTTGTAAGTAGGAAAACCTGCAAAATCGGCAGTGTATTAAAAATACTTGTTCTCCCCACTGTATATCCTAGGTTGGGGGCATTTTTTTTTTTTTATGTGAAAAAGGGGGTCCTGGGAGAAAAAGGTAAGGGTATGGTGCGAGGGAATAGGGGGAGGATACAGGATCTGAGCTATCTGTAGAACAGCTGGATAATAAAAACAATGCATGATAAAGAGACTGGGGCCAGGGCTGTGCTTTGTGTTATGTCCCGGACACCCGACCTTGGTCAGAACAGATGGTGGTTCAGTATCCCATATTCACAATGAGTGTCAGAGTATTAGTAGTGCTGATTTAGGATTGGGTACGCCTTTTAGATTATAATGAATAAGATTATATGGCAGATCCTAGATCAGCAGAGTGGGATGATCGCCTAGGCTAAGCAGCAGTCATCAATCAACATTCAGTGACCTTGGAAAACATCAAGAGGGAAATGCCGAATCGAGAATCTCCATCCCTCAGTGATATATTTAATTTAGCCTTTATTTAGCCATGAAGTCCCATGAGATGAGTCATATTTTTTTAAAGGAGACCCAGTGGAAAATGATGACCACAGGGAAGAGAGGAGGGAAGACCCAGGCCAGACCTGAGAGGTCCGGGAAACATGTTAAGTTTCTATGTGTGTGTGTGTGTGTGTGTGTGTATGTGTCACAGGGAAGAGAGGTCCGGGAAACACTTCCAGTTCTGGCCAGTTAATACTCTCTCCAGACTAAATACAGACTATCTACTACTCCACCTAACCTTCTGCGAGAGATCTCACTGGTCGCTCCAGCAATACAACTCATTGACGGAGTTGGAATCAACTAGAATTAAGTTCAGAGTTATGCAGGAAAAAAATCCTACACGCCAAGAGAAGTACATTTCCAAGAGCAGTTCAAATAGAAAGTTGGATATGTATGACTTCCAGATGAAAATCAAAAGAAGAATCATTGAAGGGAGAGGATCAACTTTATGCTCTTCTGTAGCTCCAAAGGTGGTTTTCCATCCATGTTTCCCTTGATGGCCTGCTCTCTCCTTAGGCTACAGAGTGAGACTGGGCTTGCTACTGACTTGCAGTGTCTATAAGAAACCAATAAAACTAAAGCAGAAAAGATGGTGGGGATATCTGCTACCTCTTAACATGGCATGTAAGGTATTGAAACAGATATAACAATATGTGTCCGCGTGTCTGCTTCTGTGCGTGCGTACAAAGTGTTTGTACCTGCATATATGACTCGTTTCAGGAAACTAGGCGTATGTCGCAAGTCACGACTTCACAGGAGAGGCTTCAACTTTAATGTTTTATTTTTTTTAATCAAAATGGGTTTTTGGGCAGAAATGCCTTCTTGAACATTTTAACTTTCATGTGCCTTAACCTCTAGCGACAAGCAATCCCGTATCCGGGAGCGTAATCATAACCTCAAGCACATTACCATAACGCAACGTTTCCTATTCATGAAAATCGCAAATGAAATGAAATAAATATATTCAAACACAAGCTTAGCCTTTTGTTAACAACACTGTCATCTCAGATTTTCAAAATATGCGTTACAGCCATCGCTAGACAAGCATTTGTGTAAGTTTAGCATGGCATAATGCTATGCTAGGCTGTGCTGGTAGCAGGCAACATTTTCACAAAAATAAGAAAAGCAACCAAATAAAATCATTTACCTTTGAAGAACTTCAGATGCTTTCACTCAGGAGACTCCCAGTTAGATAGCAAATGTTCCTTTTTTCCCAAAATAATATTTTTTTAGGCGAAATCGCTCCGTTTTGTTCATCACTTTTGGCTAAGAAAAAAAACGAAAATTCATTCACTACAACGCCAAACTTTTTTCCAAATGAACTCCATAATATCGACAGAAACATGGCAAACGTTGTTTAGAATCATCCTCAAGGTGTTTTTCACATATCTATTCGATGATAAATCCTTCGTGGCAGTTGGGTTTCTCCTCAGTAGCAAACGGAAAAGTACTGCAGCTGGAGATTACGCAATAATTGTGACGGAGGACACCAAGCGACCACCTGGTAAATGTAGTCTCTTAGGGTCAATCTTCCAATGATATGCCTGCAAATACGTCACAATGCTGCAGACACCTTGGGGAAAACGTGGAAAAGGTAAGCTGACTCCTAGCTCCTCCTCAGCCATATAAGGAGTCATTGCCATGAGGCGGTTTCAAAAAATGCGGCACTTCCTGATTGTATTTTTATCTGGTTTTTTTCTGTAACATCAGTTCTGTGGCACTCACAGACAATATCTTTGCAGTTTTGGAAACGTCAGAGTGTTTTCTTTCCAAAGCTGTCAATTATATGCATAGTCGAGCATCTTTTCGTGACAAAATATCTTGTTTAAAACGGGAACGTTTTTCATCCAAAAATTAAAAGAGCGCCCCCTATATCGAAGAAGTTAATAACAAACGTGAATGCCATCTGTGCCATTTAGCCACAGAAAAAGTCAGGAACCTTCCCGCTAGCCATGATTGGCTGAGTTAATGAATGGGCTGGACATGCCGAGAGATGAGTTTCGGATTGGTCTGCCGTGTAGCATCTTCTGTCTATAAAATGAGCTGCTCGTTATGAGTCGATAAGCCTTTCTACTGCAGTTTTTTATAAAGATATAACATTAGCCATGGAGTACTACAAATGTGTTGCTACTTCTCTCTAACATTGCTGCCCTGAATTTATCAGGCACTATCGACAAAGGTCAGTGGGAAAAAGTTGTGATTGATTACTTTCAGGAGGACAATCGTACCATACTCACTCTCTCTGACTCTGAAATCAGACAATGTGAACCAGAGTGACTTGACACAACGGGCCAAGCAAGCTGTACAAACAAAACAGAAATGACATAGGACGTGTTATTTAATGAAAAGGGTTTTGCAGTCTGCTGTGAAGCATTCATCCATGTATATGGGTAAGAGTCTAGCTACAGATATTATACATACAGTTGAAGTCGGAAGTTTACATACACTTAGGTTGGAGTCATTAAAACATGTTTTTCAACCACCTCACACATTTCTTGTTAATACCCTCTCTGGGATATGTGGGACGGTAGCGTCCCACTTGGCCAAAAGCCAGAGAAAATGCAGAGCGCCAAATTCAAATAAATTCCTATAAAAATCAAACTTTCATGAAATCACACATGTAAGATACCAAATTAAAGCTACACGTGTTGTGAATCCAGCCAACATGTCAGATTTCAAAAAGGCTTTTCGGCGAAAGCAAACGATGCTATTATCTGAGGATAGCACCTCCATAAACAAAAGAGAGAAAACATTTCAACCATGCAGGCGCGACACAAAACGCAGAAATAAAAATATAAATCATGCCTTACCTTTGACAAGCTTCTTCTGTTGGCACTCCAATATGTCCCATAAACATCACAAATGGTCCTTTTGTTCGATTCATTCCGTCCATATGTATCCAAAATGTCCATTTATTTGGTGCGTTTGATCCAGAAAAACACGGGTTCCAACTTGTGCAACGTGACTACAAAATATCTCAAAAGTTACCTGTAAACTTTGCCAAAACATTTCAAACTATTTTTAGAATACAACTTTAGGCATTTTTTTAAGTAAATAATCGATAAAATTTAAGACCGGATGATCTGTGTTCAATACAGGAAGACAACAAACTGAAGCATGCTTTCTGGTCATGCGCCTCTATCAAACAGTACACATGAAGTGACCCTCGTTCAAGATGGCCGTACTTCTTCATCACACAAAGGAATAACCTCCACCAATTTCTAAAGACTGGTGACATCCAGCGGAACTGCAACCAAGTCCCTTAGAAATCTGGATTCCCAATGAAAATCCATTGAAAAGAGGGTGACCTCAAAAAAAAATATCTGAATGGTTTGTCCTCAGGGTTTCGCCTTCTACATAAGTTGTGTTATACTCACAGACATGATTCAAACAGTTTTAGAAACTTCAGAGTGTTTTCTATCCAAATCTACTAATAATATGCATATCATGGCTTCTGAGCCAGAGTAGCAGGCCGTTTACTTTGGACACGCTTTTCATCCGGACATGAAAATAATAATATGCATATCTTATCTTCTGGGGATGAGTAGCAGTTAGTTGAATTTGGGCATGCTTTTCATCCAAAATTCAAAATGCTGCCCCCTATCCTAGAGAACTTAACAAACTATAGTTTTCGCAAGTCGGATAGGACATCTACTTTGTACATGACAAAGTAATGTTTTGAACAAATGTTTACAGACAGATTATTTCACTTATAATTCA
This sequence comes from Oncorhynchus mykiss, assembly GCF_013265735.2. Taxonomy (NCBI): domain Eukaryota; kingdom Metazoa; phylum Chordata; class Actinopteri; order Salmoniformes; family Salmonidae; genus Oncorhynchus; species Oncorhynchus mykiss. The sequence continues at coordinate 54,855,383 of NC_048565.1, forward strand.
CTGTATCACAATTCCAGTGGGTCAGAAGTTTACATACACTAAGTTGACTGTGCTTTTAAAAAAAGTTGGACAATTCCAGAAACTGTCATGGCTTTAGAAGCTTCTGATAGGCTAATTCACATCATTTGAGTCAATTGCAGGTGTACCTGTGGACGTACTTTAAGGCCAACCTTCAATCTCAGTGCCTCTTTGCTTGACATCATGGGAAAATCAAAGGAAATCAGGCAAGACCTCAGAAAAAACAATTGTAGACCTCCACATGTCTGGTTAATCCTTGGGAGCAATTTCCAAATGCCTGAAGGTACCATGTTCATCTGTACAAACAATAGTACGCAAGTATAAACACCATGGGACCACGCAGCCGTCATACCGCTCAGGAAGAAGACGCTGTCTGTCTCCTAGAGAGGAAAGTATCTATATCCACATCAAAACCATTCCTATATCGACATAACCTGAAAGGCCACTTAGCAAGGAAGAAGCCACTGCTCCAAAACCGGCATAAAAAAAGCCAGACTACGGTTTGCAACTGCACATTGGGACAAAGATCGTCCTTTTTGGAGAAATGTCCTCTGGTCTGATGACAAACAAATTGGACTGTTTGGCCATAATGACCATTGTTATGTTAGGAGGAAAAAGGGGGCATGCAAGCCGAAGAACACTAACCTAACCGTAAAAGCACGGGGGTGGCAGCATCATGTTGTGGGGGTGTTTCACTGCAGGAGGGACTGGTGCACTTCACAAAATAGATGGCATCATGGGGCGGAACTTATGTGGATATAAATAAAGTGGTGATTCTAACTGACCTAAAACAGGGAATTTTTACTAGGATTAAATGTCAGGAATTGTGAAAAACTGACGCCAGGTGGCTAGCTCGCTAGCTAACATTATGTGTATGATCTGTGGAGTAATATTATCTCAGAAATCCATTTGCATTGCTAGTTGTAGCCTAATGTTAGCTAGACAGGAACTAGCTAACATTTAATTTTATTTGGTTAACTTTAGCTAGCTATGACAATCAATTTGTATTGCTAGTACTCTATGGATTAGGATTATGGTTCATTGTTTAGCTAGCATGTCTAAACAAAAGATCGGATTGATTACATGACCCATCAAGTTGACAGGTGTGTCTGATGGTGATTACGGCTATCTATTGTATTATAATGTTAAAATATTTGTATCTGGAATTTGACTTTCAGCCTGACTCTCCTCCACCAGTCATACAAGGAGAATGATCTAATGCCTCCCATCAAAAAGAGAGCTGGCTCAAGCAAGCAATTCTTTACAGTGAGCAGTCGGTCTGCAGTGGTCAAAGCAAGAAAACGTTTGTGCTCTGGTATTGTGCCTGGCGGACCATGCACAAACTCCACCATAGTCTGGACATTCACTTCCTGGTGGAAAGCTATGGCTTGCAACAACACCTGATTCCGTAGTGCAGGCCGCTGCCACAGATCAAGCAGTACCAGCACTCCAGGTGAATATTATTTTCACTGCATTGTATGAGGTTATTCTTCTTATCTAAACTTGGGAGATGAATTGATGTTACGCAAGGTTGTAATGTCCTCTCAATTTTTTTTGTTATTTCCTGTTTTACAGCTTCGATGCTCTGGAGCCTGGTATTGTTGTCTCCAAGGAGCATTTGGACTCAGTCGTGACCAGGTTTTAGCTGCTGCGCAATGCTGACATCCTTCCTCCCATTGATGGTCAGCCTGTACAAGCACCACCTTGACTGGACACAGCTAGACAAACATATATTTTTGACAATATCAGGGAGTTTTGCGACAAAGAGGCTATGGACATCACATGCCCTGCACCAAAGTCAATGGCAGCACAGAAACAGGCTCTCCGAATATAGATTCCCTTGTTCATGCGTGGTTTGGACTTGGAGCGAGTTCCCAGTCATCAACACTATCTGCAGTGCCTCTATTCACATGACTCTCTCCTAATTGCTACTACAATTTAAAAAATGTATCCTGCTGCTCAACCACTTTTCCCTTGATTGTATGCATATAACTACCTCATACATCACTGATATCGTTATTGATATTGTTCTTGAACATAATGTATATTATTTTTTATTTTTTTCTACTGGCATTGACACTTGTTATTTTTTTCTTTATATTGACACTATCTCTTTTTGATATTGCTACTATACAAGTAACCATTTCACTTTACCGTTTACTCCTCCTGTAGAGACCCATCCACTTAACAAGATGTGGCTGTGGGATTATAGCATTTCTTTTACATGACCAATCAATTTAGACAAGTGTCATCTAATATTTATAAAATATTTTTATCTGTTTAACTGGAATTTTTCCTTATTGTAGGCTACTACTTTTACCTCTTAGTCTTAATGTGTGTAGCACATGACCTCACATGTGAATCCTTAAAGAAATGGGTGGGGCTGGCTTAAGAGGGTGTGAACAATGGGTGTAGACAAAGAAGAGCTCTCCAGTAGGTACCAAATCATTCAAGGGCCATTTCAAAAGTGAGGTTACACGTTTATCAACGTTCAAAGCAGATTTACTTTCCCATTGTTCCTCAAATACAGCGTAAGATAAACCATTTTGTAGCCCTGTGTCTCTGCTTTTATCCAATGCAAAAAACACAGTTTCAAATGTTGCTACATAACACCAAATTAAGGTGGTCGGTCACATATGGAGACAATATAGGAAATAAGGTGACATGATGTGTGTGAACGGCAAAGTTAGGGTTGAAGGGTTGAAGTAAGCTGTCATCCTCTAACACAGTATGAAACTACTTCAGATGTTAATCACCAACCTATCGCTAGTGATCTGTCACTTCCGCCTGTATGTGTTTGCATTTGCGCATGCATGTGTGTGTGCATGCATGCCTGCCGAACCAGATAGCTGTTTCTAGTGGAGTACCATATGCTATCTATCACATTTTTGTTTTAGTGCTTACATCTGCTCTTAACTTATGGCCCTCTTCCCTTGGGTTGGTGTTTGTGGGAATGAGACAAGTAAGATGAGAGCCACTTTAACTGCACAGACTGGGCTAAGGGTTTAGGATTGGATATGGATTGAGGTAGTAACAGTAGTAACACTTTGGGATCTGACAAGCACAATTTCCAATCTCTACTTTTGGCTTCCCCTGTGCATAGAACACTTGAGCAAAGATAGACAGTATCAACAACTATCAGGCAAGATCACAAAGGGTGTGTGTGTGCCTGTGTTCTTACTTACGCAGAACTGCGATGAAGCTCTGGTTATCCAGGAGAACCCACAGTCCAAAGCCCATGATCAATGCTCCAAATATCTACAGAGGGAAAAGGAATTGAGTTACAAGGTGGCACTCATTTTCATGGTCCATAGAGCCAGATAGCAACAATTGTCCTGGACCAGTACAATACAATAGAGGCAGGTAGATTCTTACTGAAAATGTTGGGCTCATTGCAAACCAGATCAGTGAGAAAACAAATAGAGACAACTTAAAAAACAGTGTGTCTCTAAAATAAGAAATTATAGTATGTCTGCTCCCTCTCTTTCTCTCTTCTTTTTCAAGTCTGGTGCACTCAGCCTGTTGTTACATTGGTATCGTTTGTATCATTTTACTTTGCCTGGGAGAACTATTAGCAAGTGGCTAGGCTTAGCTGTACCACAGGCTCTGACATAGAAACAAAGAGAGTATGGCTTTGTGTCCATGGTTGCACCTTTACAATGCAGAAAACCACCTCTCTCAAACCGTTCAAAACTAAAGACCTATTTTACCGGAGCAAAAGAAAATTACTTCTAGTATGGTTTCATGGGACTCTCTTAAAGGGGTACACACAAATTAATCATCATGAGTAAGGAAAAATAGTTTAAATAAAACCTATCTATAAAATACATCTTAAGAGAACATGTATGATTTTGCAGTATGAATTAAATGAGATGGAGGTCATTACCATGAAATTAATTAATCAAAAAATGCTAGGTGCCGCAGAATTTTTATATCCCATCAAGGTGTGCCACGGTTCAAAAAAGGTTAGGAACCACTGGTCTAAATTAATAAAAAAATGCTAGGTGCCGCAGAATTTTTTTTATCAAAAAAGGTTAGGAACCACTGGTCTAAACCACACCTTCTCTACTGTAACAGATCTGTCGGAGACCTCCAATTCAGACTAACCTAACACATAAAGGGCCAGATTGAAAAGTTCTGAAAGGGAACTAGCCAATAGAGGAGCCAGAACCAAAAGGTCTGAACCTGATCAGAGTTTCTTGTTTAATTTTAATTTCCGGTCCAGACCACGGCCTTTTCTGACACTCACCTCCAGCAACGAACGGATGTGTTAGACAGCCAGATTATCTGCCAATTATCTGGTAACGAGTCTATAAAGTGTAGCCTAGCGGTTAGCGCGTTGGGCCAGTAACCGAAAGGTCGCTGGTTTGAATCTCTGAGCTGACAACATGAAAAATGTGTCAATGTGCCCTTGAACAAGGCACTTCACCCTAATTGCTCCTGTAAGTCTCTCTGGATATCAGTGTCTGCTAAATAACTCAAATGTAAAAATGTAGCCTAAAGTGCAGTGTGGAGTTTATAGGGACCATGTCTGGTAGTGGGGGGGGGGGGTCAACCCAAAAGATGAGAGGTTCCTAATTCACCACTTTCCCTTGGCTTGGAAATGGAAACCTAATTTAGAACTCTTCATTTAGACTAGAGGGTCTGTTTCAACCTCATTAGGTCCATATAAACTAGTACTATGTAGTCCACTACTAGCCTCTGTCCACAGATGCTTTCCATTAAGGGCGGTGAGTGTTCACATCAAAAGCCTGAGTCACATTTACTACACACAGACACACAGTGAGTAAATTGGAAAGGAGGTAAAGAGTCAGGTTGGACATCATCAGTGAAGGTTTAATATAGGAGCTGTTGTGTCAGTTTCAGGATGGACTGTCTGGGTTTTGATCAAACACACTTGTAGGTTGCGTTTGAAGAGTGAAATCTCTGCCAGGTGAAGTCTTTTGAATAAAGGTTAGAAGATGAAAACCACCAGTTCTGACTGTGTTGCTACAGTACAGTACTACAACACTTTTCACTTTGGAAAGTAACACGTACTCTGCTAATCTCTGGGATATTTCAATAAACAGCCTACCATATTCAAATGATAATGAAAACAGGAACAACATGGAAAGAACAGCAAACAGAAACTGGTCAGTGGGCACTGGACACACACATTTTCTATTAATGATCTTCAATAACTACTAGTCATTATACACAGAGTAATATTCTCTTAAGTCAGATGGATTTGATGCAAATGAAGGCTACAGTGGCTGGGGTTGACATAGATATCCATTGACATAGATAGCAGGCTAGGGCTGAAGGTGGTGATGTCACTTACAAAGAAGAGGAGGTTGAAGAGGAACAGGAAGTACTTAGTTGCCGTGATGCATCCCTTCCCCATGGTTACGACTCTGCAACTGAGAGAAAGAAACAGTTAGGTTAGATGAAGGCTACTTTTTATTTGTTTTATTTAACCTTTATTTAACCAGGCAAGATAGTTGAGAACAAGTTCTCATTTACAACTGCGACCTGGCCAAGATAAAGCAAAGCAGTGTGACACAAACAACAACACAGAGTTACACATGTAATAAACAAGCGTACAGTCAATAACACAATAGAAAAAAAGTCTATATACAGTGTGTGCAAATGGCGTGAGGAGGTAAGGCAATAAATAGGCCATAGTAGCGAAGTAATTACAATTTAGAAGATTAACACTGGAGTGATAGATGGGCAGATGATGATGTATAGGTAGTGATACTGGTGTGCAAAAGAGCAGAAAAGTAAATAGGTAGGTAGATTGGGTGGGCTATTTACAGATGGACTATGTACAGTTGCAGCGATCGGTTAGCTGCTCAGATAGTTGATGTTTAAAGTTAGTGAGAGAAATATAAGTCTCCAGGTTCAGCGATTTTTGCAACTCATTCCAGTCACTGGCAGCAGAGAACTGAGTAGAGTATTGGAAGCTATTTTGTAGATGACATCGCCGAAGTCGAGGATCGGTAGGATAGTCAGTTATACTAGTGTAAGTTTGGCGGCGTGAGTGAAGGATGCTTTGTTGCAAAATATAAAGCCGATTCTAGATTTGATTTTGGATTGGAGATGTTTAACTTCTTATGGATGAGGAGCAGAATTGAGTAGCTTGGATGAATAAGGTGCCCAGAGTAAACTGCCTGCTACTCAGGCCCAGAAGCTAAGATATGCATATTATTAGTAGATTTGGATAGAAAACACTCTGAAGTTTCTAAAACTGTTTGAATGATGTCTGTGAGTATAACAGAAATCATATGGCAGGCAGAAACTGAGAAAAAATCCAACCTGGAAGTGGGAAATCTGAGGGTTGTAGGTTTCAAGTCTTTGCCTATACAATATACAATGTCATTGGGATCATATTGCACTTCCTAGGGCTTCCACTAAATGTCAACAGTCTTTAGAACCTTGTTTCAGGCTTCTACTGTGAAGGGGGAGAGAATAAGAGCTGATTGAGTAAGGGGTCTGCCATAAGGCCATGAGCTTGGTCAGGCGCGCATCCGTGAGAGGTAGCTGCGTTCCATTGCATTTCTAAAGACAAAGGAATTCTCCGGTTGAAACATTATTGAAGATTTATGATAAAAACATCCTAAAGATTGATTCTATACATCGTTTGACATGTTTCTACGAACTGTAGAGGAATTTAAAAAAAACTTTTTGTCTGACCTGCGTGTCGTGAATTTGGATTTTTGAACTAAACGCGCGAACAACAAGGAGGTATTTGGGCATAAATTATGGACTTTATCGAACAAAACAAACATTTATTGTGGAACTGGCATTCCTGGGAGAGCATTCTGATGAAGATCATCAACGGTAAGTGAATATTTATAATACTATTTCTGACTTCTGTTGACTCCACAACATGGCGGATATCTTCATTGCTTGTTTTGGTCTCTGAGTGCTGTACTCAGATTATGGCAGGGTGTGCTTTTTCGGTAAAGCTTTTTTGAAATCTGACACAGCGGTTGCATTAAGGAGAAGTTTATCTAAAGTTCCATGCATAACACTTGATTCTTTTATCAATGTTTATTATGAGTATTTCTGTAAATTGATGTGGCTCTCTTCAAAATCACAGGATGTTTTGGAAGCAAAACATTACTGAACGTAACGCGCCAATGTAAACTGAGATTTTTGAATATAAATATGAACTTTATCGAACAAAACATACATGTATTGTGTAACATGAAGTCTTACGAGTGTCATCTGATGAAGATCATCAAAGGTTAGTGATTAAATTTATCTCTATTTCCGCTTTTTGTGACTCCTCTCTTTGGCTGGAAAAATAGCTGTGTTTTTCTTTGACTGACCTAACATAATCAGATGGTGTGCTTTTTGAAATCGATCACGGTGGTGGGATTAACAACAATTTTATCTTTAAAATGGTGTGAAATACTTGTATGTTTGAGGAATTTTAATTATGAGATTTCTGTTTGAATTTGGCGCCTTGCACTTTCACAGGATCTCAGCCGTAAGAAGTTAATATGAGTCTGGAAGGAGAGTTTACAGTCTAGCCAGACACCTAGGTATTTGTAGTTGTCCACATGTCCTAGGTCAGAACCGTCCAGAGTAGTGATGCTAGTCGGGCGGGTGGATGCGGGCAGCGAACGGTTGAAAAGCATGCATTTGGTTTTACTAGCGTTTAAGAGCAGTTGGAGGCCACGGAAGGAGTGTTGTATGCCATTGAAGCTCATTTGGAGGTTAGTTAACACAGTGTCCAAAGAAGGGCCAGATGTATACAGAATGGTGTTGTCTGCGTAGAGGTGGATCAGGGAATCACCCACAGCAAGAGCGACATCGTTGATATATACAGAGAAAATAGTCGGCCCGAGGAATTGAACCCTATGGTAGGTACCCCCATAGAGACTGCCAGAGTTCCGGACAACAGGATTTGACACACTGAACTCTTATCTGAGAAGTAGTTGGTGAACCAGGCGAGGCAGTCATTCAAGAAACCAAGGCTGTTGAGTCTGTCGATAAGAATCCGGTGATTGACAGAGTCGAAAGCCTTGGCCAGGTCAATGAAGACGGCTGCGCAGTACTGTCAATTATCAATGGCAGTCATTGATCTACAAGTGATTTTGCATGCCGAGTAACCCCATGGAATATCAGTAGCCTAGTCAAACTGGGCACAGTGCCCAGCTTTAAGCGCTGACCAATGCCAGATATGCGGCCTGTTCCTGATCTTGCACATCTGCATGGCACTTTCAGTGTTTATATACATCTGTCGGCATACCGTGACTAAGGCCAAGTTTACATTGGATCATCAAGGCTTCTCATGGGTTTTAACACACACGCAGATATGCTTTGCTCCTCTCAGTCCACCCTGCCTGTTTGCCTGCACGATCCCTTCCCTCTGTTCACATGGCAGAGCAATCGTTGCAAGGCACTACTGTGTCGTAGCTCTTAATATGAGCAGGATGTAGTGTCAGTTTGAGTCTCACACTGAGACCAGATAGAGTACACACACACACACACTCACACTACTTCAGCAAGGTAGGATGACACACACACACACACACACACACACAGACACACACACCATTAGTGGTTATTACATAGGCCTAATTATTTGTCACGCCTGCTCCCGCTCTCCCTCTCTGGCGCTCGAGGGTGCCAGCCTGCAATTCATTACGCACACCTGTCACCATCATTACGCGTATCAGCGCTCATTGGACTCACCTGGACTCCTTCACCTTGTTGATTGCCCCATCTATCTCTGTCTGTTCCTCCATGTGTTCCCCGCATCATCATTATTGTCGTTTACCTGTTCCCCTGTCCAGACGCTGTCCGTGTTCTGTTTCATGTCCGTGTTTCATTAAATGTTCACTCCCTGTACTTGCTTCTCGTCTCCAGCATCTGCCCTCACAGAATGCTGACACCAATATGTGAAGCATGAGGGAGTTTTCGTTTTTTTGTTTTTGTTGGGTCTGGGTGCCGTCGCCAATGGAACCGAGAGTGCCTCAGCTGGCTCGTCGGGGTTCCATGTCTTAGCTGGCTCAAGAGGTTTTCTTGCCTAGGTAGGCACCCGTCATGCTTCAGCCGGCTCGTCGAGCTCTCACGCCTCAGTGGGATCGTCAGGCTTTCACGCCTCAGCCGGATTGTCAGGCTCCCATGCCTCAGCCGACTCCCACGACATCTGCAGGCTCGTCGGGCATCTACACATCAGCCGGCTTGTCCAGCGCCCATGCCTCCGCCAGCCCGTCAAGCTCGCCCAGGCGGGACGCCGGGTGGCGCCCCTAGAGGGGAGGGGGTACTGTCACGTCACTGTCAGTCTGCCCTTCATTACACACACCTGTCACCATCATTACGCGCATCAGTGCTCATTGGACTCACCTGGACTCCTTCACCTTGTTGATTGCCCCATCTATCTCTGTCTATTCCTCCTTTGGTTCCCCGTGTCAGCATTATTGTCATTATGTTTTCATTTCCAGACGCAGTCCTGTCTTGTTCCATGCCCATTGTTAATTAAATGTTCACTCCCTGTACTTGCTTCTCATCTCCAGCATCTGCCCTCACATTATTAACGTGTAAGGACAGGATTGATCAGAACCAGATATCCTAGTCGAGCACATAAAAACAAGTAGGCCTAAGTACAGTAGCAGCAGATACTATAGTCTACTACACAAAGCACATAATCCTTAACACTAGAACCGCTAAAGCAGCCATTTGGACTGCTCATTAATCTAATTATCTTATTACTCTGCCATTTTTAAAGTCATGGCCCCCTCTGTCCTTGACTTTTTCTAAATATGTCGATATAACACACAGTCATTGTTAGAATCTTAATATCACAAACTGAACTGGAGTTCTAACCAGTTTTAGGAGGGCATGTAATTTTTTTGAAAAGGGGTTATATGGTAGGAGACCCAGGAGGACCCCATTACTGAGAGAGAGAGACAGAAGAAAGGCTGACTGCAATTTGCATATTTTTGGAAAAGCACACCATCTCTATTTCTAAAGAAAACAAAATAAAGCCCTAAAAGAAAAGAACACCTTCCCTACAGTCAAATATGTAGGAGGTTCAGAGATGTTTTTGCGTTGCTTTGCTGCCTCTGGCAATGGGTGCCTTGAACATGTGCATGACATTATGAAATCAGGAGAATACCAAGCACAGGAAGTTGGTGGCACCTTGACGGGCACGTGATAATGGCTGGAGCGAAATAAGTGGAAAGGTATCAACAACATCAAACACATGGTTTCCATTTGTTTGATGCCATTCCATTTGCTTAGTTCCATCCACTATTATGAGCCATCCTCCCCTCTGCAGCCTCCACTGATACCAAGGCATTTTGGAACACAATGTCGGACACAGTGTCCGAAAACTCGGTCTCCATATAAGGTCAATGACCCAAACACACTTCGAAAAGCACCCGGGATTGGTTAAAGACAAAACGCTGGACTGTTTTGAAGTGGCCAGCAATGAGGCCAGATCTGAAAACTTGTGGAGAGATCTGAAAACAGCAGTTGGGAGAAGGCACTTTTTTGTTTTTACATACACTAGGTGTACAAAATAGGGATGCACAATACATCGGTGAACATATCGGAATCGGACGATATTAGCTAAAAATGCCATCATCGGTATAGCCCCGATGTCTAGTTTAACGCCAATGTTAAAAACCGATGTCTAAGCTAACGTGCATACCTATATAATGTAGGTACAGGACGTAATGACACCATGTAAACATTTGCACTACACGTGCAACACAGCATTCCGAACCTAGCACACAATGTCTGCTGTGTGGATCGAGCAGTCATTTGAAAGAGTAAGATATTTTCAGTGAGACAACTCAAAAGCAAAATCCATTAATGCCAAGATAATGGAATTCATTGCCCTTGACAATCAACCGTTCTCTGTTGTGGGTGATGTTGGCTTTAGCGACTGGTCGAGCACCGGTACACACTAACATTACCAAGTGTGCTATTGTTCAGATGTTGCCCTACCGAAGTTACACAGTAATAGGGTCACTGCTATTAGCTTCACGACATACTATACTATAACACTATTTTAACACTATTTGACAATAACACTATTTGATGAGATAAATAAGCTTTTAATATGACATGTCAAATAACACTATTATAGAATGTTGTGTGTGCTGAATTTACACATGCAAGCCAAGCTCCACCACTACTATCAGTAGAATTTTCAAAGCTGTACAAAAAAGTCTGCAAGCAAACACCTGCCACAAATGATGTGTTTACAATACAGTTGGCTAGAAAGCATTATATGTCCGACCGCAACTTCTGGGGTAGCTAGCTTTAGCTTTGTACCTAGCTAGCACCAATATAACCAGCCTGAAAACAATGACCAGTAGAAACTGCAGACATTTTCATTATTGTTAGCAATGTGTTGGCGCCCCCCCCTTGGGTTGTGCCGTGGCGGAGATCTTTGTGGGCTATACTCGGCCTTGTCTCAGGATGGTAAGTTGGTGGTTGAAGATATCCCTCTAGTGGTGTGGGGGCTGTGCTTGGCAAAGTGGTGGGGTTATATCCTTCCTGTTTGGCACTGTCCGGGGGTATCATCGGATGGGGCCACAGTGTCTCCTGACCCCTACCCGGCTCAGCCTCCAGTATTTATGCTGCAGTAGTTTATGTGTCGGGTGGATAGGGTCAGTTTGTTATATCTGGAGTACTTCTCCTGTCTTATCCGGTGTCCTGTGTGAATTTAAGTATGCTCTTTCTAATTCACTCTTTCTCTCTTTCTTTCTCTCTCTCGGAGGACCTGAGCCATAGGGCCATGCCTCAGGACTACCTGGCATGATGACTCCTTGCTGTCCCCAGTCCACCTGGTCGTACTGCTGCTCCAGTTTCAACTGTTCTACCTGCGGCTATGGAACCCTGACCTGTTCACCGGATGTGCAATTGAACTTCAGTTTATGAAAATAAATAGCTAGCCAGCTACTTAACCCTGTTGCCCAAAGCTAACGTTATAAGCAGCCAGCTAGCTTCATCTGGCTAGTAAGGCTCGACCGGACCGAGTTATGTGTTGTGAAGCTAGCCACAATAAGGATTAGGCACAATAGTGCCAAAAATAGTTTTCAAAAAGAGTACAACTAAAATAAGGAACTTGCAGAAGTAATTGCATGTCACTATGATTTACTTGCTGAGCATATGGAAGTTTATACTGTCTTCTCTGGGATGTCAAAATCAATTCAAAAAGATTTGATAACTTCCATTGCGTCATCCATTAAAAGTGAGATTAAAAAGAGGGGTTGACGTAGCGCATTTTTTCACACCCGGTCAAGTAGGCGTTCCACTTTCCTCCGGTATTTATTTAGCAAAGGTAATAACCCATCATCACTTCAGACAAACACAAGCAAAAACTCTTTCCATAAATGTTGCAGCAGCCTAGGCACACCTAAAGATTTGAGATCTGACATGCTGTATTGGATGAAACAGAGACGATTTTTCAGTCTGATCAACTGTATGCTACAAATAAGAGCAGCTGCATACAGCCTATGCACCCTGATCATCTGGTCAGGGTAAACAACATTATGTATTTATAGTCCATTTGTTTGTGAGAAGAAAATGTTATAACATTTTGTTTATATTCAAACCTGGGCTGGCTAGACTGCCTCAACCTTTTCAATCCAAAATTATTAACTGGAATTAATCAATCAACATAATAGTGATGACAGACTGAGTTCATTTTTAATTAGGCCTGCAGTTGCATATGCCTGCACTATGCAAACATGCAAAAAGCAAGCCATATGAGTTCTATTGTCTATCAGTTGTTGTCTCTGTGTCTGGGTAGAGGAAACACCCTGCTGGTCTAGTCTAATATATAATTCATATGAACAAATATAAGGTAGCTGCAGTTTGACAGGGTTTTCACCCTGAAGCCTATGAACACCTCAACCCCTGTCCTGCACTGAAGTCTATGAACACCTCAACCCCTGTCCTGCACTTAAGTCTATGGACACCTCAACCCCTGTCCTGCACTAAAGTCTATGAACACCTCAACCCCTGTCCTGCACTGAAGTCTATGAACACCCCAACCCCTGTCCTGCACTGAAGCCTATGAACACCTCAACCCCTGTCCTGCATTGAAGTCTATGAACACCTCAACCCCTGTCCTGCACTGAAGTCTATGAACACCTCAACTCCTGTCCTGCACTGAAGCCTCTGAACACCTCAACCCCTGGCCTGCACTGAAGCCTATGAACACCTCAACCCCTGTCCTGCACTGAAGTATATGAACACCTAAACCCCTGTCCTGCACTGAAGCCTATGAACACCTCAACCCCTGTCCTGCATTGAAGTCTATGAACACCTCAACCCCTGTCCTGCACTGAAGTCTATGAACACCTCAACCCCTGTCCTGCACTGAAGCCTCTGAACACCTCAACCCCTGGCCTGCACTGAAGCCTATGAACACCTCAACCCCTGTCCTGCACTGAAGTCTATGAACACCTAAACCCCTGTCCTGCACTGAAGTCTATGAACACCTCAACCCCTGTCCTGCACTGAAGTCTATGAACAGTGTGACAGAGATGAAAATATCCGTTAGAAATGTAGAAAGGGAAATCTATATGCAAAAATTAGCATGGGTTGCTAATATGACTAGGATTGTGAAAGAAATAAAATAAAGTTTATATAAAATAATTTCCTCCACGGATATGGTCGGATTTTGGCTAGGCTACTTTAAAGCAAGGTAGCAAAACGTTCAGGTTTCAAACGATTAAGTATATGTTTTCATACTACCTCCAGCTCCTTGCAAAGTGGTGTGTGACGTGCTGATGAAGCATGCCTTCCATTGTCTGTGCATTTGGTGTTTGAGATACTGACATATTTTCCGCTCAAAGGCTCTGTATCTGTATGCTGTACGCATGTGATAAATAAGATACATAACGAATATACTGTACACACATGCGCCAATTTAACTTCACAAAATTATGCTAATTACCCTATAGACCGATAAGCATGACCTGTCAAATGTATTTCCATCGACTGGTATTTAAGTAAATGAATAGGCTAAAAAGCATTATTTCGTAATGGTATTTTTTCTTCTTAATTGTCAGGCGGCAATTTTACTTATCAATTTTTCTATTTTTTGGGGGGCCAAAATCAGGCTATTACCAGCTAACGGAAACCCTGAGTTGAACACCAGTTCTTACATTGATTTGGACTCGGTCACAGAAATGGGAAGTGCAATATGTATTTATTGCCGATTTCAAAGTGCCATGTGTTATTTTCTGCTAAATCCTCTAGAGGGCAGAATTTGAAAGAACAATACTCGATATCAAAACGATACCAAAAAATGTTGCAAGTCACGACTTCACAGGAGAGCCATTTGAACGTTTATTTGTATCAAAATACGTTTTTTAGCAGAAATGCCTTCTGGAACATGTGAACTTTCATGTGCCTTAATAACAAACTTGTATGCCATCTGTAAATATGAATAAAATTGTTAAATTAAGAGCCTTGTTTGTTAAGCTACAGAAAAAGTTGGCAACCTTCCCACTAGCCATGATTGGCTGAGATAATAAGTGGGCTGGACTTGCCGAGAGAGGATTGGTCTGCCATATAGATGGCTTCTGTCTATTTGAGCTGGTCAGTCTGTGTTGGTAATCCCGTTGAACGAACCTTTAAAAAAAATGTAGCAAGTAATGGAGCTGCATATGTGTTGCTCTCTATTTTCTGGAGGATAGAGTTTTGAAATCAGTGGAATTAGAGTATGATAACTAAAGAGAAGGAGAAAACACCTGTCTCCGGATTACGTCTTCAATCCAAGGGCAACCGTGGCATGGCATCCATGACAAGAAGATGCGTCCATCATGCATGATAGATAGTCTAGCTAGCTACTTTTCAGATATTACACTTTTCTAATTTTGACAGAAAGTGGTTCCATTTCAAGCTAGTGTACTGTTAGCCAATTAGCTAATTAGCTGATTGGCTCCCTAGCGGCAGGGACTGGGAGACTAGTCAGGATCGAGGGAAATTTAGCTAGCAACAGCAAGCTAGCTAGCTAAAGTGCCATAAATGTTTGCTTATCGACCTGTCCCAAAATGAATGTAGTTGGTTCAGAGTTGGTTTTGATATTTCAACCACCTGATTGCATATGGTATGGGAGGACAAAATCAACATGGACGGACGGATGCACGCGCGGTCTGGAGGGACGCACGCGCGGTCTGGTCAACATGTAATGCAACAATGCTGTAACGTTAGGCGATATGCATCTTTCAAATTATTATTATAGCACACCGCACATCATCGTCGTTAAGCTGGAAAAATTATACAGAAAGGCAAAGCGACAGCAGCGAACAACCTGCTTTGCCCCTGTCGAGTCTGCTGCTACGTTGTGCTTTTAGCTGACTCAACATTACAATGAAGCAGTTGGTGCTTTGGAAACAAGCTGAAGTTATTTCTGACTGACTGCTGGGAACATGTCCACAACTTCATCAGCAAGTTGTCAAACTATTGTAAATAAGTGACAAATGTATGTGTGCAGTGCCCAACATCCTTAGCTAGCTAGCTAAAATTCAATCCATGTGTTTGTCATTGAAGCTAGCTAGCAGCAGGCAGGCTACAACAAGCTAAATCAGCTGATGCTTCGTTTTGCCCCAGTACCCGTGTTTCATAGTGAGTGAGTCATGCACAAGACAGGTAGCGGAACACAATGCTTGCAAATGGATTGTCTTCCAACTGACACAAATGGAAGTGTCAGTTGGGAAGTGGAGTGTGCAATGTCTCAATGCTCATTTTGGCCAAAACACTTGCAGACTCAAGTGGCCACTTTATAAAGGGCTTAATGGCCAATTGTTTGGTTTTAGATTAAATTCAGCCTATGACTGTGGTACTCTTAGAAAAGAAAAGGTTCTACCTGGAACCAAAAAGGGTTCTCCTATGGGGACAGCAGAAGAACCCTTTTGGAAACCTTTTTTCTAAGTGTTGATAGAACTTAATTGCCTGCTAGCGGTTATACGAAATAGAACCTGATTATGCATAGTGCATGTGGAATTTTATGAATTTTCTCAACGTTTTAACGGAAAACCGATTAAAGGCGTTAAAACGTTAATACATGTTTTTCTATTTGTCACATCCATAATATTCACATCTGTGAGTCCATTACCCTGGCATGGTACAGCCCTCCCTCTGGGGTTAAATATTTTAGTACCTTGTTATGGGTCCCCAGCGTTCTCCGTTTAACAACAACTGTCAGCTCACAGGAAAAATGGAGGAGACACATGGACACAGAATCCGTTTACACCAAGTTGTATTGCACCAAGCCAGGAGCTACAACATTCATCAGATGGGTCCATCTCTCCAGACCAAGGCCAAAGCAAATGAAAAAAACACCATTTATAGATTGTGTCAGCTATTCAATGCAAGAAGTGTGAACTTCAAAAATCGACCAAACGTTATTGTATTGTAGCTAACGTTATATTACATACAGCCAGAGGGAAAATGTTCCTACAACTTTCTTTCTAATCACCAAATTCAACCAGGGCGCATAGCGCTCACTCATCGTTTCTCTATCTACCCGAGGAGGCTTGACAGCTGTCCATAACTTCGGGATGTGATGGGAAGTTCCACTTTGCCTAGCACATTTCCCTATCAAATGTTATTCGCAGTAAATTACTAATAGCTAGCTACAGCTACCTAGCGTATGGCTCATTTATAAACCAGATAACTTTAGCTCTATTCAGAAATGTAAACTAGCTAGCCATACTAACTTAGCTATATAGCGTGCCGACTATCATTAGAGTTATCAAAATACCTCGTGACTCTATCTAATATTAACTAATATCTAATAACCCCACAAATAAACAAATACTTACTTTTTGGTGTAAAAGGTGGAGAGAACAGTTGGCCGTCTTCTTGTCTGTCCCGTTGTGCGTGTGAGAGAACGGGATGTGTGTCAGTGACGGGCCACGCGATTGGCTGTGAAGGCGTGGTAGATCCCCACCGTGCGGTGGCTTAATTCCTCTTTCATGTCTGTAAAAAAAGTCATACTGTACAGTTTGTTAAATGATAGGCCACTGCAACATGTTTTTCTATGCAATAATTATTGCAATTCATAAACATAATACTTTAAATGTTACATTTCATGTTGTTCTTACTGTTCTCTTCAAGAACACGATAATATACTTTTTAAAGGCCTTCAATTTAACTTCACAAAATTAAGAAAGTAGCCAACTTTGCTCATGCATGAGTCATTAAAAGCAAATAAATAATGAGCTCACCCTTTACATTGAATATAGTTACACTAACATGAATCAGTTTGTTGATTCCTTCCTCAACATGTGGTTTTTACTCTTCAGCTTCCTGTTTACAAAGTAACCACAGAGAGAGTGTCACACGTGTTCATACATAGTTCACAGAGTTGCCAACAGTCATAGATAGAGGAGTGCCAAACTGCCGATGGAGCCGTGCGTCCACCCTCCTGTCTGACTCCCACCCTGACCACTGATACCACCCTATAAAAGAGTTAACCTGACCATATCCCGTAAGCATGCTGGCACATTGAGTGTGGTAGGGGTGTGTCGATGTGAGTGGGCGTCTAATAAATCCATACACCATCACAAAGACATCTACAAGTACTGTAACTGCCCAAATAAAGGAAACACCAACATAAAGTATCTTAATAGGGCGTTGGGCCACCACGAGCCAGAACCGATTCAATGTACCTTGGAATAGATTCTACAAGTGTCTGAAACTCTTTTGGAGGGATGCGACACCTTTTTTCCATGAGAATTTCCATTATTTGGTGTTTTGTTGATGGTGGTGGAAAACGCTGTCTCCGGCGAATCTCCCATAGGAGTTTAATTGGGTTGAGATCTGGTGACTGAGACGGCCATGGTATATATGATTTGCATTGTCATCCTATGAGGGCATAGCCATGGTAGCCAAAATAATGGCCTGACCAGCATGTTTATATATGAGCCTAAGCATGATGGTATGTTAATTGCTTGACACAGGAACCACACCTGTGTGGAAGCATTTGCATCACTCGATAAGTGTTTCCATTATCTGTATTACTAATTCATTTAGTCAGGTCATGACTAACAAAAGACTAATAACATGTATTTTCAAAATAAAATAATATATTTTGAGTTTAACTATGTCACTGGTCTGTGCAACCTTTAGGCTACAAGGCTGAGCCATGCAAATTCAATCAATAGTTCTTCTCTTGTTCATTTAACAGACAAGACACTTAAATTCCCCTGCCTTGACCACAGTCAACACGCATATTTTAGATATAATGGAATATAAAATATAAATCATATTTTTCCCACACAACTTGAGTGCTATGGAATATATGGAACCACTGTCATATAGCCTAGGCTAATTTAAAAGTAGTATTTTGAAAAAGCCCATGTCCTCATTTTTATAAAAACACTAAATCTGCTCTTTCCGATCATGTTAAACAAAAAAATCTAACCTGGATTTGAGAAAACATTTTCTGATCCATGTTAGATGTGACCCCATCGTGCACATGCTCTCTTTTCAAATTCCCCAGTCCACATGGGCTATTTTGTCTGAAGACAGATAAACTACACATCGCTAGTAGGCTAAGTTGAAAACATGCAGATCAAGCTACCATTTACTAGATAAATATAAGAGCATTTAAATAGTTACCTGTCAAATATATTTTTTAAATATATGAAATTGCAGTGTGCATTCCCCCAGGCTAAATGCCAAAGCATTTCTGTGACAATATACTAGAACATCTCAAGGACAGAACTACACACATTTAAATGGAGAGAATAAATGCATTAAAAGCATTTCTGTGAAGCTTTGTGATTGACAAGAACAAGTGTGATGTCTGACAACAATAGAATATTTCAAATGTAATTCGTGCCAATGCCACATCAGCTTTATGGCTACATTTATATTAGACTAAGCCGTAGGCAGAATTTTACCGCAATTATGACTAGGTCGGTTTGGGGCAATAAATGTTTGGGCTTTGATACCAGCAACACCTTTCAGACAGATACATAGAAAAGACGGAAAAACGTTGCCAGCATGCTAAAGTTGGCAGGTTTTCGTCTTGGTTTGTAAAGGGTATAACTTCTCTTATTCTCTCTCCTGCTCGTCCCTTCAGTGTTAAAAGTTAGGTAAGCATCAGTGTGGCTTCATAGAAGTGGTGAAAAACTAGGGAGCCTCAGGTCCCATTTTTTTGTGCGTTACTATGTTATTATGCTGCTGTTACTGTATGTCATTAGGCTAAATACTTACAGTAATTGATTGTTTCAGTAAAAATAGGCGATCCAGCCGTGTAGAAATTCAACATATCAACTTTGAAGCTTCACATCTTTTGAATGAAAGCAGATTTGGTGAGCCTATTATTATCTTGGTGGGGACAATTATATAGTTTATAATGTTTTAGAGTTCATGAAAATCAGAGGAGAATCCAGAACCACATCTACAGTACTCTATACAGTGGCAGTTTTTTTTAGGTCAAGCCTTCACCACAGGTAATGTAGGGTGTGTGTGTGGTGGCTCATCGTCTTGCCTGCGTAAGAAAGATGACCCCACCACCGACCTGCAGTCAATAATAGAAACCCCAATAATAGAAAACCCTTTTTGCATGTGGTTAGGTGTGCATATACCACGAAGAGGCTCAAGACAAGTACAGAGTAAAAATTACAGGAGTGAATTTAACTCTATTTAAAGAAAATGTATCTCTGCCAAAGATAACATTTGGTCTCAATTCCAAAGAGTAAAATGTACTCTGGCAAATTATTTTTTCAGAGTTGCATTTGCTCAACTTGGTGTAGAAATGTAACTCCTACGTCATTGCGTTTCACGTTTTTTACTCTGCAGTGTTGTTCAGTATTCTAGAGTTAATTGTTGAGTGTAATGTTTACTCCTACCAGTGTCATCACACATTTACTCTAACTCATAATACTAAATAAATTGACCTTGATCAGGGTAAATGCAGAAAAATGTAATTACTACCATAAATCAGTCAACACAAAATATTGCATAACAGCATTTGTTTATTACATGAGATGCCAAAAACAGCCCAAACAGTTCTTGCATGGTGTACAATCTTTGAAATAAAATAAAGCAACAGGGACAGTATGAATTGAAAGCCCGTGCCTCCGTGGGGAAATGTCTTAATGGTTCTGATACTGTGTACAAGCGTGGAAATGAAATCATATGAAGCAGTACTGGACCACAAACTAACTTGAATCATCACCACCACAGGACATCTATCTGTATGTCGAATGATCTGTGATAAAAAATATCTTTAAAGTCAACAACATGGGGTCCCTTTCTTCTCTGTACAACCTCAAACACATTAAAATGTTCACAAAGAAACAGTGTGTTTAAAGCAAAGATGACCACATACTGCTGGTTATCTTTTACAAGAATAGACTGGATTGTGTGAAATATTGGCATCTCACAATGAACTTTAATACAAACAACCAAATTTGAACGGTAGACATTCCCTTGATGTTTGGCCCATTTAACACTCAAAACCTTAGTGGAAGATGGCACACAGAGTGCATTTGCCACCTAATGAGCTCCTTCCATCAAATTTAAGGACACCATTTTCCCTGGACCAATATCCAATCTACCTAGGTCAAATGTTTGGCAGTTGTACGTCATGCCACTTTGGTGTTTCTCAGTCAATGTTTTTGTTATGTTTTTAAAGCTTTTCATTGTATTTATATTTTTTTTTATTGTGTTTTGCTTCGCAGCACATACACCAGCTATGGAGAATCAGCCTGATTTTCTGAATACATCACGGATAATGCACCATAAAACGTTGCTTTGGTAACAACCTTTTTCCAGGAAACAAATCCTTAAACATCTGTGGGTTTCTGCAATCAAGTGCTTCAAATAGATTGCGCAGTAGAAAACAAGACTGAATGGCATTTAAGCCCAAATCATTGGAACCCTCAAGTAACTTGTTTCTTTCCATATAACCATAGTGAAAGCTCTGAATGTGCATGTCACATGCATCTCTTTAGTTCGCTATACAATCTTGGAATTGTCTTCACTAAACTCTGTCTGAAAGTCATCTTTCTCAGCAAGAAAGAAACGGCAGCTATGTCTTGCACTAAAAGATTCCACAAAATTAAATAAACCATGAATACCAAGATTGCACCTGTTACTTGGACAATAGTTCAATGAATTTGATGTTCGTACAAGGGAACCTTCATTCCATCACTTTCCAAAATGTTTACATCTCGTACAATTGGGTCAAGTAGTGAGTGAAACCCAGAGGTTTTTATATATTGAGTATGACATAGAGAAACCAGGTGAATATTGAGCAGAGAGGAATTCAACTTTGGAGAGACATTTCTTAAAGTGAAGGGCACCCAATTTATGTATGCCACACCTCAAGCCAAGAGGATTAGCTGTTTCAAAGTCTTCACAGAGGAGTTGAATTTGTATTGCATATTTCCCTTTTGAGAATAGAGCATGATTCTTTAAAAAAAATCCACCACGAAAGTCATAAAGTAGACTTTCTTTGGAACCATCCACAAGGCTGCACATTTTGTTTGTGCGCATTTTTATAAATAGACTTCACGTCTGGATGGGTATGTGCATTCATTTGTACATTAATTTATCTTTAACAATAACCTGGTCATATGTTCCAGTGGTTCTATTGCATCGCGTGTCATATCTTCTGCCAAGAACATATTCAACTGGATCTACAGTTCCCCACTTCTCTTCAGAAATATTTAAACCTTTTGGTTTCAGAATTCACTACATTGAAAGGATTTTCTATTTGCCCAAAACACATACAATTTTACACCCAATATCGTTGTTGCCAGTTTCCTGTAAAGTCAGAAACGTATTCACTGACTCTTTAGCTTGCCTGTGGATATCATCAACTATCTTTCCCATGGAACTGACTAAAGTGTTCACTGTTGTTTCACCAACTCCTGCTGCTTTGAGTTGAGCTATTGTTGTGGCACCATTATCCACCACACTCTTCTAATACAGAACTGAATCACAATGTGAGCTTGGTGCTGGCATATCACCAACATCGTTTGCTGCAAAACTGTTAGCAGCTGTAGAGGAGCCTTCACCATCATTATCAGAAAATGCTTCGGTACGCTCCTCATGTGCCTTGTTAAGATGCTTTCTACATCCAGAAAAAGTGTCAAATACATGTGAACAACCAACCTGACCACACTTCAAATGCAGAGATTTCCCTAGACAAATAGGGCTGTTGATTTCCATCGATGCCATCAAGATGCTGCTGGTTGCTGCCAATAAGACAATAATATATCATTAGGACATCTACTATTAATTCTCAAAACATCTAATATAAGTCTCACAAACCAGATAGTAGTGATTCTGATGTGCATTACAGTTTTATACTGCTAAAATTATAGTGTAACTAGTAAGAGGTCAGCAATAGAGCTGATGATAGTGTTCTTTGTTGGGGTAAGTGTTAATACATTTGAGGGGTGAAGGGCAAGAGGGGGAAGGAGGGGATCAATAACAAATTTGTGTTGAATTGTAGCCTGACCCATAGGAACTTCACAAGATATTCAGCTGTTTCACAAGATGTTAATTTTTCCCAGCTTGTTGCGGCATTGAGCGGGGGGAGGCAGAAGATGGACGAGGAGGAGAATGGACTACTTGTCACTCTCCCAGCCTAGAAACACACATTTTAATTCTGACAGAAAACTTTCAAAACATGTCTGCCTCCCACATACTCATCGTAGAACATCATATTACAGTATAAAGTGGTATGACTGTACCATTTTCCACCTCAGCTGTGAACTCGTTGTATATCAGCTCGGTTGTTGGTGTGAGTCTATGACCCTGCAGGATGACCTTCTATTTGAAGACAGTAGGCCATTTCCCACCTCAGCTGTGAACTCGTTGTATATCAGCTCGGTTGTTGGTGTGAGTCTATGACCCTGCAGGATGACCTTCTATTTGAAGACAGTAGGCCATTTCCCCAGGAATTTTGAGGAAATTGCATCACCAAACATCAGTGCTAAATCTTGCTCAATCTACAGACAAGACACAAAGACAACAATACAATCACAGCTACCAGATTTCTAATACATGGTTCTGTCGCCATTTAAGTGTAATTTGGGAATTTGATATTTTATTAGGATACCCATTAGCTGTTGCCAAAGCAGAAGCTACTCTTCCTGGGGTCCACACAAAACATGGAACATGACATAATACAGAATATTAATAGAACAGCTCAAGGACAGATTATTATAATTTTTTAACAAAAGGCTCACTTAGCCTACATATTAAGCACACAAACTATCTAGGTCAAATAGGAGAGAGGCGTTGTACCGTAAGGTGTTGCTTTATCTGTTTTTTGAAAACAGGTTTGCTGTTCACATGAGCAATATGAGATGGAACAGAGTTTCATGCAATGATTGCTCTATATAATACTGTATAAATTCTTGAATTTGCTCTGGATTTGGGGACTGTGAAAATACACTTGATGGAATGTCTGTTGGGGTAAGTGTGTGTCAGAGACGTGTGTAAGTTGATTATGCAAAACAATTTGGGATATTCAACATTTTTTTTATAAAAAGAAGAAGTGATGCAGTCCGTCTCTCCTCAACTCTTAACCAAGAGAGACTGGCATGCATAGTATTTATATCAGCCCTCTGATTACAATGAAGAGCAAGACGTGACGCTCTGTTCTGGGCCAGCTGCAGCTTAACTAGTTCATTCCTTGCAGCACTCGACTGGACAATAATGAAGTAAGACAAAACTAAAAGCTGCAGGACTTTCTTTTTGGAGTGTGGTGTCAAAAAAGCAGAGCATCTCTTTATTACGGACAGACCTCTTCCCATCTTTACAACCATTGAATCTACAGTGCCTTGCGAAAGTATTCGGCCCCCTTGAACTTTGCGACCTATTGCCACATTTCAGGCTTCAACATGAAGATATAAAACTGTATTTTTTTGTGAAGAATCAACAACAAGTGGGACACAATCATGAAGTGGAACGACATTTATTGGATATTTCAAACTTTTTTAACAAATCAAAAACTGAAAAATTGGCCGTGCAAAATTATTCAGCCCCCTTAAGTTAATACTTTGTAGCGCCACCTTTTGCTGCGATTACAGCTGTAAGTCGCTTGGGGTATGTCTCTATCAGTTTTGCACATCGAGAGACTGAAATTTTCCCATTCCTCCTTGCAAAACAACTCGAGCTCAGTGAGGTTGGATGGAGAGCATTTGTGAACAGCAGTTTTCAGTTCTTTCCACAGATTCTTGATTGGATTCAGGTCTGGACTTTGACTTGGCCATTCTAACACCTGGATATGTTTATTTTTGAACCATTCCATTGTAGATTTTGCTTTATGTTTTGGATCATTGTCTTGTTGGAAGACAAATCTCCGTCCCAGTCTCAGGTCTTTTGCAGACTCCATCAGGTTTTCTTCCAGAATGGTCCTGTATTTGGCTCCATCCATCTTCCCATCAATTTTAACCATCTTCCCTGTCCCTGCTGAAGAAAAGCAGGCCCAAACCATGATGTTGCCACCACCATGTTTGACAGTGGGGATGGTGTGTTCAGCTGTGTTGCTTTTACGCCAAACATAACGTTTTGCATTGTTGCCAAAAAGTTCAATTTTGGTTTCATCTGACCAGAGCACCTTCTTCCACATGTTTGGTGTGTCTCCCAGGTGGCTTGTGGCAAACTTTAAACAACACTTTTTATGGATATCTTTAAGAAATGTCTTTCTTCTTGCCACTCTTCCATAAAGGCCAGATTTGTGGAATATACGACTGATTGTTGTCCTATGGACAGAGTCTCCCACCTCAGCTGTAGATCTCTGCAGTTCATCCAGAGTGATCATGGGCCTCTTGGCTGCATCTCTGATCAGTCTTCTCCTTGTATGAGCTGAAAGTTTAGAGGGACGGCCAGGTCTTGGTAGATTTGCAGTGGTCTGATACTCCTTCCATTTCAATATTATCGCTTGCACAGTGCTCCTTGGGATGTTTAAAGCTTGGGAAATCTTTTTGTATCCAAATCCGGCTTTAAACTTCTTCACAACAGTATCTCGGACCTGCCTGGTGTGTTCCTTGTTCTTCATGATGCTCTCTGCGCTTTTAACGGACCTCTGAGACTATCACAGTGCAGGTGCATTTATACGGAGACTTGATTACACACAGGTGGATTGTATTTATCATCATTAGTCATTTAGGTCAACATTGGATCATTCAGAGATCCTCACTGAACTTCTGGAGAGAGTTTGCTGCACTGAAAGTAAAGGGGCTGAATAATTTTGCACGCCCAATTTTTCAGTTTTTGATTTGTTAAAAAAGTTTGAAATATCCAATAAATGTCGTTCCACTTCATGATTGTGTCCCACTTGTTGTTGATTCTTCACAAAAAAATACAGTTTTATATCTTTATGTTTGAAGCCTGAAATGTGGCAAAAGGTCGCAAAGTTCAAGGGGGCCGAATACTTTCGCAAGGCACTGTATATGTTTCGACCATGACAGTTTACAATCTAAGGTAACGCCAAGTAATTTAGTCTCCTCAACTTGTTCAACAGCCATACCATTCATTAGCAGATTCAGCTGAGGTCGAGAACTTAGGGAATGATTTGTACCAAATACAATGCTCTTAGGTTTAGAGATGTTCAGGGACAGTTTATTACTGTCCACCCATTCCAAAAGACAGCCACTCTTTGTTAAGGGTTTCAGTGACTTCATTAGCTGTGGTTGCTGATGCATATATGGTTGAATCATCAGCATACACGGACTCACATGCTTGGTTTAATGCCAATGGCAGTTCATTGGTAAAATAGAAAAGAGTTGAGGGCCTAGAGATATTCCCTGCGGTACACCACACTTTACATGTTTGACATTAGAGAATCTTCCATTAAAGAAAACCCTTTCAGTTCTATTAGCTAGATAGCTCTGAATCCACAATATGTGACCCAATTCAGGAAACTAGGTGTATGTCGCAAGTCACAACTTCACAGGAGAGCCATTTGAAAGTAAAACTTTTTTTTTTTTTTTTATCAAAATGCGTTTTTTTTTTTAGCAGAAATGCCTTCTCGCACATGTAAACTTTCATGTGCCATAATATCAAACTTGTATGCCATCTGTAAATACAAACACAATTGTTAAATTACGAGCCTAGTTGGTTTAGCCACAGAAAAAGCCGGCAACCTTCCTGCTAGCCATGATTGGCTGAGATAATGAGTGGACTGGACATGCCGAGAGATTAGTTGGGATTGGTCTGCCATATAGCATGCGCCTCTATATTGGAGCTGGTCAGTGTATCTACGTAATCTCATTTAAAAAAAATATATTGTGTAGTAAAACTGCATAAACCTATGCAAGTGAAAGTGTACTGTTAGCTAGCTAACGTTAGCTGGCTGTTTTGCTAATTAACGTTATGTGTATCACTTTCATAGAACCTGGTTGATTCATGCAGGGTAGTAACGTCATGAGTTGTGATTATGACAAAGTATTTTCATTTGAAGTTAGTGTACTGTTAGCTAGCTGGCTCGCCAACTAACTAACGTTACGTAATACGTTGGGATTCATTGGTTACCTAGCTAGCTATCTAGCTACATGTCTTAACAAAAGATGCTCGTCTTAGTGTGCCAGAGCACAAAATAACTGATTAATATGTGAATGCCCAACACCCGTTGAATGTCCAGTGTCAATAAACGTCGGCAACAAAGCGTAATTCAATTGTTGCCAGCAGCACTGTTATAGTCACCAACGCTCTGGATAACATACTGTAACTGCCTAATCAGAACTGCTATGGCAAGTCATGTTCAGTGAGCTGTTCTCTCTCTCTTAGATGTCTGGAAGTAGCTGGCAATTTAGTACAAAACACACGGATCAACCCTTAAAACCTTTTGGGGATAGGGGGCAGCATTTTCACTTTTGGATGAATAGCGTGCCCAGGGTGAGCTGCCTCCTACTCTGTCCCAGATGCTAATATATGCATAATATTATTAGTATTGGATAGAATACACTATGAAGTTTCTAAAACTGTTTGAATTATGTCTGTGAGTATAACATAACTTATTTGGCAGGCGAAAACCTGAGAATAATCCAACCAGGAAGTGGGAAATCTGAGGTTTGTAGTTTTTCAAAGCTTGGCCTACGGCTTCCACTAGATGTCAACCGTCTTCAGAAACTTGTTTCAGGCTTCTGCTATAAAGGAGGGGCTCATGAGACCTGTTTGAGTCAGTGGTCTGGCAGAGTGTCTCAGGCTCGTGACGCGTGCTCCCGACAGAGTTAGCTCTCGTTCTAGTGCTTTTCTTCAGACATAGGAATTCTCCTGTTGGAACATTATTGATGTTTTATGTTAAAAACATCCGAAAGATTGATTCCATACATCGTTTGACTTGTTTCTACGACCTGTAATGGAACTTTTCAAGTTTTTGTCTGGACGAAGTGCAGAACGCCTGTGCTAGAAAGGTTAAAGAGATGGGGGTAGACAAAGAAGGGCTCTCCAATAGTAGTACCAAAACATTGAAAGACGGTTTTCTCAAAAGTGAGTTTACAAGTTGATCAACTTTCAAAGCAGAATTACTTTCCCATTGTTTCCTAAAATGCAGTGTATGATATACCATTTTGTAGCTCTGAGTCTATGCTTTTATCCCAATATAAAAAACAGAAATTCAAACGTTGCCACATAAGACCGAATCCAGGTGGTGAGTCACATATGGAAGAGGTTGAAAAGCCATAACACACGTTTTTTTCAACAACAGGTTATGGTCAATAATATCAAAGGCTGCACTGAAATCTAACAGTACAGCTCCCATAATCTTCATGTTATCAATTTCTTTCAACCAATCATCAGTGATTTGGGTGATTGCTGTACATGTTGAGTGCCCTTCTCTATAAGCATGCTGAAAGTCTGTTGTTAATTTGTTTACAGAGAAATAACATTGAATTTGGTCAAACACAATTTGTTCCAACAGTTTGAGAATTGGCAGCAAGCATATACAGTGGGGCAAAAAAGTATTTAGTCAGCCACCAATTGTGCAAGTTCTCCCACTTAAAAAGATGAGAGAGGCCTGTAATTTTCATCATAGGTACACTTCAACTATGACAAAAAAATGAGGAAAAAAAATCCAGAAAATCACATTGTAGGATTTTCAATGAATTTATTTGCAAATTATGGTGGAAAATAAGTATTTGGTCAATAACAAAAGCTAATCTCAATACTTTGTTATATACCCTTTGTTGGCAATGACAGAGGTCAAACGTTTTCTGTAAGTCTTCACAAGGTTTTCACACACTGTTGCTGGTATTTTGGCCCGATCTCCTCTAGAGCAGTGATGTTTTGGGGCTGTTGCTGGGCAACACGGACTTTCAACTCCCTCCAAAGATTTTCGATGGGGTTGAGATCTGGAGACTGGCTAGGCCACTCCAGGACCTTGAAATGCTTCTTACGAAGCCACTCCTTCGTTGCCCGGGCGGTGTGTTTGGGATCATTGTCATGCTGAAAGACCCAGCCACGTTTCATCTTCAATGCCCTTGCTGATGGAAGGAGGTTTTCACTCAAAATCTCACGATACATGGCCCCATTCATTCTTTCCTTTATACGGATCAGTCGTCCTGGTCCCTTTGCAGAAAAATAGCCCCAAAGCATGATGTTTCCACCACCATGCTTAACAGTAGGTATGATGTTCTGTGGATGCAACTCAGCATTCTTTGTCCTCCAAACACGACGAGTTGAGTTTTTACCAAAAAGTTATATTTTGGTTTCATCTGACCATGTGACATTCTCCCAATCTTCTTCTGGATCATCCAAATGCTCTCTAGCAAACTTCAGACGGGCCTGGACATGTACTGGCTTAAGCAGGGGGACATGTCTGGCACTGCAGGATTTGAGTCCCTGGCGGCGTAGTGTGTTACTGATGGTAGGCTTTGTTACTTTGGTCTCAGCTCTCTGCAGGTCATTCACTAGGTCCCCCCGTGTGGTTCTGGGATTTTTGCTCACCGTTCTTGTGATCATTTTGACCCCACGGGGTGAGAGCTTGCGTGGAGCCCCAGATCGAGGGAGATTATCAGTGGTCTTGTATGTCTTCCCTTTCCTAACAATTGCTCCCACAGTTGATTTCTTCAAACCAAGCTGCTTACCTATTGCAGATTCAGTCTTCCCAGCCTGATGCAGGTCTACAATTTTGTTTCTGGTGTCCTTTGACAGCTCTTCGGTCTTGGCCATAGTGGAGTTTGGAGTGTGACTGTTTGAGGTTGTGGACAGGTGTCTTTTATACTGATAACAAGTTCAAACAGGTGCCATTAATACAGGTAATGAGTGGAGGACAGAGGAGCCTCTTAAAGAAGAAGTTACAGGTCTGTGAGAGCCAGAAATCTTGCTTGTTTGTAGGTGACCAAATACTTATTTTCCACCATAATTTGCAAATAAATTCATTAAAAATCCTACAATGTGATTTACTGGATTTTTTTTCTCATTTTGTCTGTCATAGTTGAACTGTACCTATAATGACAATTACAGGCCTCTCTCATCTTTTTAAGTGGGAGAACTTGCACAATTGGTGGCTGACTAAATACTTTTTTGCCCCACTGTAGGTCTGCTGTTAGAATCCGTAATGGCCGCTTTACCACTCTTGGGTAGGGGAATGACTTTGCCTTCCCTCCAGGCCTGGGGATGACAGATAACTGACTCTATAGCCACTCCTACCATCCTCAGTAGCTTTCAATCTAAGTTGTCAATGCCAGGAGGTTTGTCATTACTGATCGATAACAATTTTTCCACCTCTCCCACACTAATTAACTTATTTGATATAGGGGGCGCTCTTTTAATTTTTGGATGAAAAACGTTCCCCTTTTAAACAAGATATTTTGTCACGAAAAGATTCTAGACTATGAATATAATTGACAACTTTGGAAAGAAAACACTCTGACGTTTCCAAAACTGCAAAGATATTGTCTGCGAGTGCCACAGAACTGATGTTACAGAAAAAACCCAGATAAAAATACAATCAGGAAGTGCCGCATTTTTTGAAACCGCCTCATGGCAATGACTCCTTATATGGCTGTGGAGGAGCTAGGAGTCAGCTTACCTTTTCCACGTTTTCCCCAAGGTGTCTGCAGCATTGTAACGTATTTGTAGGTATATCATTGGAAGATTGACCATAAGAGACTACATTTACCAGGTGGTCGCTTGGTGTCCTCCGTCACAATTATTGCGTAATCTCCAGCTGCAGTATTTTTCTGTTTGGCTCTGATGAGAAACCCAACTGCCAGGAATGATTTTTCATCGAATAGAATTGTGAAAAACACCTTGAGGATTGATTCTAAACAACGTTTGCCATGTTTCTGTCGATATTATGGAGCTAATTTGGAAAAAAGTTTGGCGTTGTAAGTGACTGCATTTTCGTTTTTTTTTTCTTAGCCAAACGTGATGAACAAAACGGAGCTATTTCTCTTACACAAATAATCTTTTTGGAAAAAATGAACATTTGCTATCTAACTGAGAGTCTCGTCATTGAAAACATCCGAAGTTCTTCAAAGGTAAATTATTTTATTTGAATGCTTTTCTTGTTTTTGTGAAAATGTTGCCTGCTGAATGCTAGGCTTAATGCTATGCTAGGCTATCGATACTCTTACACAAATGCTTGTGTAGCTTTGGTTAAAGCATATTTTGAAAATCTGAGATGACAGTGTTGTTAACAAAAGGCTAAGCTTGTGTTTCAATATATTTATTTCATTTCATTTGCGATTTTCATGAATAGGAAACGTTGCGTTATTGTAATGAGCTTGAGGCTATGATTACGCTCCCGGATACGGGATTGCTCGATGCTAGAGGTTAAAATTCAAACTTGCAATGATTTTCTTTCATTATTTGTTTTTTTTATGCATGAATACGATGGCTCGCTGTTGGTTTTTGGCATTTCCTGTCTAAGTTTGCCCACTTTGCCAATGAAGTAATCATTAAAATAATTGGCAACATCAAATGGTTTTGTGATGAATCTGATTCGATGAAAGATGCAGTTGAATTTGACTTTCTGACTATATTTTCATTTAAAAGTACTGAGTTTAGTCACATCATTTCTAAATTTTCAGCATTTCAGCCCGTCAGATGTACAGCCAGATTTATTAGTCACACCTTTTGCCCCATCTCTTTCAGCCATACAGTTTTTAAATTCCTCATTAATCCATGGAGCCTTAACAGTTCTAACAGTCAGTTTCATAACAGGTGCATGTTGATCAATAATTGGAAGAAGCAATTTCATAAATTAATCAAGTGCAGCGTCTGGCAATGTACACACTGCGACATGGTCATGCTTTGTAAAAAAAAACAATACATCAATACATGTCATTCAAGCGTTCTCACACGTGCAAACTATGGATTTGACAGAGTCCATTTCAAACATACAGTGCCTTGTGAAAGTATTCGGCCCCCTTGAACTTTGCGACCTTTTGCCACATTTCATGCTTCAAACATAAAGATATAAAACTGTATTTTTTGTGTGAAGAATCAACAACAAGTGGGACACAATCATGAAGTGGAACGACATTTATTGGATATTTCAAACTGTTTTAACAAATCAAAAACTGAAAAATTGGGCGTGCAAAATTATTCAGCCCCCTTAAGTTAATACTTTGTAGCGCCACCTTTTGCTGCGATTACAGCTGTAAGTCGCTTGGGATATGTCTCTATCAGTTTTGCACATCGAGAGACTGACATTTTTTCCCATTCCTCCTTGCAAAACAGCTCGAACTCAGTGAGGTTGGATGGAGAGCATTTGTGAACAGCAGTTTTCAGTTCTTTCCACAGATTCTCGATTGGATTCAGGTCTGGACTTTGACTTGGCCATTCTAACACCTGGATATGTTTATTTTTGAACCATTCCATTGTAGATTTTGCTTTATGTTTTGGATCATTGTCTTGTTGGAAGACAAATCTCCGTCCCAGTCTCAGGTCTTTTGCAGACTCCATCAGGTTTTCTTCCAGAATGGTCCTGTATTTGGCTCCATCCATCTTCCCATCAATTTTAACCATCTTCCCTGTCCCTGCTGAAGAAAAGCAGGCCCAAACCATGATGCTGCCACCACCATGTTTGACAGTGGGGATGGTGTGTTCAGCTGTGTTGCTTTTACGCCAAACATAACATTTTGCATTGTTGCCAAAAAGTTTAATTTTGGTTTCATCTGACCAGAGCACCTTCTTCCACATGTTTGGTGTGTCTCCCAGGTGGCTTGTGGCAAACTTTAAACAACACTTTTTATGGATATCTTTAAGAAATGTTTTTCTTCTTGCCACTCTTCCATAAAGGCCAGATTTGTGCAATATACGACTGATTGTTGTCCTATGGACAGAGTCTCCCACCTCAGCTGTAGATCTCTGCAGTTCATCCAGAGTGATCATGGGCCTTCGCTTGCACAGTGCTCCTTGGGATGTTTAAAGCTTGGGAAATCTTTTTGTATCCAAATCCGGCTTTAAACTTCTTCACAACAGTATCTCGGACCTGCCTGGTGTGTTCCTTGTTCTTCATGATGCTCTCTGCGCTTTTAACGGACCTCTGAGACTATCACAGTGCAGGTGCATTTATACGGAGACTTGATTACACACAGGTGGATTGTATTTATCATCATTAGTCATTTAGGTCAACATTGGATCATTCAGAGATCCTCACTGAACTTCTGGAGAGAGTTTGCTGCACTGAAAGTAAAGGGGCTGAATAATTTTGCACGCCCAATTTTTCAGTTTTTGATTTGTTAAAAAGGTTTGAAATATCCAAGAAATGTCGTTCCACTTCATGATTGTGTCCCACTTGTTGTTGATTCTTCACAAAAAAATACAGTTTTATATCTTTATGTTTGAAGCCTGAAATGTGGCAAAAGGTCGCAAAGTTCAAGGGGGCCGAATACTTTCGCAAGGCACTGTACCATGCCTAGTATGGCCAGGAACCACGGAAACACTGAGTATGTCAGAGGAGTTCTGTGGGTCATGGACAATATTTTGGCAGTAGACAAAGGTCAGCTTCATCTTTTCATCAGTGTGATGGCTTCTCATCACTGCCCTTCTTCACTCAGCCAGTTTTTGTCGGTGAAGGGCTCTCTGTCAACAGCTGGTCCACTTTCAACCAAAGATTAAAAACAACAGGAACACTATTATAAATAGTACAACCACACTCCATTACACCCATATGAACACACCCTCACATGCCTGCTCCCAAGCAAGCACAAATCATACACACAAATAAGACAGTTATGTACGAGTGTAAAAACCG
Source organism: Oncorhynchus mykiss (assembly GCF_013265735.2). Classification (NCBI taxonomy): domain Eukaryota; kingdom Metazoa; phylum Chordata; class Actinopteri; order Salmoniformes; family Salmonidae; genus Oncorhynchus; species Oncorhynchus mykiss. The sequence continues at coordinate 54,888,549 of NC_048565.1, forward strand.
TTAAATCCCAGTGGATTAATAAGGAATTGAAAACATTGTATGGTTGAGAGGGATGAGAGAAAGGGAATGGCACATAAGTCTGGCTGTGCAACCAATTGGCAAACGTACTGCAAATTGAGAACTCATGTGACTAAACTGAATTAAAAAGAAAGACAAACTACACTATGAAAGAAATATAAATGACATAAAGAATGATAGTAAAAAGCTTTGGAGCACCTTAAAATGACATTTTAGGAAAAAAAGCTAACTCAGCTCCATCATTCATTAAATTAGATGGCTCATTCATCACTAAACCAACTGATATTGTAAACTACTTTAGTCATTTTTTCATTGGCAAGATTAGCAAATGTAGGCATGACATGCCAGCAACAAATGCTGACACTACACATCCAAGTATATGTGACCAAATTATGAAAAACAAGCATTGTAATTTTGAATTCCATAAAGTGAGTGTGGAAGGCGGGAAAAAAATGATTGTTGGCTATCAACAATGACAAGCCACCGGGGTCTGACAACTTGGATAGAAAATAGCGGACGATATTGCCATTCCTATTTGCCATATTTTCAATTTAAGCCTACTAGAAAGTGTGTGCCCCCAGGCCTGGGGGGAGGCAAAAGTCATTCCGCAACCTAAGAATATTAAAGCGCCCTTTACTGGCTCAAATAGCCGACCAATCAGCCTTTTACCAACAAGGGTCAAAATTGTGTTCGACCAGATGTTATTTTACAGTAAACAAATTGACAACAAACTTTTTCAGCATGCTTATAGAGAAGGACATTCAACAAGCACAGCACTTACACAAATGACTGATGATTTGCTGAGAGAAATTGATGATAAAAAAAATTGTGGGGGCTGTTTTGATAGACTTCAGTGCGGCTTTTGACATTATCGATCATAGTCTGCTGCTGGAAAAACGTATGCGATATGGCTTTACACCCCCGGCTATAATCTGGATAAAGAGTTACCTGTCTAACAGAAGACAGAGAACACAGAGGGTCTTCTTTAATGGAAGCCTCTCCAACATAATCCAGGTAGAATCAGGAATTCCCAATGGCAGCTGTCTAGGCACATTACTTTTAAAATATTTACTAATGATATACATCTGGCTTTGAGTAAAGCCAGTGTGTCTATGTATACAGATGACTCAACACTATACATGTCAGCTACTACAGTGACTGAAATGACTGAAACACTTAAAAAAGAGCTGCAGTTAGTATCAAAGTGGGTGGTGTTGGTGTTTCATACAGGAGAGGGAATGCAAAACAACGACGCTGGACAGAGTGGAATCAGGTGTATCAAAAAGGCATTTTATTGGTCAAAGTTATCTTGTCTTGCAGTTTAACGTGCACGGACCCTATTCCTTTGGCTCAGAAGGAGTCAGCCCAGAAAAGGGTGCTTAGCCAGAGTTTACAACAGAATGTATACACAGAATAATGTAGGTGGAGTCTCGTCGTGTTGGTCTTCTGACTGGTCCTGAAGAGTTGGAGGCGGGCCTGCTTCTAGCCAGAGCAGAAGCCCCATTGGTGCACAGCAAAGTCCTTTGCTCACGTCACCCGACCAGTAGGGGGGAGGTAGAGTGTGAGTGTACAGTGCTTCATGAGATGTATGTGTGTCAAGGAAGCGTGGATTTAGTGACTGGTAATGTCTGCTCTAGGCTCAGGTGTTTCCTGTTTATGCAGGAGTGCATGCAAGGGTCAATGTCAGTGAGATAGCTTGGCACTTCTAAGCTCGTTAGTGTTGCAGGCTGCTCTTTGTAGTTACAGGGGAGTATATTTGCGTGATGGCAGCTGTGTGTCCTTCGGATAATCATGTTATTGCACACAGGCTCTAGACTTGACTGAAGACACTGGTCCCAGAGTTATCTGAGGGCATCCGGTTTAACCAGAGCTTTGGTCTGCTAGTAACGCTTTATATTACATTATTTATATAACAGTGGCAATTAATAAGTTAGTCCTAAATATTTCTAAAACGAAAAGCATTGTATTTGGGACAAATCATTCACTAAACCCTAAACCTCAACTAAATCTTGTAATAAAAATGTGGAAATTGAGGTGACTAAAGTGCCATGACAGTTTACAATCCAGGGTTACACCAAGTGTAACCCTGGATTGTAAACTGTCATGGTCAAAACATATTGATAAAACAGTAGCTAAGATAGGGAGAAAGCGCTACTCTACCTTCTTAACAGCACTATTAACAAGGCAGGTCCTGCAGGCCCTAGTTTTGTCGCACCTGGACTACTGTTCAGTCGAGTGGTCAGGTGCCACAAAAAGAGACTTAGGAAAATTGCAATTTGCTCAGAACAGGGCAACACGGCCTGCCCTTGGATGTACACAGAGAGATAATATTAATAATATGCATGTCAATCTCTCTTGGCTCAAAGTGGAAGAGAGAGTGACTTCATCACTACTTGTACTTATGAGAGGTATTGACATGTTGAAGCTGGACACCCATGCATACCCAACAAGACATGCCACAAGAGGTCTGGTGGTATTTGGCCGATATACCACGGCTAAGGGCTATTCCTTTCCATGACACAAAGCAGAGTGCTAAGTCACAGCCCTTAGCCGTGGTATATTGGCCATATAACACAAACTTTTTCTTCTTTGGACTTTATATGGCGATTGGCAACAAACTTTCATAAGGTGTATTACCACCACCGATCATCTTTCACCGTTCATCTTTCAGTCACCCACATGGATATAACCAATGAGGAGATGGCACGTGGGCAAATGCTTCTAAAAGCCAATGAGGGGATGAGAGAGACAGGACTTACAGCACGTTCTGCGCCACAAATAGAAGCAACTTCTATTTTAGCGCCTGGCAATGCAGAAGCTCGTTGGCGCTCACGAGCAGTGTGGGTGCAATGATTGAAGAACATGCAAGTCTTCATTTAATTTGCAACACTCGCACACTCGCGAGCGGTGTGGTAGCATGTTATTCCTATTTTAGACTGGTTACCAATGTTATTAGAGTTATACAAATACATGTTTTGTCATACCCATTGTATATGGTCTGATATACCACGGCTTTCAGCCAATCAGCATTCAGGGCTCAAACTACCCAGTTTATAAACATCGCTATACCTCGATTGTAAAATGTAATATTCAACTAACAACAGATAAGGTAATGACTCAAACTGCTCATGCAACGAGAACCGGAAGTGTCGACTGCTAAAGGGAGGAGAGTGGACGATTGTAAGAGAACATTTCAGTTCAAACTTCTTTGGAAGGCTGTTGTGGAGAAGAGGAGGGAAGAAGACGGTATGGGGCACAACGTGTAGCAACAGCTCAGACTGCTATGGAATGTTGAGTGGAAGCTTATGTTAAGTGTAGTCTAGGGGACGGAGTGGAAGGTATGCGGTCTAATGTAGACGCAGGCTGCAATAATGTTTTTGTTTGGTTGGTTCAGCTTTGTAATTTGTTGGTATTGCTAGATAGCTAGCTAATGAGCAAACTGTAGAAAGCTAGCTATATGCTAACATAAGCTCGTTAAACTAACTAGTGAGCTAGATAGATTACGTTAAATTCGACCCCATTATAGCTACAGTAGCTACAGTTTTATTTATTTAATTCGCCTTTATTTAACCAGGCAGGCAAGTTGAGAACAAGTTCTCATTTACAATTGCGACCTGGCCAAGATAAAGCAAAGCAGTTCGACACATACAATGACACAGAGTTACACATGGAGTAAAACAAACATACAGTCAATAATACAGTATAAACAAGTCTATATACGATGTGAGCAAATGAGGTGAGATAAGGGAGGTAAAGTGGGGCAAAAAAGTATTTAGTCAGCCACCAATTGTGCAAGGAGTGAGCTAGCTGTTTTAGATGCTGACCAGACGGGCCAGTTCACTTTTCTAGCAAGCAAAAGGGCTAATGTTAACCCACTGAATTATGTTTGTTACGTTGAATACATCTGTTTGTGTGTGAGTGTGAGAGAGAGAGGAGTAGCTAGCTAGCTAGTATGAGAGGGAGAGAAAGACTGCATCTGGTGAATAACTTAGTCTCTTATGGAATCTGATTATCACAATACTGTAATTTGTGCATGGCAACACATGATGTCATGACACATTCTTATGAGGTTATATCTTTATAGTGGCAGATACCTGAGCTGATTCCAGACCAGCTGGACAGGACTATCAGACTTCAAAGGGAAACCCTTTAGCTTTTGCCAGGTCAAACACAAGTTTATACACAAACTTACATGTCTCTGCATCATAAATTACAGTGTCTTCCCCAGCCCATTCTAGTGACCACTGTCCTCTGGACTCAGCCGAAACAGACAGGTATACACATCACTGGGACATTGTTATTACATTATCATTAACAGATATTGCCACCTTAGGTAATGGTGGATGTTTAGAAGAGCCCATGTGTAAGCATTTCACTGCACTGTTTAGCCTACATCCTGTATCTTGTGCATGTGACCAATACACATTGATTTGATCACATCTGATCTTATTCTGTAGAAACCTTGATTTCCATCTTTCCATTGAAATCAAGACCAATTGTATTGTCTGTATCTATTTTGTGTAGCACCAGGTTTGCATGCGCTGATCTGTTGTGAGGATGACACCCTAAGAACAGGTGGGTGCAAGAAGGATGGAATAAGAGCGTCTGCTAAATGACGGATATCTAAGAGGACTAAGGATGCTGGCTGTAGGAGTGAAATACAAAAATGAGAAGATGTACATTTTTTTCACAAGGGTCATTGACTTTCAAATAACGTCTTGGAAGGAGGTGAGTGATTGCCACAATTGCAGTTGGTTACAGAAACCATAACAGCGACCTTTACTCCACACACAGAGATGCATAGAAAGCTCTCCCCCGCCCTCCATTTGGCAAATCTGACCATAATTCTATCCTCCTGATCCCTGCTTACAAGCAAAAACTAAAGCAAGAATTACCAGTGACTCGCTCAATACGGAAGTGGTCAGATGAAGCAGATTCTACACTACAGGACAGTTTTGCTAGCACAGACTGGAATATGTTCAGGGATTCATCCAATGGCATTGAGGGGTACACCACCACAGTCATCGACTTCATTAATCGCATTAACTCAACCAGAAGCCATCGATTACAGGCAACATCTGCATCTGCCGCTTTCAAGGAGCGGGAAACAAATCTGGACGCTAATAAAAAATCCTGCTATGCCTTCAGACGAACCATCAAACAAGCAAAGCGTCAATACAGGATTAAGATTGAATCCTACTACACCGTCTCTGATGCTCTTCGGATGTGGCAGGGCTTGAAAACTATTACAGACTGTAAAGGGAAACCCTGACGCGAGCCTACCAGTGGAGCTAAATGCCTTGAGGCAAGCAACACTGAAGCATGCACGAGAGCACCAGCTGTTCTGGATGACTGTGTGATATCGCTCTCGGTAGCCAATGTGAACAAAACCTTTAAACAGGTCAACACTCACAAAAGCCGCTGGGCCAGACGGATTATCAGGATGTGTACTCAAAGCAGGCGCGGACCAACTGACAAGTGTCTTCACTGACATTTTGAACCTCTCCCTGACCGAGTCTGTAATACCTACATGTTTCAAGCAGACCACCAGTGCCCAAGGACACAAAGGTAACCTGCCTAAATAATTACCACCCCGTGGAACTCACGTCTTGAAGTGCTTTGAAAGGTTGGTCATGGCTCACATCAACAGCATCATCCCTGACACCCTAGACCCACTCCAATTTGCATACCGCCCCAACAGATCCATAGATGACGCAAAATCAATCGCACTCCACACTGCCCTTTCTCACCTGGACAAAAGGAACACCTATGTGAGAATGCTGTTCATTGACTAGAGCTCAGTGTTCAACACAATAGTGCCCACGAAGCTCATCATTAAGCTAAGGACTCTGGGAATAAACACATCCCTCTGCAACTGGATCCTGGACTTCCTGACAGGCAACACCCAGGAGGTAAGAGTAGGCAACGTCTGCAACGCTGATCCTTAACACTGGGGCCCCTCAGGGGTGTGTACTTAGTTCCCTCCTGTATTCCATGTTCACCCACGACTGCTTGGCCATACAAGACTCCAACACCATCATTAAGTTTGCTGACGACACAACAGATCACCGAAAATGATGTGACAGACTATGGGGAGGGGGTCAGAGACCTGGCAGTAACAACCTCTCCCTCAACGTGAGCAAGACAAAGGAGCTGATCAAGGACTACAGGAAAAGGCAGGCCGAACAGGCCCCCATTAACATCGACGGGGCTGTAGAGGAGCGGGTCGAGAGTTAAGCTCCTTGGTGTCCACATCATCAACGAAATATCATAGTCCAAACATACCAAGACAGTCATGAAGTGGGGACGACAAACCCCTTTTCCCCTCAGGGGACTGAAAAGATTTGGCATGGGTCCCCAGATCCTCAAAAGGTTCTACAGCTAAACCATCAACTAGACAACTCGACTGTACCCCTACGACCCAACGGACTCGGTACCAGTACCGAGTATATAACCTGTATATAGCCTCGTTATTCTTATTGTGTTACTTTTTATTATTACTTTTATTTGAGCCTATATGGTAAATATTTTCTTCTTCTTGAAATGCACTGTTGGTTAAAGGCTTGTTAGTAAGTATTTCACGGTAAAGTCTACACTTGTTGTATTCGGCGCATGTGGCAAAAAAAGTTAGATTTTATTTGAAATGTAACTTTGTTTAATGTCTTTCAAGTTGTTAAGAAATCTATCCTGCCTACCATGGACTTAAGTGGTTGTACCTGCATCATCTAATCACATCTGATGTTATTCAGTACAAACCATCTTTCCATCGAAATCTAGACTAATTGTATTGTATGTATCTGTGTTGTGTAGCAACAGGTTTGTATACTGCGATGTGAGGACAACACCCTGAGAACAGGTGGGTTCAAGAAGGATGGAAACCTAGAGTTCAACATGAGGTCCATGTTCTACAGGAGATACCACGACAAACACATCTGTATTGAGGTTAGAAAAACACACACACACACACAGTTTCCCGAGTTGACACAAAGTACCAATGATTTGAGTCAAACGTGTGTGTGTTTGATCGGCATCGGTGTCCCTTCCACGGGACGGTTGAGCTAATGTAGGCTAATGTGATTAGCATGAGGTAGTAAGTGACACAAAAATTTCCCAGGACATATCTGATATTGGCAGAAAGCTTAAATTCTTGTTAATCTAATAGCACTGTCCAATTTCCAGTAGATATTACAGTGAAATAGCACCATGCTATTGTTTGAGGAGAGTGCACAATTTTGAACATGAAAAGTTATTAATAAACAAATTAGGGACATTTGGGAAGTCTTGTTACAAAATTTATCAGACATGCATTGGTTCATTGGATCAGTCTAAAACTCTGCACATACACTGCTGCCATCTAGTGGCAAAATCGAAATTGCAACTTGGCTGGAATAATACATTATGGCCTTTCTCTTGCATTTCAAAGATGGTACAAAAAAAATTAAAAATAACGTTTTTTTTTTGTGTATTATCTTTTACCAGATCTATTGTGTTATATTCTCCTACATTCCTTTCACATTTCCACAAACGTCAAAGTGTTTCCTTTCAAATGGTACCAATAATATGCATATTCTTGCTTCAAGGTCTGAGCTACAGGCAGTTAGATTTGGGTATGTCATTTTAGGCAAAAATGGAAGACAAAGGGACAGATCCTTAAGAATTTTTAAAGAGGAGGAAGCCGCTGACAGCTGATGAGCTGCAGGTCATCTATTAGTGGTGTATTATTGTTATTTACTATTAGGCCTATATAGTGCATTCTGAAAGTATTCTGAAAGTAATCAGCATCACTGCCTGGTACGGCAATTGCTCAGCCTCTGAACTCAAGGCACAAGTCTATACTTGTGTATAGTAGAGGTCGACCGATAATGATTTTTCAACGTCGATACCGATTATTGGATGACCAAAAAAGCCGATACCGATTAATCGGATGATTTATTTTTTATTTGTAATAATGACAATTACAATAATACTGAATGAACACTTATTTTAACTTAATATAATACATCAATAAAATCAATTTAGCCTCAAATAAATAATGAAACATGTTCAATTTGGTTTAAATAATGCAAAAACAAAGTGTTGGAGAAGAAAGTAGAAGTGCAATATGTGTCATGTAAAAAAGCTAACATTTAAGTTCATTGCTCAGAACATGAGAACATATGAAAGCTGGTGGTTCCTTTTAACATGAGTCTTCAATATTCTCAGGTAAGAAGTTATAGGTTGTGGTTATTATAGGACTATTTCTCTCTAAACCATTTGTATTTCATATACCTTTGACAATTGGATGTTGTTATAGGCACTTTAGTATTGCCAGTGTAACAGTATAGCTTCCGTCCCTCTCCTCGCCCCTACCTGGGCTCGAACCAGGAACACATCGACAACAGCCACCCTCAAAGCATCGTTACCCATCGCTCCACAAAAGCCGGCCCTTTCAGAGCAAGGGGAACAACTACTCCAAGTCTCAGAGTGAGTGACATCACCGATTGAAACACTATTAGCGCGCACCCCGTTAACTAGCTAGCCATTTCACATCGGTTACACCAGCCTAATCTCTGGAGTTAGGCTTGAAGTCATAAACTGCTCAATGCTTGAAGCATTGCGAAGAGCTGCTGGCAAAACGCACGAAAGTGAAATAGTGGAATACGGAATCGTTCCATATTTTATCTAACGGGTGGCATCCCTAAGTCTAAATAGTGCTGTTACATTGTACAACCTTCAATGTTATGTCATAATTATGTACAGTTCTGGCAAATGAATTATGGTCTTTGTTAGGAATAAATGGACTTCACACAGTTTGCAACGAGCCAGGTGGCCCAAACTGCTACATATAAGTCTATGACTGCTTGCATGGAACGCAAGAGAAATGACACAATTTCCCTAATTATAAGAAATTCATGTTAGCAGGCAATATTAACTAAATATGCAGGTTTAAAAATATATACTTGTGTATATATTTTAAAGAAAGGCATTGATATTTATGGTTAGGTTTGGTGCAACGACGGTGCTAAATCATCACCCATTTGGCGAAGCAGGCTGTGATTCGATGAGAAATTAACAGGCACCGCATCGATTATATGAAACGCAGGGCACGCTAGATAAACTACTAATATCATCAACCATGTGTAGTTAACTGGTGATTATGTGAAGATTGATTGTTTTTTTATAACTTTAATGCTAGCTAGCAACTTACCTTGGCTTCTTGCTGCCCTCGTTAACCCACCGCCCCTAGGCCATCATTGAAAATAAGAATGTGTTCTTAACTGACTTGCCTAGTTAAATAAAGGTGTAAAAAAAAATATATATAATAATAATTGAAATTGGCCATTCCGATTAATCGGTCGACCTCTACTACAGAGGGCAGTGCTTACGACCCAGTACATCACTGGAGCTAATCTGCCTGCCATCCAGGACCTCTACACCAGGCGGTGTCAGAGGAAGCCCCTAAAAATTGTCAGAGACCCCAATCATAGACTGTTCCCTCTACTACCGCATGGCAAGCGGTACCGGACTGCCAAGTCTAGGAGAAAAAGGCTTCTCAACAGTTTTTACCCCCAAGCCATAAGACTCCTGAACAGGTAATCAAGTGGCTACCCGGACTATATGCATTGTGTGCCACCCCCAACCCCTCTTTTTACGCTGCTGCTACTCTCTGTTTATCATAGTCACTTTCATGTACATTCATGTACATACTACCTCAGTAGGGCCGACCAACCAGTGCTCCGGCACATTAGCTAACCGGGCTATCTGCATTGGGTCCCACCACAGCACTTACAGTTGACCAGGGCAGACAATTGACAAACTGACTTGTTGGAAAGGTGGCAACTTATGACAGTGCCACGTTGAAAGTCACTGAGATCTTCAGTAAGGCCATTCTACTGCCAATGTTTGTCTATGGCGATTGCATGGCTGTGTGCTCGATTTTATACACCTGTCAGCAACTGGTGTGGCTCAAATAGTCAAATCCACTAATTTGAAGGTGTGTCCACATACTTTTGTATAGTATATACTGTATGCAATTAAAAACTGCTTTGAAGAAGGTGGTGGGGATAGGATCGAGAAGGTAGGTAGAAGGCTGAAGTTGTGATATCATGTTCCTGAGCATGTCTGTGTCGACCAGGGAAAATAACTATAGTACATAGTGCCTTTGCGAGGGAAAGGCTAGGGCCCATATCAAACTTCTCATCAGGTCTTGCTTTGACTGATACCCAGCCTATTGTTTTATATCTTATCACTGAAATATGCCACAAACTCATCACATTTAGATATGATGAATTCACCAGTGAATACAGTTACATTAGAATGAATTATCAACAGAGAATGAGTGGTGCTAGTCAAGGAACAATTGAGGCCCTGGAAAAATATACTTGACTCTGTAAAGAATCATCTCAGATAAAGCCCAACACATACAGTACATACAAACAATACATTTAAAGTGACTGGGGGGGTGACAGCCCCCCAATGGGATGGGATTTTTTTTTCCTGTTCATACTGAATTTGTTATTACTTAAACTCTATTAAACTCTGTATTTCTTACTGTTGTTTTTCTTTTGAGTGGCAGCCTACGAGTACATGTTTTATAAACTTATAGATTGAAATGGATAATGTACCTGTATCCCCCCAACAACAAATGACAAATATAAAAACGCTGTCACATTTTTTTGAAATATAAATAAATATATATTTCAAAAAAACGTGACAGCGTTGTTTTATATATATATATATACAGTGCCTTGCGAAAGTATTCGGCCCCCTTGAACTTTGCGACCTTTTGCCACATTTCAGGCTTCAAACATAAAGATATAAAACTGTATTTTTTTGTGAAGAATCAACAACAAGTGGGACACAATCATGAAGTGGAACAACATCTATTGGATATTTCAAACTTTTTTAACAAATCAAAAACTGAAAAATTGGGCGTGCAAAATTATTCAGCCCCTTTACTTTCAGTGCAGCAAACTCTCTCCAGAAGTTCAGTGAGGATCTCTGAATGATCCAATGTTGACCTAAATGACTAATGATGATAAATACAATCCACCTGTGTGTAATCAAGTCTCCGTATAAATGTACCTGCACTGTGAATGTCTCAGAGGTCCGTTAAAAGCGCAGAGAGCATCATGAAGAACAAGGAACACACCAGGCAGGTCCGAGATACTGCTGTGAAGAATTTTAAAGCCGGATTTGGATACAAAAAGATTTCCCAAGTTTTAAACATCCCAAGGAGCACTGTGCAAGCGATAATATTGAAATGGAAGGAGTATCAGACCACTGCAAATCTACCAAGACCTGGCCGTCCCTCTAAACTTTCAGCTCATACAAGGAGAAGACTGATCAGAGATGCAGCCAAGAGGCCCATGATCACTCTGGATGAACTGCAGAGATCTACAGCTGAGGTGGGAGACTCTGTCCATAGGACAACAATCAGTTGTATATTGCACAAATCTGGCCTTTATGGAAGAGTGGCAAGAAGAAAGACATTTCTTAAAGATATCCATAAAAAGTGTTGTTTAAAGTTTGCTACAAGCCACCTGGGAGACACACCAAACATGTGGAAGAAGGTGCTCTGGTCAGATGAAACCAAAATTGAACTTTTTGGCAACAATGCAAAAACGTTATGTTTGGCGTAAAAGCAACACAGCTGAACACACCATCCCCACTGTCAAACATGGTGGTGGCAGCATCATGGTTTGGGCCTGCTTTTCTTCAGCAGGGACAGGGAAGATGGTTAAAATTGATGGGAAGATGGATGGAGCCAAATACAGGACCATTCTGGAAGAAAACCTGATGGAGTCTGCAAAAGACCTGAGACTGGGACGGAGATTTGTCTTCCAACAAGACAATGATCCAAAACATAAAGCAAAATCTACAATGGAATGGTTCAAAAATAAACATATCCAGGTGTTAGAATGGCCAAGTCAAAGTCCAGACCTGAATCCAATCGAGAATCTGTGGAAAGAACTGAAAACTGCTGTTCACAAATGCTCTCCATCCAACCTCACTGAGCTCGAGCTGTTTTGCAAGGAGGAATGGGAAAAAAATTCAGTCTCTCGATGTGCAAAACTGATAGAGACATACCCCAAGCGACTTTCAGCTGTAATCGCAGCAAAAGGTGGCGCTACAAAGTATTAACTTAAGGGGGCTGAATAATTTTGCACGGCCAATTTTTCAGTTTTTGATTTGTTAAAAAAGTTTGAAATATCCAATAAATGTCGTTCCACTTCATGATTGTGTCCCACTTGTTGTTGATTCTTCACAAAAAAATACAGTTTTATATCTTTATGTTTGAAGCCTGAAATGTGGCAAAAGGTTGCAAAGTTCAAGGGGGCCGAATAATTTCGCAAGGCACTGTATATATATATATACACACATATACACACGTTAAGCCACACACCTGAGAGCTCCTCAAGGCACAAGAGTGTGCCGCAGCACACCGGTTGAAAGCCACTGCACTAGGACCAGGACTAGACCCTTCTCAGACAGGACTCAACATGGTAATTAGCTAACATCATTATGGGCATCGTTAGCCTCTCTCACTGTTAGACATCTGTGTTCTCTATCCAACTCCATTTACCGTACAGTACAACGAGACAGACAATCTGAGCATGTAAAGATCTAGTTAGGACGTACAGCCATGCAGATCTGAGATGTAGGAGAATAGAGTCAAGTGGTGTTCGGTTGACAACATGGGCTGTGTCTAAAACATCCTTGCCTCCTCTCAAAGCTCATTGGAGGAGAGTATCCAAGGCCCCTACCTCGGACATCCTTGTCAAAATGAACTTTGAAAGGAATTGAGGAAAGATGTAGCAAGCTAGTAATGTTTTCAGACACAACCAATGTGTTTATGTTGTGAGGAAACTCCCTCATGCACAAACATATAAATATACTTTTCGCCTCTTTTGTCAAAACTATAATACTAACATTCTGTTCATGGTTAACACATCCATTTTTTCACCATTTATTATTGCTTGATCACACCTCTGTGTACTTACTTACTAGCATTTATTACAGTAGTGTGCTACAAAAGACACATGCTACATTCCTGTACACAAGGGACTATATTGCATGCAATTGTCAACTAACATATCATCAAAACAAGACACATATCACTTAAATGAAAAACAATTAAATAGGGCTTAGACTCCAGTCACTGCTTAGTTAAAAACCATTCCAGGATCACTCCTTAAATCAGAGAGTGGGCCTTTAATTCACCTTTGGAAAACATTCAACTAATGATCTATAGAATCTATACGTTCCCTCTTCTGTTCAAAGGAACTACACCACATGGCAGCAATACAGTATTTGGCTACTTTATTTACAAGTATCAAGTGAATTGTGTGTAGGTTGTACTTTTAATAGTTTTAAGGCAAGACTAATGACAGATATTAGCTAGCTTTAATAGATAGCTAATATAGCTATCTATTAAAGTGTGCTACATTACAGATACAGAAGTTCCTGACATAACACAGACATACTCTGCTGGTCACATTAAGCGCACAGTTTTAAAAAAAGTATACCGTTCAAGATCAAGCTCTGCCTTTATTAGTACTCTGCCTTTAACCATGATGGTATGGACATTCCATAAAAACTGTGCATGGTTTGGTTAGGTAACAGTTGGACCAATAAAGTTGTATTGTTACCAACAGGAGATATGATCATCAGTAACCAATGGCTGTGAGAATGTACACTGTCCAAGCTGCTATGAAGCGGCACTATGTATTTTTGTGTACAGTAGGCCTATAAACATCTTGTCATTAGTGGATTCGTTTTGGTCAAAAATCTTGACAGATAATTGAATTAAAAAGGTTTTTATCCCAGAAAAAAGTGTTTGATTCCCTAGGTGCTCCATATTGTAAGCTCACTCTCAATAACATGTTAGCAGATGAGTTCTCTCTATCATATGTGACCTCTATGCCCATTGGACAGAATGAAAAGCTGACCTCTGACCTCCCTCAATGTTCTGATCCAGGAAGCATTGAGAACAGACAATAATACAGACACTGATCCACACTTTATGTCACCAGTCTGTCAGCTGGAATTTGCCTCAACTTTTGGGAGTCAGCATTTCATATCAACTCTAAGTTTAGATACAAGGCAGCAGGACTGATCATTGAAATAGAATAACTGACTTGAAAGGGAATGTCCATTCTAGTGCCTGTATTTCTATGGCTATAATGCTATTACACTCCACACCCTTAAAACAGAGTGTCGTGACATTCTGTGTTTAATTTGGAGGACTGATAGAAAGTGATAAGAGAGAGAGAGAAAATGTATACAGAATTCACTTCATGCACAGGAGAAGTAAAAACTTCACCAACACCATAAAAATGGAGAAAAACAAATGTAAACACAAGTAAAAAAACCTCTTGGTCCTTGAAGTCACAGCATGTTCAAAATGTAACTCTACCCACAGATCAGAGCACGCTCAATACTGCAATTTAAAAACAAAGCAAAATTACTGGACATAAAAACACAGCCTAATGTTTCAATTTACTCTGTACATCTCAGGCCTATTACAAGTGGCACCCTATTTCCTATAGTGCATTACTTTTGATGAGGGCCTATAGCTCTCTTGTCAAAAGTAGTACACTATATAGGACATAGGGTATTATTTGTGACACACCCACTAAGTCACATGACTGGTAGGCTGGGAGGTACAGTACCAGAACAACCTTACTGCAAATTTCTGCCCCCTTCTTTACAACGACAACCTTTTTTACTCTGAATCTTGTTCCACACACAAGTAGTGTACAGTATTTGGGGGAGCATGACATTTTCACAATCAGACCCTTTCTCATTTCCATATACAGAACAGATTATGACACCACCAGACCACCATGTGTTGACTGCTGTGGTAATAATCAAATCTGGGGTCTAGTATAGCAAGGGGCTGGATGCATATAATAACCCATACACGCATCAAGCCCCTGCCACATCCCTGTTCAGGAGGACATAACGTCACAGTACTTTCAGATAGAAATATATTGTGTAGACCAGGCATTAGTGTCTGTCATGACTTACGTAAAGCATGTCAGCCGTACACATTACCAGTGGTGTAAAAATACTTTACAGTACTACTTAAGTAATTTTTGAGGGTATCTATTTATATTTTTACAACTTTTACTCCACTACATTCCTGAATTTGTTTTACATTTTACCCAAATTTCAAAAGCTCAGGCAGGACAGCAATGTGTTCCAATTCACACACCTATCAATATAACACGTTGTCATCCATACTGCCTCTGATCTGCTGACGGACTCACTAAACACTGTGTTTGTAAATGATGTCTGAGGCCGTGTCTAGACTTGACAACTTCATGCAGCTTTATGATTCTGATCATGGAATTCCGAACGCGTCACGTGTCTACACTTACAGTGTATTCGGAAAGTATTCAGACCCCTCCCCCTTTTCCAGATTTTGTTACGTTACAGCCTTATTATAAAAGGGATTACATTTTTTTCCCCTCATCAATCTACACACAATAACCCATAATGACAAAGCAAGAACAAGTTTTTACAAAATTCTTATTTAAATAAGTATTCAGACACTTTGCTATGAGCCTCTAAATTGAGCTCAGGTACATCCTGTTTCCATTGATCATCCTTAAGATGTTTCTACAACTTGATTGGAGTCCACCTGTGGTAAATTATATTGATTGGACAGGATTTGGAAAGGCACACACCTGTCTATATGAGGTCACACAGTTGACAGTGCATGCCAGAGCAAAAACCAAGCCATTACGTAGAAGGAATTGTCTGTAGAGCTCCGAGACAGGATTGTGTTGAGGCACAGATCTGGGGAAGGGTACTAAAAAAGTTCTGCAGAGTTAAAGGTCCCCAAGAACACAGTGGCTTCCATCATTCTTAAATGGAATAAGTTTGGAACCACCAAGACTCTCCCGAGAGTTGGCCGCCCAGCCAAACTGAGCAATTGGGGGAGAAGGGCCTTGGTCAGGGAGGTGATGGTGACTCTGACAGAGGTCTAGAGTTCCTCTGTAGAGATGGGAGAACCTTCCGGAAGGACAACCATCCCTGCAGCACTCCACCAATCAGGCGTTTATGGTAGTGGCTAGATGGAAGCCACTACCCAGTAAAAGGCACATGCCAGCCTGTTTGGAGTTTGCCAAAAGGCACCTAAAGACTCTCTCAGAACATGAGAAACAAGATTATCTGGTCTGATGAAACCAAGACTGAACTCCTTGGCCTGAATACCAAGCGTCACATCTGGATGAAACCTTGCACCATCCCTACGGTGAAGCATGGTGGCAGCATCATGCTGTGGGGATGTTTTTCAGCGGCAGGGACTGGGAGACAAGTCAGGATCAAGAGAAAGATGAACGGAGCAAAGTATAGAGAGATCCTTGATGAATACCTGCTCCAGAGTGCTCAGGTCCTCAGACTGGGGTCGAAGGCTCACCTAACAGGACAACAACCCTAAGCACATAGCCAAGACAATGCAGGAGTGGCTTCGGGACAAGTCTCTGAATGTCCTTGAGTGGCTCAGCCAGAGCCCAGACTAGAACTTGATCAAATATCTCTGGAATGACCTGAAAATAGCTGTGCAGCGACGCTCCCCATCCAACCTGACAAAGCTTGAGAGGATCTGCAGAGAATAATGGGAGAAACTCCCAAAATA
This sequence comes from Oncorhynchus mykiss, assembly GCF_013265735.2. Lineage (NCBI taxonomy): Eukaryota > Metazoa > Chordata > Actinopteri > Salmoniformes > Salmonidae > Oncorhynchus > Oncorhynchus mykiss. The sequence goes on from NC_048565.1 coordinate 54,905,194, forward strand.
CAGGTTTGCCAAGCTTGTAGCGTCATACCCAAGAAGACTCAAGGCTATAATTGCTGCCAAAGGTGTTTCAACAAAGTACTAAAGGGTCTGAATACTTATCTAAATGTAATATGGAAAAAAAATCAATGCATATGCAAATATTTCTAAAATGTGTTTGGGGTTTTGTATGTAGATTGATTAGGATTATAATTTTTTTTAATCCATTTTAGAATAAGGCTGTAACGTAACAAAATTTGAAAAAAGTCAAGGTGTCTGAATACTTTCCGAATGCAATGTATATGTGTCGACTGTGTCCACAGTGTCTCCGGATTCCCTTTCCCCGCACTACATGCACATGCCAGTATGCATTCTACAAACGGTGGAATAGGCCAAATACGACAATAACACCACAACTGATGGCAATAGCTAACTACGGTAGCTAACCTCTGTAACTAGCCAGCAAGCTACTCTAAAGGGATTGCAAATGGGTTAGCATAACTCTAGCCAAGAAAAAACAGTTTTTCTAAATATTAGCTAGCTGGCTAGCATTTATGAGGCCAGCAAACACTATCCTCACCCGCTAGGAACGTATTTCCTCCAACGTTATAATGAAACGGTGTCTCTGTCCCAAAACACACGTTTTCTGGAGACTTGTGTGAGGAGTGCTGATCACGTCACCCACTATATGCGCCTTCAGTAGCCTGATTGTGTCCAGACTGAGGAGAAATCCACACGCAACGCATTCAGCCAGAATGAACACAATCAGACCAGTCTTTTCCATGCGATCTTCTTATTCTGATAGCACAAGTCGCATGTAAGTGTCAAGTGTAGACACGACCTGAGTGTTGGAGTCTGCCCGTCCTTTCGTAAATTACAAAAAAAAACAAGAACATTGTGCCATCTGGTTTGCTTATTATAAGTAATTTGATATTTAGAATTTACTTTTACTCAATTGAGTACTTGTTCCACCACTGTACTTAAGTACATTTAAAACCAGCTACTTTTAGCCTTACTCAAGTATTATTTTACTGTGTGACTTTCACTTGAGGCATTTTCTATTGTGTCTTTACTTTTACTCAAGTATGTAAATGTGGTACTTTTTCCACCACTGCACATTACATTTCTACACTTTTAACTCATTACATTTTTAAAAATGTAACCTTAATTTTAAAGGCAAGTCAGTTAAGAACAATTTCTTATTTATAATGATGGCCTAGGAACAGTGGGTTAACTGCCTTGTTCAGGGGCAGAACGACAGATTTTTACCTTGTCAGCTCGGGGATTCGATCTAGCAACATTTACTGACCCAATGCTCTAAACACTAGGCTACCTGCCTCCCTCAATACACCCCACCTCCCTCTGAGCCCACATCTGGAAGCAAAGTTCCCCTCGCCATCAGATCTTCTTGGGTCGTCCTCTGCCCAGGTAGTAGTAGTAGAGCAGAGTGACCAGGAGGAAGATTACTCGGCTGAGGAGGAGGAAGATTGCAGCGTTGGGCAACGAGCCCATCTCCACTAGAGTGACTGACGTCACTGAAATTACAGAATTGAGACAACAGTAATAACTAAGAATAAAAAACATATTGATTGATTGATAATGTATGACACTCAGTCAGCAGGAAATACCCCTTTCACATTTAATGAAACTGAAGAGAGACTCTTCAACATGTGCAGCTCAATGAGACTCCAAACTGTGCTACTGTGTCTCGACCACTAGAGGACAGTGTTAACTCATACACAGTCTGAAGATAGTGCATTGCACAGCAGGAGCAAGGTCCTTGATATCAACAAAAAGTCTAGATAGGTTTTCATGCATTGTTTTCATCTATCAAACTATTTTTTATCAGCATTGGAAAGAGTATTCGGCCATAAAGTCAAATATATGAATTGGTAGAAATAGGAAAGGTTTTATAATCTTAAGCACTCACCTAAAAACTGGATGGCAAAGTAGCATGCTTCACTGAGCAGAGTCCACTGGATGATGATCTTCTCTTGTGTATAGACACCATTCCACATGATGAGGGACAGACCTGAAGGGGTCAGTTAGAGCTCAGGGTTAGAGTTAACATATTGAATGATGATCTCATGTGTACACCCCATTCCACAAGATGAGGGATAGACCTGAGGGAGGAAATGCCATGAATCACAAGTCAGAGGTTAGGGGTTAGAGAGGCCATGGGAGAGGGGCCAATGGTATGTAGGCATTCCTATTCAAAATCTAAATACAGCTGTATAAGCTGCAGTGTTCAGTGAATGAGAAAATTGCACACTCCAAAAACCCTTGGCAAGCTATCTACAGTATAATAAATACCTAATTTTGGGCTCAATTTTTTTTTTAAAGATCACCCAAAATGTAGATAATGAGGTCTTCCTGAAACGCAGTAAAACTTATGCCAATGTTATTATTAGGCCTACTGGCTCAGAATCAAGCATGCAAGTACAGACAAATAAGGATGTGTACAGACAAAGTCTTGGACATATTTCCAGGTTGATTTTCCATCTCTAATTACTCTCGTCTGCCCACACACATGCTAGGACGAGGGAGGGTGAGTGGAGGTGGACATTGAGATGAGCGATGGCGAGGAGGAGGGTGGTTGTGATGAGGAAGCTAGCAGTATATCCCAGCCCTTTCATCCACCCACACATCCACATGGGAAGGGGGAAAGTGGGAGAAGGTGGGGTGCTGAGCTGAGGGGTGACTGTGGGAGGGATGGAGGGATGAGGATGGTGTGACCGTGGAGTGATGGAGCTAGTATGTATGTATATCCTTCCTGCATGCCATGATCCATCTGTTCCATCTCCCTCTCCTCCCCTCCTTTCACTCTTTCCCTCTCTCTCTTCTGTGGTGTGTAAAATCACCCTAACCTCCTGCTTAATCTATTCCGTTCTTCTCCATTTCCCTCTTCCTTTTCTCTCGCTCTTAATTTTTTCTCCTTCTTCTCCTCCCCCCACTCCCTGGTGATTTACAAATCACCCTATCCTCCTCAATCTCTCCCTCTTCATGCCCTCACCATCCCTTTTTCCATCTGCTCATCACCTTATCCTCTTCACAATGAAGAGCCACAATGCCACTGAAATTCACAAAAATTGAGATAACGGGACAGTTATATATTTTCTATCAGGACAGTTGGAAAAGATATCGGGACCCCTTGCAATCATGACGCAATAAGCACCGACACATGCAGACTGCACTTGCTGAAGTTACAGAAAGCTAAACCAACAACCAAAAAAAACAACAACCGAAATTGGGTACATTGTAAACGCAGGTCCAACGAGGAAAAAACGTAGCTAGCTTGCTAGCATAGTTATTCTTTTTTTTCAGAAACATATTGTTTTGAAGCATTAGATGACCTAAAGAGGGGAATGAAGAACATCAATTTCTCTGGTCCCTATTGTTGCAATCATGACGCAAGTGGCACTATGCTGTTAAATACTCCCACGTTTCTAGTTTGATTAGCTGTTTTCAGCAACTGATATTTTTTTTATTTGCTTGTCATATTGGCAGTTTTGTTAGCAACAAACTATTTAGGTAGCTTCTAGCCTAGTGTTTGATATGCAATGTGATCCCTTGTAATGAACAGTGTCGAGTGTTCTGACGAGAAGGCAAACTTTTGTAGCTATGCCAGACAAAATATGGCATTATCAGCTCATTGTTATGGATGTATCCTAATAAATGTCAATAGAAAACCGCTACTTTGCTGTTATTCTGACTGCAGAGGTAGTGACTGTGTTAGCCATAGCTAGCTGGCTAGCTAGCAAGCGAGGGATAAGAACAGAACATAAAGACTAATCAAATTAATGACTGGGTTGCATCTCTAGCAACCAAAAGATGAAAAAGTATATGAATTAGTTTATATAAATAAAAATGTTGATTTCTACAAGTAAATGTGTACTTTCATATTGTTTTCTGTGGTATAAGCCGGATAAACGCCTCCGTTACCTTGGATACATTACCTTGGAAATAATGGACGCCGCAGCGGGACGAGGCGTTTATGCACTATTTATGACCTTATCTCCAACATGGCGGTTCTGAGGAGGGCGAGCGTCTTGTCGGTTCCTGCTCGACTTTGCTTTTTTTATAGCTATTTTTGCATTAATGACTTTGTTTACTCAGAATGTTTGTGAAATAATATTAATAACTTCCTATGAACGACAAACACTTCTGGATCATGAATCGGAAGCTACACACACTACATAACCAAAAGTATGTGGACACCTGCTCGTCGAACATCACGGGCATTAACAAATCACGGGAATTAATATGGAGTTGCCGCCCCCGCTGCTATAACAACCTCCACCATTCTGGGAAGGCTTTCCAATAGATGTTGGAAGATTGCTGCGGGGACTTGCTTCCATTCAGCCACAAGAGCATTAGTGAGGTCGGGCACTGATGTTGGGCGATTAGGCCTGGCTGACAGTCGGCGTTCCAATTCATCCCAAAGGTGTTCAATGGGGTTGAGGTCAGGGCTCTGTTCAGGCAAGTAAGGTTCTTCCACACCAATTTCGACAAACAATTTCTGTATGGACCTCAACTTGCACACGGGGGCATTGTCATGCTGAAACAGCAAAGGGCCTTCCCCAAACTGTTGCCACAAAGTTGGAAGCACAGAATTCTCTAGTATTCCAGATCTGGGAGGCTGAGAGCTCCCGACTAACAGTTCTTGTGCTGCGGTTTCTTCCAGAGGTAGTAAGTGTTGCAACCGAGGACAGACGATTTACAAACTTCTGTACTCAGTGGTCCCGTTCTGTGAGCTTGGTTGACCCACAACTTCGCGGCTGAGCTGTTGTTGCTCCTAGATATTTCCACTTCACAATAACAGAACTTAGAGTTGACTGAGGCAGCTCTAGCTGGGCAGAAATTTGACAAACTGACTTGTTGGAAAGGTGGCATCCTATGACGGTGGCTCTTTGAAAATCACTGAGGTCATCAGTAAGGCCATTCTACTGCCAATGTTTGTCTATGGATATTGCATGGCTGTGTATACTGTATACAGAAGAATCTCTCAGCTTCCCAGGTCTGGAATACTACATTCACTCCTTTGTACCCCGCACAGTGGGATTACCTGTTTCTGCTGACCAAGATAACCGATGGCAACGAAGAAGGAAGGAAGGAAAGGGGGATTCCAAGCTAGGCTGAAAAAAATCTAACAGCATAGCTCCCACAATCTTCTTATTATCAATTTCCTTCAACCAATCTTCAGACATTTGTGTCAGTGCAGTAATGTTGAGTGCCCTTATCTATAAGCTTGCTGAAAGTCTGTTGTTCATTTGTTTACAAAGAAATATCATTGTATTTGGTAAAAAAAAAAATTCCATCCGTTTGCTAAGAGCTGGCAGTAAGCATATAGGTCTGCTGTTAGAACCAGTAAAGGACGCTTTGCCACTCGTGGGTAGCGGAATGACCCTGGCTTCCCTCCAGGCCTGAGGACAAAGACATTCCTCTAGGCTCAGATTAAAGATATGACATCTGTGTTGTCAATGCCAGGAGGTTTGTCATTATTGATCGATAACAATAATTATTCCACCTCTCCCACACTAACTTTACAAAATTCTAACTTCTTTTGCTTTTGCTTGATTACGATGGCTCACTGTTTGCTGTTGGCATTTCCTGCCTACGTTTGCCTACTTTGCCAATGAAATAATAATTGAAATAATTGGAAACATCAAATGATTCAATGAAAGATGGAGTTGAATTCCTCTTTCTGCCCATAATTTCATGCCATCATACTTTATATCATTAACCTTGGCTTCATAATACCGCTTCTTCTTCTCTTTGTTGAGTTTAGTCACAATTTCGGGAATTTGCAGTAAGTCAGACGTGCAGGTAGACATATTAGCCACTAATTTTGCCCTGTCTCTTTCAGCAATACAGTTTTTTCAATTCCTCATCAATCAATGGAGCCTTAACAATTCTAACAGTCAGTTTCTTAACAGGCGCATGTTTATCAGTAATTGGAAGAAACAATTTCATAAATTAATCAAGTGCAGCATCTGGATGCTCTTTATTAACCACATCAGACCAATACATATTTTTAACATCATCCACATAAGATGCCAAATCTGTTGATGATCTCTTATACACTATTTGAGGCCCAGCTTTCAGAGCTTTGGCTTTCCTGGATGTAGGCATTATATTGTGATCACTGCATCCAATGGGTACGGATACAGCTTTAGAGCAAAGTTCTATAGTATAATTAAAAATGTGATCAATAAATGTGGATGATCTTGTTCCTGTAATATTTATAAACACCTGGTATATTGATTTATAACCTGAACCAGATTACAGGCACTGGTTACAGTGAAACGCTTCCTCTTGAGGGGACAGCTTGATGAAAACCAGTCAATAGCACTTGGCGGCCTATAGCAAAAGAAAAGGCTTTAGATGTGCCAAGTGAACCTGCAACCACACCACTTCAGTAACACTTGATATAAGATATTCTCTATGCATTACAGGGATATGGCTCTGAATATATACAGCAACACCTCCCCCATAAGCATTCCTGTCTTTTCTATAGATGTAATATCATTATTGCGACCACTGTATCATCAAATCAATTATCTAAGTGAGTCTCAGGCTAATATATGAACATTATCTGATGTTAGCAAGTTATTGATTTCATGAACCTTGGGCTACTTATATTAATATGGGCTATTTTCATCCCTTTCCTGGGTAGCTTATCAGAGATAGATATAATATGTGACCAACCGCCTTGATTTGGTCTCATATAGCAAAATTTGAAACTGTTTTTTTACATTAGATAAAAGCAGAGACACGGGGCTACAAAATGGTATATCATACACTGTATTTGCGGAACAATGGGAAAGTATTTCTGCTTTGAAAGTTGATGATCTTGTAACCTCACTTTTGAGAAAATGGCCTTTGAATGATTTGGTACCTACTGGAGAGCTCTTCTTTGTCTACACCCATTCAACATCGTTCACAGCCTCTTAAGCTTTAGCTCCACCAATCTGTTTGGTGGAGCTAACTGGCTAACAGTTGTCACAGTGACATTCTATTAAAATGGACACTTACACAGTTAGAGACACTGCACCTAGCAGGAACCTCTCTTAGTTTCTTCAATAACTCCTGGTTTGAGAGCTTGAACATTAGGCTATAACTAGCCAAGCAAATGGCTCTGAAATACGAATAATAAGATCATACATGTAATGTTAGCTAGCGAGGCAGCCAGCTAATGTTAGCTAGCTAGCTAACAGTACACTTTAACTTGAAATGAAAAGACAATGCCAAAATTAGAAATGTGTAACATCTGAAAATTTAGCTAGCTAGACAATCTTACCCGTTTACATCATAGTTGGATGCTTCTCCCTGTCATAGATGCCATGGTTGCCCTTAGTTTGAAGATGTAATCTCAGGAGACAGGCGTTTTCTCCATCTCCTTAGCTATCATACTCTAATTCCAATGATTTCAAAGCTGTGAATAGAGAGCAACACTTATGCCGTTCTACTAAGAAATATATATTTTTTAAAGCTGCGTTAGACAGGATTACCTACACAAACTTACCAGCTCAAATATACAGAAGCATGCTATATGGCAGACCAATCCGAACTCATCTCTCGGCATTTCCAGCCCACTCATTATCTCAGCCAATCATGGATAGCAGGAAGGTTGCTGCTTTTTCTGTGGCTAAACCAACTAGGCTAGTAATTTAACAATTGTATTCGTATTTACAGATGTCATACAAGTTTGTTATTAAGACACGTGAAAGTTCACTTTTTCCAAAAGGCATTTCTGCCAAAAAAACATTACATTCAAATGGCTCTTGTTTGAAGCGACATGCGCTTAGTTTCCTTAAACGGGTGACCCATTGGAAAAGAGCAAATAAAGCAAAAGGAAAGAGTATACATTTAGCATTAATTAATTGGTGTGTGTAAGTGTGTGTGTGTTCTGTGGGGTTGAAGCTATGAACCCATAGGCTTGGCTCTCTCATCCCAACCAGGCTTTTCGAAGGGAGGGTGGACAATGAGCCTTTCATAGCGATAAGTATGTCCCCATGCATTCTGGCAGCTTTCCTGGCTGGGTTAAGTTCTTTCCTCTTCTGGCACACAGCTTCCGGGTATTCCTCGGATCAATCCGCGGTCCTAGCCACAAGGGCAAACTGCATCGCGGGCTGCTTTCAAGCCATCAAGAAAACTCTGCTAGCTTGATAGGCAGCTAGCTAGCAGCTAGGCAAGCTGCTACACCAAACAGCTCCTCAGAGCTGGTCGGCAGGATCCCTGGACAGGTAGTAGCAGTCCCAGCAACTGATGCCAACCGCATCGCGGGATCCACACTCAAAAAGATAGCTACAGTAGCTACTAAGAAACTTTTCAATATTTTTAAAAGAACAAACCGAGCTCGTTCCGCGTTCAACAGGAAGTGACGGGACAACATGCCACAGGCCACAATCAATAACCTGATCAACTCTATGCAAAGGAGATGTGTCACGCTGCATGAGGCAAATGGTGGTCACACCAGCAACTGGCTGGTTTTCTGATCGACGTTCCTACCTTTTATATTAAGGTATATCTGTATTCTAAGTCATGTGAAATCCATAGATTAGGGTCTAGTGAATTTATTGATTGGGCCTTCAGCGGACATCATGCCTGAGGGGCCTGTTGGAATCCTCGGCAGATTATGTCGGTATTATAGAGAATCGGCGGGGTTCCGTGCCGGCGGGGTTCCGTGCCCCGTACCGGCAGTAGAAAGGGTCCGGATATTGTAGCCCAGGAGTGGGCTTCGGTGATAGCCCAGGAGCCCTAGCCAGGCTAGCTTCAGGCTAATTGGTGCTTGATCCGGGATGGAAACGCTAGCCAGGAGTAGTCACCCGGGATTGCGGTTAGCTAGTTGCGAAAATCCAGATGAAAAGGTTCAGAGTTTGCGGTAGGAATCCGGGGATAAGGAGAGAAAAATAGGTCCGTTATGCTCTGGTTTGAGACACATTGTACGAACTGGCGAGAGCTTTCCGAGCTAAAGGTTAGCTGATGACCGCTAGCAGTGGTTTGCTGACTGATAGCTGGTAGCTAGTTAGCTGATTAGCTTCAGTTGAGGGATTCCAGATTCCAGATCCGAAGTAAATAGAAATACTTCAGAAAAAAACAGATCCACGCCACATTGGGTGAGGCGGGTTGCAGGAGCTTATTTAGAAGTTGAGGTTTAGGAAAATATTTTCAAAAGATATGCGAAGAAAAAAATATTAAAAGATAAAAACAAGGTACACGATAGGACAAATACAAAGACTGCTACGCCATCTTGGAATCAGTGAGTATTGAATGAAGGGGTGCCAATAATTGTGGCACATATATATGAGAAAAATATTTGTTTTATGTTAAGAATAATTTTTTTCTTGAGATTTTTGTAAATATTTTGAATGAAAGTGTCACGTTCTGACCTTAGTTCTTTTGTTATGTTTTGTTTTAGTATGGTCAGGGCGTGAGTTGGGTGGGTTGTCTATGCTCCTTTTTCTATGTTTTGGGATTTCTGTGTTTGGCCTGGTATGGTTCTCAATCACAGGCAGATGTCAATCGTTGTCCCTGATTGAGAACCATACTTAGGTAGCCTGGTTTCACTTTTGAGTTGTGGGTGATTGTTTTCTGTGTTTGTACCATTCGGGACTGTTTCGATTTTCATTTGTTCATTCACGTTGTTATTTTGTATTTTTGTAGTGTTCAGTTTTATATATTAAAATGGACTTACCACGCTGCACATTGGTCCGACATCTCTTACTCCTCGTCAGAAGAGGAGGAGGACAATCGTTACAGAAAGACCAAGAGTATAAACAATAAATACCTTCTTTTTTTACAGCCTGTTTTGCTCATATTTACCAAGGGTGCCAATATTAGTGGAGGGCACTGTAGGTGCATATTTGACTGTTAATGAAATGTTAGATAAAGACACCACTGAACGAATCAGAACCTGTTTGGCTTAGTAAAATGTATTTTAAAACATAAGTAAGTGACTATTCATCACTAAAGTGCATTTTGGGCTTGGCAGTGTGCAAAGCTGTCATCAGGGCAAAAGGTGGATACTTTGAAGAATCTGATTGATTTAACACTTTTTTGGTTACTACATGATTTCAAATGTGTTATTTCACAGTTTTGTCTAAACTATTATTCTACAATGTAGAAAATAGTAAAAATAAAGAAAAACCCTGAAATGAGTAGATGTGTCCAAATTTTTGACTGGTACTGTATATACACTACCGTTCAAATGTTTGGGGTCACTTAGAAATGTCCCTGTTTTTGAAAGAAAAGCACTTTTTTTGTCCATTAAAATAAAATAAAATTGGTCAGAAATATTTGCCTTGTTTAGTATCTGGAGCATCAGCATGCCTATGTATAGATAATCCATAAAAACTCAACCGTTTCCAGCTACAGGGATATGTCTTCATTTACAACATTAACAATGTCTACACTGATTTTCTGATTCATTTGATGTTATTTTAATGGACAAAAAAATAGCTTTTCTTTCAAAAACAAGGACATTTCTAAGTGACCCCAAACTTTTGAATACAGTGTATACAGTTGAAGTCGGAAGTTTACATACACCTTAGCCAAATACATTTAAACTCAGTTTTTCACAATTCCTGACATTTAATCCCAGTACAAATTCCCTGTATTAGGTCAGTTAGGATCACCATTTCATTTTAAGAATGTGAAATGTCAGAATAATAGTAGAGAAAATTATTTATTTAAGTTTTTATTTCTTTCATCACAGTCCCAGTGGGTCAGAAGTGTACATACACTCAATTAGTATTTGGTAGCATTACCTTTAAATTGTTTAACCTGGGTCAAATGTTTCGGGTAGCCATCCACAAGCTTCCCACAATAAGTTGGGTGAATTTTGGCCCATTCCTCCTGACAGAGCTGGTGTAACCGAGTCAGGTTTGTAGGCATCCTTGCTCGCACACGCTTTTTCAGTTCTGCCCACAAATTTTCTATAGGATTGAGGTTAGGGCTTTGTGATGGCCACTCCAATACCTTGACTTTGTTGTCCTTAAGCCATTTTGCCACAACTTTGGAAGTCTGCTTGGGGTCATTGTCCATTTGGAAGACCCATTTGTGACCAAGCTTTAACTTCCTGAGATGTTGCTTCAATATATCCACATATGTTTCATCCCTCATGATGCCATCTATTCTGTAAAGTGCATCAGTCCCTCCTGCAGCAAAGCACCCCTACAACATGATACTGTCACTCCCGTGCTACACGGTTGGGAAAGTGTTCTTCGGCTTGCAAGCCTCCCCCTTTTTACTCCAAACATAAACATGGTCATTATAGCCAAACAGTTCTATTTAATTTTCATCAGAGCAGAGGACATTTCTCCAGAAAGTACGGTCTTTGTCCCCATGTGCAGTTGCAAACCGTAGTCTGGCTTTTTTATGGCAGTTTTGGAGCAGTGGCTTCTTCCTTGCTGATTCAGATTATGTCAATATAGGACTCATTTTACTGTGGATATAGATACTTTTGTACCTGTTTCCTACAACATCTTCACATGGTACTTTGCTGTCGTTCTGGGATTGATTTGCACTTCCGCACCAAAGTATGTTCATCTCTAGCAGACAGAACGCGTCTCCTTCCTGAGTGGTATGACGGCTGTGTGGTTCCATGGTGATTATACTTGTGTACTATTGTTTGTACAGATGAACGCGGTAAATTCAGGCATTTGGAAATTGCTCCCAAGGATTAACCAGACTTGTGGAGGTCTACAATTTTTGGCTGATTTCTTTTGGTTTCCCCATGATGTCAAGAGAGTCACTGAGTTTGAAGATAGGCCTTGAAATACATCCATAGGTACACATCCAGTTGACTCAAATTATGTAAATTAGCCTATCAGAAGCTTCTAAAGCCATGACATCATTTTCTGGAATTTTCCAAGCTGATTAAAGGCACAGTCAACTTTGTGTATGTAAACTTCTGACCCACTGGAATTGTGATATAGTGAATTATAAGTGAAATAATCTGTCTGTAAACAATTGTTGGAAATATTACTTGTGTCATGCACAAAGTAGATGTCCTATCCGACTTGCCAAAACTATAGTTTGTTAACAAGAAGTTTGTGGAGTGGATGAAAAACGAGATTTCATGACTCCAACCTAAGTGTATGTAAACCTCAGACTTCAACTGTATGTACTGTATTCAGGCCCTTTACTTAGTACTTTGTTGAAGCAAATTTGGCAACAATTACAGCCTCGAGTCTTCTTGAGCATTTGAGGAGTTTCTCTTTCATTCTTCTCTGCATATCCTCTCACACTCTGTCAGGTTCGATGGGAAGCGTTGCTTCACAGCTATTTCAGGTCTCCCCAGAGATGTTTGATCGGGTTGAAGCCTTGGTTCTGCCTGGGCCACTCAAGGACATTCAGAGACTTGTCCCGAAGCCACTTGTGCATTGTCTTGGCTGTGTGCTCAGGGTCATTGTCCTGTATGAAGGTGAACCTTCGCCCCAGTCTGAGGTCCTGAGCGCTCTGGAGCAGGTTTTCAATCAAGGATCTCTCTGTACGTTGCTCCGTTCATCTTTCCCTCGATCCTGACTAGTCTCCCAGTGCCTGCCGCTGAAAAACATCCCCACATCATCATGCTGCCACTCCATGCTTCACCGTACGGCTGGTGCCATGTTTTCTCCAGACGTGACGCTTGGCATTCAGGCCAAAGTATTCCATCTTGGTTTCATCAGACCAGAGAATATTGTTTCTCGTGGTCTGAGAGTCTTTTGGCAAACTCCAAGCGACCTGTCATGTGCCTTTTACTGAGAAGTGGCTTCCGTCTGGCCACTCTACCATAAAGGCCTGATTGGTGGAGTGCTGCAGAGATGGTTGTCCTTCTGGAAGTTTATTCCATCTCCACAGAGGACCTCTGGAGCTCTTTCAGAGTGACCATCGGGTTCTTGGTCACCTTCCTAACCAAGACCCTTCACCCCCGATTGCTCAGTTTGGTCAGGTGGCCAGCTCTAGGAAGAGTCTTGGTGGTTCCAAACCACAGCCATTTAAGAATGATTGAGGCCTCTGTGTTCTTGAGGACCTTTAATGCTGCATACATCTTTTGGTACCCTTCCCCATATCTGTGTCTTGACACAATTATGTCTCTGAGCTCTACGGACAATTCCTTCTACCTCATAGCTTGGTTTTTTCTCTAACATGCACCTTCAACTGTGGGACCTTATATAGACAGGTATGTGCCTTTCCAAATCATGTCCAAAAACAGGATTGGGGAGTAACAGATTACATGTATTCTGTTACATGTAAGGGATAACAAACAAACAGTAATTGTAATCCATTATGTTACCAGCAAAAATATTGTAATCAGATTACCTATACTTTTGAAAAACTAGATGATTACTTTGAGGATTACTTAGAAATTCAGAAAGAATGATTGTGAAAAAGATCTTTGACTGTTTTTCTGTTCAAAAACTATTTATATTTGTCAAATGCGCCAAATACATGTTTACTTACAAACCCTTAACCAACAATGCAGTTAAGAAAAATAAGTGTAATATGTACATGTAGGTAGATTTAAAGCGACTATGAATAGGTAAACAGAGAGTAGCAGCAATGTAAAAGAGGGTGGGGCACTGCAAATAGTCTGGGTAGCCTTTTGATTAGGTGGTCAGCAGTCTTATGGCTTGGGGTGAGAAGCTGTTAAGAAGCCTTTTGGATCTAGGCGCTCCGGTACTGCTTGCCATGCTGTAGCAGAGAGAACAGTCTATGACTAGGGTGGCTGGAGTCTTTGACAATTTTTTGGCGCTTCCTATGACACCGCCTGATATAGAGGTCCTGGATGGCAGGAAGCTTGGCCCCAGTGATGTACTGGGCCGTACGCACTACCCTCTGTAGTGCCTTGCGGTCGGAGGCTGACCAGTTGCCATACCAGGCAATAACGCAACCAGTCAGGATGATCTCGATGATGCAGCTGTAGAACTTTGAGGATCCGAGGACACATGCCAAACCTTTTCAGTATCCTGAGGGGGAATAGGCTTTGTCCTGCACTCTTCACAACTGTCTTGTGTGTTTGGACCATAATAGTTTGTTAATGATGTGTACACCAAGGAACTTGACGCTCTCACCCTGCTCCACTACAGCCCCTTTGAGAATGGGGGGGTGCTCGGTTCTACTTCTCCTGTAGTCCACAATAATCTTCTTTGTATTGATCACCATGAGGGAGAGGTTGTTGTTCTGGCAACACACAGCCAGGTCTCTGACCTCCTCCCTATAGGCTGTCTCATCGTTGTCGGTGATCAGGCCTACCACTGTTGTGTCATCTGTAAATTTGATGATGGTGGAGTCTTGCCTGACCATGCTGTCATGAGTGAACAGGGAGTACAGGAGTGGACTGAGCACGCACCCCGGCTGGGCCCCCATGTTGAGGATCAGCATGGCGGATGTGTTGTTACCTACCCTTACCACCAGGGGGCGGCCCGTCAGCAAGTCCAGGATCCAGTTGCAAAGGGAGGTGTTTAGTCCCAGGGTCCTTAGTTTAGTGATAAACGTTGAGGGCACTATGGTGTTGAACGCAGAGCTGTTGTCAATGAATAGCATTTTCACATAGGTGTTCCTTTTGTCCAGGTGGGAAAGGGAATTGTTGAGTGCAATAGAGTGCAATAGAAAGTGGTGTGATTGGACCATGTTAGTTTGTTGTTGATGAGGACACCAAAAAACTTGAAGCTCTGCTCCAATGCTGCCCTGTCGATGAGAATGGGGTTGTGCTCGGTCCTCTTTTTCCTGTAGTCCACAATCATCTCCTTTACCTCCTTTGGCTGTAGTCAATGAATAGCATTCTCACATAGGTGTTCCTTTCGTCCAGCTGGGAAAGGGCAGTGTGGAGTGCAATAGAGATTGCATTATCTGTGGATCTGGTGGGGTGGTATGCAAATTGGAGTGGGTCTAGGGTTTCTGGGATAATGGTGTGGATGTGAGCCATGACCAGCCTTTCAAAGCATTTCATGGCTACAGACGTGTGTGCAACAGGTAGGTAGTCATTTAAGCAGGTTACCTTAGTGTTCTTGGTTCAGGGACTATGGTGGTCTGCTTGAAACTTGTTGGTATTACAAACTCAAGCTCGGAGTACACATCTTGGTAATCCATCTGGCCCTGCGGCCTTGTGAATGTTGCCCTTTCTAAAGGTCTTACTCACATCCGCTACGGAGAGCGTGATCACACAGTCATCCGGAACAGCTAATGCTCTCATGCATGTTTCAATGTTACTAGCCCCGAAGCGAGCATAGAATTTAGCTCATCTGGTAGGCTTGTGTCACTGGGCAGCTCGCGTCTGTGCTTCCCTTTGTAATCTGTAATAGTTTGCAAGCCCTGTCATATCCGACAAGCGTCGGAGCCGGTGTAGTACGATTCAACCTTGGTTCTGTATTGACGCTTTGCCTGTTTGGTGGTTCGTCGGAGGGCATAGTGGGAATTATTCTAAGCTTCCAGGGTAGAGTCTTGCTCCTTGAAAGCAGAAGCTCCATGGCTTCTGGTTGGGGTATGTACGTATGGTCACTGTGGGGACGATGTCATCGATGCACTTATTGATGAAGCCAGTGACTGATGTGGTGTTCTCCTCAATGCCATCGGAAGAATCCCAGAACATATTCCAGTCTGTGCTAGTAAAACAGTCCTGATGCTTAGCATCTGTTTCATTTTACCACTTTTTTATTGACCGAGCCACTGGTGCTTCCTGCTTTAGTTTTTGCTTGTAAGCAGGAATCAGGAGGATAGAAGTATGATCAGATTTTCCAAATGGATGGCGAGGGAGAGCTTTGCACGCATCTCTGTGTGTGGAGTTAAGGTGGTCTAGAGTTTTTTTCCCCTCTTGTTGCATATTTAACCTGTTAGATCTCTAGGGGCGCTATTTCATTTTTGGATAAAAAACGTTCCCGTTTTAAGCGCGATATTTTGTCACGAAAAGATGCTCGACTATGCATATTCTTGACAGTTTTTGAAAGAAAACACTCTGAAGTTTCAGAATCTGCAAAGATATTGTCTGTAAGTGCCCCAGAACTCATTCTACAGGCGAAACCAAGATGATGCATCAACCAGGAAATTAGCAGAATTTCTGAAGCTCTGTTTTCCATTGTCTCCTTATATGGCTGTGATTGCGCAAGGAATGAGCCTACACTTTCTGTCGTTCCCCCAAGGTCTTAGCAGAATTGTGACGTATTTGTAGGCATATCATTGGAAGATTGACCATAAGAGACTACATTTTCCAAGTGTCCGCCTGGTGTCCTGCGTGGAATTCGGTGCGCAATTGCCAGCTGCTTGTACTTTTCCATTTGATATAGGGGAGAAACCATGCGTCCAAGAACGATATATCAATGAAGAGATATGTGAAAAACACCTTGATGATTGATTCTAAACAACGTTTGCCATGTTTTCAGTGGATATTATGTAGTTAATTTGGAAAAAAGTTCGCGTTTTGAGGACTGAATTTTCGTTTTTTTTTGGTAGCCAAATGTGATGTATAAAACGGAGCTATTTCTAATACACAAAGAATCTTTTTGGAAAAACTGAGCATCTGCTATCTAACTGAGAGTATCCTCATTGAAAACATCAGAAGTTCTTCAAAGGTAAATTATTTTATTTGAAGGCTTTTATGTTTTTGTTGAAATGTTGCGTGCTGGATGCTAACGCTAATGCTAACGCTAAATGCTATGCTAGCTAGCTACTTTTACACAAATTATTGTTTTCCTATGGTTGAGAAGCATATTTTGAAAATCTGAGATGACAGTGTTGTTTACAAAAGGCTAAGCTTGAGAGATGGCATATTTATTTCATTTCATTTGCGATTTTCATGAATAGTTAACGTTGCGTTATGGTAATGAGCTTGAGGCTGTAGTCACGATACCGGATCCGGGTTTGGGAGATCAGAGAGGTTAACATGCTGGTAGAAATGAGGTAAGACGGATTTAAGTTTCCCTGCATTAAAGTCCCCGGCAACTAGGAGTTCCTCCTTTGGATGAGCATTTTCCTGCTTGCTTATGGCCGTATACAGCATATTGATTGCAGTCTTAGTGCCAGCATCGGTTTGTGGTGGTAAATAGACAGCCACGAAGAATATAGATGAAAACTCTCTTGGTAAAGAGTGTGGTCTACAGCTTATCATGAGATACGGTGAGCCTAAGGTGAGCCAAACCTAGAGACTTCCTTAGATTTAATTTAGTGCACCAGCTTTTGATTACAAATATAAATAGACGGCCACCCCTTGTCTTACCAGAGGCCATTGTTCTATCCTGCCAAAAAAGCGTAAAAACCACCAACTGTATGTTATTCATGTCATCGTTCAGCCACGACTTGGTGAAACATAAGATATTACAGTTTTTAATGTCCCGTTGGTAGGGTATACGGGATCGTAGTTCGTCTATTTTATTATCCATTGATTGTACGTTGGCTAATGGGACCGATGGTTAAGGGAGATTACCCACTTGCCGTTGGATCCTTACAAGGCACCCAGATCTTCGTCCCCGATATCTACGTCTCTTTCTCTTGCGAATGACGGGGATGAGGGCCTTGTCTGGCGTCTTAAGTAAATCCTTTGCGTCCGACTCGTTAAAGAAAAAGTGTTCCTCCAGTACGTGGTGAGTAATCACTGTCCTGATATCTAGAAGCTCTTTTTGGTCATAAGACACAGTGGCAGAAACATTATGTACAAAATAAGTTTCAAATCATTTGAAAAAACGCCCAATAGCACAATTGGTCAGGGGACCATGAAACAGCAGCCATCTCCTGTCTTCTCAATGCCATTCAAGTCAGCAATGAAAAAAGGCTCAAGTTTAAGTTTGTTCCACCTGAGCGACTATGATGACTCACCAAATGTGTTTGATGGAGCGTGGGAAAAGAGCAGGAATAGGCTTTTGTATGCTACAGTCAAAACTATGTCTTCCAATGGAGCGACTGCTGTCGGCATCCAAAGATTATCCAACTTGAATAAACACTTGGAAGGATGACAGCTGTGGTGTAGTCTACGGCGATACAGAAATCACTTATTATTGATCTGAATCACACTGCTGCTCTCTCATTTAGCTATTCGCTTCTTATGGATTGTGGTGTTGTGGATGGCTGTTCACAAATCCAAATGTGTATTTGAACCCAATAATGTTTGAATTCAAGAAGGTTAAGCTGCCTATCAATACTTGTTTTTGAAACCAGTGAACAGCCAGTGAAAAATGTGCTCTTGCAACAGCTGCTTATTGCTCAATCTAATTCATGCTGATAAAAAAAATAATCCATAGGCCTGATGGACACATGTTCAAACTTGCACACCTCTGATATACTTAAGAGGGTCAATCTGTAGTTGCTACATCCATTTTTGGACTATATATACACACACATATATATATATATATATATATATATATATATATATATATATATATATATATATATATATATATATATATATATATATATATATATATATATATATATATATATATATATATATATATATATATATATATATATATATAGATATATAGATATATATATATATATATATTGATTATTGAAACAATATAACTTATAAATGCCTCATTTATTTATTTATTTAACCTTTATTTAACCAGGTAGGGTAGTGGAAAACAAGTTCTCATTTACAACTGTGACCTGGCCAAGATAAAGCAAAGCAGTGTAACACCAACAACACAGTGTTACACTTGGAATAAACAACCATACAGTCAATAATACAAAAGAAAAAGTATATATACAGTGTGTGCAAATGAGGTAGGATAAGGGAGGTAAGGCAATTAATAGGCCATAGTGACGAAATAATTACAATATAGCAATTAAACACTGGAATGATAGATGTGCAGAAGATAAGTGTGCAAGTAGAGATACTGGTGTGAAAAGGAGCAAAATAAATAAAATAAATAACCGTTTGGGGATGAGGTAGTTGGATGGACTATTTACAGATGGGCTATGTACAGGTACAGTGATCTGTGAGCTTAGTTCAATTGTCACACTCCACGAGATCCCAAAATATAAGCTTGTTTTTCTCCAATGTTTGTGAACATTGTAAATGTAAACAAATGCTGTATAGCCTCAAAACATGGTTAAAACAATAATGTTGATATCATGGATGGCCATTTATATCATGGATGGCCATTCCATGAGCACAGCATTTATTTTGTAACCTCACTAGGGTACGTGGGATGTTAGCGTCCCACCTGGCCAACATGCAGTGAAATTGCAAAGGGCCAAATTCAAAAACAGAAATACTCATTATAAGAATTCATAAAACATACTGTTATACATCGGTTTAAAGATTAACTTCTTGTTAATCCAACCACAGTGTCAGATTTTAAAAAGGCTTTACGGCGAAAGGATAACATGTGATTATCTGAGAACAGCTCCCAGCAGACAAATCATTACCAACAGTTACCAGCCAAGTAGAGGAGTTACACAAGTCAGAAATAGCGATAGAATTAATCACTTACCTTTGATGATCTTCATATGGTTGCACTCACAAGACACCCATTTACTCAATAAATTTTCATTTTGACAACAGTCAGACGAAAAATCCAAATAGTATCCGTAAAGTTCGTAGAAACAGGTCAAACGATGTTTATAATCAATCCTCAGGTTGTTTTTAGCCTAAACAATCGATAATATTTCAACTGGACAATAACGTTGTCAATATAAAAGTTAAACAAGAAAGGCGCGCTCTCGGTCATGCGCATGAAAAAGCTCTGGGACACTGTAGGGTCCACTCATTCAGAGTGGTCTTACTCTCTCATTTTTCAGAATACAAACCTGAAATAATTTCTAAAGACTGTTGACATCTAGTGGAAGCCATAGGAAGTGCAATTTGAGTCCTAAGTCAATGGATACTGTAATGGCACTCAATAGAACACTACAAACATCAAATAAATCCCACTTCCTGGATGGATTTTTCTCAGGTTTTCGCCTGCCAAATAAGTTATGTTATACTGTAACGGATTACAATTAGAAAGTAACCTGCCCAACCCTGCCAATCAATTGAATTTACCACAGGTGGACTCCAATCAAGTTGTAGAAACATCAAGCATGATCAATGGAAACAGGATACACCTGAGCTCAATTTCGAGTCTCATAGCAAAAGGGCTGAATACTTGTGTAAATAGGTTATTTCTGATATTTATTTTTAAATACATTTGCAGCATTTCTAGAAACCTGTTTTTGCTTTGTCATTATGGGGTGTTGTCTGTAGATTGATGAGATGTTTTATTTATTTAAAACCTGTTGATGCCAGGGGATCCTCTAGAGGAACGCCCCCCCCCCCCCCCCCCCCGTTCAGCTCAAACCGTGGCGCATGGAACGCAAAAATATTCTTAGAGATATTTAACCTCCACACATTAACAAGTCCAATAGCTCAAATGAAAGATAAACACCTTGTTCATCTACCCAGCATGTCAGATTTTTTACATGTTTTACGGCGAAAACACACCACATATTTATATTAGACCATCACCGAAACCAAGACAAGAGGCAGCCATTTTGTCCCAGAAAATATAAAATTATAAAAGCAGGATTAAAAAATAAATCATTCACTAACCTTTTGAAAATCTTCATCAGATGACAGTAATAGGACATGTTACACAGTACATTTTTTTTTTCAATAATATGCCATTTATATCCATAAATGTCCATTTACATTGAGTTCATGTTCAGAAATTACTCAAAAATGTCCGCAGGAAATCTAGGTAGCGCGGCAAGATAACGTAAATAGACATCATAAACTTTGACTAAATATACATGTTCTACATATAGTTAGAAAGATACACTGCTTCTTTATGCAATCGCTTTGTTACATTTATTTTTAACGTTACAGAAATCGCACACTATTCAATATTCTGAGACGGCGCTCAGATATAAGCTACATTTCTCCGTAATGTTGGAGTCAACAGAAACACAGATTTCAGCATAAATATTCCCTTACCTTCGATGGTCTTCGTTCAGAATGTTCTGGAAAGGTTCATACTTACCCAATACATCGTTTGGTTTCAAGTCTTGCGTCTTTGTATTAGCTACTGCTAATAACATCAGCTGAAATGCACCCAAAATGTCCTCTGGTCCGGAAAAGTTGCGCATCAAAACTTCAAAATTACATATTATATGTCGACTAAACAGGTCAAACTAAGTACAAAACCAAGTTTTAGGATGTTATAGACATACAAAACAATTTTCAATTCAACCGGTAATTGTTTGTCCTTCTACTGAGTACTGGAACAAAGGAATGGCTGTGACCAATTCGCGCCCTAACGCACAGGTTTTTTCTCGCGGCACTTACTCAAATCACTCCCATAGGGCCAATTCTCGCGGGATTTGAACGATTAAACGCTCTACAGAATGAGGACATCTAGTGGAAGACATAGAAAGTGTCCCCAGATCCATAAGTGGTTGGGAAGGGTGGGGGCGATGACGTCAAAGTTGCTCCAACTTTCATGACCACAAAACTAGTTTGGAAGAATGCCTGCCCTGTGAGTTCTGCTATACTTAGACATAATTCCAACGGTTTTTAGAAGCTTTAGAGTGTTTTCTATCCAATAATAATTATTATATGCATATATTAGCAATTTTTGACAAAAAAAAAAATTCAGTTTACTAGGGGTACCCAATTCCTCTAAAGGGGGCATAAGTCAGCCATATCCTCAACAGGTTTTAACCCATTTTAGAATAAGGCTGTAAAGTAACCAAATGTGTAAAAAGGGAAGGGGTCTGAGTACTGTCCGAATGCACTGAATGTACAAAACATTATGACCACCTGATCTCTCCATGAAAGACTGATCAGGTGAATCCAGGTGAAAGCTATTATCCCATATTGAAGTCACTTGTTAAATTAACTGCAATCCGTGGAGATGAAGGGGAGGAGACAGGTTAAATAAGAATTTTTAAGCCTTCAGACAATTGAGACATGGATTATGTATGTGTGCCATTCAGAGGGTGAATTGGCACGACAAAAGATTTAAGTGCCTTTGAACGGCGCACGGTAGTAAGAGCCATGCACATCGGTTTGTCTAAAGAACTGCAACGCTGCTGGGTTTTTCACGCTCAAAAGTTTCCCATGTGCATCAAGAATGGTCCACCACCCAAAGGACTTCCAACCAACATTGGAGCATTGGAGTCATCACAGGCCAGCATCCCTGTGAAACAATTGACACCTTGTAGAGTTCAGGCCCTGACAAATTGAGGCTGTCCTGAGGGCAAAAACAGAGGTGCAACTTAATATTAGGAATGTTTTCTTAATGTTTTGTACACTCAGTGTATATATGTTGTATTGTCACATACACTGGATAGTGAAATGTGTTGTTTTACAGGGTCAGCCATAGTAGTATGGCTCCCCTGGAGCAAATTAGGGTTAAGTGCCTTGCTCAAGGGCACAGACTGATTTTTCACCGTGTCGGCTTGGGAATTCGAAACATACATCAAAAAGCACCCAGGAATGGTTCAATAAGAGATGCTGGACAGTTCTGGAGTGGTGAAGTGAAGAGCACAGATCTGAATTACATGCAAAATCTATAGGGACTGCTGAAAACATCAGTTGGTGGGTACCCCTCAGTTTGCTGCTGAAAAGTGGAAAAGAATGCCAGTAGAATGTTGCAGCAAGCTCATTGATGGCTACAAGAAGAGTTTGTCTGCAGTTATTTTGGCCAAAGGATGTGCAACGAAAGGATGTGCAAAGGAGTACTAGGTTTGGAGTGCCAATCATTTTGTCGATAACATTTGTCAACTTGAGTTTTAGAAGAAATATGGAATTATCCTTCTTGGTCAAATAGCCCTTACAATGTGTTGGGTCATTGTCCTGTTAAAAAATTGATGGGATGGTATATCACTGCAGAATGCTGTGGTAGCCATACTGGTTAAGTGTGCCTTGAATTCTGAATAAAATACTGACAGTGTCACCAGCAAAGCACCCCCACACCTCCTCCTCCATGCCTCACAGCAGTTGGCACCAATAATATTTTTTTTTGACTCAACAGACCAAAGGGCAGATTTCCATCGACTAATATCCATTGCGTGTGTTTCTAGGCACAAGCAAGTCTCTTCTTATTATTGGTGTCCTTTAGTAGTGGTTTCTTAGCAGCAATTCGACCATGAAGGCCTAATTCACACAGTCTCCTCTGAACAGTTGATGTTGAGATGCGTCTTACTTTAACTCTGAAGCATTTATTTGGGTTGCAATCTGAGGTGCAGTTAACTCTAATGAACGTATCCTCTGCAGCAGAGGTAACTTCTTGTGGCGGTCCTCATGAGAGCCAGTTTCGTCAGAGCGCTTGATGGTTTTTGCGACTGCACTTGAAAAAACTTTAAAAGTTCTTGAAAATTTCCGGATTGACTGACCTTCATGTCTTAAAGTAATGATGGACTTTAGTTTATCTTAGCTTATTTGAGATTTTCTTGCCATAATATGAACATTGCCTTTTACCAAATAGGGCTATCTTTTGTATACCACCCCTACCTTGTCACAACACAACTGATTGGCTCAAACTCATTAAGAATGAAAGAAATTACACAAATTAACTTTTAACAAGGCACACCTGTTTAATTGACATGCATTCCAAGTGACTACCTCATGAAGCTGGTTGAGAGAATGCCAAAAGTGTGCAAAGCTGTCATCAAGGCAAAGGGTGGCTACTTTGAAGAATCTCAACTATAAAATATATTTAGATTTGTTCAATACTTTTTTGGTTACTACATGATTCCATGTGTTATTTCATAGTTCTGATGTCTTCGCTACTCATCTACAATGTAGAAAATAGTAAAAATAAAGAAAAACCCTTGAATGAGTAGATGTGTCCAAACTACAGTTGAAGTCTGAAGTTTACATACACTTAGGTTGGAGTCATTAAAGCCCATTTTTCAACCACTCCACACATTTCGTGTTAACAAACTATAGTTTTGGCAAGTAGGTTAGGACATCTACTTTGTGCATGACAAGTAATTTTTTAAACATTTGTTTACAGACAGATGATTTCAATTATCATTCACTGTATCACAATTCCAGTGGATCAGAAGTTTACATACATTAAGTGGACTGTGCCTTTAAAATTCCAGAAAATGTTGTCATGGCTTTAGAAGCTTCTGATAGGCTTATTGACATCATAGGCGAACTGACAACCTTCAAACTTAGTGCCTCTTTGCTTTACATCATGGGAAAATCAAAATAAATCAGCCAAGACCTCAGAAAAGAAATTGTACACGTCCACAAGTCTGGTTCATCCTTGGGAGCAATTTCCAAATGTCTGAAGGTACCACGTTAATCTGTACAAACAATAGTATGCAAGTATAAACACCATAGGACCACACAGGCGTCCTACTGCTCATGAAGAAGATGCGTTCTGTCTCCTAGAGATGAACGTACTTTGGTATGAAAAGTGCAAATCAATCCCAGAACAACAGCAAAGGACCTTGTGAAGATGCTGGAGGAAACAGGTACAAAAGTAACTATATCGTCATAACCTGAAAGTCCGCTCAGCAAGGAAGAAGCCACTGCTCCAAAACCGCCATAAAAAAGCTAGACTACGGTTTGCAACTGCACATGGGAACAAAGATCGTACTTTTTGGAGAACTGTCCTCTGGTCTGATGAAACAAAAATATAACTGTTTGGCCATAATGACCATCGTAATGTTTGGAGGAAAAAGGGGGAAGGGGAAGCATAGGGGTGGCAGCATCATGTTGTGGGGGTGCTTTGCTGCAGGAGGGACTGGTGAACTTCACAAAATTGATGGCACCATGAGGAAGGAAAGTTATGTGGATATATTGAAGAAAAATCTCAAGACATCAGTCAGGAAGTTAAAGCTTGGTCGCAATTGCATCTTCCAAATTAACAATGACCCCAACCATACTTCCAAAATTGTGGCAAAATGGCTTAAGGACAACAAAGTCAAGGTATTGGAGTGGCCATCACAAAGCCCTGATCTCAATCCTATATAACATGTGTGGGCAGAACTGAAAAAGTGTGTGCGAGCAAAGAGGCCTTACAAACCAGACTCAGTTACACCAGCTCTGTCAGGAGGAATGAGCCAAAATTCACCCAACTTATTGTGGGAAGCTTGTAGAAGGCTACCCGAAACGTTTGACCCAACGTAAACAATTTAAAGGCAATGTTAGCAAATAATAATTGAGTGTATGTAAACTTCTGACCCACTGGGAATGTGATGAAAGAAATAAAAGCTTAAATAAATCATTCTCTCTACTATTATTCTGACATTTCACATTCTTAAAATAAAGTGCTGATCCTAACTGACCTAAGACAGGGAAGTCTTACTAGGATTGAATGTCAGGAATTGTGAAAACTGAGTTTAAATGTATTTGGCTAAGGTGTATATAAACTTCCAACTTCAACTGTACATCCAGAATGTGTGTGCACTCACTGAGCAGTGCTCCCCCATAGAGTCTGATGGAGACACTGGTGTTGTTGATCTCCTCTTCAAACACTATGTCATACAGCTGCTTGGGCAACACCAGGGCCTGCAGAGGGAGCACAACACAGCACACTCATCATCTTAATCACAACATGCACCATTGTAACAATACTTCGGGGGATAGTTTGAGGTCCCAGAGCATAGCTCGATCAACCACGGGCAGCGGTTGTAACTACTGCTCCAAGAAAGCTAGGTCTGTTTGTGACAAAATCACCAGGCAGTTGCTCCTCAAATAGAGCATTAGACAGAGAATAACTTAATTTACCATTAAACAATGTGGCTTCCTGTACACCCACAGTAAAACCATTCACAGACATAGTAACAGGGTCTAAGGTCATTCAGCTACACAGTAAATTTAGGGGCAGACAAAGGCTGAGCTGTTCTTCCCAGATGTCCCATCGAGATAGTCTTCACTACACTAACTGTATGGGACTCTGTTCACTAAAGAGAGGGGAGACTGAAAGAGTGGACAAACTGATTCCTTAACTCTTAGTGAAATATGTTGGTACAGTTCTAAACCACTCGTGAGAGTTCTAAACGGTGAAAGATAACCCTACTGTCAAGCCAGAGAATGAAACACTTCAGGTGAGGAGTGGTTACAGAGGTCTGGATCATGTTTACTCCAGGTAAATGCCACAATAAAGGAAATACTTGAGTAAATGAGGGGTAGAAAGTATATTGAAAGCAGATGCTTCCACACAGGTGTGTTTCTCGAGGTAATTAAGCAATTAACATCCCATCATGCTTAGGGTCATGTATAAAGATACCCTGCTGCCCATTATTTCCTACCATAGCTAGAAGAAGAAATCTCAATGACTTTGAAAAATGGGTCTCAAAGGAGCATAGTGGGTTTATAGGGAGTGTGTGTGTGTGTGTCTCATTCATCAGATCTCAACCCAATTGAACACTTTATGTGAGATTCTGGAGTGGTGCCTGAGACAGTGCTTTCCTCCTAAGGCTGTTACGGTGACCGTATTACCGCCACACCGGCAGTCATGAGTCATGACCGCAGTCAAATTCCACATGACAGTTGAGTCACAGTAACTAGGCTTCTCCAAAACTACACTTTGATGTCGCTGATGGTCATTTGTTGCCTACCAAACTTGCTAATGGCCTGGTACTCAGCGCTCTATTGTCCTTCTAATCAATGCAAATGCCATCGAAAATCAAATCAAACACTTCATGAGAGCCCTGGCATTCAGAGTTTACGCAGAATAGGATCATCTTTTGAGCAGCGAGAGCCAGCTCCTCATAGCTGGTTGATGCATGGAATGAAATAAGTGTTCCTATGAGCCCATGTGGCGCAACATTTCTATAGGCTATGATATGAAATTGGGTGAGAAAACAGAGTTTTAATGACCTCTTAAAAAGACAAGGATCCCATCAGCACATACAGTACCAGTCAAAAGTTTGGACACACCTACTCATTCAAGGGTTTTGCTTTATTTTACTAATTTCTACATTGTAGATTAACAGCAGATAATTATGAAGACATAAAAATTAAGAAATAACACATATGAAATCATGTAGTAACCAAAAAAGTGTTAAAACATATCAAAATATATTTTATATTTGAGATTCTTCAAAGTAGCCACCCTTTGCCTTGATGACAGCTTTGCCATTCTCTCAACCAGCTTCATGAAGTAGTCACCTGGAATGCATTTCAATTACACAGGTGTGCCTTGTTAAAGTACATTTGTAGAATTTCTTTCAATCTTAATGCATTTGAGCCAATCAGTTGTGTTGTGACAAGGTAGGGGTGGTTTACAGAAGATAGCCCTATTTGGTAAAAGACCAAGTCCATATTATGTCAAGAACAGCTCAAATAAGCAAAGAGAAACGACAGTCCATCATTACTTTAAGACATGAAGGTCAGTCAATCCGGAAAATTTCAAGAACTTTGAAAGTTTCTTCAAGTGCAGTCGCAAAAACCATCGGGTGCTATAATGAAACTGGCTCTCATGAGGACCACCACAGGAAAGGAAGACCCAGAGTTATCTCTGCTACAAAGGATACGTTCATTAGAGTTAACTGCACCTCAGATTGTAGCCCAAATAAATGATTCACAGAGTTCAAGTAAGAGACATATCAACATCAACTGTTCAGAGGAGACTGTGTGAATCAGGCCTTCATGGTCAAATTGCTGCAAAGAAACCACTACTAAAGGACACCAATAATAAGAAGATACTTGCTTGGGCCAAGAAACTTGAAATCTGTCCTTTGGTCAGATGAGTCCAAGTTTGAGATTTTTGGTTCCAATCGCTGTCTTTGTGAGATGCAGAGTATTTGAACAGATGATCTCTGCATGTGTGGTACCCACTGTGAAGCATGGAGGAGGAGGAGGTGTTATGGTGTGGGGGTGCTTTGCTTGTGTCTGATTTACTTAGAATTCAAGGCACAATTTACCAGCATGGCTACCACAGCATTCTGCAGCGATACGCCATCCCATCTGGTTTGCACTTAGTGGGACTATAATTTGTTTTTCAACAGGACAATGACCCAAAACGCAACTCCCAGCTGTGTAAGGGCTATTTTAATACGAAGGAGAGTGATGGAGTGGTGCATCAGATGTGGGAACTCCTTCAAGACTGTTGGAAAAGCATTCCTCATGAAGCTGGTTGAGAGAATGCCAAGAGTGTGCAAAGCTGTCATCAAGGCAAATGGTGGCTACTTTGAAGAATCTCAAATGTAAAATATATTTTGAGTTGTTTAACACTTTTTTGGTTACTACATGATTCCACATGTGTTATTTCATAGTGTTGATGTCTTCACTAGTATTCTACAATGAAAATAGTACAAATAAAGAAAAACCCTTGAATGAATAGGAATGTCCAAACTATATGTAAAGATGTAGCCTAGCCCATAGGCCTATACTGTATGTATGTATCACAACTAAAGTGGCCAAATAAATCTAAGTGTAGCCTATATGCCTAGGACCCCTGGAACAGGGATGGAGAGCCCATAGCCTACACAGCCTAGTTAAAGGTATGAATAAGAGACTGAGGAAGTGCTCAAAAATCAGAGCGGAGTGCATGCTTTTCAAACTACTTTTTTCAAATCATCATTAGTCACATCATGCAGCCTTAGAATGTATTATAAATCAAAACATTCAACATAAGTGTTTTTTTTTATCACAACTAAAGCATCATACATAACTCTAAAATAAGCATATAGGAGGACCGGTTTCAAATGATCACTTTGTTAATTAACTGCTCAACATAGAATAGTGCACACTAGCTCAGAAATTGTTTGGGGAAAATATCCTTTCCATTTTATTCAGCTATGTTCAATTCTATTCTTGTTACTTTTAAATAATATAAAATAATGCCACAGGAAGTATTTCACATGCTATTCTGTTGTTCTGAAATAGGCAATATTATCATATTATAATTTTTCTTTAGATTTATTTTAATGGTGTAGGCAACCCTGGTCTGAGAGTGCCACAGCCAGTTCATGTTTTTGATTTAACCAGGCAATCACTGAATTGATCAATTAGCTCAGTTGGTCAGGTGTGGTGCCTAGTTGGAACAAAATCTTGCAGTATCTGTGGCGCTCCAGGAATAGGGTTGCCTACCCCTGGTGGAGGCTATATTAAATGGATTTTTCAATGTTGATGTTCCAAAGGTCAGCATCAGTGGCTTGTATGCTATGTGTAATTAACCGTCAATAACCATGAGACCGGCAATTATTTGCATGACAGTTACCGGCTGGTTACCGGCTGACAACATTTCATGACCGCCACACAGCCTTATTTTCACCACCATCAACAAAACACCAAATTATGGAAATTCTTGTGGAGAATGGTGTTGCATCCCTCCAATACAGATACAGACACTTGTAGAATACATCCCAAGGCGCTTTGTCGCTGTTCCGGCAGCTCGTAGTTGCCCAATGCCCTATTAAGACACAATGTTGCCGTGTCCTTTATTTTGGCAGTTACCTGTATGTGTGTGTTGTGACTGTGTGTCATTCAGTCTCTATCAACTCACCATCAAGGCCATGACTGTGAAGGCTACTGCAGAGATGAGGATCCAGACCCTCAGTCCAACAGGCTCTCGCACCTGATACTTGATGTCATTCCCCAACATCTGACTGAGCTGTGTGTGTGTGTGTGTGTGTGTGTGTGTGTGTGTGTGTGTGTGTGTGAGAGAGAGAGAGAGAGAGAGAGAGAGACACACACACAGGGAGAGAGACAGAGAGAGAGGATGAGGAAAGAAAGAACATCATTAAGACATTTTCTAATTAGAGCTAGTTAATGTCTATGTCTAATGTCTATTGCTGGAGAGTCAGGAAACCCCTCAGGGATTTTACCATGAGGAAATGGTGACTTTAAAACAGTTAGAGTTTGCTGTGATAGTAGAAAACTGAGGATGGATCAACATTGTAGTTACTCCACAGAGAAGGAAGAATACAGAATACAGAATAAAAATATTCCAAAACATGCATCCTGTTTGCAACAAGGCATGAGAGCTTCTTAAGTGCAATAAATGTTCTTCTAGCTTTCTTAAAAGGCATATTCTTCTCCTCTCCCCTTGGTCCCTATAAGAGAAAGTATAGCACTTTGTTTTCTGTCAATATACAGTGCCTTCAGAACGTATTCAGACCCTTGACATGTTCCACAATTTTTTACATTACAGCCTTATTCTAAAATCGATTAAATAAATAAAAATCCTCAGCAATCTACACACAATACCCCATAATGATAAAGCAAAAACAGATCTGACATTTTAGCAAATCGATTCAAAATAAAACAGAAATAACTCATTTACATAAATATTCAGACCCTTTGCTATGAGACATGAAATTGAGGTCAGGTGCATCCTGTTTCCATTGATCATCCTTGAGATGTTTCTACAAATTGATTGGAGTCCACCTGGGGTAAATTCAATTGATTAGACATGATTGGGAAAGGCACACACCGGTCTATATAAGGTGCCACAGTTGAAAGTGCATGTCAGAGCAAAAACCAAGCCATGAGGTTGAAGGAATTGTCCATAGAGCTCCGAGACAGGATCGTGTCGAGGCACATTGTGTTGAGGCACAGATTTGGGGAAGGGTACAAAAAATGTCTGCAGCATTGAAGGTCCCCAAGAACATATTGACCTCCATCATTCTTAAATGGAATAAGTTTTGATCCAACATGACTCTTCCAAGAGCTGGCCGCCAGGCCAAACTGAGAAATTGGGGGAGAAGGGCCTTGGTCAGGAAGGTGAACAAGAAACGATGGTCACTCTGACAGAGATCCAGAGTTCCTCTGTGGAGATGGGAGAAGTTTCCAGCAGGACAACCATCTCTGCAGCACTCCAGAAATCAGGCCATTATGGTAGAGTGGCCAGACGGAAGCCACTCGGCAGTAAAATGCACATGACAGCTCACTTGGAGTTTGCCAAAAGGCACCTAAAGACTCTCAGACCATGAGAAACAAGATTCTCTGGTCTGATGAAACCAAGTTTGAACTCTTTGACCTGAATGCCATGCATCACGTCTGGAGGAAACCTGGCACCATCCCTACAGTGAAGCATGGTGGTAGCTGGGTGCTTGTGATACTTGCGAGATTTGTTCATGACATTTCGCAGTGGAACACGTGAAAATTGATTGTACTTTTTACCTGTTGGAGACCTCTGCACTAAAGTACTACTACAAACATGTTTTACTTTGTCCTGAATACAAAGTGTTATGTCTGGGAAAATCTAATACCAGACATGACTGAGTACCACTCTCCATATTTACAAGCAGAATGCTGGCTGCATCATGCTTGTAATCATTAAGGACTGTGGAGTTTTTCAGGATAAAAAAGAAACAGAACGGAGCTAAGCAAAGGCAAAATCCTAGAGGAAAACGTGGTTCAGTCTGCTTTCCTCCAGACATTTGGAGATTAATTCACCTTTCAGCAGGATAATAACCTAAAACACAAGGTCAAATCCACACTAGAGTTGCTAACCAAGTATACAATGAATGGTGCTAAGTGGCCGAGTTAAAGTTTTGACTTAAATCTGCTTGAAAAACTATGGCAAGACCTGAAATTGGTTGTCAATCAATTTCTAAAACATGTTTTCACTTTGTTACTATGGGGTATTGTGTGTAGACTGGTGAGAAATGAGATTTAATTCATTTTGAAAAAAAGAAATGTGGAATAAGTCAAGGGGTATGAATACTTTGTCTTGTTCTTGTCTCCACCCCCCTTCAGGGGTCGCCCATTTCCCCCATTATCCCCTGTGCTTTATACCTGTGTTTTCTGTTTGTCAGTTGCCAGTTCGTCTTGTCTCATCAAGCCTACCAGCGTTTTTCCTGTACTGATGTTTTTCTCTCTAGTCCCTGTTTCCTAGTTTTCCCGGTTTTGATGAATCTGCCTGCCCTGACGTTCTTTACCTTTCGGACTCTGCTCTGGATTACTGACCTCTGCCTGCCATTGACCTGTTGTATGCCTGCCCCCTGTTTTGTAATAAAATTGTGTTACTTCGAACTGCCTGCATCTGGGTCTTATTCTGAGGTCTGATAGTACGAACTGGCCATGACTGACCCAGCACACTCCGACCAGGTCCGCAACGCCATCTCCTCCCAAGGAGCCACCATTGGGAGACACGACAAGTTACTCCAAGGTCTTGTGGACGGAATCCAGACCGGGAGGACTCTCGCCTGGGCTACCGCGGTGGGGGAACAACAATCTGCCGTGTTTCTCAGCCTGGAAGAATTTGTGGCTGAGGTGAAAAAGGTTTTCGATTTTCTGTTGTCTGGGAGAGAGGCTGCCCGGAAGTTACTCCAGCTTCGCGGACTATGCGGTTGATTTCCGCTCATTGGCTGCTGAGAGTGCCAGGAATCCGGATTTCCCTGTTCGACACATTCCTTAATGGATTATCGGAGGTGGTTAAGGACGAGCTCGAAGCCCGGGAGCTGCCTACAGGTCTTGATTTGCGCATCGCCTTGACCATCTGGATCGATAGGCGGCTACGGGAACTTAGGGGGGAGAGGAGATCTGATTGCGGTCCCAATTGCTTGCCTCCGAGGAACTCTGGATGTCCCCGAGAGGATCCGAGCTTACTAGAGTTCCCCCGAAGTCTACCGACTCGCCTTTATCGAAGCCGATGCAACTCGGCAGAGCTAGCCTGGCTCCAGCCGAAAGATTACGCAGACTTAAAATCAAGAGTTGTCTGTATTGTGGAACTGCTGGTCATTATGTGTCTACCTGTCCTTTAAATTGACCAGGCTCATCAGTAGGTACAAGGAATCTGGTGGGCCACACAGAGAGTTTTTCTTCTCCCCTTACTTGCACCCTCTTCATGCCATCCTGCAGTGGGGCGACCAGTCTAAATCTCTCTGGGTTCTCATTGACTCTAGGTCGACGAGAGTTTCATGGAAGACACCCTGGTGTCTGAGCTAGGCATCCCCACTCAGCCCGTCTCCACTAACCTGGACGTTAAAGCACTGGATGAACGCTCTATAGGCAGGCTTACCCACAATACTAGCCCTATCCACCTGCGTTTGTCCGGGAACCACAGTGAGTCAATACAATTATACAGTTTATGCTCATCAAGTCTCCTCAGGTTCCCGTGGTATTGGGGTTTTCTTGGCTCCAGCTCCACAATCAAATCTAATGTATTTATATAGCCCTTCTTACATCAGCTGATATATCAAAGTGCTGTACAGAAACCCAGCCTAAAACCCTAAACAGCAAGAAATGCAGGTGTAGAAGCACGGTGGCTAGGAAAAACTCCCTAGAAAGGCCAAAACCTAGGAAGAAACATAGAGAGGTACCAGGCTCTGAGGGGTGGCCAGTCCTCTTCTGGCTGTCCCTTGTGGAGATTATAACAGAACATGGCCTCCCTCACTAACTTCAAGCATCGGCTGTCAGAGCAGCTTACACAGCCCATCTGTAAATAGCCCATCCAACCAACTACCTACCTCATCCCCATATTTGTTTGTTTTTTTCTGCTCTTTCGCACACCAGTATTTCTACTTGCACATCCTCATCTGCACATCTATCACTCCAGTGTTAATTGCTAGGTAGTCCTGAGGCATGGTCCTAGGGCTCAGGTCTTCCTCCGAGAGAGAGAAAGAAAGAGAGAATTAGAGAGAGCATACCTAAATTCACACAGGACACCAGATAAGACAGGAGAAATACTCCAGATGTAACAGACTGACCCTAGCCCCCAGACACAAACTACTGCAGCATAAATACTGGAGGCTGAGACAGGAAGGGCCAGGAGACACTGTGGCCCCATCCGATGATACCCCCCGACAGGGCCAAACAGGAAGGATATAACCCCACCCACTTTGCCAAAGCACAGCCCCCACACCACTAGAGGGATATCTTCAACCACGAACTTACCATCCTGAGACAAGGCCGAGTATAGCCCACAAAGATCTCAGCCACGGCACAACCCAAAGGGGGTGCCAACCGACAGGAAGGTCACGTCAGTGACTCAACCTACTCAAGTGACGCCTCCCTCCTAGGGACAGAACATTTCTGATTTTTGCAATGTTATGTACATGGAAAAAGCAGTCCTTGAAACAGTCTTGATATGTTCTTCAAAAGAGAGATCAGGGTCCAGAGTAATGCCGAGGTCCTTCACAGTTTTATTTGAGACGACTGTACAACCATCAAGATTAATTGTCATATTCAACAGAAGATCTCTTTGTTTCTTGGGACCTAGAACAAGCATCTCTGTTTTGTCCGAGTTTAAAGGAAAAGGTTTGCAGCCATCCACTTCCTTATGTCTGAAACACAGGCTTCCAGCGAGGGCAATTTTGGGGCTTCACAATGTTTCATTGCAATGTACAGCTGTGTGTCGTCTGCATAGCAGTGAAAGTTAACATTATGTTTTCGAATGACATCCCCAAGAGGTAAAATATATAGTGAAAACAATAGTGGTCCTAAAACGGAACCTTGAGGAACCCCCAAAATGTACAGTTGATTTGTCAGAGGACAAACTATTCACAGAGACAAACTGATATCTTTCCGACAGATAATATCTAAACCAGGCCAGAACTTGTCCGTGTAGACCAATTTGGGTTTCCAATCTCTCCAAAAGAATGTGGTGATCGATGGTATCAAATGCAGCACTAAGGTCTAGGAGCACGAGGACAGATGCAGAGCCTCAGTCTGACGCAATTAAAAGGTAATTTACCACCTTCACAAGTGCAGTCTCAGTGCTATGATAGGGTTATAAACCAGACTGAAGCATTTAGTATACATTGTTTGTCTTCAGGAAGGCAGTGAGTTGCTGCGCAACAGTATTTTTTTTTTTTGTGAGGAATGGAAGATTCGATATAGGGTGATCATTTTTAATATTTTCTGGGTCAAGGTTTGGCTTTTTCAAAAAAGACTTTATTACTGCCACTTTTAGTGAGTTTGGTACACATCCGGTGGATAGAGAGATGTTTATTATGTTCAACATAGGAGGGCCAAGCACAGGAAGCAGCTCTTTCAGTAATTAAGTTGGAATAGGGTCCAGTACAGTGCCTTGCGAAAGTATTCGGACCCTTTGAACTTTGCGACCTTTTGCAACATTTCAGGCTTCAAACATAAATATATAAAACTGTATTTTTTTGTGAAGAATCAACAACAAGTGGGACACACTCATGAAGTGGAACGACATTTATTGGATATTTCAAACTTTTTTAACAAATCAAAAACTGAAAAATTGGGCGTGCAAAATTATTCAGCCCCCTTAAGTTAATACTTTGTAGCGCCACCTTTTGCTGCCATTACAGCTGTAAGTCTCTTGGGGTATGTCTCTATCAGTTTTGCACATCGAGAGACTGAATTTTTTTTCCCATTCCTCCTTGCAAAACAGCTCGAGCTCAGTGAGGTTGGATGGAGAGCATTTGTGAACAGCAGTTTTCAGTTCTTTCCACAGATTCTCGATTGGATTTAGGTCTGGACTTTGACTTGGCCATTCTAACACCTGGATATGTTTTTTTTTTAACCATTCCATTGTAGATTTTGCTTTATGTTTTGGATCATTGTCTTGTTGGAACACAAATCTCCGTCCCAGTCTCAGGTCTTTTGCAGACTCCATCAGGTTTTCTTCCAGAATGGTCCTGTATTTGGCTCCATCCATCTTCCCATCAATTTTAACCATCTTCCCTGTCCCTGCTGAAGAAAAGCAGGCCCAAACCATGATGCTGCCACCACCATGTTTGACAGTGGGGATGGTATGTTCTGCTGTGTTGCTTTTACGCCAAACATAACGTTTTGCATTGTTGCCAAAAAGTTCAATTTTGGTTTCATCTGACCAGAACCTTCTTCCACATGTTTGGTGTGTCTCCCAGGTGGCTTGTGGCAAACTTTAAACAACACTTTTTATGGATATCTTTAAGAAATGGCTTTCTTCTTGCCACTCTTCCATAAAGGCCAGATTTGTGAAATATACGACTGATTGTTGTCCTATGGACAGAGTCTCCCACCTCAGCTGTAGATCTCTGCAGTTCATCCAGAGTGATCATGGGCCTCTTGGCATCTCTGATCAGTCTTCTCCTTGTATGAGCTGAAAGTTTAGAGGGACGGCCAGGTCTTGGTAGATTTGCAGTGGTCTGATACTCCTTCCATTTCAATATTATCGCTTGCACAGTGCTCCTTGGGATGTTTAAAGCTTGGGAAATCTTTTTGTATCCAAATCCGGCTTTAAACTTCACAACAGTGTCTCGGACCTGCCTGGTGTCTTTCTTGTGCTTCATGATACTCTCTGCGCTTTTAACAGACCTCTGAGACTATCACAGTGCAGGTGCATTTATACGGAGACTTGATTACACACAGGTGGATTGTATTTATCATCATTAGTCATTTAGGTCAACATTGGATCATTCAGAGATCCTCACTGAACTTCTGGAGAGAGTTTGCTGCACTGAAAGTAAAGGGGCTGAATAATTTTGCACGCCCAATTTTTCAGTTTTTGATTTGTTAAAAAGTTTGAAATATCCAATAAATGTCGTTCCACTTCATGATTGTGTCCCACTTGTTGTTGATTCTTCACAAAAAATACAGTTTTATATCTTTATGTTTGAAGCCTGAAATGTGGCAAAAGGTCGCAAAGTTCAAGGGGGCCGAATACTTTCGCAAGGCACTGTATGCAGCTTGAAGGTTTAGAGGCCATGATTATTTTCATCATTGTATCAAGAGATATAGTACTAAAACATGTGAGTGTTTCCCTTGATCCTAGGTCCTGGCAGAGTTGTGACGACTCAGGACATCTGAGTTTTGGAGGAATACACAGATTTAAAGAGGAGTCCGTAATTTGCTTTCTAATTATCATGATCTTTTCCTCAAAGAAGTTCATGAATTTATTACTGCTGAAGTGAAAGCCATCCTCTCTTGGGGAATATTGCTTTTTAGATAGCTTTGCGACAGTATCAAAAGTACATTTCGGATTGTTCTTATTTTCCTCAATTAAGTTGGAAAAATAGGATGATGAGCAGCAATGAGGGCTCTTCGATACTGCACGGTGCTATCTTTCCAAGCTAGTCGGAAGACTTCCAGGTTGGTGTGGTGCCATTTCCGTTCCAATTTTCTGGAAGCCTGCTTCAGAGCTCGGGTATTTTTTGTATACCAGGGAGCTAGTTTCTTATGACAAATGTTTTTAGGGGTGCAACTGCATCTAGGTTATTGCGCAAGGTTAAATTGAGTTCCTCAGTTAGATGGTTAACAGCTTTTCGTCCTCTGACGTCCTTGGGTAGGCAGAGGGAGTCTGTGGAAGGGCATCAAGGAATCTTTGGGTTGTCTGAGAATTTATAGCACAACTTTTGATGGTTGGGGTCTGAGCAAATTATTTATTGCGATTGCAAATGTAATAAAATGGTGTTCCGATAGTCCAGGATTATGAGGAAAAACATTAAGATCCACAACATTTATTCCATGGGACAAAACTAGGTCCAGAGTAATACTGTGGCAGTGCGTAGGTCCGGAGACATGTTGGACAAAACCCACTGAGTTGATGATGGCTCCGAAAGCCTTTTGGAATGGGTCTGGGGACTTTTCCATGTGAATATTAAAGTCACCAAAAATTTGAATATTATCTGCTATGACAACAAGGTCCAATAGGAATTCAGGCAACTCAGTGGGGAACGCTGTATATGGCCCAGGAGGCCTGTAAACAGTAGCTATAAAAAGTGATTGAGTAGGCGCATTGATTTCATGACTAGAAGCTCAAAAGACGAAAACTGCTTTTTTTTTGTAATTTGAGATTTGATATCGTGAATGTTAGCAACATCCCCTTATCAACTGGACTGCTGGTACTATCGTGTGCTGGAGCCCGTTCTGCATTGCCCGTTGTCTGAAGTCGGCGCACTCTGTGAGTATAACAGAAAAACCTGAGAAAAATTGAACCAGGAAGTGGGAAATCTGAGGTTTGTAGTTTTTCAACTCTTGGCCTATCGAATACACAGTGTCTATGGGGTCATATTGCACTTCCTAGGGCTTCCACTAGATGTCAACAGTCTTTAGAACCTTGTTTGATGCTTCTACTGTGAAGTGTTGCGAATGAGAGGGGAGATTGAGTAAGGTCTCTCCCAGAGTGCCACGAGCTGACCATGTGTGTTCACGTGATAGTTAGCTTGCATTCCATTGCATTTCTGAAGACAAAGGAATATTCCGGTTGGAACATTATTGAAGATTTATGTTAAAATCATCCTAAAGATTGATTCTAAACATCATTTGACATGTTTCTACGGACTGTAACGGAACTTTTTGACTTTTCGCCTGCTCCTAGTTATCGCGCGTCATGATTTTGGAATACTGGGCTAAACGCGCTAACAAAAAGAAGGTGTTTGGACATAAATTATGAACTTTATCGAACAAAACAAAGTTTATTGTGGAATTGGGGTTCCTGGGAGTGCATTCTGATGAAGATCATCAAAGGTAAGTGAATATTTATAATGCTATTTCTGACTTCTGTTGACTCCAACATGGCGGATATCTGTTTGGGTTGTTTTGGTCTCTGAGGGCCGTACTCAGATTATTGCATGGTGTGCTTTTTCCGTAAAGTTTTTTTGAAATCTGACACAGCGGTTGCATTAACCTCTCTTGGATAGGGGACGCAAGCGTCCCACTTGGCCAAAAGCCAGGGAAAATGCAGCACGGCAAATTCAAATAAAATGATATAAAAATCTAACTTTCATTAAATCACACATGTAAGATACTAAATTAAAGCTACACTCATTGTGAATCCAGCCAACATGTCAGATTTTTAAAAGGCTTTTCGGTGAAAGCATAAGAAGCTATTATCTGATGATAGCACAACAGTAAACAAAGAGAATAGCATATTTCAACCCTGCAGGCGCTACACAAAACACAGAAATAAAATATAAATCATGCCTTACCTTTGACGAGCTTCTTTTGTTGGAACTCCAATATGTCCCATAAACATCACAATTGGTCCTTTTGTTCAATTAATTCCATCCATATATATCCAAAATGTCCATTTATTTGGCATGTTAGATCCAGAAAAAAACAGCTTCCAACTTGTCACTACAAAATATTTCAAAAGTTACCTGTAAACTTTGCCAAAATATTTCAAACTACTTTTAATACAACTTTAGGTATTTTTAAACGTTAATAATCGATCAAATTGAAGACGGGTCTATCTGTGTTCTATACAGGAAGACAACAAACCAACGCTACTTTTCAAGTCTTACGCAACTCTCAATAGTGTTACCCAGTTCCTAGATGGCCGTACTTCTTCATTGCACAAAGGAATAACCTCAACCAAATTTCAAAGACTGGTGACATCCAGTGGAAGCGGTAGGAACTGCAAACAAGTGCCTAAGAAATATTGTTTCCCAATGTCCTAAAAAAAAAAATGCTGAATGGTTAGTAAATTCTGTTATACTCACAGACATGATTCAAACAGTTTTAGACACTTCAGAGAGTTTCCTATCCAAATCTACTACTAATATGCATATTTATCCAAAAGTGAAAATGCTGCCCCCTATACCTTAGGAAGTTAAGGAGAAGTATATCTTTAATTCTGTGAATAACACTTGTATATTTTATCAATGTTTATGATGACTATTTCTGTAAATTGATGTGGCTCTGTGCAAATTCACGGGATGTTTTGGAGGCAAAGCCAAACGTAAACTGAGGTTTTTGGATATAAATATAAACTTGATTGAACAAAACATACGTGTATTGTGTAACATGTTGTCCCGGGAGTGTCATCTGATGAAGAATATCAAAGTGATTCATTTTATCTCTATTTCTGCTTTTTGTGACTCCTCTCGTGGGTTGTAAAATCACTGTATGCTTTCTGTGACAAGTTGCTGACCTAACATAATGAAAAGTTCTGCTTTCGCCGAAAAGCCTTTTTGAAATCGGACACTGTGGTTGGATTAACGAGAATTATATCTTTAAAATGGTGTCTAATACTTGTATGTTTGAGAAATCTGAATAATGAGATTTCTGTTGATTGAATTTGGCGCCCTGCACTTTCATTGGCTGTTGGCGAGGGGTTCTGCTAGAGGAACGGAACCCTGGTCCTAGACACGTTAAGAAACGCTACCCGCTTTAGAGCCACTTCGAAAATTGTGAGTTCCATCACTCCACCATCTCTTTCCTTGGATACATGATCGCTGCTTGGAATGTGCAGATGGATCTGGGAAAGGTGAGAGCGGTGGTGGATTGGCCCCAAACCACTTCCAGAATGCAACATTTATTAGGATTTTCCAATTTCTATCGCTGTTTTATCCATAGTCGCAGTGAAGTTGGCACCCTGGCTTCCCCCATCAGCACTCACATTTCCCAAGGTCCTGTTCACGTTGTCCCCAGCTACTGACCGGTCGTTCCTGGACCTTAACCACCACTTCACTACAGCTCCCATATTGATTCATCTGAACCCA
The DNA here is from genome assembly GCF_013265735.2 of Oncorhynchus mykiss. Lineage (NCBI taxonomy): Eukaryota > Metazoa > Chordata > Actinopteri > Salmoniformes > Salmonidae > Oncorhynchus > Oncorhynchus mykiss. Next base: position 54,945,382 of record NC_048565.1, read on the forward strand.
TCCCGTCAGTTCGTGGTGGAGGTAGACGCTTCGGATGTCAGAGTGGGGGCCATTCTCTCCCAACGTTCTGCCCTGGACCTTAAGCTGCATCCCTGCGCCGCCTTCTCCCAATGCCTTAACGCCACTGAGAGGAATTATGTGGGGAATCGAGAACTACTCGCAGTGAAGTTGGCCTTGGAGGGGTGGAGACACTGGTTAGAGGGGGCAGAACTTTCATTCATAGTGTGGACGGATCACAAGAACCTGGAATATCTTCACAACGCTAAGCGTCCCACAACGCTTCGCTGGCCATGGCAGAACACTGACATTCCTGTCTTGGAGGAAATCACGCACAGAACGAGCAGTATGGCTGGTGGCATTGTCATGCTGGAGGGCTATGTCAGGATGAGCCTGCAGGAAGGGTACCACATGAGGGAGGAGGATGTCTTCCCTGTAACGCACAGCATTGAGATTCCCTGCAATGACAACAGGCTCAGTCCGATGATGCTGTGACACACCGCCCCAGACCATGACGGACCCTCCACCTCCAAATCGATCCCGCTCCAGAATACAGGCCTCGTTGTAACGCTCATTACTTTGACGATAAACGCAAATATGACCATCACCCCTGGTGAGACAAAACCGCGACTCATCAGTGAAGAACACTTTTTGCCAGTCCTGTCTGGTCCAGCGACGGTGGGTTTGTGCCCATAGGCGACGTTGTTGCCGGTGATGTCTGGTGAGGACCTGCCTTACAACAGGCCTACAAGCCCTCAGTCCAGCCCCTCTCAGCATATTGCGGACAGTCTGAGCACTGATGGAGGTATTGTGCATTCCTAGTATAACTTGGGCAGTTGTTGTTGCCATCCTGTACCTGTCTCGCAGGTGTGATGTTCGGATGTACCTATCCTGTGCAGGTCTTGTTACACATGATCTGCCACTGTGAGGTAGATCAGCTGTCCGTCCTGTCTCCCTGTAGCGATGGCTTAGGCGTCTCACAGTACGGACATTGCAATTTATTGCCCTGGCCACATCTGCAGACCTCATGCCTCCTTGCAGCATGCCCAAGGCACATTCACGCAGATGAGCAGGGCCTCTGGGCATCTTTCCTTTGGTGTTTTTCTAGAGTTAGGACACTAAAGAGGCCTTTCTACTAAGTTTTCATAACTGTGACCTTAGTTGCCTACCGTCTGTAAGCTGTTAGTGTCCTAACGACCATTCCACAGGTGCATGTTCATTAATGGTTTATGATTCATTAAAAAAGCATGGAAAACAGTGTTTAAACCCTGTACAATGAAGATCTGTAAAGTTATTTGGATTTTGACTAATTATCTTTGAAAGACAGGGCCCTGAAAAAGGGACGTTTCTTTTTTTGCTGAGTTTATGAATCAAATCAAAAACGTAATGCAAACCTGGAATGGTGCCTATCGTCAGACAAAATGTGTAGTCTAATCAGTTTTCTTGTGTGCATACGAATCCTACTACATATTTCTGTGAATTACTATTCCAGACTTTCCAAATGCATTTGGGCAAGAAAATGCTGTGGATGGCACAGTGGATGTTGCTTTGGATGATCATGTGGTTGAGCAAAAACACAGAACCCAAGGGATACAAAATTGCCAGTAGTAATACAATCCTGCCAGGCCCCTGGGAGAAGATCTACATATTCTAGGGGAATCCAGGTAAAACTCCAGATCGATACCCCTAAGAGGAAACTTCCGGGCAGAAGAGTTGGCTGAGTGTTGTGGAGCAGATGAAGATGCAGGTGATGAAGATCCCACCTGGGAGATGACATCAGATGAGGATTCAGAGGAAGATGATCTGGATATCAGAGTTGATGAAGAGCAGAGAGCAGACCATAGACCAGGAAAACAAAGACCATCCCTGGTCTTTGAGAGCAGCCTGTCTTTCCTTCTTTTGAGGTACATGGTTTGCGGTGCACAGCCATGTTGCGTCATCCTGTGCCGGTGCATCGGCACCCTCATCGTTTTGGACCAACTTTTCCCTAAGGACACACCAGTACCTGGAAAAGCCAGCCAACCCATGACACTATGACTATAGGTAACCTCATGATCACAAGTTTCATCTTGTTCATTGGAGAGAGTCCAACAAATTTCCTGAACATGGTTGCAATCATGGGAATTCTGACCATCGCCACTCGAACCTAGAACCTGCTGCAATCTTCCCATCTTGTTCCTGCAGTAAGGTGAGTGTTGTGTTGGTAGCAAGCCCATATTCTTAGTAACATCAAGGGAACAATCTGTCTGGGTGGTGACGGACGATGAGCAATTTCTCAGTCTATTTCTGAAAATGGAATGTTGATGGAAAGCATTTTTCCTTCTCTGCCATAGATGGAAAGCCTGAAGGTTTATGGACGTGAAGTTAGTGTAGCTCACATTTTAGCATTGAAAACACCCTCTTTTCAGTCACTGATAATGTCTATTTCCAACCAACTTCTGTTTCAGAGCAGTGAAGTTTCATGGTCTAAGCTATGAACCCCTAGGAATAATAATGGATTGGTTTTATATAGCGCATTTCTACCAGCTGAGGTATCCAAAGCACTTTACATAGTAAGGGAGAAACTCACCTCATCTACCACCAATGTGCGCCACCCACCTGAGTGATGCACGGCAAAATTAGTGTGAGTTACAGTATACACACTATGGTGCAATACATCAGATGATTGCTTATTCAATGTGTCACTGTATATAAACCACAAATGAACTCAATTCTGTGCAGTATTCTAGAACCCAGCGTGTCAACACAGATGGTGCAATACAATAACATCATGTGAGTACAGTTAATATCTAACATTTACAGAACTAATGCCATACCACACATACAGTACCTCAAAACTGAAGACGCATGCCGTATAAATCATCATCATGATATTATACATTATCATAGTGTGGTCCTTTGTAGCTCAGGTGGTAGAGCATGGTGCTTGTAATGCCAGGGTAGTGGGTTTGATTCCTGAGACCACTAATATGTAAGTCATGCTGAATGGCATATTATATATTAGTATCATCCCTCCAAAAATGTGTTAGTATCTAAAATGCTATGTTTGTGAGTGTCTAATTAAATTCACATTATCTCTTAAAAACATAAACATAGCATTATTTGTGACTTTACTGTGGAAAAGACATTGGTATTATATTAGTCTGTTTATTAGTCTAGTCTTTATAATATTCTGTGTGTATATAACATGATAATTCATAATGCAATTAACTGGGTGAATCCCAGATTGCTCCCAGCCAGGCTGAAGTACCAAATTCCAGCCTCTGGGGCACTATGGACCCTGGTTAAATGTGATGTAATTAATAGGGAATAGGGTGCCATTTGAGACACAACCCATACCTTTAACTCCCACACTATTATTGAATCACTTGCCCGAGCTACCTGAATAGATGTCATTGTAGCAATGTCAGTGAATTCTTCATGGCTCACCCCAAGGCCATATCAGTCCCCTGCAGCCGGGGGAGTCACACACACACACACACAAGCACACACACAGGCGCACACAAATACACACACGCACATTCACTGTACTGTAGCTATAATGACTATTGCTGGGAGTCCTGCGTGGCAGGTTAGTTTAGCTGCTTTCCAAGGCCAAAAATAATTTAATGTTGTGACCGAATTATCAAGGAGTCAACTCAATGAAGGCCTTTGATATTGGGCTATATCACAAATGGCACCCTTTTACCTTTATAGTTTATTACTTTTGACCAGGGTCTGGTTAAAATGGGTGCACTACATAGGGAATAGGGTGCCATTTGGACACATTGTCTAGCCTCACTGGCATGTATTGTTCAAGGATGAGAAGATTTCTGTGATTTATTTCTGTGTTCAGTACTCTGTTCTTTCTGGGTTTGTTTGTGTCATTTTTTTTTTGCAAAATGTTCCACATCAGTGGAGAGCAAACAAACAGAAAATAAAGATAAACAATTTCTGTGTGTGTAGACAATTTGTGGATTTGTTAAAGTCTTTCATGTTCCATTCTTTTCTCCTAGGTTTTATTCCTATACACTTCACAATGCTTCACAACATCCCTCTAGGTCTAGAAGACACACACCATTTTTTTTGTGGTTATCGAGGTGTGTGTTCATGTAACTGAAGGATAGTGGAGCATAAAGAATCTGCGGAAGATTTGAATAATTTTATGGTTGGTAGTGTTGAGAAGGAAGCCACTACCAATCGCAAAAGTCGTTTTCGGCATGACAAGCCTGTGAAATGTCAAAGTGAAATGAAACAGAATCATTCTTTATTCATTTGTTTTTCTGTAACAGTTAAAACAGAGAGACCGTTTTCCAGCTTAACTTTCATTTTACAACAGGCTATTTAACAACACCGGCAGCCTTGTCCCAGATCTGTTTGTGCTCTTACCAACTCCATTGCTCATTGTCAAGCCATGCCAATGAGTGACAAGGAGTTGGGGTGATAGCACAAACAGGCTCAATTCTGGTGATAAATAAAAACATAATAAAAAAAGAACACTTTCGTATTGTATTCGTGACTCTATAAATCTGGGATTTGAAAAATAAACCTGGAATGATTCATTGTGGATAGATGTTTAGGATTCAGAAACAGAAAGCGGATGTTTACTTTAAAAGACAGACCCATGAAAGAGTGAAATGGGGAACCAAGCTTTTTTAGAAATATTGGTGCAATAAGTCCTAACTTCTTTGACATCAGATCTGCAACGTATAGGCTTACATTACCCTGGGTCAGTCACCCTGCAACATTTACCCTAACAAACTGTGAAAATCTGCCTTTTCTTCAACATCAGACTTGCAACTTTTTATGTTTACATTATCCTTACATTAGCATTGGATGTGTCATGGCCCAGTCACCATGTCATAACCTAATCTGATCCACCTCAAAGGGAAAAAATGAAACCCAGTCTCTCAAATGTTTAAATATATCCATGGTCACATAAACAGAAGAGGCACTAGAGAAAGAGACAGAAAGCATTAGAGAGACCAAGACAAAGATTATTCACATTGTCCTCACTTGACTTATTGCTTTTAATGCCTACTTGAGAAAAGGTAGCTTGAGTGCCAGTGCTTATTTACTATCATGCCAACTTCCTTGTCACTCTGTCATGTTTTGCTTTAAAATTAGCAATGGAGTTGGCAAGAGCACTAACCAATCTAGTAACAGGCTAGAAGCAAAGGACACTTCTAGTGAACCCTTGTCTCACCGTACATACAGTTGAAGTCGGAAGTTTACATACACCTTAGTCAAATACATTTAAACTCAGTTTTTCACAATTCCTGACATTTAATCCTAGTACAAATTCCGTCTTAGGTCAGTTAGAATCACCACTTCATTTTAAGAATGTGAAATGTCAGAATAATAGTAGAGAATTATTTATTTCAGATTTGATTTCTTTCATCACATTCCCCATGGGTCAGAAGTTTACATACACTCAATTAGTATTTGGTAGCATTGCCTTTATATTGTTTAATTTCAGTCAAACGTTTCAGGTAGCCTCCCACAATAAGTTGGGGGAATTTTGGCCCATTCCTGCTGATAGAGCTGGTGTAACTGAGTCAGGTTTGTAGGACTCCTTGCTCGCACACATTTTTTCAGTTCTGCCCACAAATGTTCCATGTGATTGAGGTCAGGGCTTTGTGATGGCCACTCCAATACCTTGCCTTTGTTGTCCTTAAGCCATTTTGCCACAACTTCGGAAGTATGCTTGGGGTCATTGTTCATTTGGAAGACCCATTTGTGACCAAGACAGAACGGCCCCTAATCCCGTATCACATGCGTCCGTGGTGCCTAGACCACCATTGGCACCTGGAAATCGGGAGTTACAAGATTCGGATGGGAGCACAGCGCTTCCTTCAGACTGTTGAACGCCGCTTCTGTCTCGTCCGTCCATTTCACTGTGTTCCGGAGGCGGGCCCTGGTTAGATCGGTGAGGGGGGAAGCTATAGTCGCAAAGTTAGGGATAAACTGGCTATAGTATCCTGCCAGTCACAGGAAGTACTTGACCTGTGTCTTGGTGCATGGAACGGGCCAGTCACGCACCGTGTGTACCTTCCTCTCCTGGGGCTTGACTTTTCCCCCGTCCGATCAAATACCCCAGGTACTCCACCTCCTCGAACCCTAGCTTGCATTTCTTGGGGTTTGCGGTCAACCCGGCTTATCTGAGCGCGTCCAGCACCGCCCGTGCTCTTCCCAACCTTGGCTGTGGATGATGATATCATCCAGATATGCCGCTGCGTACTGCTGGTGGGGTCAAAGCACTCTGTTCATCAGCCATTGGAATGTGGGCGGGGCTCCAAAAAGTACGATCTTTGTCCCCATGTGCAGTTGCTAACAGTAGTCTGGCTTTTTTATGGTGATTTCGGAGCAGTGGCTTCTTTCTTGCTGAGCGGCCTTTCAGGTTATGTCGATATAGGACTCGTTTTACTGTGGATTTAGATACTTTTGTACCCGTTTTCTCCAGCATCTTCACAAGGTCCTTTGCTGTTGTTCTGGGATTGATTTGCACAAAGTTTTGAGAATGAAACTAATTTACATTTTAAAAAGGTTTGCTGCTTCAGTGTCTTTAGATATTTTTGTCAGATGTTACTATGGAATACTGAAGTATAATTACAAGTGTCAAAGGCTTTTATCGACAATTACATGAAGTTGATGCAAAGAGTCAATATTTGCAGTGTTGACCGTTCTCTTTCAAGACCTCTGCAATCCGCCTTGGCATACTGTCAATTAACTTCTGGGCCACATCCTGACTGATGGTAGCCCATTCTTGCATAATCAATGCTTGGATTCTGTCAGAATTTGTGGGATTTTGTTTGTCCACCCGCCTCTTGAGGATTGACCACAAGTTCTCAATGGGTTAAGGTCTGGGGAGTTTCCTGGCCATGGACCCAAAATATCGATGTTTTGTTCCCCGAGCAACTTAGTTATCACTTTTGCCTTATTGCAAGGTGCTCCATAATGCTGTGAAAGGCATTGTTTGACACCAAACTGTTCCTGGATGGCTGGGAGAAGTTTCTCTAGGAGGATGTGTTGGTACCATTCTTTATTCATGGCTGTGTTCTTAGGCAAAATTCTGAGTGAGCCCACTCCCTTGGCTGAGAAGCAACCCCACACATGAATGGTCTCAGGATGCTTTACTGTTGGCATGACACAGGACTGTTGGTAGCGCTCACCTTGTCTTCTCCGGACAAGCTTTTTTCCAGATGCCACAAACAATTGGAAAAGGGATTCATCAGAGAACATGATTTTACCCCAGTCCTCAGCAGTCCAATCCCTGTACCTTTTGCAGAATATCAGTCTGTCCCTGATGTTTTTCCTGGAGAGAAGTGGCTTCTTTGCTGCCCTTCCAGGCCATCCTCCTAAAGTCTTCACCTCACTGTGCGTGCAGATGCACTCACACCTCTGCCTGCTGCCATTCCTGAGCAAGCTCTGTACTGGTGTTGCCCCAATCCCGCAGCTGAATCAACTTTAGGAGACGGTCCTGGCGCTTGGACTTTCTTGGGCGCCCTGAAGGCTTCTTCACAACAATTGAACCACTCTCCTTGAAGTTCTTGATGATCCGATAAATGGTTGAGTTAGGTGCAATCTTACTGGCAGCAATATCCTTGCCTGTGAAGCCCTTTTTGTGCAAAGCAATGATGATGGCACATTTTCCTTGCAGGTAATCATGATTCCAAGCACCATCCTCCTTTTGAAGCTTCCAGTCTGTTATTTGAACTCAATCAGCATGACAGAGTGATCTCCAGCCTTGTCCTCGTTAACACTCACACCGGTGTTAACGAGAGAATCACTGACATGATGTCAGCTGGTCCTTTTGTGGCAGGGCTGAAATGCAGTGGAAATGTTTTGGGGGGTTTCAGTTCATTTGCATGGCAAAGAGGGACTTTGCAATTCATCTGATCACTCTTCATAACCTTCTGGAGTGTATGCAAATTGCGTCATATAAACTGAGGCAGCAGACTTTGTAAAAATGTATACTTGTGTCATTCTCAAAACTTTTGGCCACGACTGTACAGATGATCATGGTACCTTCAGGCATTTGGAAATTGATCCCAAGGATGAACCAGAGGTCTACAATTGGAGGTCTACAACATTTTTTCTGAGGTCTTGGCTTTCTTTTGATTTCCCCATGATGTCAAGCACAGAGGTACTGAGTTTGAAGGTAGGGCTTGAAATACATCCACAGGTACATCTCCAATTGATTCAAATGATGTAAAATAGCCTATCAGAAGCTTCTAAAGCCATGACATAATTTTCTGGAATTTCCCAAGCTGTTTAAAAGGCACAGTCAACTTAGTGTATGTAAATGTCTGACCCACTGGAATTGTGATAGTGAATTGTCAGTGAAATAATCTGTCTGTAAGCAATTGTTGGAAAAATGACTTGTGTCATGCACAAAGTAGATGTCCTAACCGACTTGCCAAAACTATAGTTTGTTAACATGAAATGTGTGGAGTGGTTGAAAAACAAGTTTTAATGACTCCATCCTAAGTGTATTCCGACTTCAACTGTACAACCTAGTACCAGGCTAGAAGAAAAGGGCATTTCCAGTGAACCCTTGTCTCACCATACAGACAACCTAAAACAAGGCTAGAAGGGCATTTCCATTGAACCCTCGTCTGTTCCGGGCAGTTTCCTCACCGTACAGACAACCTCAAACAAACATTTCAAGTTCAAATGGGCAACATCACCTCACACCTCTCTATATCCTGTTTCTCTTTGAGCATATTGATTCTTCCCTGAAATAGCACAAGCCTAATTTCTCCCAAGACCCTTTATTCACATGCACTTACCCTTGTGTCTATGGATGAACCTCAATTGTTTATCCTTGATTAGATTCATACTCTATCTTCGCATCCTTCTCAAAATCAAATTGGAGTAGAAGATCTCAGGTTCCTCCCCTCGGGCCTTCTCCTCCAATGCGTTAAGAGAAGACTGCAAGGAGAGAGAAGTATGCAATGCCAAGGAAAAATAATGGAGATGTTCCACCTACTGTTTGTCATAACTGGCTCAAGGCAGGAGGACGTCATGAGAGAAGGTCACAGTACACATACCGACCTTTAACTGTTTCCATAAAATAATGAGATTAACATTTCACATGGCTGCCCATGGTTTCTAGAGCCTGGAGATGGCTTCAAGCAGAGAATTAGGTACCCAGAGCATTAGGTACCCAGACTCCCTACCATCAGAACCCCAGTGGGTGCACAACCTTAGACACAGACACTGAACAATTTATTGAAAAAGAGAAAGGCTGAATTGGCTTTATAGCCATCCAATTTGGGATGTTAAGGATGTCCAAATCACAATGTAATAGAGGGAGGAAGTGGAAAAATAAGGAGTCTAAATTGAAGTGGAAAGACGGAAAAGACAAAATGAGCTTGTGTACAGCATGGAGTCTCTAAGCTCCATCTGTTGTGCCAGCCCAGCCCACAGTATTTCACTGTCTAGCGAAACTGAAGCTTTTCCTCTGTCTGGTTGGCTCGGTCTGTGGCAGCTTTGGGGTATCTGGAATTCACTGGTCTTAACCTGACTGAGCAGGTACAACTTTAAAGACAGGAACTAGGCTCCAAAACAGTATCCCTAACTTGGTAGGAGCCTAAGCATACATGACACATGCCTGTGTTGTTATTTTAACAGTATGACTTGATAACGGGCATGATAAATATATAACAAGAGTTTGAGATTTTGTCAATGAGGCCCTTTATCTACTTCCCCAGAGTCAGATGAACTCGTGGATATCATTTTTATTTCTCTGCGTACAGCTTGCAGGAAGTTGCTTTCTAGTGTTTTTAAGCAATAGCGTTAGCACAATGACTGAAAGTCTATGGGATGTTCTTGTAGACTTCCAGCCATTGCGCTAACGGTAGTTAGCATTGGCTCCAATGGCTCACAAAATTACCTCTTATTTCCTGCATACAAGGTGGCAGGTAACCTAGCAGTAACCACAAAGTCGCTGGTTCGAATACCCGAGCCGACAAGGTAAAAAAATCTGTCAACATACAGTTGAGCAAGGCACTTAATAACCCAAATTCTCCAGAGGCACCGTACTACTAAGACTGAACCTTTAAAACAACACATTTCACTGCACATATCCAGTGCATGTGACAATAAAACATAACTAAAAATAATATTTTTTTGGGAGTGTGCTATAGTAGACTACATTTCTAATGGCCTGGGTACAAAATCCTGGTTGGCACACATCCAACCACCCTCACCCAATGCTTCTTGTTAGCACAAGTCTACCTACCCTATGCCCCTGCTTGGCACGTAGCACACAGCACAGGAAAGACTGCTATCCCTCACCGAGGGAAAGCATCAATGTTTTTTCCAACCATGGAAGGGCAGGAGAACAGAACGACAACAGGATGTTTAAACACTGAGACAACACTTCCCTCCACACAAACCTCCGACTCCCACTCTGCGCTCTTTTTGCAACCTGATTAAAATATCCCAGGAGTCTCTTTGTCTGAGTTGGACCAACTGCCGAGGTACATATGGCAAGAGGACAATTCAACTGAAACAAAAACAACACCATTTAATGTGTTTGCCATTCAATAAAGCAATTACTTGTAATTGCAATAGCATTTTATTTTCTCCTCAGGGGAGATGGAACAGTAACGCTGGCAGATAAGCAGAAAATTGCTTTCAGGAAATCATTCTTCATTCTTATAACTCACATTCTTATATAGTAGCTGATAGTCCTGAAAATACATTTCGATCTTTCAAATGGGGACATTAGAGGTGTCATGATGTGGCCCTTTTTGGCTATAACTAGTGGCTTCCCCCTTTCTCTATCCTACACCCAGGTTCTGTTATCTCAGTTTGTAAATTCCTGGAGGAGACGCTCTCCCCCTGGCCATGCAGAAAGAGACAGAGAGAGAACAAAGGATTTCACATGGCGAACTCCTAAATCCCCCAAAATGATCATTTGATACAAAATGTCCACTTGTGAGAAGGTGGGAAAGGCCCGTGGACACTTAAGAGACACGTATGACGAGTGTTGATACATGGTTTCTATGAGAACATTTCTGTATGGTAATCTGAAGTATCCATTCTAACCACGGAATACTTCTGATATTCAGGGAGGCTGAGAGGCAATGGTGAACTGACTCTCCAACAGAAGGACGCACGATTCCAACAGAGATCACGACGACACACTGGGCGTAAATATATATATATATTGATTGCAATTATTCCCGAATGAGTGAGCGTTCATGCGTAAAGAATTAGCATTTAGCATCATACCGGCTTAGCCCACTAGGGAACCTCCCCTATCATTTCCTTGTAACCATATCTACTGTTTGTGTGTTTATGCATTTCTGTGGTTACTTAGTTGGATTATTTATTTACTAAGACAATTGGTGTATGGATGATTCATAGTAAAGGCTGGGTTCGTGCAGATAACCAACAATTTACGATGTTTGGAATGAGACAAACATGAGGTAAAGAATAATTAGTTAGAAGACTAATTGACCAGATCTAAAATATAAGATAAAATAAGATAAAATATCTGAAGAGTTATGTTAGGAAAATTACAACTTTGTAATCTGAAGATTTTCCTTGGTGCCCTGAATTCCTAGTTAATTGCATGTACATGATTGGTTTAATAATGTAATAATAGCTACAGAGAATTGATTTGATAAAATAAGTCTTCACTTTAATGATGCCAAAGACAGAGGTAAAGATGCCAAACAAAAAGAACAAAACATACTGTAGCAGTAGCCGGCCCAACACAGTGTAAGAGACTATCATGCTGTGTATGACTATTGAAAAGACTGGAAGTAGGAGGCAGTGACCGCACAGTGCTTAGTCACCAGAAGCATGCTTAATGACTTGTATTGAATAGACTGGAATGAAGCAGTGCCCTGTGTGCTGCTTGGTCACCAGAAGCATGCATAGTCAAACGCTAGCATCCCACATACCCTAGAGGGGTTAAACAAATATTTTCTACTGACAATTGAGATGTACAAACTACAGCATAAGGGAATAAGCGGATAAGAGGCAATCCGTAATTTCGATTAAGACATTCATGAGCGGGTTAAGACGGGTTAAGACAGACAATTTATTCCGCACTTTTGAAATGTACAGCGACAGAATTCAGAACATGGGCTGTTCTTACAGTATTCTCCCTGTACACCAAGTCAGAACCGTAGGATAAATAAAGGGGACATAAGCAGGCAATGAAAGCTGTTACAATAATGATGACATTTCTCTAAAAAGAGGCTATAGGCGACATGTGCACCACCAAGTCAAATCAAATCAAATTTTAGTAGTCACATGCGCCGAATATAACAGTGAAATGCTTATTTAAGAGCCGCCAACCAACAATGCCGTTTCAAAAAATACAGACAAGAATAAGAGATAAAAGTAACAAGTAATTAAAGAGCAGCAGTAAAACAACAATAGCGAGACTATATAGAGGGGGGTACTGGTACAGAGTCAATGTGCGGGGGCGCCGGTTAGTTGAGGTAGTATGTACATGTAGGTAAAGTTATTGACATGACTATGCATATGACAACAGAGAGTAGTAGTGATGCAAAGAGGGGGAGGGGCAATGCAAATAGTCAGGGTAGCCACTTGACGAGATGTTCAGGAGTCTTGTGGCTAGAAGCTGTTTAGAAGCCTCTTGGACCTAGACTTGATGCTCCGGTACCACTTGCCATGCAGTAGCAGAGAGAACAGTCTTTGACTAGGGTGGCTAGAGTCTTTGACAATTTTTAGGGCCTTCCTCTGACACAGCCTGGTATAGAGGTCCTGGATGGCAGGAAGCTTGGCCCCAGTGACGTACTGGGCTGTTCAAACTACTCAGAACAGTAGGCTAAGTTATAAGGGAGAAAATGACCAAATTATTAGGGAGAGGTACATAGGCTACTAACAGCTTACTACACAACATACACTTACTATTACTTTCTTAGCTACAGTATACATTCAGGCCTTTGGAAAGTATTCAGACCCCTTGACTTTTTCCAAATGTTATTACGCTACAGCCTTATTCTAAAATGGATTAAATACAAAATGTTCCTCACAGCAATCTACACACAATACCCAATAATGAGCTCAGGTGAATCCATTGATCATCCTTGATGTTTCTACAACTTGTTTGGGTCCACCTGTGGTAAATTCAATTGATTGGACATGATTTAGAAAAGGCACACACCTGTCTATATAAGGTCTCACAGTTGACAGTGCAAGTCAGAGTAAGTGGCCTCCATCATTCTTAAATGGAAGAAGTTTGGAACCATCAAGACTCTTCCAAGAGCTGGCTGCCTGGCAAAACTGCGCAAATGGTGGAAAGGGCCTTAATCAGGGAGGTGACCAAGAATCAAATGGTCACTCTGACAGAGCTCCAGAGTTTCTCCATGAAGATGGGTCAACCATCTCTGTAGCACTCTACCAATCAGGCCTTTGTGGTAGAGTGGTCAGACGGAAGGCACACCTCAGCCCGCTTGGAGTTTGCCAAAAGGCATCTAAAGACTCTCAGACCATGAGAAACATGATTCTTTGGTTTGATGAAACCAAGTTTGAACTCTTTGGTCTGAATGACAAGCATCCCGTCTGGAGGAAACCTGGCACCATCCCTATGGTGAAGCATGGTGGTGGAACCATGTGTGTTTTTCAGTGGCAGGGACTGGGAGAATAGTAGGAATTGAGGCAAAGATGAACGGAGCAAAGTACAAAAGAGATTCTTGATGAAAACCTGCTTCAGAGTGCTCAGGACCTCAGACTGGGGCGAAGGTTCACCTTCCAACAGGTCAACGACCCTAAGCACAAGCCAAGACGACGTAGGAGTGGCTTCAGGACAAGTCTCTGAATGTCCTTTAGCGGCCCAACCAGAGCCCGGACTAGAAACCGATCGAAAATCTCTGGAGAGACCTGAAAATAGCTGTGCAGCAATGCTTCCCATCCAGCCTGACAGAGCTTCAGAGGATCTGCAAAGAGGAATGGGAGAAACTCCACAAATACAGGTGCCAAGCTTGTAGCATCATACCCAAGAAGACTTGAGGCTGTAATCCCTGCTAAAGGTGCTGAGTAAAGGGTCTGAATACTTATGTAAATGTATATATTTTTTTATTTATTTAGAACAAATTGTCTAAAAAACAGTTTATGCTTTGGCATTATGTGGTATTGTGTGTAGATTGATGAGGGGAAAAAACAATTGAATACATTTTAGAATAAGGCTGTAACGTAACAAAATGTGGAAAAGAGGCAAGGGGTCTGAATACTTTCCAATTGCACTGCATCTCCCTGGCATATTGCATAATTTATGTAGGAGCATTCAAGACATTTTGGGACTCACAGTTGTACCAAATACGTCTGTCTTCTGTATTCCACCCCTACCTTGTCACAACACAACTGATTGGCTCAAACGCATTGAGGAAATACTTTCCACAAGACACACCTGTTAATTGAAATGCATTCCAGGTGACTACCTCATGAAGCTGGTGGAGAGAATGCTAAGAGTGAGCAATGCTGTCATTAAGGCAAAGGGTGGCTACTTTGAATAATCACATGATTCCATGTGTGTAATTTTATCATTTTGATGTCTTCACTATTATTCTACAATGTAGAAAATTGTAAAAAATAAAAGAAAAACATGGAATGTGTAGGTGTCCAAACTTTTGACTGGTACTGTATCTCCACAATCGGTCTCTCTAACCAAGTCCCCGGTGTCAGAGACTAAACAATGAGTTAAGAATATCTGCATTAATCTACAGTATGTCATTGGGGAAAGAGTGAGTGATTATGAATGTATGCGTTTCTCCTTTATCTCCATTATCTCATTGGGCAAGGTTCCCCATTGATAGCGGGTGATTTTATTTGCCCTGCAAAGTTTTTTGAGCAAAATAATAATAATAAATTGTTGGAGACTGTAAAAACACAAGCAAATAAGCTCCCAAGGGATTTTAATTCAGGATATATGTTCCAAAGTATTGCCACGCATAGTAGAGAGATGTATGTGATCGTAAGTGAAATGTACAGAAATGTACAGAATTTATTATGTTTTAGTCAAATATTTTGGATTCTTGCGGTCAATTTGCAATCTACAAAATAGTTGTAATTATGTTCCGGACCCCTGACAATCCGTCATGTGTATATGCTTTCTTGTTTTAGCAGAGGCAGTTCCCATCTCTCTCGCCCTCCCTTCCCTCAACTCCTGAGTGTTAAATAAAACAAAGTGTATGCTTTAAAAGTCAGGATTTCATACTAATTTAAGATTTTCATCTAGTCGAATTTGCTGCACACGATTGTGGAAGAGAATCGTCTTTTCACACCCACCTGTGTTTGACAACAGCTGATAATTGAACGAATGGCGGGGTACAAATAATATTACGCATCGACGATGACTCCTCAGTATGGATGAGTAGTATGCTGATTTGTTGCTTACTACATACCTTTTTACTAACCAGTACATTCTAAATAGTATGTAGTACGATGAATACACGGTATGCAGTTTAAGTATTAGGCAAGAGATTTCGGAAGCGGCCAGAGACTAAACAAATACGGATCAAAGTGTCAGATAGTTTTAGCAAGGAGGGAGCTGAACACAATAACACTGAGGATGGAGAGATAAGGGAGAAAAGGATTTGGGCAGAGAGATATTGGAGCTGCCTCCCAGCAAAAACACTAACAGTAAGGAGAAAGGGATGAGATGAAAGGAGGGAGAAAGAGATGAGGGAGATGAGGGAGAGAAAGATCAGAGCTGCCTATCTGCTAAAACATCAGGAGAGAAAACATACACTGGAGGAAAAGAAAGATGGGGATGCAGACTGACGTTTCATCACAAGCCAACCTTCACCATATATGACGGTCTCCTGCTTTCTGATTAATATTTCAGCTCTGATCAGACTGTGGTCTGTGTGTCTAATGCCATTTGATGGAATACAAAGATAATCCTGTAGTTATGAGTACAACAAATGTGTGCATGTCTCTTTATGTGAGGATCTCTGTATCTTTGTATGCGTTTACATCAGTGCCCGTCTTCATTGGTGCATGTGTGTGTAAGCTCACATGTGAGAATGCATGCGTGCATCCATCGTAGGTGAGGGAACATGAGGAAAGTGCAGAATGAGCAGTGAGCAAGGAGAGAGAGGATCCCAGAGGAATTATGCAGCGGAGAGTCTCAGCATCCGATACAATATCTACCATGGTATGACTAAGTGATCCAGATGTGATGGGGGATATAAACGCAATTGAACAAATCGAGAGAGATGGGTCAATGGACCCAATACCACGCCAACATGAAGAAAATGCAATCATTCAGTGCATTGCGCCGCAATAAGCACGTAATTAAGAAACCAATACTGACTCAAGGCGTGGAACAGAAATTATTTTCCAACCGTTTCATTCTGAACAGAACCACTTTTTTGTTTCGTTCCACTGTTCCGACCAGCAAACTAAAGTTCTGAACCGGTTCGAATCCAAACAAAATTACCTATTTATATAGTTACTTTCTGTTCCTTTTTAACTTATGAAAAACTGTTTTTTTACATTTAGCTCATTAAATTACATCACCATTCAGTGCAGATAGAGCAGGCAAGCTAGTTTGTTTTACATGCGTGATGGACAGATGGCGCAAGATGCCACAGAAATGTTGTGGTGGCAGAGAGCGAGATAGAGTTGAAGAGGAGGCTTGAAGTAATGAGCATCTTGTTATGACATGCATTATACACTAGGTATACAAAATATTAGGACACCTAATATTGAGTTGCACCCCCCCACCCCCTTTTGCCCTCAGAACGGCCTCAATTCGTCAGGCATGGACTCTATAAGGTGTCGAAAGCTGTCTGGATGTCCTTTGGGTGGTGGACCATTCTTGATACACACAGGAAACTGTTGAACGTGAAAAATCCAGCAGCGTTGCAGTTCTGACAAAAAACTTTGCGCCTGGCACCTCCTACCATACCCCTTTCAAAGGGACTTAAATCTTTTGTCTTGCCCATTCACAAACACAATCCATTTCTTAATTGTTTCAAGGCTTAAAAATCCCCTTCTACACTGATTGAAGTGGATTTAACAAGTGACATCAATAAGAGATCATAGCTTTCACCTGATCAGTCCATGTCATGGAAGGAGTAGGTGTTCTTAGGTTCGTATGAATTAGGTTCGTAGAATTATACCTACAGTGGTTCCTCCTTTAAAAGTTGCGAGCTTGCACCGTGGGACTTAGAGGTACCCAGCGTAACAGCTTCATTGCTCCAGACCACCACAAGGGGGAGTTAGAAAACTCATTATGCATTTGAGTCCCAAGGCTTTTATATGACCAATCATATCGAGTGGTTCCAATGATGAATTTGACGCGAGCCACCCGTTCCTGGTGGCTTTCTTCAACAAACATGGCTGACAAAACATTATAGTGGAACAAAATGTAAGTAGTTATAACATCATAACGAGTCAAGCAAAAAATGTACAATTGAGAGGAATGTGTTAGCTAGTGTAGTGAAACGTTTGTGCATATTTTTTTGTCATAAAGTTAATTTACAAAAATCGTTATTTAGCAAGTTATCTGACTAGCTAACATTAGCCAGCTAGCTAGCTAGTGTTATGACAGGAGAATGCATTTGTAATTTGTGTTTAATGTTTTAGGGACTCCTGAGAAAACCAGCAAATCAGCTATCATAGTTGTTGTATCAACTTCAAGTCTGAATGGCATTAATGAAGCCTATGGATAGAGTAGAATATAATAACTTTACTGTGCCATGGAAGTCCTATATACATGTACTGCAGTTATTACCACACGTGAGATCCCCACATTGTAGCCTGTACATTGAATATATTCACTGATCATGAACTCTCCCTTGGCAAATAAAGGTGCGGTTCAGGTATGAATCTGAGACATTCTTTTCAGGCATATCAAACTCCATTATTTGAATGATGCTGTGTCTGCATGTATGTATTACAATTATACACTTCAACAGTGTTTACTACTCCTGCTCCTGGGACATCAATGATTACACATTGTAACTATGCAATAGACTAGAAACATGATTGATTTGTAATTCATATATACAGAAAAAAAACAATGCATATCTAACTCCCTTCATCTGCATTAATCTGAGGACACAGGATAGTATTGCAATGAGATACTTAATTTCAACCAGTGGAGAATGTGAAACATTTATTGAAAGACGTTCATTAGCCAGGTGTTATAAAAACATAATACATGCATTATAATATAAATACAAGTTCAATCTGTACTTCAATGAACATACGGTGTGCATTATTAAACAAGGAAGAAAGACGAGGTGGGGAGAGAGGTGTGGAAGACAAAGGGAAAGTGGTAAGACCAGCGGTAGACAGCATCCGATTAATGAATTACAGTGCTACCCTAATATTCTCTCAGTTCATCACAATCACGGTGTCTCCTAACCCTTCGGGCCAACTGGGGGCCCAAATCTTAAGAGCGTGTGAGGTGCCGATGATGGGACAGGCTTCCTCTCTCACATCAAAACATACCTGCAGACGAGAGACAGATGGATAGAGAGAGATTATGATTAAGCCTTGTTTTTTCTATTCTAACACGGTCAGTCATCATAATTCACAGATTACTGCACCTGTACATAGCCCACATATAATTTAGCCCTATCAACTACCTCTTTCCCAACTGTATTTAATTTATTTATTTATTTTGCTCCTTTGCACCCCATTATTTTTATTTCTACTTTGCACATTCTTCCATTGCAAAACTACCATTCCAGTGTTTTACTTGCTATATTGTATTTACCTTGCCACCAAGGCCTTTTTTTGCCTTTACCTCCCTTCTCACCTCATTTGCTCACATTGTATATAGACTTGTTTATACTTTATTATTGACTGTATGTTTGTTTTACTCCATGTGTAACTCTGTGTTGTTGTATCTGTCGAACTGCTTTGCTTTATCTTGGCCAGGTCGCAATTGTAAATGAGAACTTGTTCTCAACTTGCCTACCTGGTTAAATAAAGGTAAAATAAATAAAATAAATAAAAATAATCATCAGGAGGTGAAATTCAAAACTAACTTTGGATCATTAACTCTGGAACTACTACATCTCTATTTCAATGTAAAGCATATCTTTAATAACACTTCCTGTTGACCCGACCAAGTGTCCTCTCACCTATGATCATGCTATGCCATCTGTGTCAGCCAGTTCAGATGCATGAGGGGTTCTACAAAACAGCAGATATAACCTAGAGGATTTAGGGAGAAGGGGGAGAGGGATGAAGTGAAGAAGAGAGACTTATTGTGTGTGTGTGGTCTCACCTGGTGTCCACACTAAGTGGCTAAAGAGTACTTTATGCTGAAAAACAGACACAAAACCAGCCCGGTCGCGGACATTGACGTCTTGCTCCCAGACAAATTAAAGAACTTCTTTGCTCGCTTTGGGGACAATACAGTGTCACTGACACAGCCTGCTACCAAAGCCAATGTGGCCAACGTGAGGAAAACATTTAAATGTGTAAACCCTTGCAAGGCTATCGGCCCAGATGGCAACCCTAGCCACATTTACAGAGCATGCGCAGACCAGCTGGCTGGTGTGTTTACGGACATATCAATCAAACCCTCCCACAGTCTGTTGTCCCCACATGCTTCAAGATGGCCACCATTGTTCCTGTTCCCAAGAAAGTGAAGGTAACTAAATGACTATCGCCCCATTGCACTCATTTCTGTCATCATGAAGTGCTTTGTCATGCACAAAGTAGATGTCCTAACCGACTTGCCAAAACTATATTTGTGAAATTTGTGGAGTGGGTGAAAAATGAGTTTTAATGACTCCAACCTAAGTGTATGTAAACTTCCAACTGTACATGTACATATTCTATTCATCCCTTTATATTTGTGTGTATTAGGTAGTTGTGAATTTTTTACAATACTTTTTAGATATTACTGCATAGACGCACAAGCATTTCACTACACTCTCATTAACCTCTGCTAACCATGTGTATGTGACCAATAAAATTTGATTTGAGAATATAATGTCAATAGAAGGTACTGTATGTGAAGCAGACACCTATCGGAGTGTACCTGAAACATTTAAATATAGAGGGCACTTGGTTATTGCAAGGCTAACTCCCAGGGAAATCATGACTTGGCAGCAACAGATAGTCCAGTGAAAACGGCTGTGTTTATGTGGTGTAAATCTGAAAATCAGCAACTGACATCTTAAAGGTTTTTTAATTAAGGCATGTGAGACAGGTTCTATGTACAACAAGACAGGCAGAGATGGAGAAAAAGAACACAGAACAGTTTAATTACCTCTGGTTATGGACACTTTTGCCAGCAATGAAGCTTCCACTGCCTTTTCCTCGGGCAGTGAACATCTGGGAATATCTACATTTTTGACCCCTTGATCAGCTTGCTCTCTGAAAGTAAAGAAAATAGCTTATTTTTTGTAGATATGAAAACAATAATTGAGATATGACCGTTCAATCTAAAGCAGCAGATGTCATTTTCAGGATACGTCAATACAGCACAGAAATGTTAACATCAGACTGGTATTGTGGTTGTTCATCAGGTGATGGGAAATATGCAATGATACCTGCACCATCTACACGCTGTAAAGACTCCTTAACTCTTCGTGACAGACGGTGTTCTTTCATCCTTCAGTAAAAAAAAAAAGCTTACCGTTACTGTCATGAAATATAATTATATATCGACTATGAAACAAATATGACATGGCCTGCTTATGAGTTGCCATGAAAGAGTTAGATTAATTATGCTGAAAATGACGAGAACTGGCGTTCATAGCTAAATGCTTTTGGTTAGCTTGAGAATAATAATTGCATGATTTATCATTCTACGGTATGTATGTATGTATGTATGTATGTATGTATGTATGTATGTATGTATGTATGTATGTATGTATGTATGTATGTATGTATGTAGTAGAATGTTATGAACCAACACTGAATCGGAAGATCTAACTACTAGCTATGTAAAAGTTGTACGGAAGAACGCCCAGTGCTGCTTACCTGAGATGCCATCATCACAGTCCTTCTTTGGTGGTGTCCGCTATGACTTCCTTTGTGTTTGAAAAATTTGCTTTTTGATTGAAAATAAAACGTTTTGCTCTCGACAAAGACACAAATGTACCTCCATAGCATATAACAATTTGCCTGTGAATAATCACACCTTCATACAAACGTGCTACTGTATGTAGAATTCTTGACGCACAAACAAAAATATCCTGCCAGCACACCCACAAGCGAGCCCCTCAGGCGCAGAATGATGACGTGTGGAAGAGGGAAAGGAATGAGATGGGAACAACAACAATTTGCTGCAAGTTGGGGAAGGGGGCTAATAGCTGAACAATAGACTATTTAACCTTTACTAAAGAATAGTCTAATAGCCGAGCTAGGTGTGAAACCCCCCCTCCTATCACAGACCAGATTTGCCCTAACGACCAAGGGGTAGCTTGCTACTCAATGTAATAAAGTTATGTTACCTTACATGTTATGTTGGCTGACAATTTGTTAGCTACGCTGTCCTTGCAAACCACATAACATATCATTACAGCAGTATGTACCGGTATGTTAGCTAGCTACCTAACGTTAGTAGTTAAAAATCAAACTTGACAGTATATTAACTACAGGCTAACTACCCAATGTTTATTGACTTGATTATTTACGTCATTCTGAGCTTATCTAAATTCACTCTGGCTATCTACACCAATTTCAGAGCACTCTCGTCTGAGTGTACCAGAACTTGGAGATTTTTCCATCTCTCCAGAGCGCAGAATAATTAATTTACGAGCGTTCAACACCCGTTGAATATGGCCGTGTCAGCAAACGTAATTAAAAGCGTAATTAAATTGTTTCCAGCAGCACAGTTAGTCACCAACGCTCTGGTTAACACCAACACAGCTTAACCAGCTCTGCTAGGGTGAGTAAAATGGTCAGTGGTCTCATGTGTGTCTGGGAGTAGCTAGCAAGCTAGTCAACGTTAGCTTGGGTGCTTGACTGCCGTTGTAAGGCCAGAATGCTCAAATCAACCCTACTCCTCGGCCCAAACGTCCAGTGTGCGTTCTGAGAGCAAAACGGTCTGAATTTACAAACTGACAATATGACAATGCTCTGAATTTATGAGCGTAACACTGTACAGCGCCATATTTTCTGTTCCATCCTAACGGAAACCCAGTGGGTTTTTCATGGAATAGAAACACCATAATATTAAATCAAATTAATTAATCAAGTACCAGTCAAAAGTTGACACACCTACTCATTCAAGTTTTTCTATAGTTTTACTATTTTCTACATATGTGAAGACATCACAACTATGAAATAACACCAGTCTCCCGCATGCCCCGCATTCTGTAGTACAGACATGGCCTGCTCTCCCTTATGTGAGGAATGAGGCACTTTCCCATGTTTACTACAGTATGTATTGTAGACTACACAGTAGCCTAATAAACAAATAAATACATTTCGTTAATAAAATAATGATAAAAAACACTTTCAAATTGCAGATGTTTATTTAGTTATGGATCTATAACAAATTACTACGGGAATAAATACTGATTTACAGAAATATTGAAACAGTTGTCTAATGAAGGCAAACAATTTAGAATCCTCCAATCCAATCCAATCCTCTGAGCAGTTGACGTTGAGATGTGTCTGTTACTTGAACTCTGTGAAGCATTTATTTGGGCTGCAATTTCTGAGGCTCGTAACGCTAATCCTCTGCAGCAGAGGTAACTCTGGGTCTTCCTTTTCTGTGGTGGTCCTCATGAGACCCAGTATCATCATAGTGCTTGATGCTTTTTGCGACTGCACTTGAATGAACTTAAGTTCTTGAAATATTCCATATTGACTGACCTTCATGTCTTAAAGTAATTATGGATTGTCGTTTCTCTCCCCTCACAGGTGGAAATAATCACTCCACAATCAGTCACCAATCAATCAGAAGACACACCTCCTCCTGTTTCCTACCCAATCACAGTTCATTTCCCTTGGTTTAAAAACCCTTTCAGTTGTTTGCTCTGGAGCTCAATCTCTCTGTAAATGCCATATGTTTGTAGATCCTCTCTGGTTCACTCGCTCCATTCTATGTCTCTATCTCGCTTTATGTATTGAGCACTCTTTTGTTTGAGCACCTCCATATCGCTTTGTCCTCACCTGTGAGTATTGTTTTTGTTATGGTGTTTGATGGTGGAATAAGGGAGAACCAAGACAAGTCACCCATGGGCATACACTACCCGTAGGTAAACTTTGTTAAAAACTAGTTAGAACTGGGTGGACCACCCACTGTATTTTTGGTTAGTTAGTTAGCTGTTGTTGAAATAGGCTAGTTTAGCTTAGGGGTGTTTTTGGATGCTTGTAGTTTCTTTCCTTGGGTCCAGCAGAGATAGCTTATCTCCAAGCCATTTGCTAATGTTAGTAAGCTCTGTGCGAAGTATGCTCTTCAATATAGTTTTATTTTTGTGAGACACCAGAAGTGTAGAGTCATCTGCATAAAGAAAAAGACAGCAAGAACAAGCATCTTTCATATACTTAATATACAATAAAAACAGCAGGGGCCCAAGCATGCTCCCCTGCAGAACTCCACTACACTACTAAATAGGACTTTACCCAGCCTAGAGGGATACTGCTTATCCCCAGTGCCTCCAGTTTGGAAATGAGGAGATAGGCCTTGATACAGTTAACCACTTCGGTAGGTCAAGCAGTACCATTCCACACAGATTTACCTCAATCTTTTTCCTGATGAAGTCAGTCAAGTAGACATGAATCAGTGGAGTATGTTTTTCTAAAACCTGACTGAAAATCATACATTAGACCCTGTTTGTTAACATATTCATACATTTGCTCATGTACAATTCTCTCCAGGATCTTTGTTACACAGACGATAGATACAGTCCTATAACTCCCAGGGTCAGACTTTATCCCCTTCTTATACAGAAATATAACTTTAGCTTGTTCCATGTCCCTGGGAAAGGTGCCTTGTTCAAGAGAGAGATTAACAATAAGCATAATACAAGGGCCAATTTGCTCAGCAGAATCTATAAGAAACCTTGCAGGAATATTATCAAGGCCTGTGGCTTTGGAGCATTTAAGCTCTGCCAGCATACTGACTATTTTGGCTGTTGCTACCTTTGCAAAACAAAAAGAGTTTGGCGGAACTCCTAACTCTACATAATACTTCTTGACTTGTTTGCTTTCATACAATCCAGAACTGATGGGCAGCTTGCTGACAACAGAAGTAAAAAATAAAATTAAAATTAAAAGTTGAATTCATTGGCAACCTCTGCTTTTTCATATACCATCATCTCCCCTTTGATGTTCAGTCCAATACTGTTTAGTTTGTTTTTGGTAGTACTACTACAGCCTAGTTCTTTAAATGATTTTCAAAGCTTTAAGGTCATTTTAGTTTTCAATTATTTTCTCAGCAAATTAACCCCTCTTAGCTTCATCCATCCATGAGAAGGCAAATATCCAGCCAGACAATCTCCAGATCAGCGTTTAAATCCGATCTGACTTTAAAAGCAATGTCTGATCTTACAAACGCACATATTCCCCCACTGTTCCGATTCCAATCCTTCCTGACAGAGTAATTACCTAACTCAATTTCTGAGTCACAAACAGATGAATCCAACCATGTCTCAGTAAAACATAAGACACCCACCTCTGATTTGCAAACAAACAGGTGTATCTCATCGATCTTCGGTAGTAGGCTTCGGACGTTTAGGTGAACAAAATGTAAGCCTTTCTTCCCAAAGACCTCATTGAATTCCCGATCCACTTGTAACTCGCCTCCCCCTGCGCTGCCATCTTCCCACTGCCCTGCCTCCGGTGGCCTCTGTCGCCATGGAGCACCCCTCCCCAGGTGCCACTCCATCGTCCTCACCGTGTCCCCCGTCACTCACCTCTGGTTGCCTCCGCTCTACTGTGGACCCCCCCCCCTCCGGTGCACTCTCCACCCTCGGTAAGTCCTCTGGTCCCACTCCACCTTCAGTGCTCACACACCCTGTGGATACAGCACACTGACAGCAACGGTAAGCTTCATTGACCCCTTGCCCAAAGCTAGAATCGCTGCATTTTAAATGAATCCACTGCACGCATTCAAAACATACCAAAGCTTTGTTACTCTTTATCCACCGTTCGCAAGAGGAACATGGGTGCATAGGCCGTTTGATGGAGTTTGTGATAAAGTGAGGTCCAGGGCATTGATGGATATCACCCGATAAGAGAAGGCATAGAGTTATTATAAGAGCTCCACCATTAATTTGCGATTTGACTGGATGACCATTTTGGTTTGTGCCAAGGTGCTATAAAGTTTGGTATATAACATTCCTTCCAAATACAGTGCTGGATGCCATCAAAAGTGTTTGCATGACTGGGAAGTTGCTGAGAATTTACTATTATTTAATGTAAATAGCAGATGCAATTATTTTCAGTAACATTTAAAACAATGTAAAAGTGCTGCCACCATGCCTAAATTGCTGGTCGCCATCTTTTTTGTTTAGTGGCTCCCGTATTCACCATTTTAGATGTGGAGATGGCAGAGTTAAACTTCACTTGTTGAGTACGGTTCATAAATAAACTATTAATCCACTTGATAAGTAGAGAGTTAACACCCAAGTTGACCAGTTTATGCACAAGTAACGCATTATCAACACCTTTGGAGGCACAGCAGGAAAATTTGTTTGAGTCTAATTGGGATGAGAGACCAGAGAGAAGTTGATTTTGAATAATTTTTTTCAAAACACTGCATTAGGTATAGATGTCATGGCTACAGGGCATAAATCATTTTTCTTTTGGCCTGTTTTTAGGTATTGCGACAATTAGCAACTTCTTCCATAAGTCTGGAATCATCCCACTGTTCAGTGACAGCTGGAACAGCTTCTGGAACGGTAATGTGAGCTGGTCTGAGCATGCCTGAAGTGCTTTGCTGCTGACGCCATCTGGACCATATGATTTTCGTGGGGTTGACATGTTGAATGTTTTGCTTGAAGTCATTCACAGAGATCTGTATATCAACAGCTGCTATGCTGTCTACTGTCCAAGGCCACTTTCTGCTGCGATGTAAATTCACACTTCAAACCTACAATAGAAACTGTTCAAATCACTTGCAAAAGCAAGGTCATTAGACAGTCATACAATGTCTCTGATTTGTAGCCTGTGATGGTTTGTAGCTGCCTTGCACTCCTTGATTTTGCTTTAAAGTCGCCTCTGAATATTTTTCCTTCCCTCTTTACTGCCACATGATTTAAAAACACTATTCTTTTCTGTTTGAGAAGCTCTTAATTCACGAGTTTCCCATGGTTTAATATTGGGGAAGATGTTGACTTTCTTTGGGAATAATGAGATCCTCACAGAAACGGTGACTCAGACGATATCCGCTGCCTCTTCCAGGTCATCCGCGCTGTCCATCAGGGTCGCCCACTCAGTGGACTCAAAACAGTCCGGAAAATCTCCACCTTTTTATCCTTCTCTCTAAATGTTCAGATAGCTTGCACATGTTAATTTCTCCCATGATCAGCTTTACTGCTTCAGGTGACTCTCAGCCTTGGATACAAGGTCATGAATTAAGTCGGCAGCTATTTTGGTGTCAGCGGAGGGGGCTATGTAAACAGTAGTCGGACTTGATTTATTGTTCCGTATGCCAGGTCTCAGACAGATCAAGCAGGATTGTCGGTACTCCGAGGTATTGGGAACAAGCACATAGCTCAGTCTTATTCCTTATACATCACCATGTATAATAGATGAAAGAGGTGTTCTGAAGGGCTGTTTTTTAATCCGAATTCTGAATTTCTCTTCTACTGCCACGTTTCCTTGGTTTGGAAGCCTTTCCTTGGGAACATGTTCATTGTACTGATGGTGATATTCCATTGCAGTGTAGACTTGCAGCAAAGGGTCAGAGATTGAGCAGGACATCGCTTGTGTATGATATTTGCAGTTGTGGCTCGCTGTATCCATTGAAGGTTAGGCCGACAGCTTGTTTGGTGCGTTTTACAAATACTGATTAAAACTAACAGCTAAAGTATTGCTATTTGCCTCATTATCTGTCCAATTTAACACCACTAAAAACTTGGTTGGTTGAGGTAGATTGCAACTTTAAAACAAAAAAACACGAGGACAAATGACTGTCGCTGCAAGAACAGATGCCTCAACAAGTGATTAACAAACTTGATGTGAGTGGCCTGACTGAAACATTGCTCAAGCCTGATTAATTTACTGTGGTAAACGAGGCCTCCTCCTGTTTACAACAGTGACTAGAGGTGCTGCTAACATTTACGACAGCAAATTACAATAGTAAAAAAAAAAAAAGACTTATCTTTTGAGCTTTTAGTCAGGATCTTGATGCAGCCTACTCAATCACTTTGTATTGCTACTGTTTACAGACATCCTGAGCAGTATAGTCTTCCTCACTGAGTTCCCTAAATTCCTATCGGACCTTGTGGTCATAGCAGATAATTCAAATTTTTGATTACTTTAAACTTTCTGATCTCCCCATCCCGGATCCGGGATCGTGAATACAGACTCAAGCTCATTACCATAACGCAACGTTAACTATTCATGAAAATCGCAAATGAAATAAATATGCTAGCTCTCAAGCTTAGCCTTTTGTTAACAACACTGTCATCTCAGATTTTCAAAATATGCTTATCAACCATTGCAAAACAAGCATTTGTGTAACAGTATTGATGGCTAACATAGCATTTAGCGTAGCATTAGCATTCAGCTGGCAACATTTACACAAAAAAACAGAAAAGCATTCAAATAAAATCATTTACCATTGAAGAACTTCAGATGTTTTCAATGAGGAGACTCTCAGATAGCAAATGTTCAGTTTTTCCTGAAATATTATTTGTTTAGGACAAATCGCTCCGTTTTCTGCGTCACGTTTAGCTACGAAAAAACCCCTGTATCCAGGATTGTGTAAATCTATCAGCAAGCTCATTAGCATAACACAACGTTAACTATTCATGAAAATGGCTAATGAAATGAAATTAATCTATTTGCTCTCAAGCTTAGCCTTTTAACAACACTGTCATCTCAGATTTTCAAAATATGCTTTTGAACCATAGCTAAACAAGCATGTGTGTAAGAGTATTGATAGCCTAGCATTGCATTAAGCCTAGCATTCAGCATGCAACATTTTCCACAAAAAAACATAAAAGCATTCAAATAAAATAATTTACCTTTGAAGAACTTCAGCTGTTTTCAATGAGGAGACTCTGTTAGATAGCAAATGTTCCGTTTTTACAAAAAATATTATTTGTGTCGACTAATCACTCTTTGTGTTTTGTTCATCACGTTTGGGTAAGAAAAAAAAGAAAAAAAGTCATTAAAACGCGAACTTTTTTCCAAATTAACTCCATAATATCAACAAACATGGCAAACGATGTTTAGAATCAAGCCTCAAGGTGTTTTTCACATATCTATCAATGATAAAATCCATCGTGGCAGTTTACTTTCAATTCTGAAGAAATGGAACGCGCATGGACTTACTGATTACGCACACAGGACACCGGGCGGGACACCAGGTAAATGTAGTCTCTTATGGTCAATCTTCCAATGATATGCCTACAAACACGTCACAATGCTGCAGACACCTCGGGGAATATACAGAAAGCGCAGGCTCATTCCTGGCGCATTCACAGCCATATAAGGAGACATTGGAACACAGCGCCTTCAGAATCCGGGGCATTTCCTGTATGAAACATCATCTTGGTTTCGCCTGTTGCATTAGTTCTGGGGCACGCACAGATAATATCTTTGCAGTTTTGGAGACGTCAGTTGTGTCTTTCCAATGCTGTCAATTCCATGCATAGTCTAGCATCTTTTCGTGACAAAATATTGCGCTTAAAACGGGCACGTCTTTTTATCCAATAATGACACAGCGCCCCTATAGGTTCAAGAGGTTAATATTCACATGGAAAAGTCCAGACTCACTCCAAAAAGGCTTTCGGAGCCATCATCGACAAAGTGAGTTTTGTCAAACACATCCCCGGACCTACGCATTGCCACAGTCATACCCTAGATCGTTTTGTCCCATGGAATAAATATTGTGGATCTGTTTTCCTCATAATCCTGGACTATCGGAACACCATTTTACATTTGCAATCCCAACAATTAATCTGCTCAGACCCCAACCAAGGATTATCAAAAGCTGTGCTATACATTTTCAGATAACAAAGATTCCTTGATGCTCTTCAAGACTCCCTCCACCGACCCAAGGACGTCGAGTACAAAAATCGAGGAACTAAATTTAACCTTGCGTAATACCCTAGATTCTGTCACACCCCTAAAAACCAAAACACTGTCACAAAAAATTTGCTCCCGGGTATACAGAAAATACCGGAGCCTTGAAGCAAGCTTCCAAAAAATTGGGACGGAAATGTCGATCCACCAAACTGGAAGTCTTCTGATTACCTTGCAGACGGTACCATGCAACATCGAAGAGCCCTCACTGCTGCTCGATCAACATATTTTTCTAACCTAATTGAGAATTAGAAGAATCCCCCAAAAATGTGATACTGTCGCAAAGCTGAATAAAAAGAAGCATTCCCCAAGAGAGGATTTATAAATATTATGATCATTAGAAAGCAAATTACAGACTCCTCTTTGAATCTGTGCATTTCTCCAAAGCTGTTGTCCTGAGTCTACACAACTTCCAGGACCTAGGATCAATGGAGACAAGTTGTTGAATCCTGTGTCATGACACACTCATGAAAACAGTCATGGCCTCTAAACCTTTCAACTGCATACTGGACCCTATTCCAACTAAACTACTGAAGAATCTACTTCCTGTGCTTGGCCCTCCTATGTTGAACATAATAAACGTATCTCTATCCTCCGGATGTGTACCAAATGCACTAAAAGTGGCTGTAATAAAGCCTCTACTGAAAAAGCCAAACCCCTAAAATTAAAAAATTCCTCTCAATTTTTTGGGGAAAATGCTGTTGCGTAGCAACTCACTGCAACTCATATACAAATGATGTATATGAAATGATTTAGTCTGGTTTTAGACCCCATCATAGTACCGAGAATGCACTCATGAAGGTGGTAAATTATATTTTAATGCATCAGACAAAGTCTCTGTATCTGTCCTCGTGCTCCTAGACCTTAGTGGTGCTATTGACATCATCGATTACCACATTCTTTTTGGAGAGATCGGAAACCCTAATTGGCCTACGCGGACAAGTTCTTGCCTATTTTAGATCTTATGTGTCAGAAAGATATCGGGTTGTCTCTGGAGGGTTTGTACTCTGACAAATCAATTGTATGTTTCGGTGTTCCTCAAGGCTCCATTTTAGGACCAATATTGTTTTCATTATATATATATATATATATATATATATATATATATATATATATATATATATATATATATATATATATATATATATATATATATATATATATATATATATATATATATATATTCTACCTTTTGGTGATGTCATTTGGAAACACAATGTCAACTTCGTTGCTATGCGGATGACATACAGCTGTACATTTAGATGAAACACGACGAAGCCCCAAAATTGCCTAACCTGCAAGCCTGTGTTTCAGACAGTGGATGGCGGCAAATGTTTACTTTTAAAAACTCAGAACTACCATCTGTTTTGTCTGAGTACCAAGAAAAAAAAAGAGCTCTGATGTTTGATCTGACAATTCATCTTGATGGTTGTACAGTCTCAAGTAAAACTGTAAAGAACCTCGGTGTTACTCTGGACCCTGATCTCTTTTGACAAACGTATCAAGAATATTTCAAGGACCGCTTTTCTCCTTCTTCATAACATTGCAAAAATCAGAAGCTTGTCCAAAAATTATGCAGAAAAGAAACCACTAATTTTTACATCGCTACAGTGGCTTCTTTAAGTCTTTACTGAAGACTCATCTCTTCAGTAGGTCCTATGATTGAGTGCGGTCTCTGCCTGGGCGGCTCCCCTCTCTCCACTGTGAATCTCTGCCTATGACCATATTATGGCTTACTAATGCTCTTCCATTCCTTCCCGAGTAGGGGTGAGTCACTGTGATTTTCCCGTCTGGTTTTGCGCCCCGTCAGGCTCGTGCGGTGGAGGAGATCTTCGTGGGCTATACTCAGCCTCGTCTCAGGGTAGTAATTTGGTGGTCTGTTGATATCCCTTTAGTGGTGTGGGCTGTGTTTTGGCAAAGTGGGTGGGGTTATATCCTGCCTGGTTGGCCTAGTTTCCTGTTCTGTTTCCTGAACCGGTTCCAACCCCTGCATGGAACTATAGCTCATTTTAAAAGGTCCTGCACAGTCATCCTATTTCCATGTAAAAATAACCTTTGAATGACCAAAACATCACCCAATCTTTTTATACTATTAAAATGATCAGAATTAAGAAATTGTACCTTCTCTCATCTCTAACTTTCAGGAAGCCTGAAATATTCAGAACTCGCCTTGAGTGAGAACTCTTTGAAACACCCTTGTGGTCATTGCCAGGTAACAAGGTAAACATGTCGTTGATGACAAGGTAAACAATGGACAGCATGTCCAAAATAAACCAAGCCTAAATAAAATGCCTCAACCCATTTTCTCTGAATTGCATTCATGGTCAACAGAGTTGATTATGGACTGTTGGATTTCAGACAATCAGCAGCAATACACAATTGTTTTGTAACTAATTACAGAATACAGTTCACTGATACACTTCTTCACAATAATGAGTAAAGCCCGAGTCACCCTAAACATAAGGGAATGTACATGGAAACAGCATACAATAAGTGTACTGGACAATGTATTAGTGCCTCAGCATTATAAATTACTGTTCATAATGGTATGTATTGATCAGGCACTTATTTGATATTTTAGAATAGGTCAGCATAGACAAAATATGGATCAACATGAATGCTCGTGAGAAATCATGGTGAGACATTTGACATAAAATAAACAATAATTAGAACCATAAGCCGTGCACAGGACCCATTGATTCATACATTTAACACTCATCTCTCGTCCAAATGCTTGAAAAAAACAATACAAAGTAACAAAATATCATAATGTAAAAGTTAGATAGGCTTTAAGAAATGCAAACAACTACAGAGATTGATAGGGGAGCGGGAAAGGAGGGAGACCCATGTACCCCGCTTCAATCAAGCAGGCCTCAGTCACCCAGTTGGCTTCAGTCACCCCCAAGACTGAAGCGGGAAACAAATACAGCTATGGCCTCCTAGTTAGGCTCTCACACTGGGCAGACAGGAGTTCTGGGATGGAGAGCAAGCACAGCTTTCCCTCATAGTGCTGGATAAAGGGTGACCTCATTGAAGAGGAGATCCAGGATCCTGTCTAAGTAGCCTGTAATGTTATTGAAAGGGGAAATGTTTTACCCCCAGGTGGGTGCAGTGGTCTAAGGCTTCCAAGCTGCGCAACCAGAGATTCTGGGTTCGAGCCCAGGCTCTGTCGCAGCCGGCCGCGACCTGGAGGCCCATGGGGCAGCGCACAATTGGCCCAGCGTCGTCCGGGTTAGGGAGGGTTTGGCCGGCAGGGATATCCTGGTCTCATCGCGCACTAGCGACTCCTGTGGCGGGCCGGGTGCAGTGACCAGGTGTACAGTGTTTCCTCCGACATATTGGTGCGGCTGGCTTCCGGGTTGGATGTGCATTGTGTCAAGAAGCAGTGCGGCTAGGTTGGGTTTTGTTTCGGAGGACGCATGGCTCTTGACCTTCGCTTCTCCCGAGTCTGTACGGGAGTTGCAGCGATGAGACAAGACTAACTACTACCAATTGAGGAGAAAAAAAAGGGGTAAGAAAAGGAAAATATGTTTGTTAAATGGGATGTCAACGTTGTGAACAGACTGCCCCATGGTGATGGTGGGGTTGTGGTATGGGCAGGTAGAAGCTACAGACAATGAACACAATTGCATTTTATCGATGCCAATTTGAATCCACAGAGATACCTTGATGAGATCCATTGTCTATTGTCGTGCCATTTATCGTCGTGCCATCTATTGTCGTGCCATCTCATGTATCAGTATGATAATGCACAGTCCCATATCGCAAAGATCTGTACACAATGCCTTGAAATTGAAAATGTCCTAGATCTTCCATGGCCTGCATACTCCCCAGACATGTCACCCATTGAGCGTGTTCGGGATGTTCTGGATCAACGTGTACGACAGCGTGTTCCAGTTCTCCCCAATATCCAGCAACTTCGCATAGCCATTGAAGAGGAGTGGGACAACATTCCACAGGCCACAATCAACAGCCTGATCAACTCTATGCAAAGGAAATGTGAATTGGTGGTCACACCAGATACTGAATGGTTTTCTGATCCATGCCCCTACTTTTTTTAAAGATATCTCTTACAAACCGATGGATATCTGTTTTTCCAGTCATGTGAAATCCATAGACCGGGCCTAATTTATTTATTTCAATGTACTGATTATCTTATATGAACTGTAACTCAGTAAAATCTTTGAAATTGTTGCATGTTGCATTTATTTTTGTTCAGTGTATTTATTGTTACGATGCTATCAATTCATTGATATAGTGATCTACTAATTC
Organism: Oncorhynchus mykiss; assembly: GCF_013265735.2. Taxonomy (NCBI): domain Eukaryota; kingdom Metazoa; phylum Chordata; class Actinopteri; order Salmoniformes; family Salmonidae; genus Oncorhynchus; species Oncorhynchus mykiss. The sequence continues at coordinate 54,978,805 of NC_048565.1, forward strand.
TACAATGTGTTTTCTTGTTTTTTTGAAATACTCAATTTGAAATATGCAATATTTGGTGGGGCACTCTGAGGTGTAGCAAGGATTGGACCAAAATGCGGCGTGGCTATTGAGATTCATGTTTAATAAAAACAAAGTAAACACGAATCAATACAAAAACAATAAACGTAATGTAAAAACCGAAACAGCCTAAACTGGTGCAAACTAACACTAGACAGTTACAAGGACATCATGATACTAAGGACAGTCACCCACAACACACCCAAAGAATATGGCTGCCTAAATATGGTTCCCAATCAGAGACAACGATAAACACCTGCCTCTGATTGAGAACCACTTCAGACAGCCATAGACTTCAATAGAACACCCCACTAAGCTACAATCCCAACACACCACATACAAAAACCCATGCCACACCCTGGCCTGACCAAATAAATGAAAATAAACACAAAATACTTCAACCAGGGCGTGACAATTTGGAAATGTTTGTGTGCCTGAAATGCTCAATTGATGCAGATTTTAAATTAATAACTAACTATGATTTACAGCATCTTGGGTCTGTCTTCACAGCATATTCCCCCTTCTTTGCCTTTGGGAAAGCTGATTTTGTCTCACAGCATTCCTTCTGCGGTGGTAGCCTGGGAAGCTGTGCAGACAGTAGATGTTGATTTTCCGAAAATGTCTATCATTACTGCTGGAAAATGACCAAATAATAACCCCCCTCCTAATCCTCATGATTAGCCCCAATGACAAGCCACATCAACTGTAAAACAGCAACCTACACAATGGAATGGCAACATGTGATTTTCAGGGGTAAATTACAAAAAAACAACTCCTTTTGTGGACAATATTCCTTCATGCCAGCTGTGTGTTGCCAGTTCTCAGACTCAATGTAGGGGGTTTAGGGATGGAACAAAAAAAAGTGGCTATCAGGTGTGTCACAGAAAATATAACATCCAAGCAGCAACCGCCCTGATTATCTAACGTTAGCACCCCGATTCCCCCGAAAATGCGGTATCAGACTCATCCAACTCTGGTTCTTATTATGGTCATTATGGTCAGCACTTGCAAGATCCACTGTCAACGATGGTACAGCATCCGTCTTCAGGATTAGCTTCCTGGTAAGACCCATCGAATGTTCTCCCCAACTGATCAAGCAACTACGCTAAAAATGTGCATTGCACATGTGACATGATCGTAATTTTCGGTTCAGCCTGTCCACCCGAAATGAAAAGCAGCCACTGCTGTCGGATATTTTCATTCTACGGAAAACAGTGTAGCGTTCAATTTACACTATGGCATCCAGTCACAGTCACACAACAGATGAAAGTCTACCACCATCTTCGGTTGTACGTTCTCCTTGAGCTAGCTACACTAATACACACACACACACACACACAATCTCCATAGACAAACATTGGCAGTAGAATGGCCTTACTGAAGAGCTCAGTGACTTTCAACTTGGCAACGTCATAGGATGCCACCTTTCCAACAAGTCAGTAAGTCAAATTTCTGCCCTGCTAGAGCTTCCCTGGTCAAATGTAAGTGCTGTTATTGTGAAGTGGATACATTTAGGAGCAACAGCGGCTCAAGTGGAAGGCCACACAAGCTCACAGAACGGGAGTGCCTAGGCGTGTAAAAAGTCTGTCCTCAGTTGCAAAACTCACTACTGAGTTCCAAACTGCCTCTGGAAGCAAAGTCAGCACAATAACCGTTTGTCGGGAGCTTCATGAAATGGGTTTCCTTGGACGAGCAGCCGCACACAAGCCTAAGATCAGCCAACTCTTGGCATTGCGCATGGCGGAGTGGTGTAAAGCTTGCCACCATTGGACTTTGGAGCAGTGGCCAGCACAATTATTTGTATTGCTTATAATCTTTTTAAATGAATTTCTTATTAACACTTTGTTCTAGCTAGCTATTTGTGTAGGTAGCTATCGAGTAAACCCAATTAAACTCGGTTCGGTCGCGGTCCCTTAGTTCCAGTGAAGGGAAATCTTAACGATAAATAAACAAATAATTTATAATAAAAAAATAAAAAAATAAAAAAACTCGTTCTCTGGAGTGATGAATCATGCTTCACATTCTGGCAGTCGAAAGGAAGAATCTGCGTTTGGCGGATGCCAGGAGAATGCTACCTGCCCGAATGCATAGTGCCAACTGTAAAGTTTGGTGGAAGCGGAATAATGGTATGGGGCTGTTTTTCATGGTTCGGTCGCGGTCCCTTAGTTCCAGTGAAGGGAAATCTTAACGCTACAGCATACAATGACATTCTAGACGATTCTGTGCTTCCAACTTTGTGGCAACAGTTTGGGGAAAGGCCTTTCCTGTTAGAGCATGACAGTGCTCCGATGCAATAACAAGGTCCATACAGAAATGGTTTGTTGAGATCTGTGTGGAAAATGTTGACAGAGCCCTGACCCCAACCCCATTGAACAACTTTGGGAGGAATTGGAATGCCAACCGCAAGCCATGCCTAATCACCCAACATCAGTGTCCAACCTCACTAATGCTCTTGTGGCTGAATGGAAGCAAGTCTCCCGCAGCAATGTTCCAACATCTAGTGGAAAGACTTGCCAGAAGATTGGCGGCTGTTATAGCAGCAAAGGAGGGACCAACTCCATATTAATGCCTATGATTTTGGAATGTAAAGGTCGACAAGCAAGTGTCCACATGCTTTGGCTTTGTTGACAAAAAATAAGGCGTAAGCGCACATGATGATTTTAAGGTGGTATATAGTTAAATTAGTAAAGATAAGACACATTAATTACGTTGCATAAAGTCAGAAGTAAATCTTTGGTAATGCCTGCCTCCTGAATCCAAGTGTTTGACACGGGCGGAGGGGACCAGTAACTTCATGATCAAACTTTATCAATGTACCAGCTACAGTCAATGTTCATACTTGGGTCACCCTACTTTGAACTGCTTAGATCAAAATATCATCCAATTTGATGAAAAACATGATTTTCACTATTCGGGACCTTTAACAAATGCGTCATGAATAATTGTTACTTTTACAGCTATGCGTGTCAGTTTGAATGAGCTGTCATGTTGCATGAGTAATTCATCAACTGATGCAATTAAGAGATCATTCTATCCACACTACTTTTTAGGAATTAAATCATGGTAGAATCTCCCTGTAGTCAATGCTTGCACAATGTCAACGATTGATCCACCGTGATGGAGAAGGAGCTAGTGCACACTTTTACTGTATTATTATACTGACCTTTGACCTATGCACCTCTCCATCGTCATCCTCTCCTCCAACCCCAAGTATTTTCCTGGTCTTCAGCCGGCTCACCAGGTCTGACTGACTGTGTTTCTTCATCAAAGGAGGATGGGGCTTAGAAGCCATGGTACACTAACCTGGGTAGAGTGGGAGAGAGTTTTAACACACATTTTAGCACTTAAGGGGATAATACAGAGCTTGCATGGTCCTTCGATTCAGAACAATCATGCAAAAGATCAACAAGAAAGAGGGGCAAGAGTGAGAAATTTAGGGGAGAGAGAGTGAAGGGGGTGCACAGATGAAGCGGAAGAGAGATGAGGGCAGAGAGAGGAAAGAGGGATAGAGAGAGACAGAGTGAGAGTTTTCAGAAAACCTTGTAATGTCATCCCCCTGCCTTTAGATATCACAGACAACAATACAACCATACTGTACCAATAACACTAGGGGGAGAGTAAAGTATCTTATGCAACACCAGCATTATGTAAGAGGACAGAGGACAAGCAACCATAGGGTAACCTACAGTAGAGCCCATACAATACAGTATCTCTATACTGCAGATACAGGTAGTACTCACTGTATCGATGACAAATAGTCTTTGAAATCTTTCAAATAGGTTGAGCATTTGCTTTACCCTGCCTGGAGTGCCAGATGGGTGGGGTTTGGACTTTTTGTGACTATTATATTGATTTCTTTGCAACAGGCAAGCTCAATTAAATAAAAATGTTATTTGTCACATGCGCTGAATACAACAGGTGCAGACCTTAATGTGAAATTACATACAGTACAAGCCCTTAACCAACATTGCAGTTCAAGAAATAGAGCTAAGAAAATATTTACTAAATACACTAAAGCAAAAAAATGTAATAAAAGCAACACAGAATAACAATAACGAGGCTATATACAAGGGTACCGGTACCGAGTTAATGTGCAGGGGTACAGGTTAGTTGAGGTACATAGGTAGGGGGTAAAGTATTTGTACATGTAGGTAGGGGTAAAGTGACTATGAATAGATAATAAATGGCGAGTAGCAGCAGTGTAAAAACAGGGGGGTGGCATTTGATTAATTGTTCAGCAGTCTTATGGCTTGGGGGTGGAAGCTGTTGAAGAGCCTTTGGAATTACACTTGACGCTACCAGGCGGCGATGCAACCGGTCAGGATGCTCTCGACGGTGCAGCTGTAGAACATTGAGGATCTGGGGACCCATGCCAAATCTTTTCAGTCTCCTGAGGGGTGTTGTTATGCCCTCTTCACAACTGTCTTGGTGTGTTTGGACCATGATAGTTTGTTGGGGATGTGGATACCAAGGAACTTGAAACTTGACTGCTCCACTACTGTTGCGTCGTCAGCAAATGTAATGATGGTGTTGGAGTCGTGCTTGGCCACACAATCGTGGGTGAACAGGGAGTACAGGAGGGAACTAAGCACGCACCCCTCTGAGGGGCCGCAGTGAGGGGCCACAGTGTTGAGGATCAGCATGTGCTGTTGCCTACCTTACCTGGTGGTGGCTCGTCAGGAAGTATTTGAACACACACACCTTGAAGTGGAGCCGTCTGTCATTCTCTCTGGAGGCAGAAGTGTGTCTGTCTAGATCAATTAGGTTCCACTGTCAACATCAGAAGTGATGGGATTAACAACTCCACATTGAATACTACATGGGGATGAATTACTGCCACAACACATTTGGTGAGTAGGCCTAGGCTGAATGATTCTGATAAATAAACTTGTCTTTATCAAACTAAAGTATTTGCATAATTTCACTGTCTTTGTTTACGGGGATTTTTTGCCTAGTCTAACCAATTCTAAATGGCAAAAGCAGTTCACAAGGTACCCTAACCGGAAAATAGACGGGACGCATTTATTCCAAAACTGCAGCTCAGCTTTTCCTACTTCAGTCAACCATTCCATTTTGAATGTGATAAAACTATGTAGCTTGTCTATCCCGTCAGTTAGATACATTTTTATAGGCATTTATTTCTGTAGGCCTAACGGGAGCTTGTGTGCAAACTCAGCACGCGTGTGCAGAGGGAGTGGTTGGAACGCAATTGAGTGAGTGAGACATGGACGGGAAAGGGATTTTAGGGAGAACTGTGATGGTTGGCTTGGTTTCTTTTGTGTTGTGCCTTTCAAATGTACATGTACAAATGGAACATGAGTCCAAGCAAATGAACGTGGTCTTCAAGACACTTTTATCTCTGGTTAAAGAAAGTTTTGACGTCCATTCAATTACTCATGCCCATCCCTAGTTCAGAGAGTCCTAATGTGGATTAGTGTGAAATATAGGTAAAAGGTGAGATTCACATCATTCTTACATGAACATGACTCTTGTTTAACACGTTGGCGAACTAAATAAATAAATTGGTCATCCATAAATCACCTTTTATAATCTGTATCATATCTCACCTCACCTCACTCACTCATCCACATTGTGCCGGCAGCAACAAAGGCTCGGCACTTCTGCCTACCTGTCTGGATATCTGTCCATTATGAGGACCCCTCGATGCAGAGAATAAGGACTATGGACGGCTGGCTGGCTGTTTGTCTGCCTGCCTCCTTGTCAGTCGTCTATCCATAAGGACCATTGATGAGAGGAACAGGACATGCTGTAGGGATCCTATTGATCAGGGCTAATGAATAGAGCTAGAGGTCCAACTGAGGCCCGAATGGAACCAGGCTATTATCAGAACAGAGTAATGAAGGGGGATCAGACTCAGTGTCACCCTCCAGACCAACGCTTTGGGATGACAGAGACAAGTGTGACCCTCCAAACCAACGTTGTGACAGAACACACACACCCTCCAGACAAGCAATCTGGGACTCCCTGCTGCCATTTGTCTATAAGAATAAATCGTTTCAGACAGACAAAGAAAATGAACAACAAGAGAGGGAAATTAATGTTCTCTTCCTCTTAAAGTAATGATTTCCCGACAGGAAATTGCAAGAAAAAAAAACTAACTCTTGGCTTGGCACATGAAGAGGATCCATTTGCTATTGAAGAACATATAAAGCAAAGCATTGTGCGTGATACAGAGGGGCTTCATTTGTCCAATTGAAAGTGTATCAACACAGTTAGACACACACAAATATCTGTAAGTGAAAGCAAAAAAACTTTTGATTCATTCATAAGCCAAATTGCCCAGCTGAGGTTTATTACAGGGAGAGAAACGAAAGAGTGCGAGAGGGACAGCAGCCTCTGGTAAGACACGGGGCGGCGGCCTATGCATTTATGTGAACAACAGCTGATGCACGATATCTAAAGAAGTCTCAAGGTTTTGCTCGCCTAAGGTAGAGTATCATTGATCTGTTTTTTCTGTAGCCGTCTACATTCCACAACAGAGCGAAGTTGGCACTAAAACCGCACTAAAAGAGCTGTATTCCGCAATAAGCGGAAAACAGCTCAACCAGAGGCGGCGCTCATAGTGACCGGTGACTTTAAAACAGGGAAACTTAAATCAGGTAAACCTGATTTAAATCAGCATGTTAAATGTGCAGCCAGAGGGAACAAAAATTTTGTCCACCTTTACTCCACACATTTGGAAAATCTGACCATAACTCTGATTCCTGCTCAGATCATCAAGCCACTGCCTGTTCACCCCGCTATAATCCAGAAGGCGAGGTCAGTACAGGTGCATCAAAACTGGGACCAAGAGACTGAAAAACAGCTTCTATCTAAAGGCCATCAGACTGTTAACCCTTCTGCGTGTAGGGGGCAGTATTTTCATTTTTGGCAAAAAAACGTACCCATTTGAAACTGCCTATTTCTCAGCCCCAGAAACTAGAATATGCATATAAATTGTCAGATTAAGATAGAAAACACTAAAGTTTCCAAAACTGTAAAAATATTGTCTGAGTATAACAGAACTGATAATGCAGGCGAAAGCCTGAGGAAAATCCAATCAGGAAGTGCCTCTTATTTTGAAACCTCTGTTCCTATGCATGCCTATCCTCCATTTAAAGGGATATCAACCAGATTCCTTTTTCTATGGCTTCCCTAAAGGTGTCAGTCTTTAGACATAGTTTCAGGCTTTTATTTTGAAAATTGAGCGTGAAAGATCACATTGCGTAAGTGGATAGGTGGGGGCTCTCAGTGAGTTTTGTTTTTGAAAAACCTTCACACCCGTTTTGATATATTATCGACTATATATATTTTAAAAACAACCTGAGGATTGATTATAAAAAACGTTTGACATGTTTCTGTGGACATTATGGATATTATTTGTAATATACGTCTGCGTTGTCGTGACCGCTCTTTCCTGTGGATTTCTGAACATAACGCGACAAATAAACTGAGGTATTTTGGGTATAAAAATAATCTTTATTATTTGAACATGAACATTTGTTGTGTAACTGGGAGTCTCGTGAGTGAAAACATCTGAAGATCAAAGGTAAATGATTAATTTGATTGCTTTTCGTGACCTAGCTACTTAATGCTTAGTGTACATAATGTTATGTTATGCTATCGATAAACTTAAATGCTTCGATTGCTTTCGCTGTAAAGCATAAATTCATAATCTGAGATGACAGGTGGATTAACAAAAGGCTAAGCTGTGTTTTGCAATATTGCACTTGTGATTTCATGAATATTAATATTTTTTTTGTAATATTATTTGACTGTTGCGCTATGCTATTCAGCGGTTGCTGACAAAAATGATCCAACTAAAGGGATGGGTAGCGTCAAGGAGTTAAACAGCCATCACTAACATTGAGTGTGCTGCTGCCAACATACTGACTCAATCTCTAGCCACTTTAATAATTAAAACATTGGATGTAATACATGTATCACTAGTCACTTTAAACTATACACCCTTGGGGTAGTAGGGTAGCCTTGTGGTTAGAGCGTTGGACTAGTAACCGGAAGGTTGCAAGTTCAAATCCCGGAGCTGACAAGGTACAAATGTCGTTCTGCCCCCGAACAGGCAGTTCACCCACTGTTCCTAGGCCGTCATTGAAAATAAGAAAATAATTAAATACTTTTTTCTTTACATAGTTGAATGTGCTGACAACTAAATCACACAAAAATGATCAATGGAAATCAAATGTATCAACCCATGGAGGTCTGGATTTGGAGTCACACTCAAAATTAAAGTGGAAAACCACACTACAACTTTGATGTAATGCCCTTAAAACAAGTAAAAATGAGGCTCAGTAGTGTGTGTGGCCTCCACGTGCCTGTATGACCTCCCTACAATGCCTGGGCATGCTCCTGATGAGGTGGCGGATGGTCTCCTGAGGGATCTCCTCCCAGACCTGGACTACAGCATCCGCCAACTCCTGGAAAGTCTGTGGATGGAGCGAGACATGATGTCCCAGATGTGCTCAATTGGATTCAGGTCTGGGGAACGGGCGGGCCAGTCCATAGCATCAATGCCTTCCTCTTGCAGGAACTGCTGACACACTCCAGCCAAATGAGGTCTAGCATTGTCTTGCGTTAGGAGGAACCCAGGGCCAACCGCACCAGCATATGGTCTCACAAGGGGTCTGAGGATCTCATCTCGGTACCTAATGGCAGTCAGGCTACCTCTGGCGAGCACATGGAGGGCTGTGCGGCCCCCCAAAGAAATACCACCCCACTGACCCACCGCCAAACCGGTCATGCTGCAGGCAGCAGAACGTTCTCCACGGCGTCTCCAGACTGTCACGTCTGTCACATGTGCTCAGTGTGAACCTGCTTTCATCTGTGAAGAGCACAGGGCGCCAGTGGCGAATTTACCAATCTTGGTGTTCTTTGGCAAATGCCAAACGTGACTTGGGTGCTGTAGCACAACCCCCACCTGTGGACGTCGGGGCCTCATACCACCCTCATGGAGTCTAATTCTGACCTTTTGAGCAGACACATGCACATTTGTGGCCTGCTGGAGGTCATTTTGCAGGGCTCTGGCAGGGCTCTGGCAGTGCAGAACTCTATACTAGGTGGTGTCAGAGGATGGCCCCAAAAATTGTCAGACTCCAGCCACCCTAGTCATAGACTGTTCTCTCTGCTACCGCACAGCAAGCAGTACCGGAGCACCAAGTCTATGTCCAAGAGAGGCTTCTAAACATCTTCTAACCCCAAGCCATTAGACTCCTGAACAGCTAATCAAATGGCTACCCAGACTATTTGCAACCCTCCCCCCTCCCACCACACTGCTGCTACTCTGTTATTATCTATGCATTGCCACTTTAATAACCCTACCTGCATGTAAATAATTACCTTGAGGCCAGTGCCTCCGCACAGACTCTGTACCGGTACCCCCTGTATATAGCCCCGCTATTGTTATTTACTGCTGCTCTTTAATTATTATTTTCTTTTTTTTAAAGGGTATTTTCTTAACTGCATTGTTGGTTAAGGGCTTGCAAGTAACCATTTCACTTGTTGTATTCGGCATATGTGACAAGTAAAATTTGATTTGATGAAGAGGGATGAATAAAGGAGGAGTTATCTACCTGCACACAAATTATTATGTTTATACACAGATTTACTGAGCCACAAGCTAGTAATTTGGCTGCCTGTTGGAGTCCTTGTCCCATCACGCACTAGTGACTCCTGTGACGGGCCGGGCGCAGTGCATGCTGACACGGTCGCCAGGTGTACGGTGTTTTCTCCGATACATTGGTGTGGCTGGCTTCTGGGTTAAGTGGGCATTGTGTCAAGAAGCAGTGCGGCTTGGCTGAGTTGTGTTTCGGAGGACGCACGGCTCTCGACCTTCACCTATCCCAAGTCCGTATGGGAGTTGCAGACAAGACTAACTACCAATTGTATACCATGAAATTGGGTGGAAAAACAGAAATATATAATAACTTGAGACATCTGTTATTATGTTGTGACAAAACTGCATATTTTGAAGTGGCCTTTTATTGTCCCTACTTTATGTGTTGCATTTGTATATAGTTTCAGACTGTATAAAATGTTCGCAAAGAGCTCATTAGCATGTAGCTAGCCTTCAGTATAGGATTTTACATTTACTTGTTAGCATTACTAACCTTTGGATTTACAGAGGTTCAATGGGATTTGAAAATAGCACCCCTTGTGTTCAGTGCCAGTATTACCACATATCGGTATGACAATCTGGATAATGCCCAAGTCTACTCATCCCTAGGTGTCGTAAGAGCCGGAGAGGTAATATTAACTGAGAGAGAGAAGAGCGAGTCAGAGAGAGGAGGGGTTGTCCAGACTGTTTTCACACTCGCGATTTGACCACCAGACAACAGAAAGAGAAAGAAAACAGTTATGAGCTGAACATAATAGTAAGCCAGTGGCAGGGTGGACAGTAGCAGGTGACCCAACTTTGGTTTGTGACTACTATGATCAACCATTGTTGCCAATTCAAGTGCATTCCGTTACTGATTTGGTGAATTTTCATTATCCTCCTTCATGAGGGAGAGAAATTAGAAAATATCTTAAAGATGTAGGTTTTTGGTAATTATTTTTTTTTTATTTTTTTTTTTTTAACCTTTATTTAACCAGGCAAGTCAGTTAAGAACAAATTCTTATTTTCAATGACGGCCTGGGAACAGTGGGTTAACTGCCTGTTCAGGGGCAGAACGACAGATTTGTACCTTGTCAGCTCGGGGGTTTGAACTCGCAACCTTCCGGTTACTAGTCCAACGCTCTAACGCTCTAACCACTAGGCTACCCTGCCGCCCCGATGGGATTGTGCCAAGTAATGGAATTACTTGGCACAAGGCAATGTCACTTAAACTTACACAAGGCAAATAATTTCCCCAAAACTAAATATAAGTGTTGATATTAGTTGGCAGGGGTCTTCAACATTGTGTTTTGATGCATTTATAATACCTTAAGACTATGGTAAATGTTTTCTAAGACCCCATTTCCATCTGTTTGACTAGAAATCAAAGCCATTACTTATGCCCTATTTTTTTTTTGCTTAGCTTTCATTTGACACACAATTGGATAAGCTCCTCTGAACTTCCCATGTTGGTGCTCATGGGTCCTTTTAGATGGAAATGAACAAACAGAGAGGGGAGGGGAGGAATTCACTTGGTTTAACACAAAGATGAGCACCCCGATGGTAAAGGAGTGGGGGAGAGTGTGGGGAAGGAGTGGGGGAGAGTGTGGGGAAGGAGAGGAGGGAGATTGGGAAAGCGGATGAAAGGAAAGTAAATGAGGTGAAGAGAGAGTGAAGTGGGAAGGGTTAGGCAACAAGCTGTGAGTCCACTGGTATTCCTGCAGGTTCTCAAACCCCAGGGAATCCAATCAGTTGGAATTGAACAATGGCTTCCATCCCCAATCGTCACCTCAAACCTCAACTCTCTCCCCCACATCCACCTCCAATCAGCTCAGCAACCCCTGTTGAACACCTTTCACTCCTAATCTCATCTAAGCAAGCCACGACTAGAGGTCGACTGATTCATCGGAATGGCCAATTAATTAGGGCCGATTTCAAGTTCACACACCCCTGCTATAATGTGGATAGAGTTACTTATCTAACAGAACATAGAGGGTGTTCTTTAATGGAAGCCTCTCAAATATAATCCAGTTAGAATAAGGAATTCACCATGGTAGCTGTTTAGGACCATTGATTTTTTTTAAATAACGACATACCAATGACTGAAAAAAGCCAGAGTGTCCATGTATGCAGATGACTCAACACTATACACGTCAGCTACGACAGAGACTGAAATTATTGCAACACTCAACAAAGAGCTGCAGTTAGTTTCAGAGTGGGTGGCAAGGAATAAGTTGGTCCTAAATATTTCTAAAACAAAAAGCATTGTATTTGGAAGAAAACACTCACTGAACCCTAAACGTCAACTAAATCTTGTAATAAATAAATGTGGACATTGAGCAAATTGAGATGACTAAACTGCTTGGAGTAACCCTAGATTGGAAACTGTCATGGTCAAAATATATAGATTTTTGTATTTTTTATTTCACCAGGTAGGCTAGTTGAGAACAAGTTCTCATTTGCAACTGCGACCTGGCCAAGATAAAGCGTAGCAATTTGACACATACAACAACAGAGTTACACATGGAATAAAGAAAACAGTCAATAATACAGTAGAACAAAAGAAAACAAAAAGTCTATATACAGTGAGTGCAAATGAGGTAAGTTAAGGATATAAATAGGCCATGGTGGCGAAGTAATTACAATATAGCAATTAAACACTGGAATGGTAGAATGGCAGAAGATGAATGTGCAGGTAGAGATACTGGGGTGCAAAGGAGCAAAATAAATAAATAAAAATACCAGTATGGGGATGAGGTAGGTAGATAGATGGGCTGTTTACAGATGGGCTATGCACAGGTGCAGTGATCTGTAAGCTGCTCTGACAGCTGGTGCTTAAAGCTACTGAGTGAGATGTGAGTCTCCAGCTTCAGAGATTTTTGCAATTCGTTCCAGTCATGGGCAGCAGAGAACTGGAAGGAAAGACAACCAAAGGAGGAATTGGCTTTGGGGGTGACCAGTGAGATATATCTGCTGGAGCGCGTGCTACGAGTGGGTGCTGCTATGGGTGACCAGTGAGCTGAGATAAGGCAGGGCTTTACCTAGCAGAGACTTGGAGATAACCCACTGTCTCCAGGTTTGGCGACAAGTATGAAGTGAGGGCCAACCAACGAGAGCATACAGGTCACAATGGTGGGTAGTGTATGGGGTTTTGGTGACAAAACAGATGGCACTCTGATAGACTGCATCCAGTTTTTGAGTAGAGTGTTGGAGGCTATTTTATAGATGACATCACCGAAGTCGAGGGTCGGTAGGATGGTCAGTTTTACGAGGGTATGTTTGGCAGCATGAGTGAAGGATGCTTTGTTGCGATATAGGAAGCCGATTCTAGATTTCATTTTGGATTGGAGATGCTTAATGTGAGTCTGGAAGGAGAGTTTACAGTCTAACGAGACACCCAGGTATTTGTAGTTATCAGAGCCGTCCAGAGTAGTGATGCTGGACGGGCAGGCAGGTGCGGGCAGTGATCGATTGAATAGCATGCATTTAGTTTTATTTGCATTTAAGAGCAGTTGGAGGCCACGGAAGGAGAGTTGTATGGCATTGAAGCTCGTCTGGAGGTTAGTTATTAATTAACACAGTGTCCTAGGAGGGGCCAGAAGTATACAGAATGGCGTCGTCTGCGTAGAGGTGGATCAGAGAATCACCAGCAGCAAGAGCAACATCATTGATGTATACTGAAAAGAGAGTCGGCCCGAGAATTGAACCCTGTGGCACACCCATAGAGACTGTCAGAGGACCGGACAACAGGCCCTCCGATTTAACACACTGAACTCTCAGAGAAGTAGTTGGTAAACCAGGCAAGGCAATCATTTGATAATCCAAGGCTGTCGAGTCTGCCAATAAGAATGTTGTGATTGACAGAGTCGAAAGCCTTGGCCAGGTCGATGAATACGGCTGCACAGTAATGTCTCTTATTGATGGCGGTTATGTTGTCGTTTAGAACCTTGAGTGTGGCTGAGGTGCACCCATGACCAGTTCTGAAACCAGATTGTATGGCGGAGAAGGTATGGTGGGATTCGAAATGGTCAATCATCTGTTCGTTAACTTGGCTTTCAAAGACCTTAGAAAGACCGGGTAGGATAGATATAGGTCTGTAGCAGTTTGGGTTTAGAGTGTCACCCCCTTTGAAGAGGGGGATGACCGCGGCAGCTTTCCAATCTTTGGGAAACTCAGACGATACGAAAGAGAGGTTGAACAGGCTAGTAAATAGGGGTTGCAACAATTTCGGCAGATATTTTTAGAAAGAGAGGGTCCAGATTGTCAGATCAGCTTTTCTAACTGCCTGTGTATATTTGTTCCTAACTTCCCTGAAAAGCTGCATATCATGGGGGCTATTCGATGCTAATGCAGAACGCCACAGGATGTTTTTGTGCTGGTCAAGGGCAGACAGGTCTGGAGTGAACCAAGGACTATATCTATTCCTAGTTCTACATTTTTTGAGAGGGGCATGCTTATTTAAGATGGTGAGGAAGGCACTTTTAAAGAATAGCCAGGCATCATCTACTGACGGGATGAGGTCAATATCATTCCAGGATACCCCGGCGAGGTCGATTAGAAAGGCCTGCTCGCAGAAATGTTTCAGGGAGCGTTTGACAGTGATGAGGGGTGGTCGTTTGGTTGCAGACCCATTACGGATGCAGGCAATGAGGCAGTGATTGCTGAGATCTTGATTGAAAACAGCAGAGGTGTATTTGGAGGGCGAGTATGTTAGGATGACATCTATGAGGGTGCCCGTGTTTACTGATTTGGGGTTGAACCTGGTAGGTTCATTGATAATTTGTGTGAGATTGAGGGCATCAAGCTTAGATTGTAGGATGGCCAGGGTGTTAAGCATGTCCCAGTTTAGGTCACCTAGTAGCACGAGCTCAGAAGATAGATGGGGGGGCAAGATTGCAACACCGCCCCCTTTGGCAGTTCTATCTTGGCGGAAAATGTTATAGTTAGGAATGGGAATTTCAAGGTTTTTGGTGGTTTTCCTAAGCCAGGATTCAGACATGGCTAAGACATCTGGGTTGGCAGTGTGCTAAATCAGTGAGTAAAACAAACTTAGGGAGTAGGCTTCTAATGTTAACATGCATGAAACCAAGGCTTTTAATTTGACAGAAGTCAAAAAATGAGAGCACCTGTGGGGTGGGAGTGGAGCTAGGCATTGCAGGACCTGGATTAACCTCCACATCACCAGAGGAACAGAGGAGAAGTAGGATAAGGGTATGGATAAAAACTATACGAACTGGCCGTCGAGCACGTTCAGAACAGAGAGTAAAAGGAGCAGGTTTCTGGGCACAATAGCATAGATTCAAGGCATAGTGTTCAGACAAAGGTAAGGTAGGATGTGAGTACATTGGAGGTAAACCTAAGCATTGAGTAATGAAGAGAGAGATAGTCTTTAGACATATTTAAACCAGGTGATGTCACCGCATATGTAGGAGGTGGAACAACATGGTTGGTTTTCAATATGTTTCAAGATAGCATTAAAAAAGGGGAAATGGTCTCCACTATGAAACAGGGCTTTATTTCACTGATTCCGAAGCCTGATAAAGACCCTTCTCTCATTGACAATTGTAGACCAATTACTTTATTAAATGCTGATTACAAATTGATTGCTCTGCTTTATGCCAAAAGATTAAAGAAATAAATAGATACCATTATGAATGAGCCTCAAACAGGATTTATGAAGGGCTGTCACATAAGCTCTAACATTTGTTTAGTCTTGGACCTTATAGATTATTCAGATGCGGTTGTCCTATTTCTGGACTTCTGTAAAGCCTTTGACACAATTGAACATGAATTTCTCTTTAGGTCTCGAACATTTTATGAAAGTAATTTGCATGTTTTACAAAGATATAAATAGTTCTGTGCTACTAAACCTTAATACTTCCAAAATATTTAGTATCAAAAGAAGTGTACGACAGGGATGCCCAATTTCGCCATTTCTATTCATTTTGGTTGTGGAACTTCTATCTCTAGATATTCTGAATGATGTAAATGTATATGGCTTAACCATTTTTAACAAAGAAATCAAAATTTCCCAACTGGCTGATGACACTACTCTTTTCTTAAGAGACAAAGACCAGGACGCACATGCCCTTAATGCTATAACTGCACTTTCTATTGCATCAGGATTAAAACTGAATGTTTCTAAATGTGACATTTTATGTCTATTTGACTCTGATGATAAAGAAATTGAAAATATACCTGTAAAGGACTGTGTTAAATATTTAGGAATACATCTGTCAAAAAAACACTTAGTCAGACAACATTTGAGTTTCTCTCCTAAAATTAAGATAACTAAAAATATATTTAATAATTGGCTACAAAGAGATCTTTCTATACTTGGGAGAGTACTTCTGTCCAAGGCAGAGGGACTGTCTCGTTTTGTGTACCCCTCATTATCGTTATGTGTAAATCCAGCTACTTGTAAAGAGATCAATAAGACCTTTCTTGACTTCATCTGGAGAAATATGTCCTTTCTAACCAAATAGCTGAAGGCAGTCTAAAAGTGTTGGACTTTGTTAACAAACACTTTCAAGATAAACTGGTTGAAAAAATGTTTGCTCGATACTGATTCAATATGGTATTTCATTCCTAAATAATGTTTAATAAATTGGGAGGTTTTCAATTTTTAATGAAATGTAATTATATTCCGGAAAGATTACCTGCTAAATTGGCTAGGTTTCACCAACAAGCTTTACTGGCCTGGAAAATATGTTTCCTGCACAATTTTTCCCCTCATAAAGCTCTTTTGTGGAATAATTCAGACATAACTGTAAGGAATAAGTCATTGTTCTACCCCAGCTGGCATGAGAGGAGCATCGACTTTGTCGACAACAAGGGTAATATTCTCTCATATGAACAATTTATAACTTTGAAAGAGTTTCCAATACCTTTCAGAGAGTTTATTTCTGTGATCAAAGCCATTCCCAGTGGTCTAACTACACTTATGAAAAGTCATCTTAATTTTGGGAAGGATCACAAAGTGTATCCAGAACTCAGATTGGAAGGCGTGGGCTTACTTACCAGGACAGTAATGGACAAGGCATATTGATATTAGAGAGAGGCATGCGTAGCCAAGTGAACATATGGGTCCAGTGAGTGGTTGGGCTGGCTGGGGACACAGCGATTCAGACAGTTAGCAGGCCGATGCTAACAAGCTAGCAGCTAGTAGACCGGGGCAAGCTAGCAGTTAGCATGGGCTAGCAGTTACAGACCGGGCAGGTAAGATAGCAGTTAGCAGGCCGGGTTAGCAAGCAGTTAGCAGGGGCTAGCAGTTAGCAGACCGGGCAGGCAAGCTAGCAGTTAGCAGACCAGGTTAGCAAGCAAGCAGATTTCAGGGGCTAGAAAGTTAGCCTTTGGGGACGTCGCAATGGGGGTAGTTCTGTTTTTGCCTCTTCGTGCGGTGACGTCGATAGACCAGTCGTGGAATTAGTAGGGTTCCAAGTAGCTCTAGGTAGCTAGCAGGCCTAGCTGGTTAGCATAATGGGCCTTCAGCGGGTGTTGCGCCTGAGGGGCATGTTGGGAGTCCTCAGGCAGATTATGTCGGTATTCTAGTCGTAGGGGATCTGCGGGGTTCCATGCCCCGTACCGGCTGTAGAAGGGGTCCGGATATTGTAGCCCAGGAGTATACTTCGGTGGTAGCCCAGGAGCCCTGGCCGGGCTAGCTTCAAGCTAATTTGTGCTTGCTCTGGGATGGAAACGCTAGCCAGGAGTAGTCATCCGGGATTGCAGTTAGCTAGTTGTGAAGATCCAGATGAAAATGGTCAGTTTGCGGTAGGAATCCGGGGATAAAAATAACAGGTCCGTTATGCTCTAGAGTCACGTTGTTCGAACTGACGAGAGCTTTCCGAGCTGAAGGTTAGCTGATGACCGCTGGCAATGGTTTGCTGACTGATAGCTGGTAGTTAGCTGGCTAGCTTCAGTTGAGGGATTCCAGATCCGAAGTAAATATAAATACTTTAGGAAAAAAAAAAGCAGATCACATTGGGTGAGGCAGGTTTCAGGAGAGTATTTAGATGTTGAGGTTTAGCAAAATATTTTAAAGGATATGCAACGAAAAAGATGTAAAATGATATATACAAGGGACACGAGAGGACAAAGACGTCTGACTGCTACGCCATCTTGGATACTTTGTCATGATGCAGTAGTAGCTAAGATGGGGAGAAGTCTGTCTATAATAAAGCGATGCTCTGCCTTAACAACACTATCAACAAGGCAGGTCCTACAGGCCCTAGTTTTGTTGCAACTTGACTACTGTTCAGTCGTGTGGTCAGGTGCCACAAAAAAGGACTTAGGAAAATTGCAATTGGCTCAGAACAGGGCAGCACGGCTGGACCTTGGATGGACACAGAGCTAATATTAATAATATGCATGTCAATCTATCCTGGCTGAAAGTGGAAGAGAGATTGACTTCATCACTACTTAAATTTATGAGAGGTATTGACATGTTGAATGCACCGAGCTGTCTGTCTAAACTACTGGCATGCAGCTCGGACACCCATGCATACCGCACAAGACATGCCACAAGAGGCCTCTTCACAGTCAAAGTTCAGAACAGACTATAGGAAGCACACAGTACTATTTAGAGCCATGACTACATGATGCAAGCAGTAAAATTAGATTTAACAAACACCTTATGGAACAGCGGAGACTGTGAAGCAACACAAACATTGGCACGGACAAATGCATACACACACACAAACACGATAACATACATACACATGGATTTGTGGTAGTGGTGAGGGCATACAATGTGCTGTGAAATCTGTGAATGTGTTGTAATGTTTTTTTAAATTGTATAAGCTGCCTTAATTATGCTGGACCCCAGGAAGAGTAGTTGCCAAAGCAGCAGCTAATGGGGGATCCATAATAAATACAAACTGTTTTTGGTATGGAGCAGCTCACTGAAAAATGATATTGGTACCCAGAAGCGTAGGAGACATCTCAATTCATGATATCTACCCGTAAATGCTAACTAAGGCAACAATGGGTATGCAAACCAGGTGTTGAAAAACTTTAGTCCGAAGTGTTGGTTAGTAGGCTATTTGTGATGTGCAATAGGTCATCATGTGCAGTTTGCATCAGGGGCGTAGACATGGATGGGCCTGGGTGGACTAAGGCCTACCCACTGGGGCGCCCTGACAGGCCCACCCAATCAGATTGAAGTGTTTTAAGCATTGTTGTGGACTTAACTTTTTTTTTAAGTGATATTTTGAGAGCGAAAAAGGAACATCTATAGGAAAACTTTAAAAAATTTAAAAAAGGATTTCACACAGGGTGTCTTTCCTTCTCTGGGTGGGCCATTTGGGAACTTCTTGGCAAAATGTTAAAGGGTGTTAAAGGATACGCAGTCTATGAACTCAGACATAATAAAACAGTAGGTTCCAAATCATAATACATAAACACAGCCAATAAGCATTTCTCAATCGAAATGTACAACTATTACTTCCCATTCCAAAAAATATTTTACGTTAAGCACACAAAGTAACCAGTGACCTAGTTTAAAGTGGAACTGACAGCATTTTAACTTCATTGCAGATATAAAACAAACAGACCATAATATCAGTCAAAAATATACAATTCCCAGATTATGCTACAAAACCAACTTTCAAAATATGTTAAATTTGACTCAACATTCCATGACTACAACTAAGGCATTGTTGGCAGAATAGAAGGATGCAGTTCAATGCATAATTAATATAATTCACCAATACATTTCTTGGTAGTCCAATTTATTTGCTATCAGGTTGTAAAATCACAGCTGGCCTGTTACATTGTTTGCTGCCTCCATTCAGTATGCAGAATGTTTCGGTTTCAATAGGTGTCATGTCATGCTATTGGAGGAGTGGTTGAGTGACTTTTTTTCACCTCGGTGGCTATGCACAGCTAGAAATGCAGGTGTCATATGGTTAGCTAGCAAGAACTTGAACGACTTATCCAGTTAGCTTATCTCTTGCGTTCCAAAATTCACTCTGGCTATCTACCCAATAAACGTGTCAATAAACGTAGACCAAAAAAAGTTATATTTAGTCAGGAATGCTCTAGATTACATGTAAACAGCCTAACCAGCGCTGCAACGGCGAGTAAAATGGTCAGAGTGAAGTGTTCTCTCATTTGTGCCTGGAAGTAGCTAGCAAGCCAACTTTAACCAGTTAGCTTGGGTGCTTGGTTGGGACAAGCATGCATTGGCAGGCGAGCTGCAAATGGATGAGGAGGCTACAATTCCCCATCGTTTATCAGTGTTTTGACGGCCAACTAGCTGAAAAAGTTGAGTCTTAATCTAATGTTCCTTCGTTAGATTTTTGCTCATCTTGCAAACAGTTGTTGATGTGCATAACTTAGGGAGGGAAAGCCTACCTTTTCATGGTTGTTTGATCAATAGGAATGCAAAGTTCTCAAATGTGAGAGGACTCCCGTGGTATTTACATATTTGCAGAAATCCATTCAGGTGTATTTTGGTGGCTTTTGGCGAATGCGTTCTAATGATCTAAAGTCGTGCTGTTGCAACTGCCTGTAAACACAAATCCAGTTCAGTGAATGATGGCAGGCCCATGTGGCAAAAGGCTTGTTCGTATAAAGGCCTACTGAAACTATGATTGGCTATAGCGCGTCTGTGTAGAGGCCAGTCCTGAACAAGACAGATGTTTTTAATTCGCTGCAGTGTCTATTAATTGTCCAAATGCATGGCCGCTTTCCCACTCTATAATTCTATAGAATTTTCAGAAAGGCCTAACTACACGTAATTCCCAAATATTCTAGGGATTCATGAAAGAGAGTGACCATATCAAAAGTGGTCGCTTGTCAGAAAAGTTTTGAAACA
Organism: Oncorhynchus mykiss; assembly: GCF_013265735.2. NCBI lineage: Eukaryota > Metazoa > Chordata > Actinopteri > Salmoniformes > Salmonidae > Oncorhynchus > Oncorhynchus mykiss. The sequence goes on from NC_048565.1 coordinate 54,999,288, forward strand.
GTGTCATTCTTCTTGGGGGTGTATATGAACAGATTTGAATCATATTTAATGATGCTCAAATGCTGTCAGTTCCACTTTAAATGCAACAATGTTTCAGACGTTAAAAGTTATTTTCAAAGATACTAACATTAGCAAGCACGCACACCGATGGCGCGACAGAGATGGTCGCCTCGCTTCAGGTTTTTAAACTATGCAGTTTATTATGTATTATTTCTTACATTGTTAGCCTAGAAAATCTCAAGTGTTATTATATACAGTCGGAAAGAACTGCTGGTGTGTTTACGGACATATTCAACCAATCCCTATCCCAGTCTGTTGTCCCCACATGCTTCAAGATAGCCTCCTTGGGAACAGAAACAATGGTGGCCAAGGTAACTGAACTAAATGACTATCACCCCATTGCACTCACTTCTGTCATCATGAAGTGTTTTGAGAAACTAGTCAAGGATCATATCACGTCCACCTGACTTGATACCCTAGACCCACTCCAATTTGCTTACCTCCCCAATAGGTCCACTGACAATGCAATCGCCATCACACTGCACAATCCCATCTGGACAAGAGGAATACCTATGTAAGAATGCTGTTTATTGATTACAGCTCAGCATTTACCACCATAGTACTGTTAGGTTCTTATTTTTCAGAGTAAATAACTCACGGACACTAGAGAAGCTTTAACCAAGTTTAATTCTTCCCAAAGGTTCTGTACAGCTGTAATTCAGACATCCCAACATTTGTCCCATTCAGATATATATATATATATATATATATATATATCCCACTTAAGACCCTCCTCCTCTCCAATGGTTACATCTTATGGTTTGACAGGAAGAGAATAAAGAGGGTGACAGGATACCAAACCTTTATTACTCCCAGATGAGAATCTGTCCTCACCTACTGACCTCAATCCCTCCATCTAATCAACAGATGTCCATTTCTCTCCCCTGTATCAACACGTTGCTCTCCTCTTGTCACCCAACACATTCCACAGCGATCTGTCTTTCTACAGAGACCCAGTCTCTTTCACTCCTTAATATACTATGAGTGATCTATCATGTCTTTAATATCTCAATGTTCAAAATGTCGAATCCAACAATACCTTCCAAACTCATCATTAATCTCGAGACCCTGAGTCTCAACCCCGCCCTGTGCAACTGGGTCCTGGACTTTGACGGGCCGCCCCCAGGTGGTGAAGGTAGGAAACAACATCTCCACCCAGCAGATCCTCAACACTGGGGCACCAGAAGGGTGTGTTCTGAGCCCTCTCCTGTACTCCCTATTCATCCATGACTGCGTGGTCATGCACGCCTCCAAGTCAATCATCAAGTTTGCAGACGACACTAGTGGTAGGCCTTATTACCAACAATGACGAGATGGCCTACAAGGAGGAGGTAAGGGCCCTCGGAGTGTGGTGTCAGGAAAACAACCTCACTCAAGAAAACAAAAGGAGATGATTGTGGAATTCAGGAAGCAGCAGAGGGAGCAGCCCCCTATCCACATCGACCGGACAGTAGTGGAGAAGGTGGAAAGTTAAGTTCCTCGGCATACACATTACGAACAAACTGAAATGGTCCACTCACAGACAGCGTAGTGAAGAAGGCGCAACAGCGCCTCTTCAAACTCAGGAGGCTGAAGAAATTCGGCTCGTCACCAAAAACAAACTTTTACAGATGCAGAATTGAGAGCATCTTGTCGGGCTGTATCACCGCCTGGTATGGCAACTGCACCACCCTCAACCGCAAGGCTCTCCAGAGGGTAGTGCATCACCAGGGGCAAACTACCAGCACTCCAGTATGAGACATTACTCATTCAAATTAACATCCTCCTTGATAACACCTGCTGCATCCACTGCAAACTAGCCGACAACAAAAGCTAGCTAGCTAGACCTGGGGGAAAATTGCTGCCTGCTATTGTGCAGTGACCTGTTCACCTTCAAGAAGGCAGAAGATTCCATGAATTTTTGTAAAAATGGCCCCATCCATGAAGTCAAAATGTGATTGGTTGATTCCACTGTCACTCCAAAATGTTGCCCTAATACAGTTGAATGGCAGATGCCTTGATTTACCTTCTGATGGACTAGCCAATGTCTGACTTAGCTGGCTAGATTTATCTCCCCAGAGAGAGGCAAAGAAAAATCCAGATTTTTTTCCTCTTCAGTTTTAACCCTTTCCAACAAAAATTGAAGAGATTAAAATCAGAACAGGATTGAAAAATAATACCCTAATTATCATTATACACTGCTCAAAAAAATAAAGGGAACACTAAAATAACACATCCTAGATCTGAATGAATGAAATATTCTTATTAAATACTTTTTTCTTTACATAGTTGAATGTGCTGACAACAAAATCACACACAGATTATCAATGGAATTCAAATTTATCAACCCATGGAGGTCTGGATTTGGAGTCACACTCAAAATTAAAGTGGAAAACCACACTACAGGCTGATCCAACTTTGATGTAATGTCCTTAAAACAAGTCAAAATGAGGCTCAGTAGTGTGTGTGGCCTCCACATGCCTGTATGACCTCCCTACAATGCCTGGGCATGCTCCTGATGAGGTGGCGGATGGTCTCCTGAGGGATCTCCTCCCAGACCTGGACTAAAGCATCCGCCAACTCCTGGACAGTCTGTGGTGCAACGTGACGTTGATGGATGGAGCGACACATGTCCCAGATGTGCTCAATTGGATTCAGGTCTGGGGAACGGGCGGGCCAGTCCATAGCATCAATGCCTTCCTCTTGCAGGAACTGCTGACACACTCCAGCCAAATGAGGTCTAGCATTGTCTTGCGTTAGGAGGAACCCAGGGCCAACCGCACCAGCATATGGTCTCACAAGGGGTCTGAGGATCTCATCTCAGTACCTAATGGCAGTCAGGCTACCTCTGGCGAGCACATGGAGGGCTGTTCTGCCCCCCAAAGAAATGCCACCCCACACCATGACTGACCCACCGCCAAACCGGTCATGCTGGAGGATGTTGCAGGCAGCAGAACGTTCTCCACGGCGTCTCCAGACTGTCACATGTGCTCAGTGTGAACCTGCTTTCATCTGTGAAGAGCACAGGGCGCCAGTGGCGAATTTGCCAATCTTGGTGTTCTCTGGCAACCCCCACCTGTGGACGTCGGGCCCTCATACCACCCTCATGGAGTCCGTTTCTGACCGTTTGAGCAGACACATGCACATTTGTGGCCCGCTGAAGGTCATTTTGCAGGGCTCTGGCAGTGCTCCTCCTACTCCTCCTTGCACAAAGGCGGAGGTAGCGGTCCTGCTGCTGGGTTGTTGCCCTCCTACGGCCTCCTCCACGTCTCCTGATAGCGCCTCCATGCTCTGGACACTACGCTGACAGACACAGCAAACCTTCTTGCCACAGCTCACATTGTTTTCCATCCTGGATGAGCTGCACTACCTGAGCCACTTGTGTGGGTTGTAGACTCAGTCTCATGCTACCACTAGAGTGAAAGCACCGCCAGCATTCAAAAGTGACCAAAACAAATATAAAATCAGCCAGCAGAATAAAACATGAATAAAAATAAAGTAGCCGACAAGCCGCACTAACGCAATACATTAATTTATTTGGACAGCAACGTTTTGACTGCGAGCTGCCTCTATCAGGGTTTCCTCAAGCTCCAGGGCTCCTCTCACCACCATCAACAGCCCTTTTATATCTGTCGGCCAGTCTGTGCTGTCTTGTCATGACAATGACCATAGGAGTTGGCTATACAGCACAAACAGACCTGGTACCAGGCTACCTCTTTACAGACAGTTTAGTGTTTAAGCTCCACCATTCCCCTCAACAGTCCTTTTATGTCTGACACCTAGTCTCCACTGACGTAGTGGAAACAAGGGCAGTGAAAACAGTAGAAAACCGACACACAATGCTCAGTGCTATGACAGCTCCTTATCAACAAAGGACAAAGGGGAAGGCAGAGGATTCCCTCAGTCTCACCAGGCTACAGCACATTGCAGCTCACAGGTACGAGCCCTGGCAACCATGCTCTACACACAACACTGAGACAGGAACACTGTCGAGGAAGAGTCGTCTACCGTGTCCAGAAGTGACTTCGCCCCTTTCCCCTCAATTTTTTGTGGGGCACAGTTGTCAAGTTGGCTGAATGTCCTTTGGGTGGTGGACCATTCTTGACACACAGGAAACTGTTGAGCGTGAAAAACCCTGCAGCATTGTAGTTCTTGACACAAACCGGTGTGCATGGCACGTACTACCCTTCTTTAACTTGTCTCCTCCCCTTCTACACTGATTAAAGTGGATTTAACAGGTGACATCAATAAGGGATCATAGCTGTCACTTGGTCAGTTTGTCACAGAAAGAACAGGTGTCCTTAATGTTTTGTACACAGTGAATATTATATTTACAGGAAGGCTAAATGTTCCTTCAAGCAGTCACTGTTTTGTAGTGGCTCACTGTGTGTGTGTGTGTGTGTACCACACATACACTTTGTACCATGGCAACCTGCACACACTCTCTTCACAAAACTTCAGTAACATGGCAGTAAGTGGTGAATGACTAGCACACTGACTGACTACTGTCCAAGTACTGGGGTGGGGAATGGTTTGTACTGGTATGGGGGGGCTGGGGTTCAGTGTGATGTCTATGTGGTCGGATCTGTCTATGGCTCAGTGGGAATTATTATACAGGAGCAGCAGGAACAGGATGAGGAAAACAGAGCTGACACTTTCCCTCTCTGCCCACACTGTGTGTGAATCATCTCACTGCAGGAGAGCAGACAGTTCAGTACATCCAAAATGGCATCCTATTCCTTATATAGTGCACTGCTTTTGACCAGGCCCTGGGAATAGGGTGCCACAATGAGCAGACAGACACCTCCTGTTAACTAAACCTACATTATAACAACATGACTGAACCACTGTTCAAAACCCACAGAGCAGCAAGTAGTTTCAGTCTACATAAAGCCGAAACCAGGGCTCAATCCCAAGAGTGGTGAGGAAGAGTTGTCTACCGTGTCCGGAAGTGATTTCACCATTATTTTTCTGTATTCAGGGTTCACTTAAACTGTATTTAAGCTTTGTTTTACTATTGACAGTTTCAGCTGATTTTGGGATTGTATATCGAGTCGCTTTCCTTAAATATACAGTGGATCAAGAAAGTATTCAGACCCCTCAACGTTTTCCACATTTTGTTACATTGTAGCCTTATTCTACAATTGATTAAATTGTTGTTTGCCCCCTCAATCTACACACAACTCCTCATAATGACAAATCAAAACTGTCTTTTTAGATTTGTTTTTTTGCAACAAAAAAAAAAAAAGAAGGAAAATATCACATACTTAAGTACTCAGACCCTTTACTCAGTACTTTGTTGAAGCACCTCTGGTAGAGATTACAGCCTCGAGCCTTCTTGGGCATGACACTACTACTCCAAATACAGGTGTGCCAAACTTGTGATCTCTGTAGATCCTCTCAAGCCCTGTCAGGTTGGATGGGGAACATCACTCCACAGTTATTTTCAAGTCTCAGAGCTGTTAGATCGGGTTCAAGTCCAGGCTCTGGCTGGGCCACTTAAGGACATTCAGAGACTTGTCCCGAAGCTACTCCTACATTGTCTTGGCTATATGCTTCGGTCACTGTCCTTTTTTGAAGGTGAACCGTCGCCTCAGTCGGATGTCCTGAGTGCTCTGGAGCAGGTTTTCATCAAGGATCTCTGTACTTTTCTCTGTTCATATTTCCCTTGATCCTGACTAGTCTCCCAGTCCCTGTCGCTGAAAAACATCCCCATCCAGATGTAATGTTTGGCATTCCGGCCAAAGAGTTCAATCTTGGTTTCAAAAGACCAGAGAATCTTGTTGCTCATGGTCAAAGTCCTTCAGGTGCCTTTTACTGAGGAGTGGCTTCATCCACTCTACCATAAAGGCCTGATTGGTGGAGTGCTGCAGAGATGGGAGAACCTTCCAGAAGGACAACCATCTCCATGAACTCTGGAGCTCTGTCAGAGTAACCATTGGGTTCTTGTGACCAAGGCACTTCTCCCTCGATTGCTCAGTTTGGCCGGGAGGCCAGCTCTAGGAAGAGTCTTGCTGCCTCAACTTCATCCGTGTAAGAATGATTGAGGCCACTGTGTTTTTGGGGACCTTCAATTCTGCAGACATTTCATGTTACCCTTCCCCAGATCTGTGCCTCGAGATATTCCTGTCTCAGAGGGTCTACGGACAATTCCTCCGACATCATGGCTTGGTTTTTGCTCTGACATGCACTTTCGACTGTGGGACCTTATATAGACAGGTGTGTGCCTTTCCAAAGCATGGCTAATCAATTGAATTTAACACAGGTGGACTCCAATAAAGTGGTAGAAACATCAAGGATGATCAATGGAAACAGCATGTACCGGAGCTCAATTTCAGGTTTCATAGCATAGAGTCTGAATGCTTATGTAAATAAAGTATTTCTGTTATTTACTTTTTATACATTTGAAAAAAATGTCTGAAACCATGTCATTATGGTGTGGATGAGGAAAATGTTAAACGTTCAAATAAGGCTGTAACCTAACAAAAAGGTGGAAAAAGTGAAGGGGTCTGAATACACTGTTTATAGTGTGTGTGTGTGTGTGTGTGTAAACATACAAAAGTTTGGGGTTACTGATAAATGTCCTTGTTTTTGAAAGAAAATAAAATTCTTTGGTCCATTTCAAATATCAAATTCATAAAAAATACAGTGAAGACATTGTTAATGTTGTAAATGACTATTGTAGCTGAAATGGCACATTTTTATGGAATATCTACATACAGTGGGGAGAACAAGTATTTGATACACTGCCGATATTGCAGGTTTTCCCCACTTAAAGCATGTAGAGGTCTGTAATTTTTATCATAGGTACACTTTCACTGTGAGAGACAGAATCTAAAACAAAAATCCAGAAAAATCACATTGTATTATTTTTTTAAGTAATTAATTAGCATTATATTGCATGACATAAGTATTTGATACATCAGAAAAGCAGAACTTAATATTTGGTCCAGAAACCAATTACAGATCATACGTTTCCTGTAGTTCTTGACCAGGTTTGCACACACTGCAGCAGGGATTTTGGCCCACTCCTCCATACAGACCTTCTCCAGATCCTTCAGGTTTCGGGGCTGTCGCTGTGCAATACGGACTTTCAGCTCCCTCCAAAGATTTTCTATTGGGTTCAGGTCTGGAGACTGGCTAGGCCACTCCAGGACCTTGAGATGCTTCTTACGGAGCCACTCCTAGGTTGCCCTGACTGTGTGTTTTGGGTCGTTGTCATGCTGGAAGACCCAGCCACGACCCATCTTCAATGCTCTTACTGAGGGAAGGAAGTTGTTGGCCAAGCTCTCGCAATACATGGCCCCATCCATCCTCCCCTCAATACGGTGCAGTCGTCCTGTCCCCATTGCAGAAAAGCATCCCCAAAGAATGATGTTTCCACCTCCATGCTTCACGGTTGGGATGGTGTTCTTGGGGTTGTACTCATCCTTCTTCTTCCTCCAAACACAGAGAGTGGAGTTTAGACCAAAAAGCTCTATTTTTGTCTCAGACCACATGACCTTCTCCCATTCCTCCTCTGGATCATCCAGATGGCCATTGGCAAACTTCAGAAGCACTTGGACATGCGCTCGCTTGTTTAAGCAGGGGGACCTTGCGTGTGCTGCAGGATTTTAATCCATGACGGCGTAGTGTGTTACTAATTTTCTTTGAGACTGTGGTCCCAGCTCTCTTCAGGTCATTGACCAGGTCCTGCCGTGTAGTTCTGGGCTGATCCCTCACCTTCCTCATGATCATTGATGCCCCCCACGAGGTGAGAACTTGCATGGAGCCCCAGACCGAGGGTGATTGACCGTCATCTTGAACTTCTTCCATTTTCTAATAATTGCTCCAACAGTTGTTGCCTTCTCACCAAGCTGCTTGCCTATTGTCCTGTAGCCCATCCCAGCCTTGTGCAGGTCTACAATTTTACCCCTGATGTCCTTACACAGCTCTCTGGTCTTGGCCATTGTGGAGAGTGAGTGTGTGGACAGGTGTCTTTCAAACAGGTAACGAGTTCAAACAGGTGCAGTTAATACAGGTAATGAGTGGAGAACAGGGAGGCTTCTTAACCAGTTGGATTTAGGGGGTGCTATTTTAATTTTTGGATGAAAAACGTCCGTTTTAAACTAGATATTTTGTCACGAAAAGATGCTCGACTATGCATATAATTGACAGCTTTGGAAAGAATACTGATGTTTCCAAAACTGCAAAGATATTGTCTGTGAGTGCCACAGAACTGATGTTACAGGCGAAACCCAGATAAAAATCCAACCAGGAAGTGCCGCATTTTTTGAACCGCCTCATGACAATGACTCCTAATATGGCTGTGAAAGAGCTACGAATGAGCTTACTTTTTCCACGTTTTCCCCAAGGTGTATACAGCATTGTGACGTCTTTTTAGGCATTTCCCTTGAAGAATGGCTGTAAGGGACCATATATGGCATGTGGTCACATGGTGTCTCCCGCAGAAAACCTTGCGTAAAATACAGATATAGAGGTAGCCATATGAGAAACCAACTGCCTCGACGGATATATTATCGAATACATTTGTTAAAACCACCTTGAGGATGGATCCTAAACAACGTTTGCCGTGTTTCTGTCGATATTATGTAGCTAATTTTGAAAAAAGTTTGGCGTTTATAGTTGTAGCATTTTTCGGTCGATTTCTCAGCCAAGCATGGTGAAGAAACGGGAGCTTTTTCGCCTACAAAAATAATATTTTTGGAAAAAAGGAACATTTGCTATCTAACTGAGATTCTCCTGAGTGAAAGCATCCTAAGTTTTTCAAAGGTAAATGATTTAATTTGGTTACTTTTCTTATTTTTGTGAAAATGTTGCCTGCTGCCAGCAGAGCCTAGCATAGCATTATGCCATGATAAACTTAAACAAATGCTTGTCTAGCGTTGGCTGTAACACATATTTTGAAAATCTGAGATGACAGTGTTGTTAACAAAAGGCTAAGCTTGTGTTTGAATTTATTTATTTCATTTGCGATTTTCATGAATAGGAAAAGTTTATAGGGGTATTTATGTCCGTTGCATTATGCTAATGCATTTGAGGCTATGATTACGCTCCCGGATACGGGTTTGCTCATCGCAAAAGGTTAAAGAAAAACTAACAGGTCTGTGAGAGCCGGAATTCTACCTGGTTGGTAGGTGATCAAATACTTATGTCATGCAATAAAATGCAAATGAATTACTTAAAGATCATACAATGTGATTTTCTGGATTTTTGTTTTAGATTCGGTCTCTCACAGTTGAAGTGTACCTGTAATAAAAATTACAGACCTCTACATGATTTGTAAGTAGGAAACACTGCCGATTTTGCAGGTTATCAAATACTTGTTCTCCCCACTGTAGGTGTGCAGAGACCCATTATCAGCAACCATCACTCCTGTGTTCCAATGGCATGTTGTGTTAGCTAATCCACGTTTATCATTTTAAAAGGCTAATTTATCATTAGAAAACCCTTTTGCAATTATGTTAGCACAGCTGAAAACGGTTGTGCTCATTAAAATAATGAATAAAACTGTCCTTCAGACTAGTTGAGTATCTGGAACATCAGCATTTGTGGGTTCGTTACAGGCTCAAAACAGCCAGAAACAAAGCACTTTCTTCTGAAACTCAGTCTATTCTTGTTCTGAGAAATGAAGGCTCTTCCATGCAAGAAATTCACAGAACAGCACAAACTGTCTCTAACCAGAATAGAAAGAGAGTGGGAGGCCCCGGTGCACAACTGAGCAAGAGGACAAGTACATTAGTGTCTAGTTTGAGAAACAGATGCCTCACAAGTATTCAACTGGCAAATTCATTAAACAGTACCGGCGAAACACCGGTCTCAACGTCAACAGTGAAGAGGCGACTCCGGGATGCTGGCCTTCTAGGCAGAGTTCCTCTGTCCAGTGTGTGTTCTTTTGCCAATATTTTCTTTTTATTGGCCAGTCTGAGACATGGCTTTTTCTATGAAACTCTGCCTAGAAGGCCGGCATCCCGGAGTCGCCTCTTCACTGTTGATGTTGAGACTGGTGTTTTGAGGGTACTATTTAATCTAGACCAAAATATGTAGTCATCCTAACCACTGCATTTTAAAATCAGCAGCAGATAAAACTGTAAAACGAGAAAAATAGAGACCTGTGAGGTAAAATGGAGCAGGCAGTAGACAATAAGCGGCAAATAAAAAACTATGCATATCCGTAGGGCATGAGTATAGATTAGATGAACAGAGGCAGGAATTGGCAAATGCGTTAGAAAAGATTCAAAACCTAAATCAAGAGTTCGAGAAAGCCCTGAAGGATAGGCAAAAGCAACTTAACTTCACTAGGCAGCATTGGGAATTTTGGATGAGAATCTGAAAGCCATAAAACCTAGAATATGCATATAATTTGTAGATTTGGATAGAAAACAATCTGAAGTTTCTAAAACTGTTTGAATGATGTCTGAGTATAACATAACTCATATGGCAGGCAAAACCCTGGGAAAAAATCCAACCAGGAAGTGGGAAATTTGAGGTTCGTAGTTTTTCAACTCATTGCCTATCGAATATACAGTTTCTATGGGGTCATATTGCACTTCCTAAGGCTTCCACTAGATGTCAATCGTCTTTAGAACCTTGTTTGAGGCTTCTACTGTGAGTGGGGCCAATAAGAGGGGATTGAGTAAGGTGTGAGTGCCATGAGTTGACCACGCGCGTTCACGTGAGAGATGGCTTGCGTTCCATCGCAATTCTAAAGACAAAGGGATTCTCCGGTTGGAACATTATTGAAGATTTACGTGAAAAACATCCTAAAGATTTATTCTATACATCGGTTGACATGTTTCTACGGACTGTAACGGAACTTTGACTTTTGGTCTGCACCTAGTGATCGCGCCTCATGAATTTTGATGACTGGGCTAAACGTGCGAACAAAAAGGAGGTACTTGAACATAAATTTACTTTATTGAACAAATCAGACATTTATTGTGGAACTGGGATTCCTTTGAGTGCATTCTGATGAAGATCTAAGGTAAGTTAATATTTACAATGCTATTTCTGACTTCTGTTGACAACACAACATGGCGGATATCTGTTTGGGTTGTGTTGGTCTCTGAGCGCTGTACTCAGATTATTGCATGGTGTTCTTTTTCCGTAAAGTTTTTACAAATCTGACACAGCAGTTGCATAAAGCAGAAGTGGATCTAAAATTCCATGCCTAAGTTGTAATTTTTAGCAATGTTTTATGAGTATTTCTGTAAATTGATGTGGCTCTCTGCAAAATCACCGGATGTTTTGGAACTACTGAACATAACGCGCCAATGTAAACTGAGATTTTTGGATATAAATATGAACTGCACCGAACAAGACATACATGTATTGTGTAACATGTTGTCCAGGGAGTGTCATCTGATGAAGAAAAGGTTAGTGATTAATTTAATCTATTTCTTTTTGTGACTCCTCTAGTGGGGCAAAAAAGTATTTAGTGAGCCACCAATTGTGCAAGTTCTCCCACTTAAAAAGATAAGGCCTGTAATTTTCATCATAGTTGAAGTGTAGCTATGAGACAAAATGAGAAGAAAAAAAATCCAGAATACAACATTGTAGGATTTATGAATTTATTTGCAAATTATGGTGGAAAATAAGTATTTGGTCAATAACAAAAGTTTCTCAATACTTTGTTATATACCCTTTGTTGGCAATGACAGAGGTCTTCACAAGGTTTTCACACACTGTTGCTGGTATTTTGGCCCATTCCTCCATGCAGATCTCTTCTAGAGCAATGATGTTTTGGGGCTGTTGCTGGGCAACACGGACTTTCAACTCCCTCCAAAGATTTTCCATGGGGTTGAGATCTGGAGACTGGCTAGGCCACTCCAGGACCTTGAAATGCTTCTTACGAAGCCACTCCTTCGTTGCCCGGGCAGTGTGTTTGGGATCATTGTCATGCTGAAAGATCCAACCACGTTTCATCTTCAATGCCCTTGCTGATGGTAGGCTTTGTTACTTTGGTCCCAGCTCTCTGCAGGTCATTCACTAGGTCCCCCCGTGTGGTTCTGGGATTTTTGCTCACCGTTCTTGTGATCATTCTGAACCCACGGGGTGAGATCTTGCGTGGAGCCCCAGATCGAGGAAGATTATCAGTGGTCTTGTATGTCTTCCATTTCCTAATAATTGCTCACACAGTTGATTTATTCAAACCAAGCTGCTTATCTATGCAGATTCAGTCTTCCCAGCCTGGTGCAGGTCTACAATTTTGTTTCTGGTGTCCTTTGACAGCTCTTAGGTCTTGGCCATAGTGGAGTTTGGAGTGTGACTGTTTGAGGTTGTGGATAGGAGTATTTTATACTGATAACAGGTGCCATTAACAGGTAACGAGTGGAGGACAGAGGAGCCTCTTAACCTCTAGCGTCGAGCAATCCCGTATCCGGGAGCGTAATCATAGCCTCAAGCTCATTACAATAACGCAACGTTTCCTATTCATGAAAATCGCAAATGAAATGAAATAAATATTGAAACACAAGCTTAGCCTTTTGTTAACAACACTGCCATCTCAGATTTTCAACATATGCTTTAACCAAAGCTACACAAGCATTTGTGTAAGAGTATCGATAGCCTAGCATAGCATTAAGCCTAGCATTCAGCAGGCAACATTTTCACAAAAACAAGAAAAGCATTCAAATAAAATAATTTACCTTTGAAGAACTTTGGATGTTTTCAATGACGAGACTCTCAGTTAGATAGCAAATGTTCATTTTTTCCAAAAATATTATTTGTTTAAGAGAAATAGCTCCGTTTTGTTCATCACGTTTGGCGAAGAAAAAAAAACGAAAATGCAGTCAACACAACGCCAAACTTTTTTCCAAATTAACTCCATAATACCAACAGAAACATGGCAAACGTTGTTTAGAATCAATCCTCAAGATGTTTTTCACAATTCTATTCGATGAAAAATCATTCCTGGCAGTCGGTTTCCCATCAGAGGCAAACGGAAAAATACTGCAGCTAGAGATTACGCAATAATTGTGACGGAGGAAACCAAGCGACCACCTGGTAGATGTAGTCTCTTATGGTCAATCTTCCAATGATATGCCTACAAATACGTCACAATGCTGCAGACACCTTGGGGAAAACATGGAAAAGGTAAGCTGACTCCTAGCTCCTCCACAGCCATATAAGGAGTCATTGCCATGAGGCGGTTTCAAAATATGCGGCACTTCCTGATTGGATTTTTATCTGGGTTTCGCCTGTAACATCAGTTCTGTGGCACTCACAGACAATATCTTTGCAGTTTTGGAAACGTCAGAGTGTTTTCTTTCCAAAGCTGTCAATTATATGCATAGTCAAGCATCTTTTCATGACAAAATATCTTGTTTAAAACGGGAACGTTTTTCATCCAAAAATTAAAAGAGTGCCCCCTATATCGAAGTTACAGGTCTGTGAGAGCCAGAAATCTTGCTTGTTTGCAGGTGACCAAATACTTATTTTCCACCATCATTTGCAAATGAATTCATTAAAAATCCTACAATGTGATTTTCTGGATTTTTTTTTCTCATTTTGTGTATCTATGATGGAAATTACAGGCCTCTCATCTTTTTATGTAGAAGAACTTGCACAATTGGTGGCTGACTAAATACTTTTTTTGCCCCACTGTATTTGGCTGGAAAATGGCTGTTTTTTCTGTGACTTGGCTCTGACCTAACAATTGTTTGGTGTGCTTTCGTCGTAAAGCCTTTTTGAAATCGGACACTGTGGCAGCAGCAAATAGTCTGGGTAGCCATTTGATTAGATGTTCAGGATTCTTATGGCCCTGTAGAAGCTGTTTAGAAGCCTCTTGGACCTAGACTTGGCGTTCCGGTACTGCTTGCCGTGCAGTATCAGAGAGAACAGTCTATGACTCGGTTGGCTGGAGTCTTCGTCAGCATTGGGGTCTCCAAACCTAAAATTACCTTATAAAATGTTTTTCATGAACATGAAGGACATTGTAGCATGGTGGTTGTGCAAAATCATGGGGGAAGAGAGAGCCCAGTAATGTACTGGAGTAAATGTTTAGACTCGGTTGCGAGAGGAATGCTACCATGCCTGAGAGTGGTAGAAGCGACAGAAATGGTGTTGCGTAACACGGCTTCGATTACAACGGGGGAAAAAGTGGATTTGTATGTTCCACACGCAGTAGCAAACATTGTTAACAGCACGAAAGCACAACATGTTACTAGTGCAAGATAGACAAAATGGGAGTTCATGTTAAAATGGGGAAAGAAATCAACAATTCCATAAGGTTGGTGCTTTGAATCCTGAGTCATTAATATCGTTGCCTGGGGAGAGTGAATCGCATAAGTTACCCAGATCAAATTATGCCAAAGCCTAGGCCGGGTTTGAAAGAGACGGCATTGGAATTAGGACAAGTATTGTATACAGATGGCTCTAGTTAGATGACCAGAAAAAGGGAAGAGTGTAATGGGGTACACTGTGTGATGACAGGTGTGTGGTGAAGGCTGACCCACTGCTAGCCTCTGTGTCAGCCTAGGGAGCGGAGTTATGTGCATTAGCCAAGGCCTGTAGGTTTTATGAAAGGGAGAATGTAACAATATACACTGATCCTCAATATGCATTTGGGGCAGTGCATGATTTCAGTACATTATGGTCCCAATAGGGCATGTTAACAGTGACAGGAACACCAATAATAAATAGGAGGTAGATGCATTATTAGAAGCGTGTCAGCTACCCTGTAAATTAGCAGTGGTGAAATGTGAAGCTCATACTAGTTGTACAGATAAAATAGACATAGGGATTCGCCGAGCAGACGAAACTGTGAAGGCGGCAGCCTTAGTCAAAGAAGGTGTTAAGGAACCACATGTAAATATTGTGAATACCAGGGCTGGGATTCTAAGTCTGAAAGCTTTACAGCAGCAAACTAACAAATAAATGTGGGAGTGGTTAGAACATGGGTGCCAAGTTGACACTGAGGGGATGTGGTATGATACTACCACTAGGAGGACCGTGGCACCAAGTAGTGATACATGTTACTCTTTTTGAAATGTTTCACATGCCAACAACATCAAATCGGCTGTGAACATGTACTCTCAGTTCAAGGCGACATGATTGGGACAAGGGGTGTTAGGAACATTTCGGGATTGGGTTGTGTGATATGTGCTCAACACAATATTGTACCTACAATGCCTACCCCTGCCCGACAGCAACCCCTGCCGGATGGACGATTTACATCATTACAGATAGACTTTATAGGGCCACTCCCTGGAAGCAGAGGAAAGACTAATGCATTGATGCTGAAAGGTAAATACAATGCTGAGTTACCTCAAGATGAGGTAAAGTTGATTAAGGCCACCGCACGTGTATATCGGGTGGCTATGGAGGAAGGAGATGGGGAGTAAAGTGAAAATGACCTGGCCTGGGAACACCTCTTGGCGCCTGTGGTCTGAACGGGGAAGACTGGCTGAAAGCATGAGTAGGTTTTTTTAGGGCCTTCATTTCTGTGGAACCCAGTACAAAAGTATCCTGAAGGCATAGTCTGGCAAAGAGAGAGTGGGAATTGTTATGTTATCAAACTTTGGTTGTGTTTGCATATAATTATGCATAGTTTAAACACATTAATACGTTTTGTATTTATTTTTGCTTTTCAAGTCTTGTACTCTTACAAACCAGAAGCTGAAATGGAAGAAGCCAAAAGCTCCAGCTGAAATGTAATTCTGCTGTCCAGCGAGAAATGGAAATAAGTGCGCAAAGTGTGATTATAGAACAGAGGCCATAAGTCTTGGATTTGTAAACAATCATCAACTGTGAATGTTAATCATGTTTTATTTTTTGTTCATGTTTTATTATCATTATTTGTTAATTTATAAATATTTTCCAAGTTGATATAACGTTGAACAGTATGGATGTCATGTTCAAAATGGGAGACTGATGGGTTCTGACTGAAATATGAAATATCCTTATGTCACTGAGGGAGAGAGGGAAATGTAGAACATTTACATTCTGTTAGAATATGATATTGTTAGACATCAGGGATGCTATGGGAAGGATTAGGGCCACAGTCTGGTTCAAGCCAACATGACAGCCATGAGTTGGGGAGGAGTGAGGAATTTGGGCAGAGGTCAGGTCAGATGAAGTGAAGAAGAACATATTCCTAAAGTTCTGTCTAGATACAGTGGTGTTCTATTTTCTATGGGGTTGAGATCTGGAGACTGGCTAGGCCACTCCAGGACCTTGAAATGCTTCTTACGAAGCCACTCCTTCGTTGCCCAGGCGGTGTGTTTGGGATCATTGTCATGCTGAAAGATCCAACCACGTTTCATCTTCAATGCCCTTGCTGATGGAAGGAGGTTTTCACTCAAAATGTCACGATACATGGCCCCATTCATTCTTTCCTTTACACGGATCAGTCGTCCTGGTCCCTTTGCAGAAAAACAGCCCCAAAGCATGAGTTTTTACCAAAAAGTTATATTTTGGTTTCATCTGACCATATGACATTCTCCCAATCCTCTTCTGGATCATCCAAATGCTCTCTAGCAAACTTCAGACGGGCCTGGACATGTACTGGCTTAAGCAGGGGGACATGTCTGGCACTGCAGGATTTGAGTCCCTGGCGGCGTAGTGTGTTACTGATGGTAGGCTTTGTTACTTTGGTCCCAGCTCTCTGCAGGTCATTCACTAGGTCCCCCATGTGGTTCTGGGATTTTTGCTCACCGCTCTTGTGATCATTTTGACCCCACGGGGTGAGATCTTGCGTGGAGCCCCAGATCGAGGGAGATTATCAGTGGTCTTGTATGTCTTCCATTTCCTAATAATAGCTCCCACACGTGATTTTTTCAAACCAAGCTGCCTACCTATTGCAGATTCAGTCTTCCCAGCCTGGTGCAGGTCTACAATTTTGTGTCCTTTGACAGCTCTTTGGTCTTGGCCATAGTGAAGTTTGGAGTGTGACTGTTTGAGGTTGTGGACAGGTGTCTTTTATACTGATAAACAAGTTCAAACAGGTGCCATTAATACAGGTAACGAGTGGAGGACACAGGAGCCTCTTAAAGAAGAAGTTACAGGTCTGTGAGAGGCAGAAATCTTGCTTGTTTGTAGGTGACCAAATACTTATTTTCCACCATAATTTGCAAATAAATTAATTACAAATCCTACAATGTGATTTTCTGGATTTTTTTTTCTCTCATTTTGTCTGTCATAGTTGAAGTGTACCTATGATGAAAATTACAGGCCTCATCTTTTTAAGTGGGAGAACTTGCACAATTGGTGGCTGACTAAATACTTTTTTGCCCCACTGAATATCCAAAATTAAATCTAGAATCGGCATCCTATTTCACAACAAAGCCTCCTTCACTCACGCTGCCAAACATACCCTCGTAAAACTGACTATCCTACCAATCCTTGACTTTGGCAATGTAATTTACAAAATAGCCCCCAACACTCTACTCAGCAAACTGGATGTAGTCTATCACAGTGCCATCCGTTTTGTCACCAAAGCCCCATATACTACCAACCACTGACCTGTTTGCTCTCGTTAGCTGGCCCTCACTACATATCCGTTGCCAAATCCACTGGCTACAGGTCATCTAGAAGTCTTTGCTAGGTAAACCACCGCCTTCTCAGCTCACTGGTCACCATAGCAACACCCACGCATAGCACGCGCTCCAGCAAGTATATTGCACTGGTCATCCCCAAAGCCAACAATTCCTTTGGCCGCCTTTCCTTCCAGTTCTCTGCCGCCAATGACTGGAACGAATTGAAAATAAAAAAAAATCTCTGAAGCTGGAGTCTTACATCTCCCTCTCTAAATTTAAGCATCAGCTGTCAGAGCAGCTTACCGATCACTGTACCTGTACACAGCCAATCTGTAAATAGCACACCCAACTGCCTCATCCCCATATTACTACTTACCCTTTTGCACCCCACTCTCTACTTGCACATCTATTACTCCAGTATCAATGCTAAATTGTAATTATTTCACCTCTATGGCCTATTTATTGCCTACCTCCCTACATTTTCACACACTGTACATAGATTTTTCTATTTTTCTTTCCTATTGTGTTGACTGAACATTTGTTAGTGTGAAACTCTGTTGTGGCTTTGCTTTATCTTGGCCAGGTTGCATTTGTAAATGAGAACTTGTTCTCAGCTGGCCTACCTGGTTAAATAAAGGTGAAATATATATATTTTTAAATGGATCAATCTTGTTTGTTTGCATATTGTATTAAACTGAAACATGTTATTTTATTTGTTTGTACAATTCTATTTTTAATAAATCCCATTTGATTTGTGTGTATCAAGTCCGGTAATACTTGCCAGTCTATTGCTTATAAGCCTTCTTGTTATTTTGTCACAATTTAGTCAACTCATGGGTCTATAATAAGTAGGGGACTCCATATTTTCCTTGTTTTAATATAATGGTTTGATACATGGAATTGGGAAGTACTGCATTGAATGACATAAGTGTTCTCATTTGTGTGAATAGGGTCACTCATTTGTCTCAATGTTGAATACAATTCTATGGTAAAGCCATCCATTCCTGGTGCTTTTATATGCACAAATGTTTTAAAAGAAACCAAAACTTAAATTTGGGAAAAACGATTTTTAATAAAAAAGATAATTGTGCTGATAATTGCTTCAGGGTTGTTGAGTCTAAGAAGGCTATAGAATATGTCTAACTGTCGTTTAATTCTGATTTATATTCATTTTAAATGCATCACATTATTTCAAATTACCCCATTTGGATCTTTTAAAAGTATAACTGGTTTAGCGTTTATTCATTTTGTGAGAGCTACCAGCTTTCTTTACCATTACCTTTTCTTTTTTTTTTCAATTTCTGCCTAAAAAGACATATCATAATCTAACTGCCTGTAGCTCAGGACCTGAAGCAAGGATATTAATATTCTTGACACCATTTGACAGGAAACACTGAAGTTTGTTGGAATGTGACAGATACAGCAGGGATTCACTGTTGAACTTCACAGGGGGATATGAACATCTTTATTTTATAATATTTTAAAACTTTTTTTTAGCAGAAATGCCTTCTGGAATATGTGAACTTTCATGTGCCTTAAACTTTTATTCTATCTGTAAATACACATGATTTATTTAGAGCCTAGTTGTTTTAGCCCGAGAAAAAGCGAGGAACCTTCCCACTAAATCAAATTTGTCACATACACATGGATAGCAGATGTTAATGCGAGTGTAGCAAAATGCTTGTTCTTTTAGTTCCGACACTGCAGTAATAGCCAACGAGTAATCAAACCTAACAATTAACATACATACATACATACATACATTACATACATACGTGTAAAGGAATTAATAAGATACAGTGCCTTGCGAAAGTATTCGGCCCCCTTGAACTTTGCGACCTTTTGCCACATTTTAGGCTTCAAACATAAAGATATAAAACTGTATTTTTTTGTGAAGAATCAACAACAAGTGGGACACAATCATGAAGTGGAACGACATTTATTGAATATTTCAAACTTTTTTAACAAATCAAAAACTGAAAAATTGGGCGTGCAAAATTATTCAGCCCCCTTAAGTTAATACTTTGTAGCGCCACCTTTTGCTGCGATTACAGCTGTAAGTCACTTGGGGTATGTCTATCAGTTTTGCACATCGAGAGACTGAAAATTTTTCCCATTCCTCCTTGCAAAACAGCTCGAGCTCAGTGAGGTTGGATGGAGAGCATTTGTGAACAGCAGTTTTCAGTTCTTTCCACAGATTCTCGATTGGATTCAGGTCTGGACTTTGACTTGGCCATTCTAACACCTGGATATGTTTATTTTTGAACCATTCCATTGTAGATTTTGCTTTATGTTTTGGATCATTGTCTTGTTGGAACACAAATCTCCGTCCCAGTCTCAGGTCTTTTGCAGACTCCATCAGGTTTTCTTCCAGAATGGTCCTGTATTTGGCTCCATCCATCTTCCCATCAATTTTAACCATCTTCCCTGTCCCTGCTGAAGAAAAGCAGGCCCAAACCATGATGCTGCCACCACCATGTTTGACAGTGGGGATGGTATGTTCTGCTGTGTTGCTTTTACGCCAAACATAACGTTTTGCATTGTTGCCAAAAAGTTCAATTTTGGTTTCATCTGACCAGAGCACCTTCTTCCACATGTTTGGTGTGTCTCCCAGGTGGCTTGTGGCAAACTTTAAACAACACTTTTTATGGATATCTTTAAGAAATGGCGTTCTTCTTGCCACTCTTCCATAAAGGCCAGATTTGTGCAATATACGACTGATTGTTGTCCTATGGACAGAGTCTCCCACCTCAGCTGATCTCTGCAGTTCATCCAGAGTGATCATGGGCCTCTTGGCATCTCTGATCAGTCTTCTCCTTGTATGAGCTGAAAGTTTAGAGGGACGGCCAGGTCTTGGTAGATTTGCAGTGGTCTGATACTCCTTCCATTTCAATATTATCGCTTGCACAGTGCTCCTTGGGATGTTTAAAGCTTGGGAAATATTTTTGTATCCAAATCCGGCTTTAAACTTCTTCACAACAGTATCTCGGACCTGCCTGGTGTGTTCCTTGTTCTTCATGATGCTCTCTGCGCTTTTAACGGACCTCTGAGACTATCACAGTGCAGGTGCATTTATACGGAGACTTGATTACACACAGGTGGATTGTATTTATCATCATTAGTCATTTAGGTCAACATTGGATCATTCAGAGATCCTCACTGAACTTCTGGAGAGAGTTTGCTGCACTGAAAGTAAAGGGGCTGAATAATTTTGCACGCCCAATTTTTCAGTTTTTGATTTGTTAAAAAAGTTTGAAATATCCAATAAATGTCGTTCAACTTCATGATTGTGTCCCACTTGTTGTTGATTCTTCACAAAATACAGTTTTATATCTTTATGTTTGAAGCCTGAAATGTGGCAAAAGGTCGCATTTTCAGTAGGTTTGACAATCAGTTGGGCTGCCAGACTTATTTTCCATACCTTTTGCCTCATCCATACCATTTTTAAATTCCTCATCAATCCAAGGTGATTTAACAGTTTAACAGTCATTTTCTTAATAGGTGCGTGCTTATTAGTAACTGGAATAAGCAATTTCATGAATTCATGAATGCGTTAAGTGCAGCGTCTGGTTGCTCCTCATTACACACCACAGACCAGCAAATACTAATTTACATCAACATATGAATCACTACCAAACGTCTTGTATAACCTCATACACTATATTAGGCCCAGCCTTTGGAACTTTGGTTTTCCTAGATATGGCTACTATTATTGTGATCACGACATCCTGTGGATTTGGATACTGCTTTAAAAGTACATTTCTGCAGCATTAGTAAAGATATGATCAATACATGTTGATGATTACATTCCTGTGCTGTTTGTAACTACCCTGGAAGGTTGACTCACAACCTGAACCAGGTTGTAGGCACTGGTTACAGTCATTCGTTTTTTTTGAGTGAGCAGCTTGATGAGCCAGTTTGCATATAGATCAATGTTTTTTCTGTGATTGAATCCACATTATATTAGCTCCTTTTCAATGACAAAACAAATCTAACTTTGCAAGATTGAGTCTATGATTTTGTTGTAGGTAGAGCCAAGAGCGCAATGGAGTAGAATTCTATTATCAGGGGTAGCCTACAAGTGGTCTTTCAATTACCTACAAGTAATTGAGCTTTTCAGATCTGCACGTGGACACATTTGTTGATATTCTTCGCTAGTTGTTATCTATAACTGGGCTAAGTATGGGCCAGCAATGGGGAGTTACTGCTTCCTACAAGAGGACAAACCATGTAGGCTACATTTCAAGTTGTCTTTGTAAAGCCAGTCCGGTAAAAAGCTTAATTAAAAGGGCTTGAATATACAAATATTCCAGTAGGCAGACGGGTAGCCTACAGTTTCAAATTCTCTGGAAAGTAGTTTCCTGCATCATTCAACACAATTTACAGTGACTTATTTGACCCATGGTGTTACAGACCAAATAGCCCTAATAGCCTCAGCGTTCACTGTAAACTTGGCCATGAGTAAATTGGGAAACTGGAATATGACTAAAGAATTAATCAGGGAGGTTTTTCCACAAATATAGTTGAAGTCGGAAGTTTACATAAACGGAGTTTACATGTGTTTTGCTAAGGTGTCACAGTTCCTGACATTTAATCCTAGTAAGAAAAAAAATCCCAGTTTTAGGTCAGTTGGGATCACCACTTTATATTAAGAATGTGAATCTCAGAATAATAGTAGAGAGAATGATTTATTTATATCATCACATTCCCAGTGGGTCAGAAGGTTACATACAGTCAATTAGCATTGCCTTTAAATTGTTTAACTTGGGTCAAACGTTTTGGGTAACCTTCCACAAGCTTTATCCCAGGCTTATCCCAGGCTGTGTCACAACCGGCCGTGACCGTGATTCAAATAGGGTGGCACAGAATTGGCCCAGCGTAGTACGGGATAGTGGAGGGTTTTGCCATGAGCACTTTCCTTGGCTCATCTCGCTCTAGCAACTCCTTGTAGTGGGCCGGGCGCCTGCAGGCTGACTTCAGTCGTCAGTTGAACGGTGTTTCCTCCGACACATTGGTGCAGCTGGATTCCGGGTTAAGCAAGCGGGTGTTAAGAAGCAGAGCGGGCTTGGCGGGTCATGTTTCAGAGGACACGAGACTAGACCGTCGCCTCTCCCGAGCCCGTTGGGGAGTTGCAGCAATGAGACAGGATGATAGTTGGATCGGGGAAGAAAAAGGGGGTAAAGCAAATCTGGTTTATCTTAATTTATTCCCACAATTGTCAAAAAATCTGCACAGTAATATAAGCACTTGTTACCTATAAGGATTGTTACCTATAACAGTGGCAGTAGAAAGAAAAAAAATCCAAATTTTTGTCAACAGAACTGGAATGCATTCACTCACCCCACACAATCAAAAGTGAAAATATTCAATAGTTATTCCATCTCAGAGCCCAACTAGAGAGAATACTGAATCCTTTTACAGTTCGGCTGTTTAGGGAGACATGCCAAATTGAGCAGGAATGGGAAGATTTGATTAACCAATATCTAGTCCTAGCTGATGGAGCTTGGATTTCCCCCAATACACATAAGCTGGTCTCCCGCTGTAACCTATCTTGCCAAGCACCTCTGTGCAGTCAGATCTATTGATTATTCTGTGCTGCCTACGGCCACAATAATATCATCCCCATTGTTGCCCATGCCTTAAATGCTAAATGTAACCCATTAGATAGATTGTTATGAGCTCGAAGGACAACCACTTTATGCACAAGTGTCTAATTAGTAATTACTGGGTTGGTTGAGGTGGCTGGATCGTGCTTTCAGAGACAGAAGCACTCAGGATAAGAGGGACACAATGAATGCCATTAAGGCCATGGTTACCTCATTCATACAAGAAGGTAGTGCATAAAACGCATCCTATTGTGACACATTGTTAACCTTGTCCATCAGGCTGAAACAGAGACGAGGACAGCAATTCTAAGGATATATAACTTATCAAAAGGTGCCACTTAGGGGAGTAAGCACATTGAATCGCATTCCAATTGTAGCATGATTGACTCCTTGGTAGGCAATGTTATCAAAGACATCATTGGTCCTCAACACAAGCCATCATTAGGCCATGGTTATGGCTGAATGACAGGGGGCGGGGATTGCTGTGTGTGGTGGAAAACGGCATGTAGAAGGAGAGATGACTCAAGACAGTAAGCTAGAAAAAGACGTTACACTCGGCGGAGAGTGGCAAATCACATTTAATAAACCAAATATTGAAATACAGTTGAAGTCGGAAGTTTACATCCACATTCGCCAAATACATTTAAACTCAGTTTCACAATTGCTGACATTTAATCCTATTAAAAATTCCCTGTTTTATGTAACTTAGGATAACAACTTTATTTTAAGAATGTGAAATGTCAGAATAATAGTAAGCTACACTATTTCAGCTTTTATTTATTTCTTCACATTCCCAGTGGCTCAGAAGGTTACATACATTCAATTACTATTTGGTAGCATTGCCTAAAATTGTTTAACTTGGGTCAAACATTGTGGGTAACCTTCCACAAGCTTCCCACAATAAGTTGGGAAGATTCTGGCCCATTCCTCCTGACAGAGCTGGTGTAACTAAGTCAGGTTTCACACATCCTTTTTTAGTTCTGCCTACAAATGTTATATAGGATGGAGGTCAGATCTTTGTGATGGCCACTCCAATACCTTGACTTTGTCCTTAAGCCATTTTGCCACAACTTTGGAAGTCTGCTTGGGATCATTGTTCATTTGGAAGACCCATTTGCGACCAAGCTTTAACTTGGTAACTGATGTCTTGAGATGTTGCTTCAATATATCCACATAATTTTCCTCCCTCATGACGCCATCTATTTTGTGAAGTGCACCAGTCAATCCCGCAGCAAAGCACCCCCACAACATGATGCTGCCACCCCCGCACTTTATGACTAGTGTTCTTCGGCTTGCAAGCCTCACCCTTTTTCCTCCAAACATACTGAAGGTCATTATGGCCAAACAGTTCTATTTTTGTTTCATCAGACCAGAGGGCATTTTTTCAAAAAGTACAATCTTTGTACCCATGTGCAGTTGCAAACCGTAGTGTGGCTTTTTTTAACGGTGGTTTTGGCGCAGTGGCTTCTTCCTTGCTGAGCTGCCTTTCAAATTATGTTGATATAGGACTCAATTTACTGTGGATATAGATACTTTTGTGCCTGTTTCCTCCTGGATCTTCACAAGGTTCTGGGAATGACTTGCACTTTTTGCTTTAGAAACTTATGATAGGCTGAGTTAAGTTAATTTTTCCAACATTTGTTTACAGATTATTTAAGTAGATGTCCTATCCTACTTGCCAAAACTATAGTTTGTTCACAAGAAATTTGTGGAGTGGTTGAAAAACGAGTGTTAATGACTCCAACCTAAGTGTATATAAACTTCCGACTTCAACTCTACATCTCAGCAAAAAGACGCCCTCTAACGGTCAACTGCATTTATTTTCAGCAAAATTAATATGTAAATATTTGTATGAACATATTTACTGAGACATGGACAAAACAAATTCCACATACGTGACTAACAGAAATTGATTAAAGAAAGGGGTGGTCAAAATAAGTTAGTATCTGGTGTGGCCACCAGCTGCATTAAGTACTGCTGTGCATCTCCTCCTCATGGACTGCACCGGATTTGCCAAATCTTTTTGTGAGATGTTTCCACAAAGGCACCTGCAAGTTCGCAGACATTTCTGTAAAGGGGGTGGGGAATGGCACCTAGCCCTCAGCCTCCGAGCCAACAGGTCCCAGATGTGCTCAATGGGATTGAGATCCACGCTCTTCGCTGGACATGTCATAACACTGACATTCCTGTCTTGCAGGAAATCATGCACAGAACGAGCAGTATGGCTGGTGGCATTGTTATGCTGGAGGGTCATGTCAGGATGAGCCTGCAGGAAGGGTACCACGTGAGGGAACCAAATGAGGGAGGAGGATGTCTTCCCTGCAACGCACAGCATTGAGATTGCAGGCAATGACAACAAGCTCAGTCCGATGATGCTGTGATACACCGCCCCAGACCATGACGGACCCTGCACCTCCAAATCGCTCCCGCTCTAGAATACAGGCCTCGGTGTAATGCTCATTCCCTCTACGATAAACGCAAATCCGACCATCACCCCTGGTGAGACAAAACCGTGACTCGCCAGTGAAGAGCACTATGTCAGTCCTGTCTGGTCTAGCGACGGTGGGTTTGTGCCGATAGGCAATGTTGTTGCCAGTAATGTCTGGTGAGGACCTGCCTTACAACAGGCCTACAAGCCCTCAGTCCAGCCTCTCTCAGCCAATCGCGGACAGCCTGAGCACTGATGGAGGAATTTTGCATTCCTGCTGTAAC
Source organism: Oncorhynchus mykiss (assembly GCF_013265735.2). Taxonomy (NCBI): domain Eukaryota; kingdom Metazoa; phylum Chordata; class Actinopteri; order Salmoniformes; family Salmonidae; genus Oncorhynchus; species Oncorhynchus mykiss. The sequence continues at coordinate 55,025,122 of NC_048565.1, forward strand.
TCGGGCAGTTGTTGTTGCCATTCTGTACCTGTCCCGCAGGTATGATGTTCAGGTGTACCGATCCTGTGCATGTGTTGTTACACGTGGTCTGCCACTGCGAGGATGATCAGCTGTCCATCCTGTAGCGCTAAGGCGTCTCACAGTACAGACATTGCAATTTATTGCCCTGGCAACATCTGCAGTCCTCATGCCTCCTTGCAGCATGCCTAAGGCACGTTCACGCAGATGAGCAGTGACCATTGGCATCTTTCTTTTGGTGTTTTTCAGAGTCAGTAAAAAGGCCTCTTTAGTGTCCTAAGTTTTCATAATTGCCTACCGTCTGTAAGCTGTTAGAGTCATAACGTCCCGTCGACAGGTGCATGTTCATTAATTGTTTATGGTTCATTGAACAAGCAACAAGGGAAACAGAGTTTAAACCCTTTACAATGAAGATCTATGAAGTTATTTGGATTTTTACGAATTATTGTTGAACGACAGGGTGCTGAAAAAGGGACATTTCTTTTTTTGTTGAGATAGATAGATGGATAGATAGATAGATAGATCTCTCTCTCACACACACACTTTACCAGTCAAAATTTGACACACCTACTCGTTCAAGGATATCTTTATTTTTACTATTTTCCACGTTGTTAACTAATAGTGATGGCATGAACTATGAAATAACACACATGGGGTCATGAAGAGTGTCTTCCATCTGGTAGCCTCCCCCAGATCTATGCCTCGACACAATCTAGTCTCACAGCTCTACGAACAATTCCTTCGACCTCATTGCTTGGTTTTTGCTCTGACATGCACCGTCTACTATGGGACCTAATTATAGACAGGTGTGTGCCTTTCCAAATCTTGTACAATAACATTTGGTTATCACAGGTGGACTCCAGTCAAGTTGTAGAAACATCTCAAGCATGATCAATGGAAACGGGATGCACCTGAGCTCAATTTCAAGTCTCATTGCAAAGAGTCTGAAAACTTCTGTAAATAAGGTATGTTTTTATCTGTTTTCACTTTGTCAATAGGGTATTGTGTGTAGATGGATTAAATAAAATGATTCAATTTTAGAATAAGGCTGTAACGTAACAAAATGTGTAAAAAGGGAAGTGGCCTGAATACACTGTATGGAAAAATACAATCGATTGGTCGAAAGAACAGATTCAGACAAGTGACGGGGACAGCCCTAAGAAAAGCTATATGTGAGGCATGGTTAACAATTATGTAGATGATGATTGGGCAGATGAGGAGCTGAGAAGGGGCTGGTTGCCCACACGGTTTTCCTCATCAGGCTCAAACCCACCCAAGGTTATTATAATCGTGAAGATGATTGAGTTCCAAATTGAAAACAAGTCCTTAACCCCTTGGCTTTTGTCTGGACCTCAGAGGATTGGATAGACGTGTGGAGGAACAATAATGTCCTCGTCTCCTTGGGGGTAAATGTTACACTATGATATTAGGGGTGGGCCGTATAGCTTATTTAACTTCATGAACTGGGTGGCTGGAGCCCTGAATGCCGATTTGCTGACAGGCATTGTATACCAGGAGATGACTGATTTTTATTTTTTTACTAATTACGTTGGTAACCAGTTCATAATAGCAATAAGGCACCTCAGGGGTTTGTGGTATATGGCTAATATACCATGGCTAAGGGCTGTATCCAGGCACTTCGCGTTGCGTCGTAGTTAACAGCCCTAAGCCATGGTATATTTGCCATACACAACACGCACTCAGCTTTAATTATTAAATATACCGGTGTTGATGTACAGACCTGTTTGAGTTTTTACTTTACCTTCTGTAATGGTACAGTTGAAGTCAGAAGTTTACATAACCTAGTTTTAATAACTCCAACCTAAGTGTTTCAACCACTCGACACATTGTTTGTTAACCAACTATAGTTTTGGAAAGTCAGTTAGGACATCTACTTTGTGAATGACAAGTAATTTTTACAACAATTGTTTAAAGATTGTTTCACTTATTCACTGTATCACAATTTCAGTGGGTCAGAAGATAAAATACACTAAGTTGACTGTGCCTTTAAACAGCTTGGACAATTCCAGAAAATGTTGTCATGGCTTTAGAAGCTTCTGAAAGGCTAATTGGTATAATTTGAGTCAATTGGAGGTGTAATCACTCTATTATTCTGACATTTCACATTCTTAAAATAAAGTGGTGATCCTAACTGACCTAAAAAACAGGGAATTTTTACAAGGAATTGTGAAAAACTGAGTTAATGTATTTGGCTAAGGCGCATGTAAACTTCTGTATTCAACTGTATATGCTACTGCTAAAAAAAAAATATATATATTATTGTTGGTCAACCAACAGACCAACCAGTCGGCTAATTGGGGTCAGCCATAGCTTTTCTACATAGTTTTCTCAAGATGCATCTTTATGTCTATGGGAGCTAGGAAAGGAAGAATGAAAAATAAAGAAATACCCCCTCCATCCCTGTGTGCCACACTGCAGCTATGGAATTATGCCTTAAGAAAAAAAATCTCAGCAAGCAACTCAAAGCTACGCATGATGGCAAATTAGGAAAGGTCTCAAGAAACATGTCTTTGTTAATGCCGTTCCAAGGCTAAGAACATTATGCCTTAATTATAAAAAAGCAACATGCAGTCGATCACAAGTTCAGGCATTAAGGCGAGGAAAAGACTGTCTTTTCATCAAACTGTACAATTATCCATACTGACAATTATCCATACTGATAATTTGAGAAACCAATGTAGCCTAGCAGCTGGGATGTGATTGGCTGATACATCGACCAATCACTAAACACATCAGGCCTGGAGTAAAATAAAATTGAAAGTGCTATTTAGTTTGGCTGACTACGGGAAACCAGCCCCTTGTGTTAGCCTTTTTTTTTTTTTTTTACATGGAGAACTATTTTTTTAAAGTGTTTGAATGGTTGTCATAGGTGAAGAAAGGTCAAGGACGGTGTTATATTTCAGGAGTCTACCGTTTGATCCACAACACAATCTCTGCATTCAGTCAGCGGACATTTTCAAGAACTTCGTCGTTGTATCTATCCAGATGGCCTTATCCTTATTTCAGGCTCAAAAAGCTACCACATGCTGCAGAGCTAGTTCCAAGAAATTAACAGTAACACCTACATACAATTAACCTACACATTGACAACATCGGTACAGAACCATGTCACTTCATTATGTATTCAAAACACCCATTGCTATGTGTCCGCAGACCCTCATATGGAGTGATCGAATGCTCAAAGGAGAGGGGTCATTCCAGCAAGCTATGACACCCACCATCTCAGATTGTTCCGAAATAATTTCTGGAGTTTGAAACAGATCACCATTCCTGAAATATGTTGAAATGTAATCTCAGAAATTAAGCAAATTGGTTGCATCCAAATTCACCCTTTTATAGGATTCAACAAATATAGTACTCAACAGCCAATTTCGACCAAAATTCTTCCTGCCATTTCACAAGACATGAGGAATCCATTAAAATGGTAAAGAGACACCCACGGACCCTCCACACCAATCCCACCCCAACAACCAGTCTACCGTATCAGTTCTCTATGTCTGACAAGTAGTATGGAGCTGCTGCTTGCAGTACTGCTTCTTCACCATTTGTAATGTATTCCCTGTATTCAGGTGATAGTTTCCCCACACCGTGTTCTGAGACATTTGCCATTGAAGTCAATAGAATATAGAATAAATGTGTGAAAATATAAAGGTTTTGCCCACTAGATAAATTTATCACAACATTTTATTTGCAATAAATATGGATCTCTGAACAGGGGGGAAAAACAAATCACCAAATTCACAGGGAATACAGAACAAAAGATGAAGAAGCAATACTCCAAGCAGCAGATTATATTTATCCTATCAATTAAAATGGCCAATTTGGGTGCAATCAATTAGCTTAATTTAAAGGAAGGGACAGGAAGAAGCCCTTTGTTGAACTTTTCTTCTCATGCATGGTATCCATCCAAATTTCATCAAATTTCCTGACTTCAGAGTCAATAACTCTCCCAAGTACAAACATGGACCTACACACTCACGCTCTTTTTCAACACACACTGCCTTCTCCTCCTCCTGCAGGAGACCATAACATTACGCCAGGCACATTTTAGACCATTCAGCCCATGAAAGAGCCTGGAGGACTACTGTCATTTGCCAAACCTCTCACACTACATGCCAGATGGTGAAGCATGATTCATCACTCTGCAGTGGTTCCCAAATTTGTTAGTCTCGTACCCCTTCAAAACATTAAACCTCCAACCTCCAGTACCAGGGTCAGCGCACTCTCAAATGTTTTTCCCCCTCATTGTAAGCCTGCCACACACACGATAAATTTATTAAACATAAGAATGAGTGGGAGTTATCACAACCCAGCTTGTGGGAAGTGACAGAGCTCTTATAGGAACAGGGCACAAATAATAAACAATATTTTTGCTCTTTATTTAGCCATCTTACATATAAAACCTTGTTTCTTAATCAAAAATTGTGAATAAATGAAAAGGGTTTGCTTGAAAGGATGCGCATAACTCTGCAATGTTGGGTTGTATTGGAGAGTCTCAGTCTAAACATTTTCCACACAGTCTATGCCTGTATTTAGTTTTCATGCTAGTGAGGGCGGAGAATCCATGCTCAAATAGGTAAGTGGTTGCAAAGGGCATCAGTGTCTTAACAGAGCGATTTGCCAAGGCAAGAAACTCTGAGCACAGCCCTATCCATAAATCTGGCAGTGGCATCTGATGAAATTCAATTTTCACAGAACCACTTGTTGCAATTTCAATGAGGCAATCTTGTTCAGATATCGGTAAGTGGACTGGGGGCAGGGGATGAAAAGGATAACGAATCCAGTTGTTTGTTTCGAGAAAGTTCGTTTCGGGAAAGTACCTGCGTAATTGGGGCGGCAGGGTAGCCTAGTGGTTAGACTAGTAACCGGAAGGTTGCAAGTTCAAACCCCCGAGCTGACAAGGTACAAATCTGTCGTTCTGCCCCTGAACAGGCAGTTAACCCACTGTTCCTAGGCCGTCATTGTAAATAAGAATTTGTTCTTAACTGACTTGCCTAGTTAAATAAAGGTAAAATAAAAAATAAAATAAATAATAAAAATTGCACACACAAAAAAAAAATCAGACAATGATGGAAAGACCTTTGTGTAGTCCTTGTTAATGCAGACAGAAAAAAGCTCCTACTTCTTAATCATAGCCTCAATTTTGTCCCTCACATTGAATATAGTTGCAGAGTCCCTGTAATCCTAGATTCAGATCATTCAGGCAAGAAAAAACATCTCCCAGACATGCCAGTCGTGTGAAACTCGTCATCATGCAAGCGGTCAGACCAGTGAAAATGGTCATTAAAGAAAACTTTAAGCTAGTCTCTCAATTTAAAAAAAATATGTGTCAATACTTTGCCCCTTGATAACCAGCACATCTCTGTATGTTGTAAAAGTGTTACATGGTCACTGTCCATATCATTGCATACTGCAGAAAATACATGGGTATTCAGGGGCCTTGCTTTACAAAGTTAACAATTTTCACTGCAGTGTCCAAACCGTCTTTCAAGCTGTCAGGCATTCCCTTGGAAGCAAAAGCCTCTCTGGGGATGCTGCAGTGTACCCAAGTGGCGTCAGGAGCAACTGCTTGCATATGCGCGTTACCACTCCACTATGTCTCCCTATCATGGCTTTTGCACCATCACTACAGATACCAACACATCTTGACCACCAAAGTCCATTTGATGTCACAAAGCTGTTCAAAACTTTACAAATATCCTCCCATGTTGTCCTGGTTTCCTGTGGTTTGCAGGAGAGGATGTCTTCCTTAATTGACCCCCCATAAACATAAGACATATACCAGGAGCGGTGCCAGGTCCACCACATCTGTTAACTCATCCACCAGCATTATCCCAGCCATATCCACAGCAGCAGGAAGAATTAAGTCCTCCACAATAGTATGGGACTTGCCTGTCCAAGCCACTCCAAGCGAAACACAGCTTAGCCTTTTGTTAATCACCCTGTCGTCTCAGTGTTGCTCTCCACCGAGTTTTGAAATCAGTGGAATTTTAGTATGACAGTTAAGGAGATGGAGAAAACACCTCTTTCCGGATTACATCTTCAAACTAAGGTCAACCATGGCATCTGACAGGATATGCTTCCAACCATGAATGATGTATGCCGGTAAGATAGTCTAGCTAGCTACATTTTCAGATATTACACGTTACTAATTGACAGAGAGCCATTTGCTTGGCTAGCTATAGCCTAATGTTAGCTAGCTAACATTGAACCTGGTGGGCTAGGTACCTGCAGATTCATGCAGGGTAATAATGTCATGAGTTGGGATTATGGTTCATTGTTTAACTAGCTACATGTCTTAACAAAAAAAACTCCACTATGCAAGTATCCATTTCGGGTGCTTTCGTAAATTCAGTCTGGCCATCTACTCCAATTTCAGAGCACTCTCATCTGAGTGTGCCAGTGTGCAGAATAACTGATGAACTTAAGAACACTCAACACCCGTTGAATATGGCCGGTGTCAGTAAATGTCGGCAAGAAAACATAATTTAATTGTTACCAGCAGCAGTTACAGCCACCAACACTCTGGATAACATGAAAACAGCCTAACCAGCTCTGCTAGAGCGAGTAAAATGGTCAGAGTGGGGTGTTCTCTCATTATGTGTCTGGAAGTAGCTAGCAAGCAAGCCAATGTTAGCCAGTTAGCGTGGGTGCCTGAGTGCCGTTGTGAGGTCAGAACGTTCGGATCAACCCTACTCGTAGGCCAGAGCATCCGGTGTGCACGCTGAACAAAATACCGACGTTTGTTTATCGCGTTATGTTCAGAAATCCACAGGAAAGCGCGGTCATGACAACGCAGACGGAAATTCCAAATAGTCTTCTTAATGTCCACAGAAACATGTCAAACGTTTTTTATAATCATTCCTCAGGTAGTTTTTAAAATATATATATATTCGATAATATATCAACCGAGTGTGTAGCTGTTTCCAAAGCAGAGGGAGGAACAATGGCCGGTTTACTCAATTGCGCACCAACTCACTGAGAGCCCCCACCTCTCCACTTACGCAATGTAATCCTTCACGCTAATTTTTCAAAATAAAAGCCTGAAACCATGTCTAAAGACTGTTGACACCTTAGGGAAGCCACAGAAAAAGGAATATGGTTGATATCCCTTTAAATGGAGGACAGGCACGTATAGGAACACAGACGTTTCAAAATAAGAGGCTCTTCCTGATTGGATTATCCTCAGGCTTTCGCCTGCAATATCAGTTATTTTATACCCACAGACAATATTTTTACAGTTTTGGAAACTTTAGAGTGTTTTCTATCCTAATATGTCAATTATATGCATATTCTAGCATCTGGTCATGAGAAATAGGCTGTTTACTTTGGGAACGTTATTTTCCCAACATAAAAATAGTGCCCCCTAGCTTCAAGGGTGTGAACGATGTTGAATGGGTGTGGACAAAGAAAGGGCTCTCCAGTAGAAGTACCAAAAGATTCAAAGGCAATTTTCTCAAAAGTAAGTTTACAAATTAATCAACTTTCAAAGCAAAAGTACTTTCCCATAGTTCCTCAACTGTAGTGTATGATATAGCATTTTGTAGCTCTGAGTCTCTACTTTTATCCAATGTAAAAACACAATTTCAAATTTTGCTACATAAGAACGATTTGGGTCGGTCAGTCACATTTCCAATTCACAATAACAGCACTTACCGTTGACCAGGGCAGCTTTAGCAGGGCAGAAATTTGACAAACTGACTTGTTGGAAAGGTGGCATCCTATGACGGTGCCACATTGAAAGTCAGAGCTCTTCAGTAAGGGCCATCCTACTGCCAATGTTTGTCTATGGAGAGTGCATGGCTGTGTGCTCAATTTTATACACCTGTCAGCAACGGGTGTGGCTGAAATAGTCAAATCCACTAATTTGATGGGGCGTCCACATACACTACATGGCCAAAAGGATAATTCTATTATTTTCTCATTCAGTCCCCCCCCCCCTCTCGCTCTACCTGAAAGGGCCATTAATCCCTGTATTCTCAAATCTGTCAAAAGTTAAGTGCATTTGAGTGGTTCCAGCTCTTTTAAAAAATTTCAAAGTGATTATTTTAATTGAACAGATATGATAGTTTGTCCCTATAGTGGATTACACCGATTCATGTTTATTTTATCTTATCTGTGAAAAAGGTGGTTTATCCTTTTACGTATGGTTGGTCATCTGCAGTTCACACACTCACAGTTCATATTGAAGCATGAAGAGGAATGACAGACATTCATTGAGAGAAAATATATAGTAGAGAAATGTGCTTTAGCATGTAAAACAGCAACACATTCAACACAACACCATGGGGCACACAGCATCGGAGATGGACAGAAAATAACAGAAATAGAAAATTAATTACCACTCTAATCATCTGGATTAATCAAAAGTATAATTAATATGTCTGGTCTCTCCATGCAATTACTCCATAAACGTTTGCCTTTTAGGCTACCCGTATAGTAGAACTGGGTGGGCTGTAGGCGCCCCAGACAACAAATTGAAGGAGACATGAAGGATGAACAGAACCATTCGCAATGTTGCGATTATCCTTTCGACCTAAAGTAGTTTGTTTGGGCAAAGTTTCACAGTATAAGCAATAAAATTAGCCCAGGCTACATTTGACTCATCCGCCCAGATGTGAAAACGCTGCATCAAGGAATAAACGTTACACAGAAGCGTCAAATGGGCACGCGCTGTTTTTGTTGTAGAGCGCGGCGCTGTTGAACTTATATATGCGTGGATCTTTAAATTCTATGAGTATCAAACATTGGCTAAATTCCAATAGTTCTGCCACACGCTAATCATGATTAACTTTTCTCAATCTATTAATTTATTGGCTATTTGTCCACAGAAGTTCCAGCATAATAATAAATACAAAATAAGCCACATGCCAACGCACAAAATGACTTCTCTTCAAAACCGAAAAAACAAAACGCAAAGAAATATTGAGCATAATAATATATATATATATATAATCAAATGTATGTGTTTGGCTACTTACAGGCAGTGTAAAAGCGACCACAATCCGAAGAGTAGCTGCCCTTTCACTTGAATTTGAAAAGCAGCACGATATTCAAATCGCGACAGTACTGTTCGGGTTTGCAATGGAGTGGAGAATGATACGTGTGAAGCTAGCCGCAATAAGTATTAGACACAATAGTGGAATTTTCGGTTTGCCTTCAAAATAAAGGTCCCGCATTGAAAGTCATTCAAACTTATACAAATAATGGAATCCTTCCATATCTGGAATAGATAATGCTAAACAAGTTCGGAAAGTTGTTATATACATTTAACAAAATACTATCAGACTTTAGAATTGCATTGGGGGCATACTTACAGTATATTCATTGTAAACAGATTCCCCTGTTTATATCCATTTTTGTCACTTTCAATGTGTCCTTTTATTTTACAGGCAAAACAAAAATTCCACTATTGTGGCTAATCCTTATTGTGGCTTTCTTCTCACAGGTCAGACAGTGATCTATGCTCAAACGTAATGCAAAGTACGCACAACAGAGCGCTGTTATCATTACGGTAAAATGTAAAGTACTCTTTGTCGATTATAGTTTTTAATCATTGGCCCTCTGTTATTTTGAGGGGGGGGGGGGATCATAAATCGCCATACAAACATATTGCTCTGTTATTTATTAGGGAATCAATTTGACATGTGTGTAGCCAGTGTTGTGTTCGAGAACACCTAAAGCAAGACCAAGACCGGAGCAAATGGAGTCCAAGTCAAGACCAAGGCCAGAGGGTGTCCGAGACAGAGTCAAGACCAGAAAAATGTGAGTCCAATTCATTTTTTGGTTGTAGTCAGGATTCTAGCAGCCGTATTTAGATCTAACTGAAGTTTATTTAGTGCTTTATCGGAAAGTAGAGCATCGCAGTAGTCTAACCTAGAAGTGACAAAATCATGGATTAATTTTTCTGCATAATTTTTGGACAGAAAGTTTCTGATTTTTGCAATGTTACGTAGATGGAAAAAAGCTGTCCTTGAAACAGTCTTGATATGTTCTTCAAACGAGAGATCAGGGTCCAGAGTAACGACGAGGTCCTTCACAGTTTCATTTGAGACGACTGTACAACCATTAAGATTAATTGTCAGATTCAACAGAAGATCTCTTTGTTTCTTGGGACCTAGAACAAGCATCTCTGTTTTGTCCGATTTTAAAAGTAGAAAGTTTGCAGCCATGCAACCCCGTCATCAAAAGCAGAAGCGCAAATTTTATCAATACACTCCCGTTCCGAGGTCTTCTGTAGTAAAGTTCTGGTGTAACACTTTCTGGGTTTATTTGTTATGCATTTTCTGTTGATAGAATGCTGACATCAAAACGCTGATATATTGAGCTTTTGATTCTGGTTTCATGTCTTTGTTGCCTCGCTGAATTCTTTATTTCATTTGAATTCACCGTCAGCAGGAAAATGTTGTCCATTTTTGTCTTATTTGCAAAAATGTTCCCATATTCCAGCCGAATCGGTAGAATGCTCATGCGCTTATTTTAGCGCCTCCATGGCTTTGTTAAATTCCGCTATCTCTACATTACATGGAGAAATGTGTCCGTTTGTCGCCATATCACTAGTTGTTATTGCCTAAACACTCCCGACGGTGTTCAGGGTGTCTTAGATTTCTTCAATCCTGTCTATAATACACACCTTCTATTAACTATTTTCTAAGATAGCACTACACACTTCACCGGATAATAATTAATTGGTCACGGCACTTAATACTTTGTATTAGAAAAAATACCTTAGCGTCTGCGAATTTATTACTGGAGAATATGGACAGAACTTTATGTCCTTTTCCAATACTTCCTCAAATATCAGTATTATTTATAACCCACATCATCTCTCACTGCGCCCTCTCCTCATAGGATATAAACCAACCTCTCTCCATATTGATACTGCTACTACACGTAAATCAAACAGTGTTCGAATATCCTATATTTTCTTTTCGTTTTTTTAACTCACAATCTTCTAGAACTGTCGTCTTAAAACTCACTGCAAAGGGGACTTTTTACAGATCTTGCAGCGGAATACCCCCACTAGGGACCTATTCTATATGGAACCTACCCTTCACGTATATTAGCCTGGTTCTCACAGAGAAAAACCTCCACTTGGGACCTCTCCTTAAAGGAACCTACCCTTCACCTATATTAGCCTGGCTCTCGCAGAGAAAAACCTCCACTTGGGACCCATCCTTAAAAGGAACCGACCTTCACTTATGTTAGCCTGGCTCTTATATTTTTATCTGGATCTCGCAGAGGAAAACCTCCACTGGGACCTATCCTTATGGAACCTATCCTTCAACATATATTTACGACTGGTCGTTTACACAATGAGCCTATAGAATTAAACTTAGGCTCTCCAGGTCCGTATCCCATAATTAGTTCAGCCAACGATTCTCATCTCCCCAAGGTGTCAAAATGAGTGGAAACAGATATAGGATCTAGCCTACCTTCTTCGTTGCCAGCTCTGCTCCACTGATCTGGACTCTTTGGTTTGACTACAAATCATGGTGAACTCCTGGCTAGCTCGCCATCTGTTAGGTTCTTATTTTTCAGAGTAAGTAACCCACGGACACTCGAAGCTTTAACCAAGTTTAATTCTTCCCAAAGGTTCTGTCCAGCTGTAATCAGACAACTCAACATTTGTCCCATCCAGATATTTATATCCCACTTAAGACACTCCCTCTCTCCAATCATTACAGTTTATGCCCAACAGGAAGAAGGTAACCAGATAATAAACCCTGATTACTCCCTTAAGGGGAACTGACCTCGCCCCTCATTTGCTGACCTCAACCCCTCCTTCACCTTGTCCACAGATATCCATCTGCCTTCCCTATATCAACACGTCACTCTCCTCTCCTCCATCAAACACATTCCAAAGCCTTCTGGTTTTCTACAGAGAACCCTTAACTTTCTCCTTTTATTCTATGCTTCTTCTCTATAATTTATTTAATATCTCAATGTTCAAAATGTTGAACCCAACAGTAGCCTATTATTTCATTAGAAATTACATTTTCAAATGAGTGACTGTCTGTGTGTTTCATGCTGTGAGTCTTCATGTCTGTGTAGTTAGTATGTTTGCATACAAAGAGATTCTCCCATCATATTTAACTTGTTATTTGGTTTTAGTGATACACAAGAAATGTGGGTTAGGGATTGTGTGGGTGTTTGTTATGTGGGAAGACTGTGTACTTTATCTTCAGAAGAACCCTGATAAAGGCAGCTTGCCATCTAAACTGTATTGCATCAGAGTGATAGGGTGTGCGGTGCCTGTGCACCTACCTCTTCATTTATATGTGTGCATCCGAAATGGCACCCTATTGTGTGCATTCGAAATGGCACCCTATTCCATTTATTGTGCACTAAATATGGAATACAATAACATTTGGGATGAAGCCTTTGTGTTTAATCTCAACCCGCACAGAGCTGTCACCCAGGCCCATTAATCTACCCACAGCAACCAATCAGGCTTTTGGAGCCAAATATTCCATTTCAGCATATTAAAGTACATGGGCACAGTGACAGATTCATTATTGCTCTGGACTGTGCTGATCACTCTGTTTCCCATTCCACGTTCCAGAATGGTTGGTGAGGACATGCTCACCTTTACTATTACTATTTACTATTAAGGCAAGTTCTACCAACAAAATACTGTATAATCTGGCTCTGGAACCCTGCAAACCATGACCCATTTTGTATTTTACACGAGGCAAAGGTAATGGAGTCCGTTGCCCATGTTGTGAATGGTTGCTGTTCATACAATGATTTGTACATTGCTTGACATGACCGCCTTGTTGACCTGATAGCCAGCGAGTTGAAACAAGGGGTCTCACCAACAACACACATGCATAAACATTCTTGTGTAAGGGGAAGCTGGTTTGATGTAGATGATGTGTTTTCCTATGTGCCAAATACACCAGATATTGTTGTTGTGAGGGGAGGTGTCACGCTCGTTGAAATGAGTCGACCAAAGCACAGCGTGAATAGAGTTGCGCATATTTTTAATAAACTGAAACTCACCTAAACAAAACAATAAAGTATACCCGAAACATGACGCTACAGGTGTGCACTCAGGCAACTCAATGTAGACAAGATCCCACAAACATAAATGAGGAAATTTCTACCTAAATATGATCCCCAATCAGAGACAATGATAAACAGCTGTCTCTGATTGGGAACCGTATCAGGCCAACATAGACATACAAAAAACCTAGATGACCCACCCTAGTCACTATCATGCCCCAACCAACATAGAGAATAAACAACTTACTATGGTCAGGGCGTGACAGCAAGCCAGGGAGAGGTGCTCATTGTAAATAATAATTTGTTCTTACCTGACTTGCCCAGTTAAAAGTTAAATCAAATAAGTAAATAAAAGGTTGGAAGCACATAATCGTCTAGAATGTAATCGTATACTGTAGTGTTAAGATTTCCCTTCACTGGAACAAAGGGGCCTAGCCTGAATCATGACAAACAGCCCCAGACCATTATTCCTCCTCCTCCAAACTTTAAAGTCAGCCCTATGTACTGGGGCAGGTAGTGTTCTCCTGGCATCTGCCAAACCCAGACTCCCAGATGGCATTGCGCATCGTGATCTTAGGCTTGTGTATGGCTGCTCAGCCATGGAAACCTATTTCATGAAGATCCCGACGAACATTTCTCGTGCTGACGTTGTTTCCAGAGACAGTTTAGAACTCTGTATTGAGTGTTGATTTTTACACTACGCAATTCAGCACTCGGCGGACCTGTTCTGTTAGCTTGTGTAGCCTACCAGTTTGCGGCGGAGCCATTGTTGCTCCTAAACATTTCCACTTCACAACAGCACTCGCAGTTGACCGGTGCAGCTCTAGCAAGGCAGAAATTTCACTTACTGACTTGTTGGAAAAGTTGCATCCAATGACGATTTTATACACCTGTCGGCAACGGGTGTGGCTGAAATTGCCAAATCCACTGATTTGAAGGGGAGTTCACATACTTTTGGATATATAGTGTCAACACAGAGCGAATGGGAGAAAGATAAAGAGAGAGAGAGAGAGAAAGAAAGTGTAAGTGTGGGTGAGAAGATAATGAGAGGGAGGGAGGGAATAGAGAAAGGGGGGATAGAAAGATTGCTGTAGGAGGATTTTCTGAATAGATTTTAACTGGAGTTGGTATGTTGTCCCATGGGCAAAGGAAAGAGATGTCCTAACAGAAAGACCATATAAAGGAACACATCAGGGACAGAAATAGAAAGATGACAGGAGAAGAGAGAGAGAGGATGTAGACATAGTTTTTTTATTTAACCTTTATTTAACTAGACAAGTCAGTTAAGAACACATTCTTATTTACAATGACAGCCTTGGAACAGTGGGTTAACTGCCTTGTTCAGGGGCAGAACTACAGATTTTTACCTTGTCAACTAGGGGATTCGATCTAGAAACCTTTTGGTTACTGGTCCAACGCTCTAACCACTAAGCTACCTGCTGCTTCCTGAACGTATGCACTGCATAATCTCATAGCACCGATATACAGTATATCTTATTTTTGTTTACTTATTAAAGCAAAATGCTTTTTAGACAACCACTTTGCTTTTAAAAAAAATTATAAAATGCAAATCCTGTAAAATTCATATATACAATATATATTGTCCCCCTTCTCTAATCACCATCACTATTATCAATATTATATTTAATGTATTATTCTATTGTTTAAAAAAAAATGTGATTGTTGATGTCATTATCTTACTTGGCATTAGCAACAGTGGACTTGTCATTCATGCTAATAGAGCTTATCTGAATCTGAATTTGAGATTGAGAGGGAGTCTCTCTGTCTCTCTGACGGGGAGCGAGAGAAGCAGAGAAAGACAAACTGAGGCACTCACTTACTTCCAGGCATCAGTGAGCAGGGCTGGCAATGCTAGCTGATTGGTCATGGATAATGCACCAGTGAGAAGAAGCAAGGGAGGAGAGAAGTGATTTCTGGAAAGAGGGGAAGAAGAGAAGAGCAGCAAGTGGAAATGGATTGGACTTGGAGAGGAGTTCCACCCTTTCTGCCATGTTCTCATTGAGTTAGTAAGTCAGCCATAAAAGGCAAATCTCCCCCACTCTAGTTCTGAGCTATATTTCAAATGCTTAAAAATCCTTCATCTACTTCATCTGCACTGACTGCCATTGATGTCACAGAGGCTGTTATCAGACATTAACAGCACTATCACCAAGTCCATTATTTGTTTATGTTTAGAGTTCACCACAGTATGGTAGTGAGAGCTGTCGCTCTGTCTCTTTACGAACAGCTGATGTCAGGAAACCCAGGACCAGGCAGTAAGAGAGATTGTGTTGGTTACCTGAAGGGCAGCTGGCTGCTTCTTCTACCCAGGCTCTCGTCTCGGTACAGTAGGATCCGCTGTTCACATACATGTTAAACCACTCACTCTCTCCTGCGACAATAGAAGTTCCTCTCTCCTGAGGAACAGCTACTGTCAGCAAACCCAGCACCAGACAGACTCAGACACTTGAACATCAGAGGGCTGCTGCCTGCTGGCTGTCTTTCAGCAGATCAGCCAGTTGCTCTAAAGTGAGCAGAGATAAAGGTCAAGCATTGCTATAACACAGGCCCTTGGCTTCCCTCTCTCATCTTCCCTCTACTCTTTGTATCTGGTCTGGTGTGGCTATAAAACGGATCTTTGGCAGCCCTCTACTACTCAATTTTCTTCTTCATTCTCCTCTCTACATCTGGTCTGCCATCCCTCTTGTCAGTGCCCGTGTTTGTCAGACATGAGAGGATATTGAAAGTTACTTTTCACAAAATTGTCTGTAAAGTCTGAACAGTTTGAGCTACAAACTATTTGAACATCATTTTCAAAATATGCTTTGTTTTGGTCTGCCCCTTCCGTTTGCCAAAAATGTTTTCCTTCTTTCTCACGAAAATGTCTGTACCTCTGAACGGGCTAGAAACTATTTAAACAGCTAGAAACTATACTGAAAGCTGAAACTCTTATGAACACAACAACATTGTCTGTTTTGCTCTATGCCGGCCACAAGCTTAATGGGACTCGTCTGAATGTAACCCGTTACCGGGAGTTAAAAATAAATGGAATTTAATAGGGGGTATAATGTGACAATATTAAAGGGGTTAAATATGGGTCCATTACTTTCCCTTTTATTCTAAGATTTCTTATCTCTAAGATATAGGACATACACTTCAAAACAAAGTTCCTTTTGATCTGTTTTGCCATGTATGAATGTATTATTCAATGCCTTTCTATGGGATAATAGGAGTAAGGCAATATTCAATATTTTATTAAATATATTTTAAATATATTTTTTGTATACCTACAGGGGTCCTACAATTGTCAAATAACTAAATAATCCATGGTATGAGCATCCTAAAACATCCCATATGTTATCTTAGTAGAAGGCTTAGACTCAAGAGCGTTAAAAGTCTCTTGTTGATAATCCAGACACAAGGCAGAATTAATGACAATTTGGGAGCCGTACCTACGAAAACCTAAGTCAATTCAAATGTGTTTATAATGCCTAATGCATAGCTCATGAGGTGTTATATGGTTACAATGCATTAAGAAAAGGTTATTCATAGGAAGTGTTACCATAGTAATTAGCCAGCTGTATCATCCTCTATCCGGAGGAATCTCAAACCGAACACTTTGAGCACTCGATATGCTTGTTCACGAGTCAATCTCAAATGCTAGTTGTCGAGTCCGAGGGATCCACTGCGCCCCTTCGTCGAGTGTGCATGCTAACTTGGCGCCCTTGGCAGCAACTTCTTACCATGAATTTTATTATGTCACATAGCAACAAAAGTCACTACTAGATTACCCCAAGAAAAGTCTAAATAAATCCAAGATATCAAGCTTCATTTATAGAAGGTCTTAGTCGCACAATTTTACATTTAGCAAAGGAGTTTAGTATATTTCTGAAGTTTGATCATGTACAGGAAAACTGTCTGTAATTAACTTGCTAGCTAAGACTAAGCCAGTCACTTCATATTAAACAAAAGAGAAGCTAACCAACCAGCTAATGCAACACTAAATGCAATGCTTCTTCCATAAGCAAGCTAGCTAGCTACTGTAGTAACATTATTTTATGACAATGAACAAGTTTTAATGAAGCAGGAAACTGCTTGCTCTGCCCCGAGTCAGTACAATGTCCAGTCTGCTGCTTCACTGTGAGTTTAGCTGACCCAACATTACAATGTAGAAATTGAGGCATGGGAAACACGCAGAAGTATGGACTGACTGCTGGGAACGTGTATACAACTTCATCAGCAAGCTGTCAAACTATCGTTGATAAGTGACAAGCAACACACTGTTTATCAGTGCAGTGTCCAACATCCTTAGCTAGCTAGCTAGAATTTCATCCCTGTGTTTATCAGTGAAGCTAGCTTGCAGCAGGCAAGCTACAACAAGCTTAAACCCATAGACCCGTTATCAAGTGTATTCAGAAAGTATTCAGACCCCTTCCCTGTTTCCACATTACGTTACAGCCTTATTCTAAAATGGATGGAAAAAAATGTCCTCAATCTACACACAATACCCCATAATGACAAAGCGAAAGCAGGATTTTTGAAATGTTGGCAAATATATAAAAAAATAATAATATTCAGACCCTTTGCAATGAGACTCAATTGAGCTCAGGTGCATCCTGTTTCCATAGATCATCCTTGAAATGTTTCTACAACTTGATTGGAGTCCACCTGTGGTAAATTCAATTGTTTGGACATGATTTGGTAAAGCACACACCTGTCTATATAAGGTCCCACAGTTGACAGTGCATGTCAGAGCAAAAACCAAGCCATGAGGTCCAAGCAATTGTCCATAGGGCTCCAAGACAGGATTGTGTCGAAGCACAGATCTGGGGAAGGGTACCAAAAAAATGTCTGCAGCCTTCAAGGTCCCCAAGAACACAGTGGCCTCCATCATTCTTAAATAGAAGAAGTTTGGAACCACCAAAACTCTTCCAAGAGTTGGCCGCCAGGCTATGAGACTCAATTGAGCT
Source organism: Oncorhynchus mykiss (assembly GCF_013265735.2). Taxonomy (NCBI): domain Eukaryota; kingdom Metazoa; phylum Chordata; class Actinopteri; order Salmoniformes; family Salmonidae; genus Oncorhynchus; species Oncorhynchus mykiss. The sequence continues at coordinate 55,043,139 of NC_048565.1, forward strand.
CAGGTGCATCCTGTTTCCATAGATCATCCTTGAAATGTTTCTACAACTTGGAGTCCACCTGTGGTAAATTCAATTGATTGGACATGATTTGGTAAAGCACACACCTGTCTTAATAAGGTCCCACAGTTGACAGTGCATGTCAGAGCAAAAACCAAACCATGAGGTCCAAGCAATTGTCCATAGGGCTCCAACACAGGATTGTGTCGTTGCACAGATCTGGGGAAGGGTACCAAAAACATTTCTGCAGCATTGAAGGTCCCCAAGAACACAGTGGCCTCCATCATTCTTAAATAGAAGAAGTTTGGAACCACTAAAACTCTTTCAAGAGCTGGCCGCCAGGCCAAACTGAGCAATCGGGAGAAGGGCCTTGGTCAAGGATGTGACCAAGAACTGACAGTGCTGACAGTGCTCCAGAGTTCCTCTGTGGAGATGGGAGGACCTTCCAGAAGTACAACCGTATTTGCAGCACTCCAACAATCAGGCCTTTATGGTAGCGTGGCCAGACAGAAACCTCTCCTCAGTAAAAGGCACATGACAGCCCGCTTGGAGTTTGTTGACAGTCCTTTAGGCGCCTTTCGGCAAAGAAGATTCTCTGGTCTGATGGAACCAAGACTGAACTCTTTGGCCTACAGTGAAGCATGGTAGTGGTAGCATCATGCTGTGGGGATGTTTCTCAGAGGCAGGGACTGGGAGACTAGTCAGGATCGAGGGAAAGATGATTGCAGCAAAGAACAGAGTGGTCCTTGATGAAAACCTGCTCTAGAGCATTCAGGACGTCAGACTAGGGTGAAAGTTTACCTTCCAACAGGACAATGACGCTAAGCAAGACAATGCAGGAGTGGCTTCAGGACAAGTCTCTGAATGTCCTTAAATGGTCCAGCCAGAGCCCGGACTTGAAACCGATCGAACATCTCTGGAGAGACCTGAAAAAAGCTGTGCAGCGACGCTCCCCATCCAACCTAACGGAGCTTGAGAGGATCTGCAGAGAGGAATGGGAGAAACTCCCCAAAACCAGGTGTTCCAAGCTTGAAACTGCATACCGAAGAAGACGAGGCTGCAATTGCTGCCAAAAGTGCTTCAACAAAGTACTGAATAAAAGGTTTGAATAGTTATGTGAATGTAATAATTCAGTTTTCAACTTGTAAAACATTTGCAAAATTGTCTAAAAAACAGTTTTTGCTTTGTCATCATGGGGTATTGTGTGTAGTAGATTGAGGGTAAAAAGCAATTTAATCCATTTTAGAAAAAGGCTGCTGCAGTTGAAGTTGGAAGTTTACATACACTTAGGTTGGAGTCATTAAAACTCGTTTTTCAACCACTCCACAAATTTCTTGTTAACAAACTATAGTTTGGCAAGTCGGTTAGGACATCAACTTTGTGCATAACAAGTGATTTTTCCAACAATTGTTTAGAGATTATTTTGCTAATAACGCACTGTATCTTGGACAGGTCGCAGTTGTAAATGAGAACTTGTTCTCAACTAGCCTACCTGGTTAAATAAAGGTGAAATAAATAAAAATAAAATAAATAAAAATAAAATCACAATTCCAGTGGGTCAGAAGTTTACATACAGTAAGTTGACTGTGCCTTTAAACAGCTTGGAAAATTTCAGAAAAATGGCATAGATTTAGAATCTTCTGATAGCGACATCAGTCAGGCAGGAAGTTAAAGCTTGGTCGCAAATGGGTCTTCCAAATGAACAATGACCCCAAGGATACTTCCAAATTTGTGGCAAAATGGCTTTAAGGACAATAAAGTCAAGGTATTGTAGTGGCCATCACAAAGCCCTGAAAAAGCGTGTGCGAGCAAGGCCTACAAACCTGACTCAGTTACACCAGCTATGTCAGGTGGAATGGGCCAAAATTCACCCAACGTATTGTGGGAAGCTTGTGGAAGGCTACCCGAAACGTTTGACCCATGTTGACCCAAGTTAAAGAATTTATAGGCAATGCTACCAAATACTAATTAAGTGTATGTAAACTTCTGACCCACTGGGAATGTGATGAAATAAATAAAAGCTGAAATAAATAATTCTCTCTAATATTTTTGTCACGCCCTGACCTGAGTATTCTTTGTTTTCTTTATTGTTTTGGTTAGGTCAGGGTGTGACATGGGTGATGTATGTGTTTTTGTACTGTCTAGGGGTTTTGTTGGTTTATGGGGTTGTTTATCATCTAGGTGTTTATATATGTCTATGGTTGCCTAGATTGGTTCTCAATTAGAGGCAGGTGTTTATCGTTGTCTCTGATTGGGAACCATATTTAGGCAGCCATCTTCTTTGGGTATTTCGTGGGTTATTATCTATGTCTATGTCTAGTTGCCTGTGTCTGCACATTTATAGTATAGCTTCACGGTCGTCTTATTATTTTGTATAGTTTGTCTAGTGTACTTCGTGTTTTTCTGTTATGGTGAGTGAATGAGGACCCAAAAGCGAACTAACTTAAACAGAGCTTCTTTAATAACCAAACATAGGTAGGCTCAGATAGACCGGCAGATTCCGACAGGACAGGACAAGGTTACAGCAAACATGACGATAGTCTGGCTCAGGCATGAAACACAACAAACAAGAATCCGACAAGGACAGGAACAGAAACAGAGAGAGATATAGGGACCTAATCAGAGGGAAAAAGGGAACAGGTGGGAAACGGGGTGAATGGGTAGTCAGAGGAGACAAGGAACAGCTGGGGGAAAGCGGGGGAGAAAAGGTAACCTAACAACGACCAGCAGAGGGAGACAGGGTGAAGGGAAATTTTCGTCATTCATTAAAAGAATGTATTCACACCACGCTGCGCTTTGGTCTCCTCAATATGACGATCGTGACAGAATAACCCACCATAAAAGGACCAAGCAGCGTGATTGGGAGGAATAGCGCTTAATGGAGAAATGGACCCGGGAGAAGGACAAATGGGTAACAACCTGGGAGGAGATTGAGATCCAGGGAGAGTGCCAGAGCCTGCATGAGATTCTTTGGAACAGTGCGAGGAGGGATACAGGAGAATGGAGGAACAGCGAAGATATAAGGGTACACGGCTAGCACGGAAGCCCGAGAGGCAGCCCCAAGAAGATTTTTTGGGGGAAGCACATGAGGAGATTGGCTAAGTCAGGTAGGAGACCTGAGCCAACTCCTCGTGCTTACCGTGGGGAGCGTGTAACTGGTCAGGCACCGTGTTATGCAGAGATGCGCATGGTGTCTCCAGTGCGCATTTCTAGCCCGGTGCGCTATATTCCAGCTCCTCGCATTGGCCGGGCTATCCAGCTAGGATGGGTTTTGTCAGCTTTACACTCCAGACCTCCAGTACGCCTCCACAGCCCAGTACGTCCTGTGCCTGCTCCCCACATTCGCCCTGAGGTGCCTGTCCCCAGCCCAGTACCACCAGTGCCAACACCATGCACCAGGCTTCCTGTGCGTCTCCAGAGCCCTGTACGCCCTGTTCCTCCTCCCCACATTCGCCCCGAGGTGCGTGTCTCCAGCCCGGTAACACCAGTGCCGGCACCACGTACCAGGCCACCAGTGCGCCTCCAGGGTCCAGTACTCCCTGTTCCTGCTCTTTCACATTCTTAAAATGAAGTGGTGATCCTAACTGACCTAAGATAGGGAATCAGTTAAGAACAACAAGGCAGTTAAGAACAAATTCTTATTTTCAATGACGGCCTAGGAACAGTGGGTTAACTGCCTGTTCAGGGGCAGAACGTCAGATTTGTACCCTTACTTGGATTAAATGTCAGGAATTGTGAAAAACTGAGTTTAAATGTATTTGACTAAGGTGTATTTAAACTTCCGACTTCAACTGTACATAACAAAATATTTAAAAAGCCAAGGGATCTGAATACATTCCGATTGCACTGTATTTCTAAATGATTAAAGGGTTCGTCATAGTATTACGCCATATAGCACAACGTCTCCTATCAATTGAGGGACTAGCAATGGTGACGTCACAAGGCAATGCAGCGTTCGTGTGAAATGTTTGGATTCAAAGTCATTAAGTTGTCACCTCCATTCAACTCAGACAACGTCTTTTCAATTACACAATATGAAGACCTTGCTCACAGACAGGCAAAAGGGATGGATGAGATATTCTGTCATGAAAGTCAATAGGGCCTGCTATGTGTCAATGTACACACAGCAGATTGATTCAGCAGCATGGGGAATAGAGGAGAAATAAGGAATAGGGAGTTGTGTGTGTGTGCTTTCAGTGCTATACCAGAAGTCGTCATGGTGATTTTGCCAGTCCTCATGTGCACTGCACCGCTGTAACTCTGTGTTGTGTCTGATTTAGGCGATAGACGTGGACTTCGGAGATCAGGTTGTTTTTTAAGAAAACATTTGTAGAGCACATATGTTCTGCCAAATGTCACCTCTTTCTACATAATAGACAAACAATACAAATGACTGGGATCAGTCGAGGAGCTAGTCATCGTTCGCACATACAATACCTGAGTTAGCTAGTAACCACATGAATTCAGAATATTAATATCTTCCTAAAAAGTACAAAAGTACAAGAGCACGCAGGGCAAAACGTAAATACACACTCCCCTATTCAGGAACACGCAGGGCAGGCATGCATAATAACAAATAAACATGCTATATGAACCTGGTGAAATTCACAAAGTATTTTAACAACTGTTACACTCACTTATAAAAAAGGCTATTATTAATATGGTTACGTAGCACGTATTCAAGTGTCGATGCTAGCTAGCATGGTTGTAACATATTTTATTTCAGTGCTGTATTCAGCAGTTTTGGTGCATGGAATATTTTAAATGGATTTGACCTTTTATTATGCATTTTTGTATTGAATACAAACGTCAGCTAGTTGTTAGAGCATAGCTCTTGCAATGCCATGGTTGTGATTTGGATTCACAAGGGGAACCAGTATGAAACATTTATGGACTCAATACTGTAAGTCGCTCTGGATAAGAGCATCTGCTAAATGCCTATAAAAAAAATAGGATTTTGAATGTGAATCAATTGTTGTTCCTCAAAAAGTCCTCACGTATTGTAATACCCCTCTTTGTGGGTAAGGGGAGAACGAGTGTAGAACTGAATAAGCTCGTTACCCAGCTTTAGCATGATCACATCCTCATCTTCTTCTGAGAGATTTCTGTTGACACTGTTCCACAAGTGACCAGTTTTATTAATATGTTTATTAATATTTATGAATATGTCACCAGTGACCGGGTCAGTCAGACCCCAGATGCTCACCTGAGCTCTTCTCGACAGCTGCCGTTGTCATACCAACATAAGGTAGTCAGGGACGCACACACACATGCACATCCTAAATGTCATCGAGAGGTACAGTATGTCTTGGTGCGGTCAATAATTATTATTTTCATCCTAACTAAGCAATGGTGAAAAAATGATTGTTGTCTATTAGCAATGACAAGCCACCGGGGTCTGACAACTTGGATGGAAAATTACTGAGGATAATAGCGGACGATATTGCTACTCCCATTTTCCATTTTTTCAATTTGAGCCTACTAGAATGTGTGTGTGCTCCCAGGCCTGGAGGGAAGCAAAAGTCATTCCGCTACCTAAGAATAGTAAAGCCAACAAAATTTCAGCATGCTTATAGAGAAGTACATTCAAAAAGCACAGCACTTACACAAATGTCTGATGATTGGCTGAGAGAAATTGATGATAAAAAGATTGTAGGAGCTGTTTTTTTAGACTTTGTGGCTTTACATCCCCTGCTATATTGTGGATAAAGAGTTACCTGTCTAACAGAACAAAGAGGGTGTGCTTTACCCTCTTTGGGGTAGGGGGCAGTATTTTGACGTCCGGATGAAAAGCGTGCCCAAAGTAAACTGCCTGTTACTCACAGGCCCAGAAGCTAGGATATGCATAGAAAACTGTTAAAATAAGTGTTTCGATAGAAAACACTCTAAAGTTTCTAAAACTGTTAAAATAATGTCTGTGAGTATAACAGAATAACAGAACAGAATAATAAAACATTTATTGTGAAATGCTGGTTTGTGGTGTTTGTACTGGTTTGTGGTGTTTGTACTGGTTTGTGGTATATGGCAGAACAAACCACCCCCCCCCCCCCCCCCCCCCCCCAAAAAAAAAAATCTGCCTACCACTGTTTTCAAAGGCTGTCACTTTTATTATAAGGCAAAATCCTCCCAGATTGCAGTTCCTAGGGCTTCCACTAGATGTCAACAGTCTTTAGAAAAATGTTCAGGCTTGTTTTTTGGAAAATTAGCCAGATATTGTAGTTTTTCTAGGTGGCTCCCATTTTGGCTGTAGTGTTTCCAAGTGCATGGAAGAGAACGCGTTCTTTGGTATTTTTCTCCGGTAAAGGCAATAATGATTCTCCGTCTTAAATTGTGTAGTTTATTTACGTATTAGGGTACCTAAGGTTTGACTATAAATGTTGTTTGACATGTTTGGAAAAGTTTATTAGTAACGTTTGGGATGAACTTTGTATGCATTTTGATGGAGGGAAACTGGGTGGATTATTGACTGAAGCGCGCCAGCTAAACTGTGTTTTTATGTACATAAAGAAGGACTTTATCGAACAAAAATACCATTTGTGATGTAACTGGGACCTTTTGGAGTGCCAACAGAAGAATATCATCAAAGGTAAGGCATGTCGCTATTTCTGACTTTCGTGGCCCACCTGCCTGGTTGAAATGTGTTTTTCATGCTTTTGTATGCGGGGAGCTGTCCTCAGATGCATGGTGTGCTTTCGCCATAAAGCCTTTTTGAAATCTGACACAGCGGCTGGATTAACAAGGAGTTACGCTTTATGTTGATGCATTATATATTATGATTTTATGAAAGTTCAATATTTATAATTCTGTAGTTTGAATTTCGCGCTCTGCAATTTCACCGGATGTTGGCCAGGTGGGACACTACCGTCCCACCTGCCCGTAAGAAGTTAATGGAAGCCTCTCCAACATAATCCAGGTAGAATCAGGATTTCCCCATGGTAGCTGTCTAGGCGCATTGACAAAAGTAATCTTTGCTAATGAATTGCCACTGGCTTTGAGGAGTGGGTGGCAAAGAATTTGTTAGTCGTAAATATTTCTAAAATTAAAAGCATGGTATTTGGGACAAATAATTTACTAAACTATATCTTGTGATAAATAATGTGGAAAGTGAGCAAGTGGTGGTGACTAAACTGCTTGGAGATACTCTGGATTGTAAACGGTCATGGTCAAAACACATTGATACAACAGTAGTTAAGATGGGGAGAAGTATGTCCATGATAAGGCACTGCTCTACCTTCTTGACAGCACTGTCAACAAGGCAGGTCCTACTGGCCCTAGTTTTGTTCAGTCGTGTGGTCAGGTGCCACAAAAAAGGACTTAGGAAAATTGCAATTGGTTCAGAACAGGGCAGCACGGCTGGCCCTTGGATGTACACAGAGACCTAATATTAATGATATGCATGTCAATCTCTCTTTGCTCAAAGTTGGGGAGATACTGACTTCATCACAGCTTGTATATATGAGAGGTATTGACATGTTGAATGCACCAAGCTGTCTGTTTGAACACAGCTTGGAGACCCATGCATACCCCACAAGAGATCTCTTCACAGTCCTCAAGTCCAGAACAGACTATGGAAGGAGCACAGTACTACATAGAGCCATGACTACATGGAACTCTATTCCACATCAAGTAACTCATGTAAGCAGTAAAATTAGATTTAAAAAACAGATAAAAAAACACCTTATGGAAGAGCTGGGACTGTGAAGCAACACAAACATAGGCACAGACACATACACACACACACACACACACACATCTTTTTGTGGTAGTGGTAGAGTAGGGGCCTGAGGGCACACAGCCTGTGAATGTATTGTAACGTTTTCAAAATTGTATAAACTGCCTTAATTTTGCTGGACCCCAGGAAGAGTAATAAATACAAATACAAATAAATACAAATACAAATGACAGGGGTGTGGTGGAGAGGGAAAGATAGAGCAGCCATCAACCTATGCTCTGCCAGAGGACAGTAATGAATCACTCTAACAGAGACAGGGAGACGGGTAGGAGGAAAGAGCAGTATAGTGAACAGCATTACTTGGGTAGATATGACCCTCAATTCTTTGGGACAGAGATATCTGTCAAAGAAAAAGAGCAGGATTTGACATATTACACAGTGCTGTAGTTAGTGTACAGAGGGGTAGAACAGCAGGACCTTGGCACGCTTAGTAGGCTGCTATGATGCCACATCCTCCCTGACAACACGGAACACTGGACTGTGAACAGGGTCCTGCCCTGAAGACACCAGGCAGCAAATGGCCACACTGTCTTTAATGAGCAGAGACCACGTACACACACACACACAAGGACAACGAGGCATTTAACCCAAACCCTCTGAATCAGAGTGGTGCGGGGGGCTGCCTTAATCAACAACCACGTCATCGGTGACCAGGGAGCAGTTGTTGTTGTTGGGTGTTACCTGCCTTGCTCAAGGGCAGAATGTCATGGGCGCGCATGGGCGCGCATATAGACACACAACCTCTCATGGGAGAAAGATGCACAGATGTGTGTGTATATGTAAGAAACATCAATAACTGTAAATTGTAAGAGCTGAATGGGATAATATCAATAGTGCATTTGTGCAAATTATTACTGACTCTGTGCAACACTGACACTGATGGTCAGAGTAATCATTGGATTGTCTGATGCATTGTGCATCACAATGAAAAGGGATGTTTGTTTTTTAACATGAAACTCCTCCGGGATAGGAGCTTTCAATTTTGGGGATTTGTGTGTAGTGTTGTTAGGTATTGCTGCACTACTGAAGCTAGAAACATAAGCATTTCGCTGCACCTGCGACAACAACTGCAAAATGTACGTTTTTTATTTATTTTTTATTTCACCTTTATTTAACCAGGCAGGCCTGGTTTACAACTGCCACCTGGCCAAGATAAAACAAAGCAGTGCGACAAAAAACAACAACACAGTTATATGTGGGATAAACAAAAGTACAGTCAATAACACTATAGAAAAAGCTATATACAGTGGGTGCAAATGGAGTAAGGAGGAAAGGCAATAAATAGGCCATAGTAGCAAAGTAATTACAATTGAGCAAATTAACACTGGAGTGATAGATATGCAGATGATGATGTGCAAGTAGAAACACTGGTGTGCAAAAAAGTAAATTAAAACAATATGGGGATGAGGTAGGTAGTTGGATGGGCTATTGTACAGCTGCAGCGATCGGTAAGCTGCTCATATAACTGATGCTTGAAGTTAGTGAGGGAGATATATAAGTCTCCAACTTCAGCAATTTTTGCAATTCGTTCCAGTCATTGGCAGCAGAGAACTGGAAGGAAAGGCGGCCAAAGTAGGTGTTGGCTTTGGGGATGACCAGTGAGATTTACCTGCTGGAGCGCGTGCTATGGGTGGGTGTTGTTATGGTGACCAATGAGCTGCTATAAGGCGGAGCTTTACCTAGGAAAGACTTATAGATGAGATAGATAGATATAGATAGATATAGATATAGCGAATATGTAGCGAGGGCCAGCCGACGAGAACATACAGGTCACAGTGGTGGGTGGCATATGGGGCTTTGGTGTCAAAACGGATGGCACTGTGATAGACTACATCCAGTTTGCTGAGTAGAATGTTGGAGGCTATTTTGTAAATGACATCGGCGAATTCGAGGATCGGTAGGATAGTCAGTTTTACGAGGGTATGTTTGGCAGCGTGAGTGAAGAAAAAATAGGAAGCCGATTCTAGATTTAATTTTGGGTATATATATATGTACGCATCCAATTACATTTGATTTGATAAGGGAATTGTAAATAAGAAAAAATGAAGAAAGAGAAAGAAGTGCACTATAGGACACCGACAGAGAAGCCTTTCAAATGATTTAGATAAGTGCTTTTGAAAGTGCATTAGACTCTGGGACAAATGAATCACTAGTGTTAACACTCACATAATAGGGAATTAGTTTAAAAACCTCTCTGGGATATGTGGGACGCTAGTGTCCCACCTGGCCAAAAGCCGGGGAAAATGCAGAGCGCCAAATTCAAATAAATTACTGTAAAAATCAAACTTTCATTAAATCACACATGCAAGATAGCAAATTAAAGCTACACTTGTTGTGAATCCAGCCAACATGTCAGATTTTAAAAAGGCTTTTCGGCGAAAGCAAACGATGCTATTATCTGAGGATAGCACCTCCGTAAACAAAGAGAGAAACCATTTTTCAACCCTGCAGGCGCGACACAAAACGCAGAAATAAAAATAATATAATTCAAGCCTTACCTTTGATGTGCTTCTTTTGTTGGCACTCCAATATGTCCCATAAACATCACAAATGGTCCTTTTGTTCGATTAATTCCGTCAATATATATCCAAAATGTAAATTTATTTGGCGCGTTTGATCCAGAAAAACACTGGTTCAAACTTGCTCAACGTGACTACAAAATATATCAAAAGTTACCTGTAAACTTTGCCAAAACATTTCAAAAGGATGGATGGATGGATGGATGGATGGAAGGAAGGGAGGGAGGGAGGGAGGGAGGAACATTTGGGAGAGGGAGAGAGAGCACCCCCATTCCATCCGGATCTGCAGAGCTAGCAGCAGGATCCAATTGCTGGGGCTGGTCCCTGGACCTGTCTGTTTAGCTGAAGGCTGGTTCTGAGTGACCTATAGCTGGGGCTGTTAGCTGGAGATGGAGCCTGTCTGTGGAGCTGGTAGAGGGGCTGAGTGATTAGTAGATGGACAGAGGGATAGAGGTTTAATTATCCCCTTTCTCCTTGGGTCCGACTGGCAGCTGGACTTCAAATGACATGGCAGACTAGACAACAGCATCTGGAGAGAGAGAGATCCACTTAGACACAGATAGCTCGCTGTCCAGCAACTCTAAAATGCATGACTGTGAGTGTGAAATTGTTGCCATGGGAGGCCGGTACACTTGCTTGGTTTCAATATTCTGCTGTCTTATATGAGGAAAATGTTATTTTTTTGATTAAAAAATTGTAAAATTGTATTGCCATGATGACCCGAGAAAAACATTTGTTTACAAAAAAAGATGGGTAATGAGTCTGAATCTCCCCAGAGCCCTGGTTCTTTTTCATGGGGAACAACTTTTATTAATTTGCAATATGTCAATATATACATTATTTAATACAAATCCCTAGTTCTGCCTGTGTCCCCTGAACAGCTGTTGAGGTGGAGGCATGGCCCTTCGTGTCCTGGTCACCCTGAGGGAACACATGGCACCACGTACTGCTCTATGATAAATCTGTCTACCACAGCGACACCCACTTAGATAACCAGCTAGCCCGCTAGCCATACAATTGTTTTTAGAAGAATACAGAAGTATATCAATTCTAAGTCATGGCCTACATTGCTGCCAACCATTCAAGCTATACATAACTATATACAAAGTAGGATATGGCAGATATACGCCCCCTTTGGAGAGATTGGGTACCCCTAGTAAACTGGAAAAAAAATCTTTCAAAAATTGTTAATATATGCAAATAAAAATTATTATTGGATAGAAAACACTCTAAAGATTCTAAAACCGTTGGAATTATGTCTGTAAGTATAGCAGAACTCACAGGGCAGGCATTCTTCCAAACTAGTTTCTGTGGCCATGAAAGTTGGAGCAACTTTGACGTCATGCCCCCACCCCTCCCAACCAGCTATGATTCTGGGGACACTTTCTATCTCTTCCGCTAGATGTCCTCTTTCATTAGAGCTTCAAACCGTTCAAATCGCGCGAGAATTGACCCTATGGGAGTGAAATTAGTGCGTGCCACGAGAGAATAGGCTGTGCGTATGGGCGCGAATTGGTCACAGTCATTCCTTTGTTTCCAGCACTGAAGAGAAGGGCAGACGATGGGCGATTGAATTGAAGTTTGTTTTGCACGTCTAAAACATCATAAAGCTTGCTTCTGCACTTAGTTTGACCTGTTTAGTCGACATATAATGTGTAATTTTGAAGTTTTGATGCGCAACTTATCCGGACCAGAGGACGTTTTGGGTGCATTTCAGCTGATGTTATTAGCAGTAGCTAATACAAAGACGCAAGACTTGAAACCAAACGATGTATTGGGTAAGTATGAAGCCTTCCAGAACATTCTGAACGAAGACCATCGAAGGTAAGGGAATATTTATGCTTAAATCTGTGTTTCTGTTGACTCCAACATTACGTGGAAATGTAGCTTGGAACTGAGCGCTGTCTCACAATATGGAATAGTGTGCGATTTCTGTAACGTTAAAAATAAATCTAACACAGCGGTTGCATAAAGAAGCAGTGTATCTTTCTAACTATATGTAGAACATGTATATTTAGTCAAAGTTTATGATGTCTATTTTACGTTATCTTGCCGCGCTACATAGATTTCCTGCGGGCGTTTTTGAGTAATTTCTGAAGGTGAACTCACTGTAAATGGACATTTATGGATATAAATGGCATATTATTGAAAAAAAAAAATATGTACTGTGTAATATGTCATATTACTGTCATCTGATGAAGATTTTCAAAAGGTTAGTGAGCGATTTATTTTTTAATCCTGCGTTTGTTGATTGCATGTTTTGGCTATTGAAATGAGCTGTGTCTGGTGGTGGTTTTACATATATATGTGCTATGTTTTCGCCGTAAAACATTTTAGAAATCTGACTTGCTGGCTAAATGAACAAGATGTTTATCTTTCATTTGAGCTATTGGACTTGTTAATGTGTGGAGGTTAAATATTTTTAAGAATATTTTTGCGTTCCATGCGCCACCGTTCCAGCTGCACGTGGGAGGGTTGATTCCCAATTGGGAACCAGTATCGTAGACAGGTTAAAACCACAAATTATTATCTTTATACATGCTGCCAACCATCCTTGGTCACACAAATAACTTTTGCTCTGACTAACTACAAAGAATTATTCCCAGTCTGGGAATAGCAACTCATGCTATTTGGGGGGGTAGAGTTCAGAGTTATTATCTATCAGACCACCTATTACACGGCTGCTTAGACACCTATGTTCTCTACCCACTTCTGTGCTGTGGGTAGAGTTGCACTTCTGCGATGCGCTTCTCTTCTGATTTCATATCAATTTACATTCTTAGTCTGCTCTATAATCAGTGCATGTTTCAATGTATTATACAGAACCATGGAATTGTTACTGATCATAAGATGGATATATAATAAAACATGCCAAAAGACTATAGATCAAAGACACAAAGACACAATTACTATATGTTGTGTTCCAAACGGACTGTTTCCCATTGGTTAATGTATTGATTTACACTGCCATCTAGTGTTCAGTGTGCAACTACACATACTTATCCCATTGGTAGCGATCCTAGTGTTAGGAGATTTGTATAGCGATTTTATCAAATTTACAAACACGTTGCCTAAACCAAACATTTCTGAAATGTGAAAGAGATATGGTCATTCGACCCTATCAAAGGCCTTTTTGGCATCGAGGGAGACTGCGACACTAGGTATTTTGTTTTTGTTAGCATGGTGAAATATATCAAAGAACCTTCTTGGACAATCAATTAAATTATGAAGCCAGTCTGATATGGGTTGACCAAAAGGGGGAGACATGACTCCAGTCTCTTAGATAGCATCTTGGTGACCAGTTTACAATCTGTGTTAAGGAGAGAGATTGGCCTATAGGTGGCACACTTTAGCACACTTTAGCAGGTTTTTTCCCTTTCTTGTGGATTACTGTAATCGCCACTTGAGAGAAAGACTCTGGAAAGTAGTTGTCCTCCCCGGATTTTTTAAGTAGCTCCATAAGATAGGGGACCAACAGCTCCTTTAATTCTTTAAAGAACTCTGGTGGGAAGCCATCCTTCCCAGGATATTCATTAGAAGGTAAAGATTTAATGGCCTCCAACAGTAGTCCCCATGACTGAGAACTGCTCACTCAGGCTCTCTCTGTCTTCCTCTGACAGGCATAGGAGATTGAGAGAAAAGAGTCAATCTCTGACGGATCATCGCTTGATTCGGAAGTATAGTGGACCCCGTAGTACTTCTTCAAAGCATCTTTAATTTCAGTAGGATCAAATATCTAATTAGTAAGAGTTTCTATATAATTAATTGTCCTAGTACTATCTTCTGCTTTCAGTTGCTATGCCAATACTTTGTGTGCATTCTCTCCAAGTTCATAGTAAGGCTGTTTTGATTTAGTGATGGCCCTCTCAGCTTGATACGTGTTCAGAGTATTATATTTCAGTTTTTTATTTACGATAAGATAAGCCTGTATAGATCTTTAGTCTGGCCTCTTTGGTAGGTTTTCTCTAGCTCAGAGATTTCAGAGTTCAGTATATTCAGTTCAGCACCGTGTTTTCTTTTCAACCCTTAAGTATAGGAAAGGATCTGTCCCCTCAGATAGGCTTTCAATGTGTCTCAAATAATGAAACTGTCAGGAGCAGAGGGTTTGTTTGTCAAAGTAAAAATATTGATCTGCACTTTGATGAATGCACAAAATTCAGGTTTCTTCAGGAGTGTATAATTTAGCCTTCATCTATATGCTCCATTTACCTTGGTAGGAATAATAACAGAGGAGAATGGTCACTCAGCAATCTGGGGAGATAATCAGTATCTAACACTCAGTATCCAAAACAGTTGGGTTGATAGCAAAACATTATCGATGTGTGTGTGTTTGTTGTGTGGGTGTGAATAAAAAGAGTAGTCCCTATACTGTGGGTGCATCTGTCTCCAGATGTCTAGTAAATTGAGATCTTTCATGAATGACATGGTGAGCTTGCCAGCTTTGGTAAGAGGGGAGGGTTTATCAGAGGACCTGTCAAGAACTGTATCTAAACAAACATTTTAATCTCCTCCAGCCAGTAGCCATCCTGGTGGTGCTTGAGCAACCTGAAGGAAGACATTCTGAATAAACACATGGTCATTAAAGTTAGGAGCATAAATATTCAATAGGGTCCAAAACTCTGAATAAATATGCCCCTGCACCGAAACAAACCTGCCTGAGGGATCAGACATGGTGTTGCTTACGCAAAAGGGGATGTGTTCACTTATAAGATTTGCTTTAGAGTTAAAACAAGGACGGAAAAACTTGACCTACCCATTCCCTCGTTAATTTCTTGTGTTCACTGGCTGTAAAATGTCAGCCTTTAATTACTTAATACTTTTCTGACAACCATTCAGATGGTCATAAATGTTTTCAGTGCACATTATACAACAATATATTTTATTGTTCGGAGTGTACAGCATCAAAAATAACACCATAGAAGTTAGTTATCTTGTGTGTGTATGTGTGTAGAAAAAAAATACAAACATTTTAGTCACGAAAATGTGAAACGACCCGGTAAAACCTTATTTGAGGAAAAAAATATGTGACCAGGGTTTGGAATATTGAGAAACGTGGAATGTTTAAGTGCACACATTGGTGGACTTACGGATATAAACAACATAATCTTTGTTACAAACATATATATATATTTTTTAAACAATGATACATAATAATCTACATATCCAATAAATGTTGTTCCACTTCATGATTGTGTCCCACTTGTTGTTGATTCTTCACAAAAAAATACAGTTTTATATCTTTATGTTTGAAGCCTGAAATGTGGCAAAAGGTCGCAAAGTTCAAGGGGGCCGAATACTTTCGCAAGGCACTGTACATATACAGATTTTATCATGGTCATATTTGTGCTGTCTCATATTACAGTAAAACATGTATTACACTGGTAATACAGAAAAATAAAAGACAAAGTCCAATAAAAGACAAAGACGATTCCAACTTTTTTTTATATTGTGAAGACATTGTGTTTAAAATGTCATTTTTCTCTCTAGGCCATTTCCTCTTTGTTGCTGAGAGAAAGGGGAGAGAAGGATTTCTTTGTTGGAACATAGCAGTTTCACCAAAAGGCCTCTGATGACCTCCCCCTCCTTCATACATGTGGGCATAAAGGAGATCTGATAATTATCTCCTGACCTTTAGCAGATCATTCCAAGTCATGGCAGGATGTTGGGAAGAGCTGTTTAGTTTGTCTTTGTGATAGGCTTGAAAGGGGTGGTGATTACAGAATCTGTCAATCTTGGCACGGAATGTCATGGGTTATCCACTCGGGCTTAAAGACACAACAGCTGTAATCGCTGCCAAAGGTGAGTTCTAACATGTATTGAATCAGGAATGTGAATACTTATGTAAATGTGTGTATTTCATTTTCAATAAATGTGCAAAAACATAAAAAAAATTCTCTCACATTGTCATTATGGGGGATTGTGTGTAGAAAGCCGAGAATTTTGGGAGATTTAATCCATTTTGAATTCAGGCTGTAACACAACAAAATGTGGAATAAGTCAAGTCAATACTTTCTGAAGGCACTGTATATACAGTAACAGTCAAAAGATTTGACACACCTACTCATTCAAGGGGTTTTCTTAATTGTTCACTTTATTCTGCATTGTAGAATATTAGTGAAGAAATCAAAACTATGAAATAACACATGGCATCATGTAGTAACCAAAAAAGTGTTAAACAAATCAAAATATATTTTAGATTTTAGATTCTTCAAAGTAGCCATCCTTTGCCTTGATTAAAACTTTGCACAATCTTGGCATTCTCTCAACTTCACCTGGAGTGCTTTCCCAACAGTCTTGAAGGAGTTCCCACATATGCTGAGCTCTTGTTGGCTGCTTTTCCTTCACTCTTAGGTCCAACTCATCCCGAACCAACTCAAGGTCGGGTGATTGTGGAGGCCAGGTCATCTGATACAGCACGCCATCACTCTCCTTCTTGGTCAAATAGCCCTTACACAGCCTGGAGGTGTGTTGGGTCATTGTCCAAAAAAACCAAGGATAGTCCCAATAATCTTAAACAAGATGGGATGGCATAATCAATGCAGAATGCTGTGGTAGCCATGCTGGTTAAGTGTGTCTTCAATTCTAAATAAATCACTGACAGTGTAACCAGCAAGGCATCCCCACACCATTACACATCCACTTCCATTGCTTCATGGTGGGAATCACAAATGTGGAGATCATCCTTTTAGCTACTCTGTGTCTCACAAATACACAGCAGTTGAAAACAAAAATCAAAAATTTGGACTCATCAGACCAAAGGACAGATTTCCACCGGTCTAATGTCCATTGCTAGTTTTTCTTGGCCCAAGCAAGTCTCTTCTTATTGGTGTCCTTTACTAGTGGTTTCTTTTCAGCAATTCAACCATGAAGGCCTGATTAAACTAGTCTCCTTCAGCCCTGAGCTTATCGGACTGCTTTTCTCCACTACTTCACCAGATTCCTCCCGTAAGCTCTGGACCATTACTCCAGAGTGGCCCAGCCCCGAGGCTAGCCTTGAGACAGGCCCATCTCCCGACCTGCTCAGTGGACACTATGATCACTCGGCTACACAGACTCCCGGACTCTTCACTAACACGACTAGAAGCCACTACCTCACCGGATTCCTGCCGTAAGCTCTGGACCTTTGCATCGGATCATTGTAGCTAGCTAGCTGCTACCGAGTGGCTATAGTGGCTAACGCCCTTATCCCGAAGCTAGCACCAGTTAGCCTCGAGCCAGGCGCATCTCCCGGCTAGCAAACTAAATTACTTCAGCTTCAGCTCTTTTGCCAATTGGCCTGGACCCTTTGTCGACACGAAGCCCCGCCGATCCATCACGACTGGTCTGCCGACGTAATCCCGTCCGATGTGCCCTCAGCCGGCCTTTGTCAGATGTCGGTGAAGACGCTGCTGCTAGCCCCGGCATACTAACTTTAGGAACACCATGTCCTCCGCTTACTAGCGTGGCTACATAGCTGATGCCTGCTGGACATTAATCACGGTACTATATTTTTGTTTATTTTGTTTATCTGTCGGCCTCAGCCTCAAACTCAGGCCCTGTGTGTAGTTAACTGACCCTCTCTACCCATTCATCTCAATTTTACCTGTTGTTGTTGTTGTTGTTGTCTTAGCTGATTAGCTGTTGTTGTCTTAGCCGTTGTTGTCTTCGCTAGCTCTCCCAATCAATACCTGTGATTGCTTTATGCCTTGCTTTATGTCTCTCTCTAATGTCAATATGCTTTGAATACTGTTGTTTAGGACAGTCATCATTGTTTTATTTTACTGCGGAGCCCCTAGCCCCACTCAACGTGCCTCAGATACCTCTTTTGTCCCACCTCCAACACATGCGGTGACCTCACCTAGCATAACTAGTGCCTCCAGAAATGCAACCTCACTTATCGTCACCCAATGCCTAGGTTTACCTCCACTGTACCCGCACCCTACAATACCCCTGTCTGTACATTATGCCCTGAATCTATTCTACCACGGCCAGAAATCTGCTCCTTTTATTCTCTGCCCCCAACGCACTAGACGACCAGTATTGATAGCCTTTAGCCGTACCATCATCCTACTCCTCCTCTGTTCCTCGGATGATGTAGAGATTAACCCAGGCCCTGTGTGTCCCCAGGCGCTATCTTTTGTTGACTTCTGTAACCATAAAATCCTTGGTTTCATGCATGATAACATCAGAAGCCTCCTCCCGAAGTTGGTTTAACCCACTGCTTTAGCACACTCCGCCAACCCTGATGTCCTTGCCGTGTCTGAATCCTGGCTTAGGAAGGCCACCAAAAATTTGGAGATTTCCATCCCCAACTACAACATTTTCCGCCAAGATAGAACTGCTTAAAGGGGAAGAGTTGCAATCTACTGCAAAGATAGCCTGCAAAGTTCTGTCATACTTTCCAGGTACAGTTGAAGTCGAAAATTTACACGCAATTAGGTTGGAGGCGTTAACACTCATTTTTCACCCACTCCAAATTCCTTGTTCACAAACTATCATTTTGGCAAGTCGGTTAGGACATCTACTTTGTGCATGACGCAAGTAATTCTTCTAACAATAGTTTACTGACAGATTTTTTCACTGTATCACAATTCCAGTTGGTCAGAAGTTTACATACACTAAGTTGACTGTGCCTTTAAACAGCTTGGAAAATTCCAGAAAATGATGTCATAGCTTTATAAGCTTCTGATAGGCTAATTGACATCATTTGAGTCAATTGGAGGTGTACCTGTGGATGTATTTCAAGGCCTACCTTCAAGCTCAGTGCCTCTTTGCTTGACATCATGGGAAAATCAAAAGATATCAGCCAAGACCTCAGGAAAAAACTGTAGACCTCCACAAGTCTGGTTCATCCTTGGGAGAAATTTCCAAACCCCTGAAGGTACCACGTTCATCTGTACAAACAATAGTACGCAAGTATAAACACCATGGGACCATGCAGCAGTCATTCCGCTCAGGAAGGAGACGCATTCTGTCTCCTAGAACGTACTTTAGTGCAAAAAGTGCAAATCAACCCCAGAAAACAGCAAAGGACCTTGTGAAGATGCTGGAGGAAACAGGTACAAACGTATCTATATCCACAGTAAAACAAGTCCTATATCCACATAACCTGAAAGGCCGCTCAGCAAGGAAGAAGCCACTGTTCCAAAACAGCCATATAATAGCCAGACTATGGTTTGCAACTGCACATGGGGACAAAGATTGTACTTTTTGGAGAAATGTCCTCTGGTCCGATGAAAAAAAAAGAACTGTTTGGCCATAATGACCGTTGTTATGTTTGGAGGAAAAAGGAGTGAGGCTTGCCGCCTGTTATAGACCCCCCCCCCCCAGCTCCCAGCTGTGCCCTGGACACCACATGTGAATTGATTGACCCCATCTATCTTCAGAGTTCGTTCTGTTAGGTGACCTAAACTGAGATATGCTTAACACCCTGGTCGTCCTACAATCTAAGCTAGGTGCCCATCCCAACCGTGAAGCACAGGGGTGGCAGCATCATGTTGTGGGGGTGCTTTGCTGCAGGAGGGACTGGTGTGCTTCACGAAATAGATGGGATCATGAAAGATTAAAATGGTGTGGATATATTGAAGCAACATCTCAAGACATCAGTCAGGAAGTTAAAGCTTGGTCGTAAATGGGTCTTCCAATGGACAATCCCACGCATACTTCCAAAGTTATAGCAAAATGGCTGAAGGACAACAAAGTCAAGGTATTGGGGTGACCATCACAAAGCAGGTCTTGGACAGGTAGCACGTCCGGTGAAGAGGTCAGGGATCCTTAGCCGCAGGCAGAACAGTTGAAACTGGAGCAGCTGCATGGCCAGGTGGACTGGGGACAGCAAGGAGTCATCATGCCAGGTAGTCCTGAGGCATGGTCCTAGGGCCCAGGTCCTCCGAGAGAGAGAGAAAGAGAGAGAGAGAGAGAGAATTAGAGAGAGCATACTTACATTCACACAGGACACTGGATAAGACAGGAGAAGTACTCCAGACATAACAAACTGACCCTAGCCCCCTGACACATAAACTACTGCAGCATAAATAATGGAGGCTAAGACAGGAAGGGTCAGGAGACACTGTGGCCCCATCCGATGATACCCCCGGACAGGGCCAAATAGGAAGGATATAACCCCACCCGCTTTGCCAAAGCACAGCCCCCACACCACTAGAGGGATATCTTCAACCACCAACTTACCATCCTGAGTCAAGGCAGAGTATGGCCCACAAAGATCTCCGCCACAGCACAACCCAAGGGGGGAGCGCCAACCCAGACAGGAAGATCACGTCAGTGACACACACCTCCTAGGGACGGCATGAAAGAGCATCAGTAAGCCAGTGACTCAGCCCCTGTAATAGGGTTAGAGGCAGAGAATCCCAGTGGAGACAGGGGAACCGGCCAGGCAGAGACAGCAAGGGTGGTTTGTTGCTCCAGAGCCTTTCCGTTCACCTTCACACTCCTGGGCCAGACTACACTCAATCATATGATCCACTGAAGAGATGAGTCTTCAGTAAAGACTTAAAGGTTGAGACCGAGTCTGCGTCTCTCACATGGGTAGGCAGACCATTCCATAAAAATGGAGCTCTATAGGAGAAAGCCCTGCCTCCAGCTGTTTGCTTAGAAATTCTAGGGTCAATTAGGAGGCCTGCGTCTTGTGACCGTAGCGTACGTGTAGGTATGTACGGTAGGACCAAATCGGAAAGATAGGTAGGAGCAAGCCCATGTAATGCTTTGTAGGTTAGCAGTAAACCTTGAAATCAGCCCTTGCCTTAACAGGAAGGGAGGGAGGCTAGCACTGGAGTAATATGATCAAATTATTTGGTTCTAGTCAGGATTCTAGCAGCCGTATTTAGAACTAACTGAAGTTTATTTAGTGCTTTAACCGGGTATCCGGAAAGTAGAGCATTGCAGTAGTCTAACCTAGAAGTAACAAAAGCATGAATACATTTTTCTGCATCATTTTTGGACAGAAAGTTTCTGATTGTTGCATTGTTACGTAGATGGAAAAAAGTTGTCCTTGAAACAGTCTTGATATGTCCGTCAAAAGAGAGATCAGGGTCCAGAGTAACGCCGAGGTCCTTCACAGTTTTATTTGAGACAACTGTACAACCATTAAGATTAATTGTCAGATTCAACAGAAGATCTCTTTGTTTCTTGGGACCTAGAACAAGCATCTCTGTTTTGTCCAAGTTTAAAAGTAAAAAGTTTGCAGCCATCCACTTCCTTATGTCTGAAACACAGGCTTCTAGCCAGGGCAATTTTGGGGCTTCACCATGTTTCATTGAAATGTACAGCTGTGTGTCATCCGCATAGCAGTGAAAGTTAACATTATGTTTTCGAATGACATCCCCAAGAGGTAAAATATATAGTGAAAACAATAGTGGTCATAAAACGGAACCTTGAGGAACACCGAAATTTACAGTTGATTTGTCAGAGGACAAACCATTCACAGAGACAAACTGATATCTTTCCTACAGATAAGATCTAAACCAGGCCAGAACTTGTCCGTGTAGACCAATTTGGGTTTCCAATCTCTCCAAAAGAATGTGGTGATCGATGGTATCAAAAGCAGCTCTAAGGTCTAGGAGCATGAGGACAGATGCAGAGCCTCGGTCTGACGCCATTAAAAGGGCATTTACCACCTTCACAAGTGCAGTCTCAGTGCTGTGTTGGGGTCTAAAACCAGACGGAAGCATTTCGTATACATTGTCTTGTCTCCAGGAAGGCAGTGAGTTGCTGCGCAACAGCTTTTTCTACAAATTTTGAGAGGAATGAAAGTGTTGCATCAATGGTGTTGAATCTGTGAATAATGCCTATGACATCACCCAGGTTATCACTCAACCAACTAGGGTGGACAACAATAGTGTTGGATCTGTGACTAATGCCTGGAATATTACCCAGGTTATCACTCAACCATCTAGAGTGGACAACAATGGTGTTGGATCTGTGACTAATGCCTGTGACATCACCCAGGTTATCACTCAACCATCTAGAGTGTACAACAATTGTGTTGGATCTGTGAATAATTCCTGCGACATCACCCAGGTCATCACTCAACCATCTAGAGTGGACAACAATTGTGTTGGATCTGTGACTAATGCCTGTTTTGAATTTGATGACGTCTGTGTTGGAGAGGTGAAAAATGACTTATCTATCAATCATAAGCTACCTTGAATAGGCAACCTTGAAGGGAAACTATTGAGAATGGTAGTAGACTGTATTGCTACCCCTATTTGGTACATCTATAACCAAAGGGTGTCCAAAGGCGTGGAAGGAATCCTTAGTCATTCCGCTGCCTAAAAATGGTAATGCACCGTTTGCTGGCTCTGACAGCAGCCCAATCAGTTTGCTGCCTTTTCTTAGTAAACTGGTGTTTGAAGAAATACAACGATATTTTTCAGAGAACAAGTTAGCTACTGACTTTCAGCATGCATATAGAGATGGGCACTCATCTTGTACTGTACTGACTCCGATGACAGATGACTGGATAAAATAAGTGGATAATAAAAATGGTAGTTAGAGCTGTGTTGTTTGATTTCAGTGCAGCCTTTGATGTTATTGATCATAAATTGTTAATTTTGAAACTCACTTACTATGGCTTTACATCACCTGGTTAGAAATTTCTATCCGATATAACTCAGAGTTTTCTTCAAAGGAAGCTTCTCTAACATTAGATGCAGTGGTTGCTCAACTAAAAGTTTTGAGATATTGCTGTGGGACTTAAGAGGTCATTTGTGGTTTAGTACGGTACCCTGCGTCACTGCTCCAGACCAGCGCAAGGGGGAGTTAGAGCAGTGATTATGCTTACCGGAAAATACTCTTTCAAAATGAATGGAAGAGGCAAGTCGAAAGGAGAGAAGACGGCATTCAGAGGTCAAGACAACACTACTCTGAGACAAGCATGGGGGCTGGTTTTGAGAAATCAATTAGATTTTTATTTTCACTGAATCTTCGTTTGGTTATTGGTTAGAATACAATGAAGGTGTGGAAATCTGAGGATTATTTAGCTTTTACTGTAATACTGTAGCCATCAATCGACCGGTCACGTTGTACAAAGCCATCATGGGCAACTAGCAGGACAATATATACTTTGTGCAAGGCAATTGATCAAGGCAATTGATCAGCATTAAAAACCGGTCTAAGACACTGCATCTCAGTGCAAACTGCGTTGCTACAGATGCTGGTTCGATACCCGTTGCCAGCTGTGACTGGGAAACCCATGAGGGGACGGTGGGCTTTTGGTTTCTCTCCCTCTAAAAACAGAAATAAATCATTCTAAATAACATACTGGCTTTATTTACAAATTAGCAAGAATGTCTCACACCATGTTCAAGAATGGCCTTTTTCCTCCCTCACTTTAGGTTATTTGAAAGTGAAATCTCCAAATATATCAGGGCACAAGGCGAGACCCAGATGCAGACACGGGAGGCAGATGGTTTGAGTCTCAGAAATGTATTATAATCCAAAGGGTAGGCAAGATTTTGTATTAGCCTTTACCAGATCTATTCTACTACATTCCTTTCACGTTTCCTTGAACTTCAGAGTGTTTCCTTTCAAATGGTACCAATAATATGCATCTCCTTGCTTCAGGGCCTGAGCTACAGGCAGTTAGATTTGGGTATGTCATTTTAGGCGAAAATTGAAAAAAAGGGGCTAATCCTTAATAGTACCTGCAAAACACCAGTCTCAAAGTCAACAGTGAAGAGGCGACTCCGGATGCTGGCCTTCTAGGCAGAGTTGCAAAGAAAAAAAGGCAAATCTCAGACTGGCCAATAAAAATGGGCAAAAGAACGGACACTGGACAGAGGAACCCGGAGTAGCCTCTTCACTGTTGACGTTGAGACTGGTGTTTTGCGGGTACTATGTAATGAAGCTGCCAGTTGAGGACTTGTGAGGTGTCTGTTTCTCAAACAAAAACAAGGAAATTTCTAAGTGACCCCAAACTTCTGAACAGTAGTGTGTGTCATATATATATATATATATATATATACACTGCTCAAAAAAATGAAGGGAACACTTAAACAACACAATGTAACTCCAAGTCAATCACACTTCCGTGAAATCAAACTGTCCACTTAGGAAGCAACACTGATTGACAATAGATTTCACATGCTGTTGTACAAATGGAATAGACAACAGGTGGAAATTATAGGCAATTAGCAAGACACCCCCAATAAAGGAGTGGTTCTGCAGGTAGTGACCACAGACCACTTCTCAGTTTCTATGCTTCCTGGCTGATGTTTTGGTCACTTTTGAATGCTGGCGGTGCTTTGACTCTAGTGGTAGCATGAGACGGAGTCTACAACCCACACAAGTGGCTCAGGTAGTGCAGGTCATCCAGGATGGGAAATCAATGCGAGCTGTGGCAAGAAGGTTTGCTGTGTCTGTCAGCGTAGTGTCCAGAGCATGGAGGCGCTACCAGGAGACAGGCCAGTACATCAGGAGACATGGAGGAGGCCGTAGGAGGGCAACAACCCAGCAGCAGGACCGCTACCTCCGCCTTTGTGCAAGGAGGAGCAGGAGGAGCACTGCCAGAGCCCTGCAAAATGACCTCCAGCAGGCCACAAATGTGCATGTGTCTGCTCAAACAGTCAGATACAGACTCCATGAGGGTGGTATGAGGGCCTGACGTCCACAGGTGGGGTCGTGCTTACAGCCCAACACCGTGCAGGATGTTTGGCATTTGCCAGAGAACACCAAGATTGGAAAATTTACCACTGGCGCCCTGTGCTCTTCACAGATGAAAGCAGGTTCACACTGAGCACGTGACAGAGTCTGGAGACGCCGTGGAGAACGTTCTGCTGCCTGCAACATCCTCCAGCATGACCGGTTTGGCGGTGGGTCAGTCATGGTGTGGGGTGGCATTTCTTTGGGGGGCCGCACAGCCCTCCATGTGCTCGCCAGAGGTAGCCTGACTGTCATTAGGTACCGAGATGAGATCCTCAGACCCCTTGTGAGACCATATGCTGGTGCGGTTGGCCCTGGGTTCCTCCTAATGCAAGACAATGCTAGACCTCATGTGGCTGGAGTGTGTCAGCAGTTCCTGCAAGAGGAAGGCATTGATGCTATGGACTGGCCCGCCCGTTCCCCAGACATGATTCCAATTGAGCACATCTGGGACATCATGTCTCGCTCCATCCACCAATGCCACGTTGCACCACAGACTGTCCAGGGGTTGGCGGATGGATGCTTTAGTCCAGGTCTGGGAGGAGATCCCTCAGGAGACCATCCGCCACCTCATCAGGAGCATGCCCAGGCGTTGTAGGGAGGTCATACTGTCACATGGAGGCCACACACACTACTGAGCCTCATTTTGACTTGTTTTAATCAACGTTGGATCAGCCTGTAGTTTGGTTTTCCACTTTAATTTTGAGTGTGACTCCAAATCCAGACCTCCATGGGTTGATACATTTGATTTCCATTGATAATATTTGTGTGATTTTGTTGTCAGCACATTCAACTATGTAAATAAAAAAGTATTTAATAAAAATATTTCATTCATTCAGATCTAGGATGTGTTATTTTAGTGTTCCCTTTATTTTTTTGAGCAGTGTAATTCTAAATGAATAATAATCACATTTTTTTTTAAATAACAATATTTTGGAGATGAATTTGTTTTCAAATAACGTAAAATGAACAAGAAAAAGTCCATTCTTGAACAAGGGGTGAGACATTGTTACTAATTGGTAAATAATGTCAGCTTGTTTTTTATAATGATATATTTCTGTTTTTAGAGGGAGAGAAACCAAAAGCTTCCTTCGCCTCATGGGTCTCCCGGTCACAGCCAGCATTTGTAGCAATGTAGTTTGCACTGAGACGCATTGTCTTAGACCACTGTGCCACTCAGGCTCTATACAAATGTTACTGGTTGGTAGTAGGCTACAGTGCTACAGTAAGAGCAAAATAATCCTAACATTTCCACACGTAATTGTAGTCTAAGTTTCTCTTAGAATAAAAACCTTAGAGTAACAACAGTTTTAGTAAGAAATACTGAAGTCGTGTGTAACGGCTGTTTGAAGAAGAGGACCAATGTGCAGCGTCGTACATGTTCATGATTTTTAATAGAACTGAACACTAGAACAAAAAATAACAAAGCAGAACAAACAAAACAGTTCTGTCTGGTGCAGACACACAAAACAGAAAATAACTACCCACAAGACACAAGTGGGAAAAGGCTACCTATGTATGGTTCTCAATCAGAGACATCAGTAGACAGCTGCCTTGGGACCCAAAAGCATAATCAGTGCTCTAACTCCCCCTTGCGCTGGTCTGGAGCAATGAAGTAGTGACGCAGAGCACTGTACTAAACCACAAATTACCTCTAAATCCCGCAGCATAATTAAAAAATGTTTAGCGGAGCAACCACTGTACATTTAGTTAGGGCAGGCCTACAGAGAACATAAAAAGTAAGCCTACTGTAACAATTAAAATAAATAAATAAAGCATAGTATCCCCACAAGTGCTGAAAGCTGCTCGATATAATCTCTCTCTCTCTCTCTCTCTCTCTCTCTCTCTCTCTCTCAGACATAAACAAACAAACCATTCATATCGACTTCACATGACAGACCTTTTCTGTGAAACAGAATACCTTGTGACAAGTTGTGAAGTTGATCTCAGACTCATTGCTAATCTCCGGTTAAGGCTATTTCTTAATCTGATTGACTGAACAATTCCATTGCATGTGCTCTGCTTCATAGTTTACATTCTCTAAGGTGGTCTGGGCTTTTGCCGCTCAGACATGCAGTCATAAACGGACACGACAGACATGGCTATAGCAGTGTTTCCCAAACTCGGTCCTCGGGACCCAAAGGGGTGCATATTTAGTTTTTTTGCTGTAGCACTACACAGCTGATTCAAATGATCAACTCATTATCAAGCTTTGATTATTTGAATCGGCTGTGTGTGTAGTGCTAGGGCAAAAACCAAAATGTGCACCCCTCGGGGTCCCCTGCCTAGTCCCACTGTTAAATTGTATTGATTCTGAGATTGAGGAACCTACATGAGTTCCTGCAGTATTGCTATGTGATCATGAGTCTGTCAGTTCGTGGTCCAGTACCTATGTTTCAAAGGTAGCATATCCTCATACACAAAGATGACAGCTCTTTCTGCCTGTGTTTATCAAGAATGGTCCACAACCCATATGACATCCAGTCAACTTTTTTTATTTTTTTTTTTTTTATTTTATTTTTTTTTTACCTTTATTTAACCAGGCAAGTCAGTTAAGAACAAATTCTTATTTTCAATGACGGCCTGGGAACAGTGGGTTAACTGCCTGTTCAGGGGCAGAACGACAGATTTGTACCTTGTCAGCAACTTGACACAACTGTGGGAAGCATTGGCGTCAACGTGGGCCAGCATTCCTGTGGAACACCTTCGACACCTTGTAGACTCCATGCCCCAACGAATTAAGGCTGTTCTGAAGGCAAAAGAGGGTTGAGTGCAACTCAACATTAGAAAAGTGTTCTTCTTGTTTTGTACACACAGTGCATATACACTAGATGACTGACAGGAGGCGCTGTTTTGAAGCCACTGCACCTCCATCTTGGCACTCCTCCACCATGGTAAATATTTTATAATTACATTTTAATTGTCACATACTTTGTAAACAACCGGGGTAGAATTACAGTGAAATGCTTACTTACGGGCCCTTCCCAACAATGCAGCATCGGTTTGTGGTGGTAAATAGACAGCTACGAAAAATATAGATGAAAACTCTCTATAGCTTATCATGAAGTATTCTAACTCAGGCCAGCAGAACCTTGAGACTTCCTTAATATTAGAGATCGTGCCAATATGGTCTCCCATAGCATAAGCAATCCAGGGATTATATACATAATTGATGTAAACAGGGTAAGAAAACTGTATGTACACTTGTGTCTTATGTCGAACTAGTGCTAGTTTCTATAACTAGACAGCATAGGGTGCCAAAGGTCCCATAACATGATTTTATTTAGTTAAGTCAGTTAAGAACAAATTCTTATTTACAATGACGGGCTACCTCAGCTAAACCCGACGACACTGCGCCAATTGTGCACCGCCCTTTGGGACTCTCAATCATGGCCAGATGTGATACAGCCTGGAATTGAACCAGAGTCTGTAGTGACACCTCCAGCACTTAGATGCAGTGCCTTAGACCGCTGCGCCAACTCGGGAGCCCCCAGTGATCAGTACTGCCCACAAAATCTATGCAAATCCATGAAAAAACACTGGGCAAACACACCATTGTTCTACAGTGAAAATCTTTATTAATCATATTCATATATGCTTTATAATAAGTTTGTTTATTCCATTGCCGTTACCCTTCTCGTCCATGTATTTGCTTAATGTTTGGTATCTGTAATATATTTATATTTACATTGGTGGTACATAAATACATACAGAAGAGGCTGGGACAGGCCTTTCGTTCCTACAGTATTAACACTATTAGCTCACACCTCTTCCTTCTCATATTCATCCCTTTTCTCCTCCCCCTCTTTTTGCTCTTCCTCCCCTCAGCTCATGATGGAGGTATAGGACTTAAATAACCTCACCAGGCCTTCTAGATTAATCAATCAATCAATTATTACATATGACCCTCTCCACAATTAATATTACCTGCACATCCCCATAATGAATTATGAACACATACTGAAAAAGAGACATGAGAGAGAAAGAAAGTGAGAGATCAAGAGAGGGAAATAAATAAATATGTACATGACTACATAGTATAAGACTCGTTATGAGATGAGGCTGGTGTGTTGGTACATTAAAAAGGTGCATTTAACAAACATACTCATACTGAAAAAACATGGAAGAGAGAGAGAGAGAGTTGATGGTACATTAAAAAGGTTAATTTGACAAATACACTCATTCATAAAAACATGACAGAGAGAGATAGAAAGAGAGAGACAGCTGGAAAGGGGGAGAGCGAGGGAGTGTGCAATAGAGAGAATGAGATGGAGAAAGAGCGAGAGAAAGTGAGCGCGAAAGCGAGAGATCAAAAGAGAGGGAAATATACATTTGTATGTTCAGGACTATATAGTATAAGAGTCGTTATGGGACGAGGCTGGTGTGTTGGTACATTAAAAAGGTGCATTTAAAAAACACACACAGGTTTTGTTCTTCTATCCTCGTGGGGACCTAAAATTGATTTCCATTAAAAATAATATTTTCCTTAACCCAAAATCTAACTCCTAACCGCTAACACTAAATATAACCCTAACCTTAAACCTAACATAGCCTTTGTTCTCATGGGGACATGGGAAGTGTCCCCCCGGTGGACAATTTTCCTTATTTTACTGTCATGGAGACTTTTGGGGATTTTAGAGCCCCACAAGGATAGAAGAACCAACCCACCCCCACCCCCCTACATTCACACTCATACAAACACGCATTCACCCAACAGCTACAAGATATGGAGCAGACATACAGTCAAATACCTCCCCCATCACAGTGAATAAGAATATACCATACCACAAACTACAAAACATTGAGATTCTCCTCAAATGCAAGTAGTGTGCAAAACGAACTGAGCTGGGCATCGACGACGTACGCTTGAAATGGAGTAACAAACTGAATTCCAACAACAGTGCTTCTTTTATATTTTAGTATTTATACATATATTTCAGCCCCAACTTTGTAAAACTATAATTAATTATCTATATACAGTAACTGTAGCCACTCACGTTAGACAACAGTGCGCTAGTAAAGACGGCTTTTGAGGAAGAGGGGGAGAATGAGGAGGAGGGATAGGTTTTGTTTGTAAGAGTTCACACATTATTTTGAGATATCGTAAATTTACACCCAATATTAGATGAGAATAGGTAATTTCCTTCTTTTCACAACTAAAACATAAACACATACTCAGGAGATGGCATGGTACACTAATATACAATATCTACTGTTGCTCAACATGTTAGCGTATGGATTTATTACAAGGTTAAAGTCTAAGGATATGTATTCACGTGTGACTTTAGATGAGTGTGTATGTGTGTGTGTGTGTGTGTATTTGCTCCCCCACGTGCATTTATGTATGTGTGAACTGTACTACCGTGTTTGTGTATTTGTATCAGTATAATACTTCAACATAGTACAACCCATCCACATTCTTGCAGATAATCCATACGTCTTCAGTTGGTCAGTCAAAGTCTCTGTCCCTGCCTTGGTTGATTATCAGTTGTGTAAGGGTTGTCAGTCTCTGCTGGGGTTCTACGGGCTCAGTGATAAGGGAGTAGTGTGGGGTAGAGACGCTCGATAGGGCTAGGACTATGAGCAGGATGGACAACAAAGACACACGTATGTACATATCATTGGCAGATACAGTATATATTATAAACTAGAGGGTAAGGTGTGGAATATTACAGTGTGAACGTGCAAGTGTGAATGGAGTGGAGGCATCTAGTTCCATAGCTATCCATTTCTCCTCCTCTTCCCTCCTTTCTCCCCCTCTCTCTCTCTTTCTTCTCTCTCCCAAAGCCATCTGGGGATGATGGGTAAAAAGCTGGAGAGTGATGAGCGGTGAACACACACACTAGGAAACACACCTGGGGGGGGGGGGGGGGGGAGATAAAAAGGGGACATGGTTAGGGTGTGAAAAATCAAATTGTTTATGCACAGACATTTCAATTTAGGACCCATTTCCTCTGTAGTCCCACAATAGCACAGTGAGGACATATATTAAATTTCCATGCCAATCAAGCCTGTTGGAATCATATTCAATTAAATAGGACATGATAGTTTTATGCGAAGTGGCCCCCACTGCTAATTGAAACCATAGATACGTTTTTGGGAGCCAAAATGTAGTTTGTCAGTGAGGACAGTTTCACTGTATTTTGGATCACTTACCTATGGATGTTTTAGGCATTCCCAGCTTCTGTGCGAGAAGAGAAGGGGAGAGGTATAGAGCCAGTGGGGGAGAGAGAAAAATAGAGATTGTTTTAGCAAAAATACACTGATAAGTGGTGTGTGTAGTATCTATAACAACCAGCATTGTGTGTCACATGAGTGTAGTATGCCAATGATACTTCTGCAATTAACCTCTCTCTCTCTCTCACTCACTCACTCACTCACTCACTCACTCGGTTGTCTGGTTCCATTAAAACCTACACAGTGATCCCATTCCCCAATGGGGTTGTTTGCGTAAAGATAGAGTTCTATCAAGAACCATTTTCATCTGAAGAACCCCTTTTGGAAGAAAGCATTGTTTGGCGATTATTTGGGAAGAAAGAACAGTTCTACATAGAACCGTTCAGAATAAGCTTTTTATAGTAAATGTTTTTCTGTTAAATAGTGCCTGAGCATTAGTGGTTACCTCAGTGTTTAAACTTCAACATTAGGAGTGGGTAATCTGATAAATGTGAAACGATAGGAAGATGTGAGAATGTTTAAAACTGTACCTATAAGGGAATATTTGTGCATGTATCTGGTATTACATTAATCATATACAGTACTTTTTTTAACTAGGCAAGTCAGTTAAGAACAAATTCTTATTTTCAATGACAGCCTAGGAACAGTGGGTTAACTGCCTGTTCAGGGGCAGAACGACAGATTTTTACCTTGTCAGCTCGGGGAACCTTTCGGTTACTATTCCAACGCTCTAACCACTTGGTTACCCTGCCGCCCCAATGCATTTGGGAAGTATTCAGACCCCTTGACTTTTTCCACATTTTGTTACGTTACAGCCTTATTCTAAAATCAATTAAATATTTGTTTTGCCTCATCAATCTCATCAATTTTTGCCTCATCAAATGTATACTTAAAAAAAACTTTAAATATTACATTTACATAACTATTCAGACCCTTTACCCAGTACTTTGTTGAAGCACCTTCGGCAGCGAATACAGCCTTGAGTCTTCTTGGGTATGACACTACAAGCTTGGCACTCCTGATTTGGGTAGTTTCTCCCAATCTTCTCTGCAGATCCTTTCAAGCTCTGTCAGTTTGGATGGGTAGCATCGCTGCACAGCTATTTTCAGGTCTCTCCAGATCGGGTTCAAGTTCGATCGGGTTCAAGTCCAGGCTCTGGCTGGACCACTCAAGGACATTCAGAGACTTTTCCCAAAGCCGCTCCTGCATTGTCTTGGGTGTGTGCTTAGGGTCATTGTCCTGTTGGAAGGTGAACCTAAGCCCCAGTCTGAGGTCCTGAGCACTCTGGACCAGTCTCCCATTCCCTGCCGCTGAAAAATATCCCCACAGCATGATGCTGCCATCACCATGCTTCACCGTAGGGATGGTGTCAGGTTTCCTTCAGACATGACGCTTGGCATTCAGGTCAAAGAGATCAATATAAAAAATTGTACCAGATAATCTTGTTTCTCATGGTCTGAGAATCCTTTAGGTGCCTGTTGAAAAACTCCAAGCGGGCTGTCATGTTTATTTTACTGAGGAGTGGCTTCCGTCTGGCCACTCTACCATAAAGGCCTGATTGGTGTGTGTGTGTGTGTGTGTGTGTGTGTGTGTGTGTGTGTGTGTGTGTGTGTGTGTGTGTGTGTGTGTGTGTGTGTGTGTGTGTGTGTGTGTGTGTGTGTGTGTGAGAGAGAGAGAGAAAGAGAAATTGCAGACGTCTCATTGACTTTTTTTCATTATTCTTTAAAAAATTCTTCAAACTCTGTCAACTTGATTGTTGATCATTGCTAGACAGCCATTTGATTTTCAGGCCAATTTAAGTCAAAACTGTAAGTAGGCCACTCAGGAACATTCAAAGTTGTCTTGGTGAGAAACTCCAGTGTAGATTTGACCTTGTGTTTCGGTTATTGCCCTGCTGAAAGGTGAATTTGTCTCCCAGCATCTGTTGGATGCTCCTCGGAGTAGAGGACCTTGTGCATTTCAGGTTAAATAACAACCTAATGTTTATATCCCAGGACAAATTAGCTAGCAACAGCAAGCTAACTAGCGAAATTGCCATAAATGTTTAATGCTTTTCGACCTGTCCCCAAATGTATGTCATTGGTTAAGAGTTTGTTTTGATATATTTAACTTGCGTGTTGTTTTCTCATTTCGGGGGACAAAATAAATGTATGCACTATGGCCCACGCACGCAGCTGGTTTTGGTTCTGTGTAAGTCGCTAGTGGTCATCCAAAGTGATGCAACAGTGACAATAGTGTGCCCCTAGCTTGCCTGAGAACTGCTGTATTCACTGGTATTAATTTTCCCAGTCGGGTCGGATTTTCCCACTACATTTTGTGGTGTGCACAATAAGTGACGGGTTTTCTCAGTGATGTTACTAGCTAACTATTATAGCTAGGAGTCAGAAGGACAAAGGATTGAATGCATGCCAAAGCCAATGTTATTTTCTATGAATGGAGAGCTATGATAGTCAAAATTACACTTTTACAATCAATACACACCTTCATAGCCATAGCTCTCAAGAATCAAGACAAGGAGCCATGCCCATAATATTATTAGCTAGCTAGCTAGTATAGGAGTCAGAGAAAGGCAAAGGACTTGCCAAATCCAAGGTTATTTTCCATAAAGAGCTATGACAGTCAAAATTCTTCCTTTTACACAGCTTTTTTATGCAAGTGTGATAACTAATGTACTAAAGCTATCATCATTTTCAGTGGTGATTAAAGCATGTAAATCTTGTAAATCAAAGCCACCACACAACGCATCACTAAACAATACATTCATTGCAGTATAATGGTGACAAACGGTGCCCATAAACTATTAGGGCCTACATAAAGCTGACCACACCTTACCACTGCTACACCTGGCTATCAGCAGAGACTTGTCTGGCAGCGAGACAGTTCATTCAGACTCATTTACTGCCTTTAAAAAAAACATAGCTGATATGGCTGACTTGTTTAAACAAATGTGGTTTCTACAGACAATTGAGATGAACAAACTATGACATAAGGAGACGACGAGTGGATTAGAGGAAATCCATAATTTCGATTAAGACATTAATGGGAGAGTTAGGACGTACGTAGTCAATTTGTTCAGCACTTTTGAAATGTACAGCGACAGAATTCAGAACATTGGCCGTTATTATGGGCCGACATTTCTCATTATTTATCTTCATATGACAAGGATTGAAAAGGATTTGCCAGTAGATTGTCAACTTGATTCATGATGATGACTGCTAGCTTGCTAGCTAAGATTTTGAAAGAATGATGTTGATCAGTCCAATCAAAGCTACTCTAGATATAACGTGATTTGACATCATTTTATCTGTGCCCAATGACCTTGAGCCTCTTGGATGGGCACTTCTAATGTAACTCTATGGCAGCACCAAAGAGGCTAGAATTGTAGAGCTCTCCCCGTAAATTCTGAGGTGATGTAGTGTCCTCATGAGTGACAGAACACTGAGCCAATCACGGCGCAACTATAGAACATTACCATGCTCCGTATATTCCGCTGGCTCCCCCACCACCACAAAAAGCACTAACCTAGGCTGAAACACCTCCATTTTGGAGCTGCCTTAGTCAAGAGGGCAAAAAAGAGACAATGTTTGTATGATATATCTATTTATTTATTTTTTACATTGTTTGCAAACTGTTTTGTGACACGTATTATTCCAAAAATAACATGCAAAACAGGCCTATATATATATATATATATATATATATATATATATATATATATATATATATATATATATATATATATATATATATGTATATAAATATCTGGGGCAGAGCCCTGAATGACAGGTCGGCACTGGTCATATTGTTATCTTGCACCAGGCAGGGAAACTCATGGTAGCGATTATCAACCATGTAGCTAGCTACAAATAACTAAGTTAGCTAGCTTGAAATGGCAATTTTTTTATTTAACCTTTATTTAACTAGGAAATAAAGGTTAAGGCTGTCCTTCTAAATTCTTATTTACAAGGATAGCCTACCAAAAGGCAAAATAAAAGGCCTCCTGTGAGGATGGGGGCTGGGATTAAAAATACTAATAAATAAATAAAAATATAGGTCAAAACTCACACCACGACAAGAGAGACAACACAACACTACATAAATAGAGACCTCAGACAACAACATAGCCTGTCAGCAACACACGACAAAACAGCATGGTAGTAACACAACATGGCAACAACATGGTAGCAACACAACATAGCAGCAGCGCAACATGGTAGCAGGGTACAAAATTATTAGGCACAGACAACAGCACAAAGGGCAAGAAAGTAGAGACAACAATACATTGCAAAGCGGCTACAACAGTCAGTAAGAGTCTCCATGATTGAGGCTTCGAATGAAGAGATAAAACTGTCCAGGTTGTGTTTGTTGCAGCTCGTTCCAGTCGTTAGCTGCAGTGAATTGAAAAGATGAGCGACCCAGGGTGTGTGTGCTTTGGGGACCTTAAACAGAATGTGACTGGCAGAATGGGTGTTGTATGTGGAGGATGAGAGCTGTAGTAGATATGTCAGATAGGGTGGAGTGAGGCCAAAGTTTTTTTTATGAATAACCATCAACCAGTGGCCAGATGACCAGTTTACAGAAGAGTTTAGAGTGTAGTGATGTGTCCTATAAGGAGCATTGGTGGCAAATATGATGGCCGAATAGTAAAGAACATCTAGCCGCTCGAGAGCACCCTTACCTGCCGATCTATAAATTACGTCTCCATAATCTAGCATGGGTACTGATGGTCATCTGAATCAGGGTTAGTTTGGCAGCTGGAGTGAAAGAGGAGCAAATATGATAGGGGAAACCAAGTCTAGATTTAACTTTAGCCTGCAGCTTTGATATGTGCTGAGAGAAGGACAGTGTACAGTCTAGCCATACTCCCAAGTACTTGTATGAGGTGACTACCTCAAGCTCTAAAGCCTCAGAGGTAGTTATCACACCTGTGGGGTGAGGGGCATTCTTCTTACCAAACCACATGACCTTTTGTTTTGGAGGTGTTCAGAACAAGGTTAAGGGCAGAGAAAGCTTGTTGGACACTAAGAAAGCTTTGTTGTAGAGCATTTAGCATATAATCTGGGGAGGGGCCAGCTGAGTATAAGACTGTATCATCTGCATATAAATGGATGAGAGAGCTTCCTAATGCCTGAGCTATGTTTTTGATGTAAATTGAGAAGAGCGTGGGGCCTAGGATCGAGCCTTGGGGTACTCCCTTGGTGACAGGCAGTGTCTGAAACGGCAGATTTTCTGACTTTATACACTGCACTCTTTGAGAGAGGTAGATAGCAAACCAGGCCAAAGACCCCTCAGAGACACCAATACTCCTTAGCCGGCCCAAATAATGGAGTGGTCTACCATATCAAAAGATTTGGCCAAGTCAATAAAAATAGCAGCACAACATTTCTTAGAATCAAGGGCAATGGTGACGACATTGAGGACCTTTAAATTTGAAGTGACACAAACATAACCTGAGCGGAAACCAGATTGCATACCAGAGAGAATACTATAGACATCAAGAAAGACAGTCAGTTTTTCCAACATGTTTGATATACAGGGCAAAATAGAAATAGGCCTATAACATAAGATCAGCTTGATCTCCCCTTTAAATAAAGGATGCACAGTGGCTGCCTTCCAAGCAATGGGAACCTCCCCAGAGAGGAGAGACAGGTTAAAAAGGTCAGAGATAGGCTTGGTGATGATAGGGGTAGCAACCTTAAAGAAGAAAGGGTCTAAACCATCTGACCCAGATTTTCTGAGGGGGGAGGGGGGTCAAGTTTAAGCATGTCCCATTTTAAGTCACCTATCAGGACAAATTCAGACTTAGTGCAAGGGGCCAGGAGAGAGCTTAGGGCAGGTAGGGTATAGGCCGGTGCTGAAGGAGGATGATAACACCCAGCAACAGTCAAAGTAGAGCTATTTTAAAGTGTATTGCTTAAAACCAGTCAATCAAATTGTTTGGGGACAGACTTGGTGGAGACAACCAAGCACTGAAGGTGATCCTTGGTAAAGATTGCCACTCTCTGACCTTTGGAAGATCTGTCTTGCCAAAAAAGGTTATAACCAGAAAGTTTAGCATCAGTATCCAAAACACGTCTCCAACATATTGGAGCTGTGAACCCACACTTTCAATTGATCCATTTTAGGTAATTAGCTTCTAGTGCAGAAAACCCAGGCTTTTACGAGAGCAGAAATCAATGAAGCAGATATCAGAATTTGGGCTAGCAACACAAAACATGTATCAAGAATACCACGCTGCATTTTTGTCCGACTCTCCTTCACCTAAAGAAAACCGTAACAATATTATAACATGTATAAAAAATGTGTACCTTTTCTGAAGACATTGTTGCTCAAATGGAATTGAGTTATCTTCAATCTTGTCCGTAACTGTTATCGCACAGTCTCAAATTTCCCGACACTTTTGGGTTGTCACTAGATAACACAGCCACAAAGTCTCCGAGCGGATGTTGATGCTACTTCATCCCAGCTGCGAATAACAATGAGAGCTGGGGTTTCCTGGATACCATGTTCAAATCAACAACAACAAATACTGCATTCTTGCCAGAGGGGTCTTCAAAAACACATATACACACATAGTTACGCAGTTCATGTTTAATTGCTTTGTTGCAAACAGGATACATGTTTTGGAATAATTGTATTCTGTACAAGCTTCTTTCTTTTCACTCTGTCATTTAGGGTTAGTATTGCGTTAGGAAGGAAGCCTGTATCTTTGTAGTGACTGGGTGTATTGACACACCATCCAAAGCCTAATGAATAACTTCACCATGCTCAAAGGGATACGCAGCATCTGCTTTTCTTGATATTACAAATCTACCAATCGGTATCCTTCTTTGCGAAACATTAAAAAATCCTCCCTAGTCTTTGTGGTTGAATCTATGCTTGACATTCACTACTCGATTGAGGGACCTTACAGGTATGTGTGGGGTTCTAGAGATGGCGAAGTCATTCAAAAATCACATGAACCACTATTATAGAACTATCATGCAACTTATTATGCATGGACTCACTCCTGAACTTATTTAGGCTTGCCATAACAAAGGGGTTGGATACTTATGGCCCATTTCAGCTTTTCATTTTAATTAATTTCTAAAATGTTCTACAAAGAAATGTGCACTTTGACATTATGGGGTATTGTATGTAGGTAGATAAGTGACACAAAATCTCAATGTAATCCACTTTAAATTCTCAACAAAATGTGGAAAAAGTAAAGGGGTGTGAATACTTTCTGAAGGCACGGTTCTACTTACCACATTTTATTTCTAAGAGTGTACTCTCATATATGTGTGTGTTTTAGCATGCATCCGCACATGAGTGTGTGTGTGTTGTCATGACTCTCCTGTGAGGATCCAAGGATCAGGTTACGGTGGATTAGCGTCAATATGAGAGGGTTTTATGACACCTCACGTCAATCGCAAACTTTAGGCAGCCGATGATTCCTTTTGGGGTCTAATGTGGGCGAATGGAATGTCTCTTTGTGTTACAGAAGAGTTTGCCGCCTAAAAACTTCAACATCAAACAATGGACACTGGGACATTATATTTCAACATTCGAATGGAATATGGAAAATATATGTCTATTTTGTGATGTCATTAAAATGATTATAAACACGTTATAACGAATACATTTTAACTTCAAGAGCTTTTACACTGTGTTTATTAGGTTTACACATTGTGTAGAAAATATCAAGGATAAAAAATATATTTTTGTGATTTTAGTTTTGTAACGAGATCATAGTAATTCTGATACCTTGCCTCGTAACCAGCCCCTCCCCAAGTAGCCCAGAGAGCATGTGTGAATGACAAACCCCCCCCCCCCCCCCTCCCCGTTTTACCCGAGGGTATAACAAGATTGAGTTAAGAATGAACAGACTAAAACGGACCACAGCTGCAGCGAGGTCTACGATACTCACGACCCCGGAATGCAACATGAGGTTGAAGAAGACAAAATAACCCCTTAACAATCAATGCTATGGTCGAGTAACTGAACTGTATCTAAGAAGGTGATTTTAAGTAGGACCATCCGGTTCTTCTCTTCAAATCATTGTTTCCTACACTGCTTTCACCAATCTGGGAACATCAACATGGCTGATTAGCCGTCCTCAGGAGACCACTCTTCCAGAACGAGTGCAAGTAAACAGACACGATGGACATTGTGACCTCTTGTGGACAATCAGAGACTTACACCAGAGAACAAAAGGAGAAGGCCACTCGAAAAAAGAAGGCCCAATTGAACCCTCCTCACCAAGTGAAACCCTGCCCACGAAGGCCTGGGCCCGGCAGAGATACCCGATGAAGATCTTCAACACATTAATTACTTCTTGCCCAAAAGAGAGGCAGTTCGGGGCATGGTATTACAGTGACTGTGAGCATAGTTCCCAAATGTATCCAAGTGTTGCTTCTCTTTCTCTCCCTCTCTTTCTCTCTCTTTTTAACTCTCCATCTTGTGTAACAAGTGTCATATTGCGTTAGACCGCCAGGGACTTGTTGTCGTCGTATTAAGTTTACAATCAATAACCTATACCGTGTGTGTGTATCCTATGTTATCATTTAGTGTTAGTAAATAAATTATCAAATCAATGTGTGGTATGGAATGATCAGTGAGACCCGGGTTTGTGCAGATCTATGACGTTCAGAACGAGAATGATATGAGGAAATTATTATTTAGTGACTGTAATGATATCCACATATTCTTTAGTTAATTCGGGAAATGGTAACTCATTAAACAACTTTTCCTTTGGTGCCCCAAATTCCTAATGAGTTAATTTTTACATGATTCATTTAATTGAGTATCAATTAAACATAGTTAGTTGATGAAATAAATAACAGTCGTCAGATTAATGATAGTCACGTCACGACAGTGTGTGTGTGTGGGTGTGTGTCTCTGTGTCCTGTTTGTGTGCTGCTTGCTTGCAGTGTATTCATAGTGTCTTCTACACTCCTTATAGGAACCGCACAGCACATGATTTGCTCCAAAATGCTCCTATTGCTCCACCATACCTTTTATTTGGTTAGTTCCCTACCACTTTTGATCAAGACATTGTCAAGTAACTAGTCAAATAAAGGTATGGTGGAGCAATAGTGTGTACGGGTCGTAATGGACTGCATTGACTATTCTCCAGTATTACCCTTGCTCTCGGCCAGCAGTTCCTCGGTCATGAGTCCATCCTGCCTGTTGCCCAGTACGAAGGCCAGGAAGGAGAGCATGAGGGCATTCAGGACCCCCATGATAGCCAGGATGTAAGCCCAACGCATGGAGCACGCTCCCAGGGAGTACTTGTCTGTCTGCTCACCGCACATCCTCCGCACCTCATCACTGTCCCAGCCATCAGGGTAGATTATACAGCCCATCACCAGACACACACCTGGAGGGGGAGAGGAGAGGAGGAGGGGGGAGAAGGGGTGAACGGAGGAGAGGAGTAGGAGGGGAGAGGGGATGAGAGGTGGGAGGAGAAGAGAAAAATGAGGAGTAGGGGTATAGCGAAGGAAAGTAGTGGGATAAGGAGGGTTAGGAGAAAGAGAGAGAATGATAGAGAAAAAACAAATATTATTTCCAGTGCTTTATTAAGTCTTTGCCCTTCTATCATCACCCTGTTTGCTATTAATGCATTCATCTATCGATCCCAGACCTATGCTCTCCTGGGAACCACAAGAGTTTATATCTGCAAGCTCGCAGGGGGAAAGTGGATACCTAGTCAGTTGCACAACAGCAACAAGGCTGAAACGTTTTGCCAGAAGCTAAGAGTAACAGGAGGTTGATGGTATGAAATCATTTCCCTGCAAGTCTTTCCCTGCTTTCTTCTATATGTGTGATGGTCAGTGAACTGACAGTCTGGGCTGAGCTAGCCTGTTAGTTAGTCTTGTTCTGCTACATGACATATTCATAAACTCCATGCATAGTACACACACACACTGAAGAGACACGCAGACCATGCACAAATGTGCTGCTTTGAATTTGACTTTCACCCATTCGCCTCTCCATCTTCAATATTAAGCAGCTACGGCTTTATCACGGTTTGGTTGTCGCCCAAGGGGAAGAATCTCCCTGATCTTCAACTTGGATGAGGTGTATGTGTGTGTGCTGTGTGTGTGCGCGTGCTTGAGAGTGTGTGTGTGCATGCATGTGTGCGTGCGTGAGAGTGTGTTTGTGTCTGTGTGTGAGAGTTTGTGTGTGTGTGTGCACGCGTTAGTGTGTTTCTTTGAGTTGATGCTGTGGCAGTAGAATAAGGTAGAAAAGGAGCTGACTGCACAGTTACCCAGAATGCATTTCAACATTAATAATACAACATGTTCCTCCACTTCCTCACCCCCACAACTTCCCTCACATCCCTTGACACTGTTTGTGTGTGTGTTTGTGTCTGTATATAGGTGTTTGTGTGTGTGTCTGGCTGGGTGTGTGGGTGTGTGTGGGTGTGTTGTCTTCATGATACAGTGTAAATGAGGATGTGTATGTGAATTTGGACTCTCATGCTCTCATCTCCTCCTTTTCCCTATCTTTCCTTTAGTACTTTGACCTCCTTTCATCCTCTCCTTCCTCTCACAATGATTTAGTTCTACAGAAGAGGGAAATGAACTACAACTGAGCTACTTTGCTTCACGAGTACAGTACAGCTGCGGTCTTTAATATTCCTGAAAGACATCAGGAGGGAGAGGAGAGAGAAGGAGAGGAAGCAGAGTGTTTGAGAGAAATGATAATGCCAGACAGAGAGAGAGAGGATAGCGACATACAGTGTGTGAGAGAGAGGATAGTGACAGAAAGAGAGAGAGAGAGGATAGCAACAGACAGAGAGTGAAAGAAAAGAATGAGAAGGAAAGAGCAGAGCTGTATGCTGCTGCAGAGCTGCAGTCTAACTGCATACTAAAAATAACTTAACATAACCCGGTTCTATTATACACTGCTCAAAAAAATAAAGGGAACACTAAAATAACACATCCTAGATCTGAATGAATGAATGGAGGTCTGGATTTGGAGTCACACTCAAAATTAAAGTGGAAAACCAAACTACAGGCTGATCCAACTTTGATGTAATGTCCTTAAAACAAGTCAAAATGAGGCTCAGTAGTGTGTGTGGCCTCCACGTGCCTGTATGACCTCCCTACAACGCCTGGGCATGCTCCTGATGAGGTGGTGGATGGTCTCCTGAGGGATCTCCTCCCAGACCTGGACTAAAGCATCCACCAACCCCTGGACAGTCTGTGGTGCAACGTGGCGTTGGTGGATGGAGCGAGACATGATGTCCCAGATATGCTCAATTGGATTCAGGTCTGGGGAACGGGCGGGCCAGTCCATAGCATCAATGCCTTCCTCTTGCAGGAACTGCTGACACACTCCAGCCACATGAGGTCTAGCGTTGTCTTGCATTAGGAGGAACCCAGGGCCAACCGCACCATCATATGGTCTCACAAGGGGTCTGAGGATCTCATCTCGGTACCTAATGGCAGACAGGCTACCTCTGGCAAGCACATGGAGGGCTGTGCGGCCACCCAAAGAAATGCCACCCCACACCATGACTGCCAAACCGGTCATGCTGGAGGATGTGGCAGGCAGCAGAACGTTCTCCACGGCGTCTCCAGACTCTGTCACGTCTGTCACATGTGCTCAGTGTGAACCTGCTTTCATCTGTGAAGAGCACAGGGTGCCAGTGGCGAATTTGCCAATCTTGGTGTTCTCTGGCAAATGCAAAACGCCCTGCACGGTGTTGGGCTGTAAGCACAACCCCCACCTGTGGACGTCGGGCCCTCATACCACCCTCATGGAGTCTGTTTCTGACCGTTTGAGCAGACACATGCACATTTGTGGCCTGCTGGAGGTCATTTTGCAGGGCTCTGGCAGTGCTCCTCCTACTCCTCCTTGCACAAAGGCGGAGGTAGCGGTCCTGCTGCTGTTTTGTTGCCCTCCTACGGCCTCCTCCACGTCTCCTGATGTACTGGCCTGTCTCCTGGTAGCGCCTCCATGCTCTGGACACTACGCTGACAGACACAGCAAACCTTCTTGCCATAGCTCGCATTGATGTGCCATCCTGGATGACCTGCACTACCTGAGCCACTTGTGTGGGTTGTAGACTCCGTCTCATGCTACCACTAGAGTGAAAGCACCGCCAGCATTCAAAAGTGACCAAAACATCAGCCAGGAAGCATAGGAACTGAGAAGTGGTCTGTGGTCACCACCTGCAGAACCACTCCTTTTATTGGGGGTGTCTTGTTAATTGCCTATAATTTCCACCTGTTGTCTATTCCATTGCACAACAGCATGTGAAATGTATTGTCAATCAGTGTTGCTTCCTAAGTGGACAGTTTGATTTCACAGAAGTGTGATTGACTTGGAGTTACATTGTGTTGTTTAAGTGTTCCCTTTATTTTTTTG
The DNA here is from genome assembly GCF_013265735.2 of Oncorhynchus mykiss. NCBI lineage: Eukaryota > Metazoa > Chordata > Actinopteri > Salmoniformes > Salmonidae > Oncorhynchus > Oncorhynchus mykiss. The sequence goes on from NC_048565.1 coordinate 55,086,561, forward strand.
AGCAGTGTATTATGAGCGAGATCACTCATGATGGAATGGAAGATCCAATCACACAACGTCTGTCGTAGACAGACAGGAGCAACGGCCAATAGTGGACCACTCCACTTCCCATATAAGGTGCCGTAGTCCGCTCTTATCTTCACTTGTAAGTACATGTTCGTCTTTCTTACACAAAGCGTGAAGAGACCTCACTCTTAATATCAGAGAACCGGGGTTAGGTTAAGTTACCCTAAGTTCTATTTCAATTACTCGTTCAGTCTTTTACTTCTGGGAAATTCTAGCAGAATGCTTTTTCTTCTTTCGCGACCCTGACGAGCTCGAAGCGGAGGATATACGGCTCCCTTGGAAACAGGCCCCGACCCCAGTGATCTGCGTGAAGAGGAGGCGGAGAAAGAGAGGCCGGACGGCGAGTTTCCTTCTGAGGAGTAGGAGGCGATGAAATATGCCCCCACTCCCCTCAATTCTGCTCGCAAACATGAAAACTTTGGACAATGAAATGGACAAGTTATTGGGAAGATTAAACTACCAACAGGATATTAAAAACTGTAACATCTTATGCTTCACGGAGTCAAGGCTGAACGACGACGATATCAACATATTGCTGGCTGGTTATACGATGTACAGGCAGGATAGAACAGCGGCGTCTGGTATGACAAGGGGCTGTGGTCTATGTATTTTTGTAAACAACAGCTGGTGCATGATATCTAAGGAAGTCTCGAGCCATTGCCATTGAAGTAGTTTCTCATGATAACCTGCAGACCACATTACCAACCGAAAAAGCTCTCATCTATATTCTTTGTAGCTGATAGCATTGAATGAGCTGTATTCCGCCATAAGCAAACAATCTCTATTGCACTCCACACTGCCCTTTCCCAGCTGGACAAAAGGAACACCAAGGAACATGCTATTCATTGACTACAGTGCAGAGTTCAACACCATAGCGCCCTCAAAGCTCATCAATAAGCTAAGGACCCCGGGACTAAACAGCTCACTCTGCAACTGGATCCTGGACTTGCTGACGGGCCGCCCCCAGGTGGTAAGGGCAGTTAACAACACATCCGCCATGCTGATCCTCAACACAGGGGCCCCTCAGGGGTGCGTGCTCAGCCCCCTCCTGTACTGCCTGTTCACTCATGGCTGCACGGCCAGGCACGACTCCAACACCATCATTACATTTGACGATGACAAAACAGTGGTAGGCCTGATCACTGACAACAACGAGACAGCCTATAGGGAGGAGGTCAGAGACCTGGCCGTGTGGTGCCAGGACAACAACCTCTCCCTCATTGTGATCAAGACAAAAGGGATGATTGTGGACTACAAGAAAAAGAGGAGCGAGCACGCCCCCATTCTCATCGACGGGGCTGCAGTGGAGCAGGTTGAGAGCTTCAAGTTCCTTGGTGTCCACATCACTAACAAACTATCATGGTCCAAGCACACCATGACAGTCATGAAGCGGGCACGACAAAACCTATTCCCCCTCAGGAGACTGAAAATATTTGGTCCTCAGATCCTCAAAAGGTTCTACAGCTGCACCATCGAGAGCATCCTGGTTGCATCACTGCCTGGTATGGCAACTGCTCGGCCTCCGACAGCAAGGCACTACAGAGGGTAGTGCGAACGGCTCAGTAAATCACTGGGGCCAAGCTTCCAGCCATCCAGGACCTCTATACCAGGCGGTGTCAGAGGAAGACCCTAAAAATTGTCAAAGTAAGTAAGAATTTCACTGTAAAGTACAACACCTGTTGTACTCGGCGCATGTGACTAATACAATTTGATTTGATTTGATGGTGAGGGGGAGGGGGGGGGGGGGGGGGGGTTCCCCGACATGCCGTATTACAGATCTCTTGAACAGAGATGCCTTTGAACAATTCCCATGATGCCATACCTCAAGCCCTCCAGAGGTGTCAAACCCTTACAATATATGCCATTATAATATCTTCCACTATGCAATTGGATGTTTATCTCATCACTCGCTAGTGTTTACTAGCAAGTGATTGGCCTCCCTGTGTGGGGAGGTGTCCAAGATTGAGGTAGTTTATGTGAGTGGGGCGGAGTTGTGGGGGCCATAGTCAGTTCTCATCTCTGCCCTCGTAAACTGCTCCCCACCCTGTGAGCGATGAGTCTGTCATCGTCACCTTCCTCATAGCTACTACCCCTAGGGGAGAGGCTTTGGCGAATGTCGAGGGGCCCCTCCAGTGGCTGAGAGCAGCAATGCAGGACGAGGATACCCTTACCCACTGTTCGAGATGAAGACGGGGACACACATGTTGGGCAGAAACTCAGCATTGGAAATCTCTCATTATCAATAATTCCAGTGGGACGACTGATATGGTGGAGGCCATCAACCCTAGTAAACGGAGTCTGTAGTTTGACTGTATGCCCTAATTGGAACAGGCAGAATGATGTGACTCGCCCTTCTGAAATGTGATTTATTCTGATACCCAGGTATTCTATGTTCAGAGCCGTTTCCACAGATTTACCTAATGTTCTTGGGACTAGAAATAGTTTGAATGGGACAACAAGATATTCTTAGGTCGTGTCCTGGAAGGCTGGCAAAATGCTTATGTGAAAATAGGCATCTTGTTGATCGACTGTGGTTAAACAATCGTCTTGAAGAATGGAGCGAGGCGGCACCTTTTGCGTAAGCATATGAAACGTCAACTTTCTCAGATATCTGTTGAGGATGCGTAGGTCTAATATGGGGCGTATCCCCCCCTCCCTCCTTTTTGGGAACCAGGAAGTAACGAGAGTTGCTGGTACTATTCTGATTGCCGTTTTGCCCAACAGAGAGGATATCTCCTCCTGTAGTATTCGAGCTGACTCGCTGTTTGCTACTGAAACCACCACTCCATTGGATTTGTTTTTCCTGACGAGCTCATGCCTGTACCTTCTCATAAACGTGGACAGGACCCATTTGTGAGTGAAAGAACAAGTAACATATAGAACAGAGTTTCTCCTAGCTTTTTCCTTTCCTCTCTTATCCTCTCCTTCCAGTCCCTCTGGCTCTGACTCAAAAGCTCAGGTGGCTCTACTGACTGTTATCAGCCTGGGATGGAAGGAGAGAGTTCAGTTCTATCTAATGCTATCAGTGGGATGGCTGGATAAGTGCAGAGTGGACTAAGCCGTTTCCACATCAGGGATATGATGAAGGGAACGAGACTAGCTGAAAGGGACTGACTTTGTACCCTTTTCACACTACTGAGCTGAGCAAAGCTAAGCCGGGCTGTACTGCACCAGTCTGGTTATGCCCTAGTTGCTGGAACCATGTTGGACAAAGTGAAAAGAGAGCTGTTAAGAGAGAGGAGCTGTCAATTGTGCTGAAAATTAGGGAAGCAGACTATGTGCTGGGCTGTCCATGTTGCTGGGTGCGCTACAGAGGAGAATAGGAGATGTCACTTGGCCTAAAGGGCCAAGTGACAGTATTTAAAATACAATAATGCGTTAGTAATGCCAGCATTCGTCGGACTGAATGAGATAATACTCAAGGTCATGGGCTACTTTGACAAAGATTATGATTTTTAAAATGATGATGTCATCAAGTTACCCCAAGGGCGTAAGTAAATGTATGGCTTAAATCTTCAGTCTCATGAATGTCTCAAAGTTGAGAAAAGCTCTGGGGTGTCCTGTCGTTGGGTTTGGCTTTGTCTTGTCACATATATTAATTTTACATTGTGTCAATGGGGAGAGGGGGGAAGGTACACACAGCTAGAGTGCTACTGGTACAGGTGTGAAAATGGAGAGAGGGATCGAGAGATTGAACTGCTATAGAAACAATGGTGAACACAGCATTGTCTGGTTAAAAATGGCCGTTTAAAACCACCAGGGGGCAAAACTGATTTACTTTCCCATTTTACACACACACACACATGTAACAGTATAATTTTAAACCGTCCCCTCGCCCATACCAGGGCGCGAACCAGGGACCTTCTGCACACATCAACAACTGACACCTACGAAGCGTCGTTACCCATCGCTCCACAAAAGCCGCGGCCCTTGCAGAGCAAGGGGAACTACTACTTCAAGGTCTCAGAGCAAGTGACGTCACTGATTGAAACGCTATTTAGCGCCCACGCTAACTAAGCTAGCCGTTTCACATCTGTTACACTCACCCCCCTTTTGACCTTCCTCCTTTTTCCGCAGCAACCAGTAATCCGGGTCAACAGCATCAATGTAACAGTACAAATTTAGACCGTCCCCTCGCCCATAGCCGGGCGCGAACTGGGGACCTTCTGCACACATCAACAGTCACCTTCGAAGCATCGTTACCCATCGCGCCACAAAAGCCGCGGCCCTTGCAGAGCAAGGGGAACTACTACTTCAAGGTCTCAGAGCAAGTGACGTCACTGATTGAAACGCTATTTAGCGCCCACGCTAACTAAGCTAGCCGTTTCACATCTGTTACACACACACACACACACACACACACACACACACACACACACTTCCCATCTCCTGTCTCTTGAGACACCGTGTCAAAACATACACAGAAGGGGTACACATGTCAAACACACTGTAACAACACACACACACACACACACACACACACACTGTATCAACCCAGGAACACTATAATCTATAACTATACAATGCAGCACCTGAGACAGTCAGCACCCAGTAGCTCCATTCAAACAGCAGCACGGAACCAATCTGCCTGTCGCTAAAGTGTTTATGTATTAGTGTATGCTTGTGTGCTTGTGTTTGTGCATGTGTTATTACAGTGTGTGTGGAGACGTGCAGCAGACAGCAGCCCCATTCTAAAACTCTCGCAGCGGCACAGCACCAATCTGCCTTTTAACTGTGTTACATAACATAATGTGATCAAGACAAAGGAGATGATAGTGGACTACAGAAAAAGGAGGACCGATGGGGCTGGAGTGTAGTGGAGCATGGTGAGTACGTCAAGTTCCTTGGTGTCCACATCAACAACAAACTATCATGGTCCAAACACACTAAGACAGTCATGAAGAGTGCACGACAATGCCTATTCCCCCTCAGGAGACTGAAAAGATTTGGCATGGGTCCACAGATCCTCAAAAGATCTTCAGCTGCACCATCGAGAGCATAAACTGGTTGCATCGACACCTGGTATGGCAACTCTGTGGCTTCTGACCACAAGGAACTACAGAGGGTAATGTGTACGGCCCAGTAAATATTCTACCCCCATTGCCCACACCCCACCCCCCATTTTTATGCCGCTACTCCATGCATAGTCACTTTACCGCTACCCACATGCACATATTACCTCAATTACCTCGACTAACCGATGTCCAGCACTAGAGGTCGACTGATTAATCGGAATGGCCGATCAAGTTTTCATAACAATCGGAAATCAGTATTTTTGGACACCGATTTGGCCGATTATTTAAAAAAATATATATATATATATTTTTTTTTACACCTTTATTTTACTAGGCATGTCAGTTAAGAATATATTCTTATTTTCAATGACGGCCTAGGAACGGTGGGTTAACTGCCTTGATCAGGGGCAGAATGACAGATTTTTACCTTGTCAGCTCGGGGATTCGATCTTGCAACCTTACAGTTAACTAGTCCAACGCTCTAACCACCTGATTACATTGTTATTGTGTTATTATGTTATAATTAAGTCTATGATTCGATAGAGTAGTCTGACTGAGCGATGGTAGGCATCAGCAGGCTCGTAAGCATTCATTCAAACAGCACTTTCGTGCGTTTTGCCAGCAGCTCATCGCTGTGCTTCAAGCATTGAGCTGTTTATGACTTCAAGCCTATCAACTCCCGAGATTAGGCTGGTGTAACCGATGTGAAATGGCTAGCAAGTCAGTGGGGTGTGAGCTAATAGCATTTCAAACGTCACTCGCTCTGAGACTTGGAGTGGCTGTTCCCCTTGCACTGTAAGGGCCGCAGATTTTGTGGAGCGATGGGTAACTCTGCTTCGAGGGTGGCTGTTGTCGATGTGTTCCTGGGTCGAGCCCAGGTAGGTGCGAGGAGAGGGACGGAAGCTATACTGTTACACTGGCAATACTAAAGTGCCTATAAGAACATCCAATAGTCAAAGGTATATGAAATACAAATCGTATAGAGAGAAATTGTCCTATAATTCCTATAATAACTACAACCTAAAACTTCTTACCTGGGAATATTGAAGACTCCTGTTAAAAAAGGAACCACCAGCTTTCATATGTTCTCATGAGCAAGGAACTTAAACGTTAGCTTTTTTACATGGCACATATTGCACTTTTACTTTCTTCTCCAACACTTTGTTTTTGCATTATTTAAACCAAATTGAACATGTTTCATTTTATTTGAGGCTAAATTGATTTTATTGATGTATTATATTAAGTTAAAATAAGTGTTCATTCAGTATTGTTGTAATTGTCATTATTAAAAGTTTTTTAAAATTGGCCGATTAATCGATATCGGCTTTTTCCGGTCCTCCAATAATCGGTATCGGCATTGAAAAACCATAATCGGTCGACCTCTACCCCGCACATTGACTCTGTAACCGAACCCTTTGTACTGGAACACCTTGTTTATAGCCTCGCTACTGTTATTTTATTGTTGCTCCTTAATTATTTGTAATATTTCCATAGTTATTTAAAAAAAAATAACTGCATTGTTGGTTAGGGTTTGTAAGTAAACATTTCACTGTAAGGTCTACCTGTTGTATTCGGCGCATGTGACAAATAACATTTGATTTGATTTAATAACAAAACCAAGGCTTAATCACAACCACTAATACTGAACCCAAACCGGCTGCGTGCGTGCGCCATCGTGCATACATTTATTTTGTCCCCCTACACCAAACTCAATCACGACACGCAGGTTAAAATATCAAAACAAACTTATTAATTTGGGGATAGGTCGAAAAGCATTAAACATGTATGGCAATGTAGCTAGCTAGCTTGCACATGCTAGCTAATTTGTCCTATTCAGCTAGCTTGCTGTTGCTAGCTAATTTGTCCTGGGAAATAAACAGAGTTGTTATTTTACCTGAATGCACAAGATGCTCTACTCAGACAATTAATCCACTCATAAAACGGTCAACCAAACCGTTTCTAGTCATCTCTCCTCCTTCCAGGCTTTTTCATCTTTGAACTTACATGGTGATTGGCATCTAAACTTTCATAGTATTACCACGACGAGTGGCAAAACAGTTTGTCTTTCAATCACCCACGTGGGTATAACCAATGAGGAGATGGCACGTGGGTACCTGCTTCTATAAACCAATGAGGAGATGGGAGAGGCAGGACTTGCAGCGCGATTTGCGTCAGAAATAGGAATGACTTCTATTTTAGCCCTGGGGAAAGCAGACGCTCGTTGACGCAATAATTTACATGTCCAGCATTGTGGGTGCAATAATTGACGTGTCCATGCGGACCAGACGTGTCCGGTCTGTTCAGCATGTCAGTCCAGATTTTGGGATAGAGGGTTTAACAAACAGATCACTGACCATCTCGAATCCCACGTACCTTCTCCGCTGTGCAATCTGGTTGCTGAGCCGGTCACGGGTGCACCTCAGCCACGCTCAAGGTACTAAATTATATCATAACCGCCATCGATAAAAGACAGTACTGTGCAGCCATCTTCATCGACCTGGCCAAAGCTTTCGACTCTGTCAATCATCATATTCTTATCGGCAGACTCAGTAGCCTCGGTTTTTCTAATGACTGCCTTGCCTGGTTCACCAACTACTTTGCAGACAGAGTTCAGGGTGTCAAATCGGAAGGCATGTTGTCTGGTCCTCTGGCAGTCTCTATGGGGGTGCCACAGGGTTCAATTCTCGGGCCGACTCTTTCCTCTGTATATATCAATGATATTGCTCTTGCTGCGGGCAATTCCCTGATCCACCTCTACGCAGACGACACCATTCTGTATACTTCTGGCCCTTCCTCGGACACTATGCTATCTAACCTCCAAACGAGCTTCAATGCCATACAACACTCCTTCCGTGGCCTTCAACTACTCTTAAACGCTAGTAAAACCAAATGCATGCTTTTCAACCGTTCGCTGCCTGCACCCGCACGCCCGACTAGCATCACCACCCCGGATGGTTCCGACCTAGAATACGTGGACATCTATAAGTACCTAGGTGTCTGGCTAGACTGTAAACTCTCCTTCCAGACTCATATCAAACATCTCCAATCTAAATTAAAATCTAGAATCGGCTTTCTAATTCGCAACAAAGCCTCCTTCCTTTACCCCGCCAAACTTACCTTAGTAAAACTGACTTTCCTACCGATCCTTGACTTCAGCGATGTCATCTACAAAATAGCTTCCAATACTCTACTCAGCAAACTGGATGCAGTTTATCACAGTGCCATCCATTTTATTACTAAAGCACCTTATACCACCCACCACTGCGACCTGTATGCTCTAGTCAGCTGGCCCTCGCTACATATTCATCGCCAGACCCACTGGCTCCAGGTCATCAACAAGTCCATGCTAGGTAAAGCTCTGCCTTATCTCAGTTCACTGGTCACGATGGCAACACCCACCCGTAGCACGCGTTCCAGCAGATGTATATCACTGATCATCCCTAAAGCCAACATCTCATTTGGCAGCCTTTCCTTCCAGTTCTCTGCTGCCTGTGACTGGAACGAATTGCAAAAATCGCTGAAGTTGGAGACTTTTATCTCCCTCACCAACTTTAAACATCTGCTATCTGAGCAGCTAACCGATCGCTAGTCCATCGGTAAATAGCACACCTAATTCACCTACCTCATCCCCATACTGTTTTTATTTATTTACTTTTCTGCTCTTTTGCACACCAGTATCTCTACCTGCACATGACCATCTGATCATTTATCACTCCAGTGTTAATCTGCTAAATTGTAATTATTCACCTACCTCCTCATGCCTTTTGCACACAATGTATATAGACTCTTTTTTTTCTACTGTGTTATTGACTTGTTTATTGTTTACTCCATGTGTAACTCTGTGTTATCTGTTCACACTGCTATGCTTTATCTTGGCCAGGTCGCAGTTGTAAATGAGAACTTGTTCTCAACTAGCCTACCTGGTTAAATAAAGGTGAAATAAAATAAAATAAACTGTGGGGTTTAAACACACTGTAGGAAGTGACAGAGTTGACAACTGGTTGTAATCTGGTTATACTGTATATATTGCATAATTTCAACCAGTGTCACGGATCCCTCCGGAACTTTCATTACGCACACCTGGCCCCTATTCCCAGTGATAAGTAATTGTATAAGTGTGTCCTTGGTTTACCAGTGTCCTGTCAATTATTGTTACAATGTCCGTTGGTGCGTGTGAATACCTGTGCTGTGTGTTTTGGCTTTCGTGCCATTGTGGATTGCGCAGCTGATTACGGGTCTCGTTCCGTGTGTTAATCATTGTGCGCTTGTGTTATTTATTCAAGGTACTCCTCGCTCTTTTGATTGGGTTTCTACCCTGTGTTTTGTATAGTGTTTGTTTGGTCTTTGACCCCGTGCCTTTACACGGCACGCTGTAAAATTTGGGTTTAATAAAAAACCCTATTACGCATTCCTGTGCCTGTCTTCCGAATCATTCATATTGACGTGACAACCAGGGGTTTCTCTCTCAACCCCAATCCCACTGCTTCAAGTTGCTTTGCGCAGAAATTTTAGGGAATTGGGGATGTATTAAAGTGATTCTAAACAACACTGCTTATTGTAGTAAATATATTAATAATCTCTTATGCGCTGGTTATCTTTTATTTCTAAATGAAAGTCTGACATTAGAAATTAAGTAAATCATATATCACTAGCTAAAACCTGCAATACTGTAGTACAGTTGACATCAGTGTTTATTTGTTCAAGCATTTCATTACTGTAAGTACATCTGAATGTGAAGACTGACCCTTCATTTACTGAGTAATATTCTGAGATGGATGAATTATGCAATGAGTCATAGCAACAGCATCATTACCACCTGACTGCATGCAGCTGTCTATCAAAGAAGATGTTAACTGATGACATTTTCTCCTCTTTTAGCTTTGCCCTTTTCTCTCTGTCCTGTTCCCTCCAGAGCAAGAGAAAGAGAGAGAGAAAGAGCGTGAGAGAAAGAGAAAGGGAAGGAGAGGAGAGGGAAAGAGAGAGCGTAGAGAAAATAAAATGAGCAATTAGAAAGAGTGCTAGAGGACAAAAAAAGAGAGAACGGTGATGGAAGCAAAGAGAGAGGGAGTGATAGAAAGAGAAAGGAAATGGAAGAGTGAGAGAGAGCTCACAGCATGTTCCCTGGATGGTACAGTACCACTACACATGTCACACACATGCACATGCACACACACACGTCATCATGCCATATGCCTCAGCCTCGAGCCCAGAGCCCTTCGGCCCAAAGAGGCTATTCTCAGGCACCCAGCTGAAGCACTGGGATCTTGGGATTGGAAAACTGGGCTGTGTCTGAAAATGTTACCAGCCAAATGTGTAGACTTTACCGTGAAATTCTTACTTACGAACACTTTCTCAACAATGCAGAGTTAAAAAAAAGTAAGAAAAGATGAGCAATTAAAAAGGAAATAGTAACACATTAAAATAACAATAACAAGGCTATACAAGGAGTACTGGTACAAAAAATGTAAGGTCACGGAAGTCTCGAACTATCCTAACAACATCCTTTCAAAACTCGTTGAATGGCTAGTTTTACCCCTTTAAGTACCTGCAACTGGTGAGATAAATTACAGATTAAATGAGAATTGCCTCCAACCAAATAATTTAAACTTTTAATAATTTAGTCCAGACCATGTTTTACTTTGAAGTGAAAAACCTCAATTCCAGATTATATTTTTTTTTTAGTCCTGTGCAGTTGTAAACCAAATAAATGTAACCAATAGTTTTTTCAACTTTCTTTTAAAGAAACGGTGAATCATCCAAGGGTGCCAATATATTTGACCGCATCTGTAAAGTAATTTTCTGGCTGTTAACCAGTGTACTCCGATGACTGTAATCATTTTGTGATACAAATACACTAAAACAAATCAGTCCAATAGCTCATCATGTTACATTGCGGGCAGCATAACACAGAGAATATAATAGGAAGTATTCTGATAGCTGTACATCTGTCTGTATATATATTATTATATTGGTCTTTATATACCGGGAGGTTCGAGCCATGAATGCTGATTAGATGAAAGCAGTGGCATATCGGACCATTGGTAAGCAGTTTATAATAGCAATAAGGCACCTCGGGGGTTTGTGGTATATGGCCAATATAGCACAGCAAGTGCTGTATCCAGGCACTCCACGTTGCGCCGTGCATAAGAACAGCCCTTAGACATGGTATATTGCCCATATTCCATTGCCCATATACCAATTTGCCCACTGCCATCTAGTGGGCAAATTGAGTACTCGTGCTGGTGCAAACGGTACTGGTGCAAACGGTGCCCACAAACTGTTAGGGCCTACATAAAGCTGTCCCAGCAGCAGTCCCAACAGCTTACCACTGTTACACCTGGCTATCAGCGGAGCCTTGTCTGGCAGTGAAACAGTTCATTCAGCCTCATTTACTGCCTTTAAAAAAAAAAACAGCTGATATGGCTGACTTGCTTACACAAATGTGCTTTCTAATAACAATTGAGATGTACAAAATATGGCATAAGGGAATGACAAATGGATAATAGGCAATCCGTAATTTCAATTAAGACATTAATGAGCGAGCTAGGACGGATTTAGTCAATATAACTATTTGTTTAGCACTTTTGAAATGTACAGTGACAAAATTTAGAACATGGGCCGTTCTTACAGTGTTCTCCCTGTACACCAAGTCAGAACCATAGGACAAATAAAGAGGCCATATAAGCATACAATGAAAGCTCTTACAATATTTTATGATTACATTTCTCTAAAACAGGTTATAGGCTACATGTGCACCACCAAGTCAGAACAGTAGGCAAAATGAAGAGGGGTAAATAGACCAAATTATTAGGGTGAGGCACATGGGCTACTAACATCTTACAACATACACTATAATTACTTTTTTAGCTATAGTATACATATCACCCTGGCATATTACATAATTAATGCTGCAGCATACAATACATTTTTGGATTCACCTTGTTGTGCTCTGCTCACTTGAACAGAAAGGTGGCGCGGGAGTCCTTTGTGGGCAAGTTTTGTCATCAAAGTCTGGCATTCTCTGGATTTATGGTGCTTTCAAAACAACTGGGAACTCGGGAAAAAACAAGGTTGAATCATGATGACGTTAAGGATCTTCAGGTCGTAGCTCTAGAAAGAGGGCAGATTTACAATTCCGAGTTGGATGACCGTTCAAAACATATTTTCCCAGTCGGAGCTTGTTTATTCCTGACTTCCCAGATGTCTTGAACTCACTGAAGTCAAGTTTTTTCAGTTCAGAGTTAACAGTTGTTTTGAGCGCAGCACAAATCATGCTTCATTGACAGCATGGCCAATGTTGAATGTTTATAATTTTAAACTTGGAAAAGAGTCCCTTAATCCCAGATTAGGGACTACACAGCCACTGTCACTGATTCCTTCCAAACCACTCATTGTTGAATTTGCAATTTCCAACTTGTTGTGTAATGTTTATGTCCAATGGCCCATGAGCACCGATACGTTTTATCTATAATTTCTCTTCATTATTTCTCTTCATATGACAAGGATTAAAAAGGATTTGCAAGTAGATTGTCGACTTGATTCATGAGCTAAGATTTTGAAAGTATGATGTTGATACGATCAGTCCAATCAAAGCCACTGTATATATAACGTGATTTGATGTCATTTTATCTGTGGCCAATGACCTTGAGCATTCTTGGATGGGCACTTCTAATGTAACTCTATGGCAGGACTCAAGGGGCTAGAATTTTCCAGGTCTACCTTTAGACTTGGCGGTGATATATTGTCCCCATGAGTAACAGAACACTGAACCAATCATGGCGCAACGCTCTGTATTTTCTGCTGGCTTGGGCTTGCCCCACCACCACAGAAAACACTGAGCTAGGCTGAAACACCTGCATTTGGAGCTGCCTTACTTCATTATTAACAAAATTATTATCTCTGCCCCTGAGTCATTAAAATTCATTTTCAACCACTCCACAAAATGTCTTGTTAACAAACTATAGTTTTGGCAAGACGGTTAGGACATCCACTTTGTGCATGACACAAGTAATTTTTCCAACAATTGTTTACAGGCAGATTATTTCACTTCTAATTCACTGTATTACATTTCCAGAGGTCAGAATTCTAGACCTCTACAAGTCTGGTTCATCCTTGGGAGCAATTATCAAATGCCTGAAGGTACCACGTTCATCTGTACAAACAATAGTACGCAAGTATAAACACCATGGGACCACGCAGCCGTCATTACAGCTCAGGAAGGAGACGCGTTCTGTCTCCTAGAAATGAACGTACTTTGGTGCGAAAAGTGCAAATCTCAGAACAGCAACAAAGGACCTTGTGAAGATACTGGAGGAAACAGGTACAAAAGTATCTATATCCACAGTAAAACCAGTCCTATATCGACATGATCTGAAAGGTCGCTCAGCAAGGAAGAAGCCACTGCTCAAAAACCACCATAAAAAAGACAGACTACAGTATGCAACTGCACATGGGGACAAATTTCGTACTTTTTGGAGAAATGTCCTCTGGCCTGATGAAACAAAAATAGAACTGTTTGGCCATAATAACCATCTTTATGTTAGGAGGAAAAATGGGGATGCTTGCAAGCTGAAGAACACCATCCCAACCGTGAAGTACGGGGGTGGCAGCATCATGTTGTGGGGGTGCTTTGCTGCAGGAAGGACTGGTGTACTTCACAAAATAGATGGCATGAGGGGGAAATTATGTGGACATATTGAAATAACATCTCAAGACATCAGTTAGGAAGTTAAAGCTTGGTCGCAAATGGGTCTTCCAAATGGACAATGACGCTAAGCTTACTTCCAAATTTGTGAAAAAATGGCTTAAGGACAACAAAGTCAAGGTATTGGAGTGGCCATCACAAAGCTCTGACCTCAATCCTATAGAAAATGTGTGGGCAGAACTGAAAAAGCGTGTGCGAGCAAGGAGGCCTACAAACCTGACTCAGTTACACCAGCTCTGTCAGGAGGAATTGGCCAAAATTCACCTAACTTACTGTGGGAAGCTTGTGGAAGGCTACCCAAAACATTTGACCCAAGTTAAACAATTTAAAGGCAATGCTACCAAATACTAATTGAGCGTATGTAAACTTCTGACCCACTGGGTATGTGATGAAAGAAATAAAAGCTGAAATAACTCATTCTCTTCACTATTATTCTGACATTTCCCATTCTTAAAATGAAGTGGTGATCCTAATTGACCTAAAACAGGGAATTTTTACTAGGATTAAATGTCAGGAATTGTGAAAAACTGAGTTTAAATGTGTTTTGACTAAGGTGTATGTAAACTTCCGACTTCAACTGTATGTGTGAATGTATGCTGAACATTTTCTAATACATATTTTACAAATTGTACTCCTGCCTCCTGGAACTTTATTGTGATGTTAGCTGTCTGCCAAGCTTTGTACTTCATACACATTATGAGAGCAGAACATGTCAGTTCATTCTGAAAGAGCTCTGATGGGTTGGAGAATGTCCTAATTAGGAAGTTGTAATAATTACCGTGTAAGACTATAGATGGGGGTGAGAACCATTTAGCCTCCTATGTTTAGTATTAAAGTCAATGTACCCAAAATGTCGCCGACAGAGGTGGTCGCATCGCTTTGAGTTCTTGGGAAACTATGCAGTATTTCGATTTTTTAAATGTATTATTTCTTATATTGTTACCCCAGGAAATGTTATTACATACAGCTGGTTAGAACTATTGGATATAAGAGCAATGGCAACGTACCAACATTACGACCAGAAATAAGACTTTCCCGAAGTGGATCCTCTGTTTGGACCACCACCCAGGACAATGGATCTAATTCCAGTAACCAACCCAAAACAATGGCGCCGCAGAAGGGGCAGACAGCCGCGGCCTCCTGGTCAGGCTCCGTACACGTGCACATCGCTCATGAGTATACTACTAGCCATTGTCCAGTATCTCGTCAACAAGGTAGATGAAATTCGAGCAAGTGTTGCCTTCCAGAGAGACATCAGAGATTGTAACATTCTCTGTTACACGGAAACATGGCTCTCTCGGGATATGTTGTCGGAATCGGTTCAGCCACCGGGCTTCTCCATTCATCGCGTTGACCGAGATAAACACCTCTCTGGGAAGAGGAAGGGCGGGAGTGTATGCTTTATTGATTAACAACTCATGGTGTATTCATAACAACATACAGGAACTCAGATCCTCCCACTCACCTGACCTAGAATTCCTTACAATCAAATTCCGACCATTTTACCGACCAAGAGAATTCTCGTCAGTTATAGTCACAGCTGTGTACATTCCCCCTCAAGCCAACACCAAGATTGCCCTCAAGGAACTTCCCTGTACTCTATGTATAAACTATATATCCGTAGGCTGCATTTATTGTAGCTGGGGATTTTAACAAATTTGGGAACAAGGCTACCTAAATTCTATCAGCATATTGATTGCATGACACGCAGGGCTAATACTCTCGACCACTGCTACTCCAACTTCCGCGATGCATACAAAGCCCTCCCCCGCCCTCCCTTCAGCAAATCCAACCACAACGCCATCTTGCTCATACCGTCTTATAGGCAGAAACTCAAATAGGATGTACCAGTGACGAGAACCAGTCAACGCTGGTCTGACCAATAGGAAGCCACGCTTTGTTTTGATAACGCGGACTGTTCCGGTCAGCCTCAGAGAACAACATTGACCTATACGCTGACTCGGTGAGTGCGTTTATAAAGAAGTGCATTGGAGATGTTGTACCCACTGTGACAATTAAAACCTACCCTAAACAGAAACCGTGGATGGATGCGCGACCCACCGCATTTAACCATGGAAAGAGGTCTGGAAATATGGCTGAATATAAACAGTGTAGTTATTCCCTCCGCAAGGCAATCAAACAAGTGAAATGCCGTTACAGGGACAAGGTGGTGTGGCAATTCAACTGCTCAGACACGAGACATATGTGGCAGGATCTACAGGAAATCATGGACTACAAAAACAAAAACAGCCACATCACGGACATCGAAGTCACTCTTCCAGACAAACTAAACACCTGCTTTGCCCACTTTGAGGATAATACTGTGCCAAAGACTGCGTCCCCCCTCTCCTTCTCCGTGGCTGACGTGAGTAAAACATTAAAACATTAAACATTAACATTAAACATTAAAACGTATTAACCCTCACAAGGATGCTGGACGGCATCCCTAGCCGTGCATGCGCAGAACAGCTGGCTGGTATGTTTACGGACATATTATCCCTGACAAACTTTTACAGATGCACAATTGAGAGCATCCTGTCGGGCTGTATCACAGCCTGGTACGGCAACTGCACCGCCCCCAATCGCAAGGTTCTCCAGAGGGTGGTGCGGTCTGCAAAATGCATCACCGGCGACAAATGACCTGCCCTCCATGACACCTACAGCATCCGATGTTACAGGAAGGCCAAAAAGATAATCAGGGACATTGCCTGTTAAAACCACTATCATCCAGATGGCGAGGTCAGTACAGGTGCATCAAAGCTGGGACTGAGAGATTGAAAAACAGATTCTACCTCAAGGCCATCAGACTGCTAAACAGCAATCACTAACTCAGAGAGGATGCCGCCTACATTGAGACCAAATCACTGGACACTTTAATAAAAAGATCACTAGTCACTTTAAACAATGCCACTTTAAATATTGCCACTTTAATTATGTTTACATATCTTACAATACTCATATCACATGTATATACTGTATTTTATACAATCTATTGCACCTTCCCTATACCGCTCGGTCATCGCTCATCCATATATTTACATGTACATATTCTCATTCACCCCTGTAGATTTGTGTGTATTAGGTAGTTGTTTGGGAATTGTTAGATTACTTGTTAGATATTACTGCACTGTCGAACAAGAAGCATACGCATTTCGCTACACTCACATTAACATCTGCTAACCATGTGTATGTGACCAATAATATTTGATTTGAGGAGGACGGAAGCTAGCTGTCCTCCGGCTACACCATGATTCTACCCTACAGTAATGTTGTAATGTTGAGGCTACTGTAGACCTTCATTGCAAAACAGTGTGTTTCAATCAATTATTTGGTGATATGTGAATTCACAGGGTAACTTTTTAAATGTTTCACTATTTGAAATTCACTGAGGATGGTTTTCCCCTTCCTCCTCTGAGGAGCCTCTACTGGTGTGTGCGTGCATTTGCGTATGACTATGCATGCGTGCATGTGTTCATGCCTGCCTGCTTGCCTGTGTCCGTGCGCGTGTGTGAGCATCTCTCTGCAGGGCTCAGTAGCTGTGCTCTTCTCATCTCTGCATCATCTGCAGTAGCACATCTACAGTAAGAAGCCATGAAATGGGATTATGATCATACCAAAGTTTATTTGTTGCGTACACAAATTAGCAGATGTTAAAGCAGGTGAAGTGAAATGCTTGTGTTTCTAGCTCATGCAGTGCAGTAAATGTCTAACAATACAATACAAAGATAAAAAAAATTAAAAGCGAAACAAGAAATTAAGAAATATCAAAACGAGCAATGTCCCCCACAATTCCCCACTCTCCAATGCCGAATAGCCTGAAGCCACAGGGCTCTTCTCGCAGGCTCCATTTCCCTATGTGGGATCATTGCAAACTATACTGTAGGTCGAGATTTGTGACCTGTTTACATGTACATTGAACAACACAGCAGCTTTTCGGCATGTTTTGTTATTTACGCCGAACGTGTCTCTTTTACACTGGGGGCCAATGGGAAAGAATGTTTGTTTTCCCCAATTTGTGGGCATGGTCAAGGGGAATTATTTATTATTACGTGAATATTAACTTGGCTTATGGACAATATATAAGTATGTACAGCAGTAGTTAAATAGGAGGACCTACTTTATTTCGAGAATACAGCATGTACATATAAAATCAGATCAAATAAAATCTCAACATAATAATGCTGCAGGAATGGTAATCTTATTTGTATCTAAGTACAGAAACAATTTCAGAACAATAAGCATTATTAAAGTGACCAATATTCAATGACTCTATGTACCTGCACAGCTTCCACCGTCCTTTCTGGAGCACAGCTATCTCTGTGCTCACATCCTTTGTTACATCTTGCAGTGACACATCCTCTTTGTGCCGATAAATATGTTTGCATGTTTACTTAACAGACAGTCTCCCTAGAAACATGCATATTAACTAGTGTCTGAAATGTCATAAGGCTGTCAGGATGGCATTTCAGGTAAACAAAAAAAAAGTTAAATGTATTATTCTAAACAGAACTTGCTATATTATTTTGGGGAGACAGATTTTATCCCTGTGGGGATTTGTGTTATTATGAATATTTATCAGTGTAGCCGGACAGTGTTACAAATGTTCTTCTCCCAAAGCCACAGGAGCCACAGGTGCAATGCTGACCCAAATGTGCCCAAAACACAATGAAGCAAAAATAACAAGAGTTTGTTCCCTAGTGTGGTTTATTAGGTATGATCCAGTTGGCTACCTGGCATGGAAACTATGACCTCTCCCCCGGGCCTTTGCCCTCCAGACTCTAGAAGATGCCCTGCCCTACAGACACTCTGTGCTCCTGTGTGTCCCTGTTGTCTGGCATGGTCTGACCAGTCTAGGACCTCCAGGCATAGGGACTCTGGCTATAGAGGATAACTGGATGACTGGATGAGTCACCACACTGCATGCCCAGACTGTGTGAAAGTAGTGGGAGCTGGCCGATGGTAGCTTGTGGCTGTGTGGATCAGTTGGTAAGTGCATGCTGGTAAGAGTGTGGCTCTACCAGCAATGCCAAAGCTGTGGGTTCAATTCCCTCAAGGGATCACATACAGAAAATGGATGATGTGTGGCTCAGTTGGCAAAAGTATGGCTCCAGCAGTGCCAAGGTCATAGGTTAATTCCTGCAAGGATCACATACACATATTATGAGGCTGGATGAGGATGTCCTAAAATGGACTCCATACTGTGAGAACAGAACCAGCTCCATCTTCTCACTCACTCTGGACAATCAGTAGATCCTCAGTCAGACTAAGCTAAATCCCAGGTTCTGCTTGGCATAATTGAGGGAAAAATAAATGGAGCAATTTGGATCATACAGGAAGTAAAGACAGTTAATGACATGTGGAGAGTTTGAGGAGCTCAGAGGACATTGAGAGAGAGAGCCCTTACTGTCAACATCATGTATTTTCTGCCCAGCCAGCAACATAATACCTGTCACATAAATTCAGGGATTATGTTCTGCTAGAAAACAGTTTATTCCATCACCATCTCATCTCTGATGGACCCTTTGTGTTTGGACTGAGTGAGAGTACGCGTGTGCACGTGCATCTGTGGGGTGTACGGATGTGACAAATGTAAAAAAAATATCAGCATTAAAACGTCAATTTTTTTAAACGTTTAAACATTCGTTTTTTTTATAATAAAAGGACGTGAATTCACATTTCAGATATGGTACTGCGTATGACTGTGTGATGGAACATTTTATGTTTGTGCTTTTCTAATAACCAATTTCTGTGTTCTGTGTTTGTGCTTTTCTAATAACCCATTTCTATGTTCATGCAAGTTATTGACTCACTATCAGTATCTGCAATTTGGCAGTGCGCACAGAACCTTGTTTTGAGAACGAAAGGGATCTCTCAGTTTCAAGGTCTCAGCTTAGAGAGAAGAAGCCTTGTGAGGTATTGGTCTGTCACATGCATGAACCAGTATTGGTCAGTCACATGCATGAACCAAACATTAATGATGAATTAATTATGAATGATGAATAAGCTAAATCATGCAAATATAACTTGTCTGTGTAAGCAGTATATAAGAGAAGTAACGGGACTGCTCTGGTGGAGCTCACTTCAGACCGGTACTTTATGCATCTAAGTTTGATTGTGACCTCTCCAGCTTGCTGTTAAAAAACAGTGATTCATTTATGATTGACTTAGTGTCCATGTGTAGAATTTCAACAACAATTTGGTGTCAATGAACAGGATGATTGATTCTGCCTGTGGAGCTTTCCAGTGGGGGTCTGAGAGGAAAACCGGTGGCACATTTTATGAAGCGTGAGGGAAATTCCCGTCTGACCAAAAGACGACGAGAACCCGCCCAGACCAGACCCTTAATGTGAGCTGCCCAGGAGGAAACGCATCATCTGCAAATAATTGAGTGACATGGCGACTGAATTTCAGTAAGGTAAGTCAATTTCAATGAATCTGTATAAAAAAATAAAACTAATAGTACTGAACAATAAAAAGGTAACCATTGTCACTGGTATAGAGAGGAGTAGGCAGGAGGCAGTGGCAGGTTTAAAACTACTGAATTTATTTAAGCACCATAGATCAAAGTGGGACGAAACCCAAACGCTGTTGTGCTCAAAATAATTCTTCATAAACAAAAAGGCACTGGGCGAACCCAAATTGCAAAATATAAAGTGCTCAGGAAATAATAGGTGAGATTCCTCTTAGGAAAACAAGTAACATTTACAATGACTGACAAAGACAAATGAAAGAGGGGGTACATATACAATGATAGAGTGGGGATTGGAACCAGGTGAGTGTAATGATGACGAGACATGTCCGGGGTTGATGAGTGAAGGGCCGAACGGCTGAGCTGGACAGAAGGGGGAGCCAAAGCGAAGACTGGTGTGACACCCATAGTCTTATGGTGATAGTCTTATGGTGAGAAGACTAGAACGATGGTGAATAACGGGAGCTTTGAAAGCCCAGCTGACAGCTGTCTGTAGGCATTTACTGAATAAATGTCTACGTAGTCTGCAGCCACTACAAATAGCACAAGGTGTTACTGAGCATGGGGTGTTATTTTATATGTATAGAAAGTAGAGGCAAGAAAAACATTGAAGATACAGTTGAAGAAAGAACTTTACATACACCTTAGCCAAATACATTTAAACCCAGTGTTTCACAATTCCTGACATTTAATCCAAATAAAAAATCCCTGTTTTAGGTCAGTTAGGATCACCACTTCATTTTAAGATTGGGAAATGTCAGAATTAATAGTGAAGAGAATGATTTATTTCAGCTTTTATTTCTTTCATCACATTCCCAGTGGGTCAGAAGTTTACATACACTCAATTATTATTTGGTAGTATTGCCTTTAAATTGTTTAACTTCGGTCAAACGTTTCGGGTAGCCTTCCATAAGCTTCCCACAATAAATTGGGTGAATTTTGGCCCCATTCCTCCTGACAGAGCTGGTGTAACTGAGTCAGGTTTGTAGGCCTCCTTGCTCGCACACACTTTTTCAGTTCTGCCCATACATTTTCTATAGGATTGAGGTCAGGACTTTGTGATAGCCACTCCAATACCTTGACTTTATTGCCCTTAAGCCATTTTGCCACTACTTTGGAAGTGCAAGGGGTCATTGTCCATTTGGAAGACCCATTTGCAACCAAGCTTTAACTGATGTCTTGAGATGTTGCTTCAATATGTCCACATAATTTCCCCCTCATGATGCCATCTATTTTGTGAAGTACACCAGTCCTTCCTGCAGCAAAGCACCCCCACAACATGATGCTGCCACCCCATGCTTCATGGTTGGGAAGGTGTTCTTTGGCTTGCAAGCCCCCCCTTTTTCCTCGAAACATAACGATGGTCACTATGGCCAACAGTTCTATTTTTGTTTCATCAGACCAGAGGACATTTCTCCAAAAAGTACAACCTTTGTCCCCATGTGTAGTTGCAAACCGTAGTCTGACTTTTTTATGGTGGTTTTGGAGCAGTGGCTTCTTCCTTGCTGAGCGGCCTTTCAGGTTATGTCGATATAGGACAGGTTTTACTGTGGACATAGATATTTTTGTACCTGTTTCCTCCAGAGGCACTGAGTTTGAAGGTAGGCCTTGAAATACATCCACAGGTAAACCTCCAATTGACTCAAATTATGTCAATTAGCCTATCAGAAGCTTCTAAAGCCATGACATCATTTTCTGGAATTTTCCAAGCTGTTTAAAGGCACAGTCAACTTAGTGTATGGAAACTTCTGACCCACTGGAATTGTGATACAGTGAATTCTAAGTGAAATAATCTGTCTGTAAACAATTGTTATAAAAAATTACTCCAGATTGTAGCTAGCAAAGATGGGAGATGGAGGGATGAATGGAGGAGTGCAGTCAGTGGTAACAGGGTCAATGTGCTGAGCAGAGCAGGGAGCACAGGTTGAAGAAGAGGATTTTGTTGGGGGATAGAGGGATTGAGGGATGGGGGAGGAGTGCAGTCAGTGGTAACAGGAGCAATGTGCTGAGCAGAGCAGGGAGCACAGGTTGCAGAATAGTTTTTTGTTGGGGGATAGAGGAATTGAGGGATGGGGGAGGAGTGTAGTCATTGTTAACTGCAGTGTGCAGAGCAGGCAGCAAAGGTTGTAACTAGTAGAGCTGGGTGATGGAGGGATGAAGGGATGGGAGAGATGGATGGGAGAGAGTAGTGCAGTTGATAACTGAAGTTTGTAGCTAGCAGAAGGCAGTGTTAACTGCAGTATGCAGAGTCGAGCAGGAAGCAGAAAGCAGGCAGCTAGAAGTGGGGCTGCAGAGCTCGCTCTCTCTCTTTCTCTCTTATATAACTGGTCCAGATGCGTCCCAAGCCCGACCCCGTATACCTCATTAGAGGATGGGGATTGGCCAGGCCGGGCAGGGCTACCATGCTGCAGCGAGGATCAAAAGGATTGAGAGCTGGACATTGGGAAGAGGCCATGACTGGATCTGAGGGCTTGTATCTTTCAGTCAGTGATTCACCGACCAAACAGTGTCAATGTGAATGCAGGCCAGGATTAGGGCTAAGGGCCTGTGGGGGTTTGGTACCGCCTGCTAAAAGAGGTCATTGACTTGACTAATTATGTGGCGAACACTTTCGAGCCATGCATTATGAAACCATGGAAATGGCCATAGAAAAAGAAAAAAGACAGACCGTTGCCCTAAATAAATCATGTACATTGTAGCGAGGGTCATTCTCTTTTTTTTTTCTTTTTTCGTCAATTGTTTTTATTTTATGATCAAGCAAATAGGCAGAATAATCAGTATTGGACAATTGTATTGTTAGTGCACATCCAACACATTTTAACATGGTATTTAATGTAACAGAGTAAATTAATGGTACATACATGCCCTACCAAGCAGCTATATATACTATGCTAATCAGTTCTACCATTAGAACAAAACAAAAATGCACTGGCAAATAAACCTTCTGACCCCATACTGACATAGAGAATCTTTCCAGTACTATACAAAAAGTCACAAATGAGCACACACTCATGCACACAAACACTCACTCACAGACAAGCACACACATCCATGCACACGCGCACACATCCACATGCGGCTGCTGTCACTACAGTGTGGTGAGTTTTAATGGGTCACAGTGTCCTTGTTGTCTCACCTCATCTCTGGAATAAATCATCAGCAGTGTGTGTGTGTGTGTGTGTGTGTGTGTGTGTGTCTGTCCCTCCCAATCTGAGATCATAGAGATCATAGCTCCGATAGGAAATCTATAGTCCACATCCAGCGGGGAACTCTGGGACACTGGAGGAGTCAGGCAGGATGACATGGCATGTCATTTGGGACGTCTTACTCTTATTCAACCTGGTGGATCCCACCGATATACACAAACAATGTATTCATTCATCAGCATTGACCGTTTTGGTTTGAATTCCACAAACATTGTGACTTTCACAGTCCCTAACCATATTCTTTATATCGTTCCTTTCTGTACATTGTTTTTCTTGTGAAATAGACATTTGTTTTTATATTCAGATCATTAAATGACTCCACCAATCAGTGCAGATAGAGCAGCTTTCTATGGACCGGCCAATCTATTTGTTAACATGCTTGAAGAGCAGACAAGTGTAGGGCGCAAGATATGAAGAAATGCTGCGGGTGGGGAAAGAGCAAGAGAGAGCAATGGATATGGAGGAGGCTTGGCATCATAATATGATGTGCATTATAATGTGTTTAGGATATTAGTAGGTATATCATTACTTCACTGAATTCCATCGTTATATGGTAGCTAGTAGATACCTAACTACGGAGGAGCGGTAAATACTGTATGGAGGAACTTTGAACGTCCGAGAGTTGGCTCAATGCTGAGGCAAGCTGAATGTCCTGGACCAAAGCTAGCCAACAAACTTGTGTGTGCAGTGGCACCAGAATTCAAAACACATCTTACCTTTTTGTTGTTAATAAATCCAATGTGAAATGTGACAACTATAGTATCCTTAACTAACCTAGAAAATTAACCGGCAGACTGACACTGGAAGGAGAAATTTCGGAGTGCTTTGCATAGACAGGCACTTTATTAACCAGTTCCCATGCTTCAAACATAATGGTTCTGTTCACTAGAGATCCCTTTCGTGCCCGGTTCTGATTTTTGTTACGTTTTTTTGGTTCGGTTCCCTGAACCGGTTCCAACCCCTAGTTTGGTAGTTTGACGCCATCAAACGAGAGAGTGAAGTGCATGTGTGTGCATATTTGTCATGTGTGCATGTGTTTGTGTGTGTGTGTGAAGTGCATGGCTGATGGTTCCCCTCTGCCTCCTAGCACCCAAATTAAATGGTGTTCAACTGGCTTGTTTCTTAATTAAAAAGCAGTACAGTAAGGTATTAATGCAGAAGTGGTTTTAAAGCTAATCAGCTATGCAGAGAGGGGGGAGGAAGAGAAGGGGGTAGTGAGAGCGAGGGAGAGAGCAATACAGAGAGCGAGGGAGGTAGAGTTCCACAAAGAGAGATTTGTTTACAAGTACTGTAGTTACCTACATTGTACTGTACCTTAGACTGCAGGTAGTGGTATTTTTCTTTTTTAAATTAATTGTTTTATTATATGTTCAAGGCAAGCAATAGGAAGAATCCATTATTGGTTGCATCAATGCCTGTCTGGTCTAGCAGTTACAGCCACACACATAATTATGCCAGAGTCGTCATGGGTTCGAATCTCAGTTTAACAAAATTGTCTTTGGATAGGTGAAAATGCATAGACAGTTTTACGAAATGAAATATTAAAGCCACACAATACCGGCTTTCAATCCACAACAAGGATTACTTCAAATGCCGGCATCAAAATGAAAGTACAGTGGGCCAATCCTACTGTAGCTGGCGCATAACAGCTTATCAATGGAAATCTCACCTATGTAATGGCCATCCACACCAAATACCATACCACAGTGGGGAGAACAAGTATTTGATACATTGCTGATTTTGCAGGTTTTCCAACTTACAAAGCATGTAGAGGTCTGTAATTTGTATCATAGGTATACTTCAACTCTGAGAGACGGAATCTAAAACAAAAATCCAGAAAATCACATTGTAGGATTTTTTATGAATTTATTTGCAAATTATGGTGGAAAATAAGTATTTGGTCACCTACAAACAAGCAAGATTTCTGGCTCTCACAGACCTGTAACTTCTTCTTTAAGAGGCTCCTCTGTCCTCCACTCGTTACCTGTAATAATGGCACCTGTTTGAACTTGTTATCAGTATAAAAGACACCTGTCCACAACCTCAAACAGTCACACTCCAAACTCCACTATGGCCAAGACCAAAGAGCTGTCAAAGGACACCAGAAACAAAATTGTAGACCTGCACCAGGCTGGGAAGACTGAATCTGCAATAGGTAAGCAACTTGGTTTGAATAAATCAACTGTGGGAGCAATTATTAGGAAATGGAAGACATGCAAGACCACTGATAATCTCCCTCAATCTGGGGCTCCATGCAAGATCTCACCCCGTGGGGTCAAAATGATCACAAAAATCCCAGAACCACATGGGGGAACCTAGTGAATGACCTGCAGAGAGCTGGGACCAAAGTAACAAAGCCTACCATCAGTAACACACTACGCCGCCAGGGACTCAAATCCTGCAGTGCCAGACGTGTCCCCCTGCTTAAGCCAGTACATGTCCAGGCCCATCTGAAGTTTGCTAGAGAGCATTTGGATGATCCAGAAGAAGATTGGGAGAATGTCATATGGTCAGATGAAACCAAAATAGAACTTTTCGGTAAAAACTCAATTCGTCGTGTTTGGAGGACAAAGAATGCTGAGTTGCATCCAAAGAACACCATATCTACTGTGAAGCATGGGGGTGGAAACATCATGCTTTGGGGCTGTTTTTCTGCAAAGGGACCAGGACGACTGATCCATGTAAAGGAAAGAATGAATGGGGCCATGTATCGTGAGATTTCGAGTGAAAACCTTCCATCAGCAAGGGCATTGAAAATGAAACGTGGCTGGGTCTTTCAGCATGACAATGATCCCAAACACACCGCCCGGGCAACGAAGGAGTGGCTTCGTAAGAAGCATTTCAAGGTCCTGGAGTGGCCTAGCCAGTCTCTAGATCTCAACCCCATAGAAAAATCTTTGGAGGGAGTTGAAAGTCCGCGTTGCCCAGCAACAGCCCCAAAACATCACTGCTCTAGAGGAGATCTGCATGGAGGCTTACAGAAAACGTTTGAACTCTGTCATTGCCAACAAAGGGTATATAACAAAGTATTGAGATAAACTTTTGTTATTGACCAAATACTTATTTTTCACCATAATTTGCAAATTCATTAAAAATCCTACAATGTGATTTTCTGGAGAGAAAAAAATCTAATTTTGTCTGTCATAGTTTAAGTGTACCTAAGATGAAAATTACAGGCCTCATCTTTTTAAGTGGGAGAACTTGCACAATTGGTGGCTGACTAAATACTTTTTTGCCCCACTGTACCTTCGCCACTTTGGGCACAGGGACTATGGTGGTCTGCATGAAACATGTAGGTATTACAGACTCGGTCAGGGAGAGGTTAAAAATGTCAGTGAAGACACTTGCAAGTTGGTCCGCGCATGCTTTGAGTACACGTCCTGGTAATCTGTCTGGTCCTGCGGCTTTGTGAATGTTGACCTGTTTAACGGTCTTGCTCACAATCGGCTACCGAGAGCGCAATCACACAGTCGTGCAGAACCACTGGTGCTCTCATGCATGCTTCAGTGTTGCTTGCCTCGAAGCAAGCATAAAAGGCATTTCGCTAGTTTGGTAGGCTCGCGTCACTGGGCAGCTTGGAGCTGGGTTTCCCTTTGCAATCTGTAATATTTTTCAGGCCCTGCCACATCCAACGAGTGTCAGAGCCGTTGTAGTAGGATTCAATCTTAATTCTGTATTGACACTTTGCTTGTTTGATGGTCGTCTGAGGACATAGCGGGATTTCTTATAAACATCCGGATTTAGAGCCCCGCTCCTTGAAAGAGGCAGCTCTAGCCTTTAGCTCAATGCGGATGTTGCCTGTAATCTATTGCTTCTGGTTGGGATATGTACGTACGGTCACTGTGGGGGCGACGTTGTCGATGCACTTATTGATGAAGCCGATGACTGAGGTGGTGTACTCCTCAATGCGATGTGATGAAACCCAGAACATATTCCAGTCTGTGTTAGCAAAACAGTTCTGTAGCGTAGCATCCGCGTTATCTGACCACTTCCGTATTGAGCGAGTCACTGCTTCCTGTCACACAATTCCTGCTTTATTTTTTTCTTGTACGCAGGAATCAGGAGGATAAAATGATGGTCAGATTTGCCAAATGGAGGGCGGGTAGAGCTTTGTACGCATCTCTGTGTGCGGAATAAAGGTGGTCTAGAGTTTTTTTTCCTTCTGGTTGCACATGGTAGAAATTAGGTAAAATTGAGAAGTTTGCCTGCATTAAAGTCCCCAGCCACTAGGAGCGCCACTTCTGGATGAGCATTTTCTTGTTTGCTTATAGCCTTATACAGCTGATTGAGTGTGGTCTTAGTGCCAGCATAGGTTGGTGGTGGTAAATAGATGGCTTTGAATAATATAGATGAGAACTCTCTTGATAGATAGTTTGGTCTACAGCTTATCATGAGGTATTCTACCTCAAGGAAGCATTACTTATGAGAGCTATTGACATGTTGAATGCACCGAGCTGTCTGTCTCAACTACTGGCACACAGCTTGGACACACATGCATACGTCACAAAAGATCTCTTCACAGTCCCCAAGTCCAAAACAGACTATGGGAGGCACACAGTACTACATAGAGCCATGACTACATGGAACTCTATTCCACATTAAGTAACTGACCCAAGCAGTAAAATTAGATTTTAAAAACAGATAAGAAAGACCTTATGGGACTGTGAAGCAACACAAACATTGGCACAGACACATGCATACACACACACAAGGTAACATTCACATGGATTTAGTACTGTAGATATGTGGTGGAGTTGGGGCCTGAGGGCACACAGTGTGTTGTGAAATCTGTGAATGTATTGTAATGTTTTTAACATTTCATAAACTGCATTAATTTTGCTGGACCCCAGGAAGAGTAATGGGATCCATAATAAATACAAATACCTTGAGCCTTCTTTAATATTAGACATCGCCCACCAGCTGTTATTGACAAATAGATACACAACCCCACCCCTCGTCTTACCAGACATAGCTTCTCTGTCCTGCTGGTGCATGGACAATCCCGCCGGCTCTATATTATACACATCGTCGTTCAGCCACGAGTCGGTTGAAACATAAGATATTACAGTTTTTAATGTCCCGTTGGTAGTATAATCTTGATCATAGGTCATCCATTTTATTTTCCAATGATTACACGTTGGCCAATAGAACGGATGGCAGTGGGAGTTTATTCACTCTCTAAAGAATTCTCAGAAGGCAGTCCGACCTCAGCCCCCTTTTTCTTTGTCTTTTCTTCACGCAAATTATGGGGATTTGGGCCCATTCTGGAGAAAGCAGTATATCCTTCGAGTCCTTAAATAAAAATCCTTCTTCCAGTTTGAGGTGGGTAATTGCCAGAGGTTAATTTCGGTCATAAGAGACAGAAGCAGCAACATTATGTACAAAATAAGTTTAAAAACAATGCGGAAAAACAAATTATACAGTTAGTTAGGAGCACGTAAAACATCAATCATTCCCTCCGGCGCCATTCTACATTCTTCCTGATGCACCGGAAACATTTTAGTGACAAAAGTGATCAAATTAACTTTAGTTGTTGCATATCTACTGTATGTAACATACCACTGAGCCATAGATTCACCATATTATTCACTAGTTGAATAATATAGAATGCAGATTTGCTCTCATGCTTTGTGTTTCGGCTCCTTTTGATCATGAATTAGAAGTGAGACACAGACACAGGTGAAGGAGAAGTTTTGAAGCTATACGTACAATGAAACTGCAGCAGTGAGAGCTACTCTGAGGACAGAGCCCAGTCAGCCCACATCTAAAACACACAATGCCCCTGCTCAAGTAGGAGATTGAAGCACTGAGTGAGAGGAGAGGAGAGGAGAGGAGAGGAGAGGAGAGGTTTGGGAAAATGCACAAGCAATCTGTATTCTCAGGGGGTGTTCCTTCTTAGCTAGCGCTGCCTGAAACTGTCTGTCCTGAACCCTAAACCCTTTTCAATCAAATCTACTGGAGGCACAACACTACCATCTGCACATTCACACACACACACACACACACAGACATTCACACACATACACACACACTTACACACTACACACCTACCACTGCCGCATCATCAACTCAATCTGGTGATATAAAAATTATCTCTGGAGCACTATCTCCCTACACCTCCCTCTCTCTAGTACTATCTATATTGCATTACCCCCTTCTCTTTCTCTGTCTGTCTCTCCTCTCTTACCCCCCCCACCCCCTTTCTCTCTTGTGTTTCATGGTTAACTAACACTTCATGGCACTGAAGCTCCATTAGTGTCTAGCTGTCTGTAGACAGTAGACACAAGAAAGAAATGTAGACAGTGAAACAACAGGGGAGTGTTGTGTACTATCTACATTAAATACATCTATCCCACTGGGGGTGTGAAGTCATCTACTCAGGAAAGTCTCCATTCACTTTCAGCGGTTCTGGAACGGTTCCGACCAACATATTTACGTACAGAGCGCTCTGTGAACAGCGCAACATCAATTGCTGTGCCCTCCGTGATAGCTTTGGACCCGCTCGCATGCCGCTTTCCACTCTTATCTGAAATGCAGTATGTGAAATCTGACACCTAATTTGCATAGGGAGCGAAATGTCACATTTTCTGCCCTATCTAGACAAAGAACCGATTTCCCCTGGCTATGAACCTCGCAGTCCCGCTTACAATACGACATATGAAACGGAAGACCCTAGTGATTGCAGCAAACACAAACCCATCTTGCTGTTATATTCTCAGATGGATTTCGAGCTCTCAACATGAAAGAAATACAACAGAATTGTGTCGAATTGAAACAAAACTACCTTTTCTTGCTGATCAGAGGGACAAAATCCCCTTGTGCTTAAAGCTGAAGTTCTTTTACAGTAACAGTATAAGAAAGGTGAAATACAATCGTAAGTTGTTTAGAATTTGATTGTTAATATATTCAGAAGGCATTTCAATAATTTCAAACCCTATTCCCCCACGTTTGTGGAATGTCAATTCTTTCTTTAATCTTTTTCTCATATTTGTACTATATACTTGATCTTGTGTCCTCAAAAGTGACTATTTTTATAGAGAAAGGTGAGGTTTTACTCTTTCTGGCAATATAAGCATTACTATGTATTGTTCATGGCCCGCTCGTAATAGGTGTAAATCTACATTTTGATATTACATTTAACAGGTTGTCTCTCTCAGAGGAACTGCTGAGGATGACTCACTCCACTGATCCAGAGTCAGCTAGTCAACTAACTTTTCGCTGTAAATTTACAGCATTATACTGGCACGTGAGTTGCCAGTATAATACTGTAAATTGGCTTTACAGCAGAGATGCAGTAATATATTTAACAGTACTATTTTCCTGTAATAACTGTAATAACACATTACAACACATTACATATTACAACACATTACAACATCCCTGCATCCCTGCTGTAAATTGACAGGGATGTTGCAATGTTTTAAAGTAGTGAAAAGAGTACTGGTCATATCTTTTGGACTGCTAGAATCAAGCCAATTTGTCTGTAGTATTGGTGAAAACATACCTGTCAATTATTATCTAGGTGATATTTTTCTAGGTTGTACAGCAAGAACAGAACAGACTGAAATGGCTTGTGTCAACTTGAGCTAACTAGCTAGCTAGTTAGGTTAGCTAAGAAAATAAATTCAACATTGGCTAGCAATAAAGATAATTATA
Organism: Oncorhynchus mykiss; assembly: GCF_013265735.2. Lineage (NCBI taxonomy): Eukaryota > Metazoa > Chordata > Actinopteri > Salmoniformes > Salmonidae > Oncorhynchus > Oncorhynchus mykiss. The sequence continues at coordinate 55,117,677 of NC_048565.1, forward strand.
AACAAGTCAAGGTACCTACCCAGCGGCTGCTAAAAATAGTCTTCCACTTCACAGCTGCTTCAAGAAGATTTACTAAAATAGTCTGAGATTCATCTCACCCGACAGCACAAGGTCATAATAACTGATCATTTGAATCTACAGTAGGCCTAAGCTATTACTTTAAATAAATACAGTATGTTAGAGACATTTTTACAGGAGGCTTCCAATTACAGTTAATAACATTATTTTCCAGAATTTTACCCATAATGCAGTGCAACCTACAGTATTAATGTTGTAAAACAGATGTACTGTATTTTACTGTTTGACAGTGTTTTACTGTTGAAATTACAGAAAAGTTTTACAGTGCAGGGATCTGCTTTTTGAAACACTCACACACTCCAATGCAGGAATGCATGCACACACTGGTCTTTAATGCTCCTTTCAGTAACATCCTCTCAGTAAAGCTAATGGACTGTGAGAATAAGAGCCACAGAGAGAGACGGGGAGGGGGGGGGGGGGGGGGGTAAGGAAAGAGAGGCAGAACGAGATATAGAGAAAGTGAGAGAATCATCCTATTCTCAACCTCATATTTTCATGCATTGTCTGTATGTCGTTCTTTTCTTTATCTTTTTTTATCCTTAATTTATCACCACTCATTTATTTTTTCTCTTTAACACTTCACGATGTGATGGTAGAGATTATATTCCTCCCCTCTCCCCAATGCTAGCTTGAAGTGGTTCTTCTGAGGCTCATATGTAATGACATGGAACCTTACATTTACTGCCCAAGTTTCTCATTGAATTACATACAAACGCTCAAATGTTGGCTTTGATGCACATGCAAACACACACACTCCAAAGCACTAACAGGAACAAACACTACAGTAAATCCCTAGGTGTGCAATTAAACTTAAGCAAGCAGGGTATGTGTGTGCATGGGTGTGTGTGTGTGTGTGTGTGTGTGTGTGTGTGTGTGTGTGTGTGTGTGTGTGAGCCAGACAGCCATGTGGTTGTGTCTCATTTAAGGTCATGTTGCAAGTTACATTTGGCAATAAAAATAGAAGATAGCCTTATTTGGTAGAAGACCAAGTCCATATTATGGCAAAAACTTCTCAAATAAGCAAATAGAAACGACAGTCAATCATTTCTTTAAGACATGAAGGTCAGTCATTCCGGAAAATGTCAAGAACTTTGAAAGTTTCTTCGAATGCAGTCACAAAAACCATCAAGTGCTATGATGAAACTGGCTCTCACGAGAATCACCATAGGAAAGAAAGACCTAGAGTTACCTCTGCTGCAGAGGATAAGTTCATTAGAGTTACCAGCCTCAGAAATTGCAGCCCAAATAAATGCTTCACAGAGTTAAAATAACAGACACATCTCAACTGCTCAGAGGAGACTGTGTGAATAAGGCCTTCATGGTTGCCGCGTCTTTGCTATGCCGGATTAAGTGATATGACACACTATTTAAAAAAAATATTTCTCTGTAATTAATATTACCCGATTAAACTAATTATGTAAAATGTAATTACTAGGAGGTCAGGGCACCACGGAAGAATGTTTATAGAGTTGTTGTCTTCCGAATAAACTCTTAAAGACCTGGTAATCTTTTATATCAATAGCAGTCAATTATTAATCGGCACCTTATTCAGTCTGAACGTCGTAAAATTCTTGGTTATCTTCACGAACCCTGACTAACAAGTTGAATCAGCAATACAACATTTGGTGTAATTATTTATTTACTACATAATCACACAGAATTACATATACAGATTTTTGGTTCCAACCACCATGTCTTTGAGAGACGCAGAGTAGGTGAACAGATGATTTCCGCGGGTGTATTTTCTACCGTGAAGCACGGAGGAGGAGGTGTGATGGTGAGGGGGTACTTTGCTGGTGACACTGTCAATGATTTATTTAGAATTAAAGTTACACTTAACCAGCATGGCTACCACAGCATTTTGCAGCGATACACCATCCCATCTCGTTTGGGCTTAGTGGGGCTATCATTTGTTTTTCAACATGACAATGACAAAATATACCTCCAGGCTGTAAAAGGGCTATTTGACCAAGAAGAAGAGTGATGGAGTCCTGCATAAGATGACCTGGCCTCCACAATCACCCGAACTCAACCCAATTGAGATGGTTTGGGAGGAGTTCGGACCGCAGAGTGAAGGATAAGAAGCCAACAAGCGCTCAACATATATGGAAACTCCTTCAGACTGTTGGTTGAGAGAATGCCTAAAGTGTGCAAAGCTGTCATCAAGGCAAAGGGTGGCTACTTTGAAGAATCTAAAATCTAAAATATATTTAGATTTGTTTAACACTTTTCTGGTTACTACATGATTCCATATGTGTTATTTCACAGTTTTGATGTTTTTACTATTATTCTACAATGTAGAAAATTGTAAAACATAAGAAAAACCTTTGAATAAGTAGGTGTGTCCAAACTTTTGACTGGTACTGTATATATTTTAGTCGACACACCTGTCCCTTACGAAAAGGATTGCAGTCAAAGTGCAATACAGCTGCAGTACAATCCAGTATTACTGCAGTTACAGTGCAGTATAACTGAATGTCAAGTGCAGTACACTGCAGTAATTCTGCAATTACTGCATCCAAAATGCCACAGTCAACTGTATTTACTGCATCTTTACTGCAGTTTCAAAACTGCAATCTTTTTTGTAAGGGGTGTGGTGTGTCTGATATACATGAATAAAAATGTATTCACCCTGGACATAAGACTTGCATTTATTTTACACCTTTTGTATCATAAGCTGTAAGTGTATTTGTCTTAAAGTTACCACAGAGGTTAGTACAAATGTGAAAACCAATATGACAAACATACAATGAAAAAGTTATTGTTTTGTAATCTTACAAAAAAAACATACATTTGGTGTTTTTGCAAAACTCTCTTGCATTTGGTCATCCCCAAAATGTGGCCATTGAAAGCCTTGATAGATCCATCCTCCCTTAGTCTTGATAGATCCATCCTCCCTCAGTCTTGATAGATCCATCCTTCCTCAGTCTTGATTGTCACTGATACTCATTCTGTTCACCAGTGTTTGTTTTGGGTGTATTAAAAACCCTTATTGTGTATTCCTGAGCCTGTCTCCAAATCCTTTATACCAGTGTGAGATTGGTAGATGTCACGCCCACTCCCCCCCATCCACTGGCGCTGGAGGGTGGTGGGTCGACGCTGATGTAACCGGGGGTGCCTAACCAGCTCCTCGGTCTTCCACGCCCTAGCTGAATCAAGAGGTTTCCTTGCCCCGGTTGGCTCAGAAGGCGCCCATATCACATCGGGCCTCAGCAGGATCGTCAGGTCTTGTTCGCCCAGCCGGCCCATGAGATCTTGTTTTGTTGGTCACGTTGGGCTTGTGACAAATTGGATTTGTCACATACACATGGTTAGCAGATGTTAATGCGAGTGTAGGAAAATGCTTGTGCTTCTAGTTCCGACCATGCAGTAATATCTAACAAGTAATCTAACCTAACAATTTTACAACAACTACATTATACACACAAGTATAAAGGAATGAATAAGAATATGCACATAAAAATATATGAATGAGCAATGGCCGAACGGCATAGGCAAGATGCAGTAGATGGTATCGAGTACAGTATATACATATGAGATGAGTAATGTAGGGCATGTAAACATTATATAAAGTGGCATTGTTTAAAGTGGCTAGTGATACATTTATTACATACATTTTTCATTATTAAAGTGGCTAGAGATGAGTCAGTATGTTGGCAGCAGCCACTCGATGATGGCTGTTTAACAGTCTGATGGCCTTGAGTTAGAAGCTGTTTTTCAGTCTCTCGGTCCCAGCTTTGGTGAACAGCCAGTGGCTCGGGTGGTTGTTGTCCTTGATGATCTTTTTGGCCTTCCTGTGACATCTGGTGGTGTAGGTGTCCTGGAGGGCAGGTAGTTTTCCCCCGGTGATGCGTTGTGCAGACCTCACTACCCTCTGGAGAGCCTTACGGTTGTGTTTGAAGCAGTTGCCGTACCAGGCGGTGATACAGCCCGACAGGATGCTCTCAATTGCGCATCTGTAAAAGTTTGTGAGTGTTTTTGGTGACAAGCCACATTTCTTCAGCCTCCTGAGATTGAAGAGGCACTGCACCTTCTTCTCCATGTTGTCTGTCTGGGTGGACCTTTTCAGTTTCTCCGTGATTTGTACGCAGAGGAACTTAAAACTTTCCACTTTCTCCACTACTGTCCCGTCGATGTGGATAGGGGGGTGCTCCCTCTGCTGTTTACTGAAGTCCACAATCATCTCCTTTGTTTTGTTGACATTGAGTGTCAGGTTATTTTCCTGACACCACACTCCGAGGGCCCTCACCTCTTCCCTGTAGGCCGTCTCGTCATTGTTGGCAATCAAGCCACCACTGTAGTGTCGTCTGCAAACTTGATGATTGAGTTGGAGGCGTGCATGGCCACGCAGTCATGGGTGAACAGGGAGTACAGGAGTGGGCTGAGAACGCACCCTTGTGGGGCCCCAGTGTTGAGGATCAGTGGGGTAGAGATGTTGTTACCTACCCTCACCACCTGGGGGTGGCCCGTCAGGAAGTCCAGGACCCAGTTGCACAGGGCGGGGTCGAGATCCAGGGTCTCGAGCTTAATGACGAGTTTGGAAGGTACTATGGTGTTAAATGCTGAGCTGTAGTCGATGAACAGCATTCAAACATAGGTATTCCTCTTGTCCAGACGGGTTAGGGCAGTGTGCAGTGTGATTGTGATTGTGTCGTCTGTGGACCTATTGGGGCGATAAGCAAATTGGAGTGGGTCTAGGGTGTCAGGTAGGGTGGAGGTGATATGGTCCTTGACTAGTCTCTCAAAGCACTTCATGATGAGGGAAGTGAGTGCTATGGGGCAATAGTCATTTAGCTCAGTTACCTTCGCTTTCTTGGGAACAGGAACAATGGTGGCCCACTTGAAAGCATGTGGGAACAGCAGACTGGTATAAGGATTGACTGAATATGTCCATAAACACACCAGCCAGCTGGTCTGCGCATGCTCTGAGGACACTGCTGGGGATCTCGTCTGGGCCGGCAGCCTTGCAAGGATTAACATGTTTAAATGTTTTACTCACGTTGGCTGCAGTGAAGGAGAGCCCACATGTTTTGGTAGCGGGCCGTGTCATTGGCACTGTGTTGTCCTCAAAGTGAGAAGTTGTTTAGTTTGTCTGGGAGCAAGACATCGTGGTCCGCGACAGGGCTGGTTTTCCTTTTGTAGTCCGCGATTGACTGTAGACCCTGCCACATACCTCTAGTGTCTGAGCCATTGAATTACCACTCTACTTTCGCCAGGCTCGCCAGGCTCCCACTCCCCTGCCGGTTTGTGGGGAGTTTACCCCCAACTGGCTTATCCAGCGCCCATGTCTCAGCCGGTTCGCCAAGTGAGGGCCGGGGGGGGTACGGTCACGCCCGCTCCCGCTCTTCCCCCCTGGCGCTGGAGGGCACCAGGCTGCCCTGCATTACGCACTCCTGCCACCATTTACACACACCTGCCTTCCCTCGTCACGCGCATTAGAGATGAGTCATTTTCAATGTGCATGTTTCTCACTACAGGAACAACAGCTTATTCTCAATGTTCTGGCTGAAAAACAACAGCCAAAACTACAGAGGGAAGGAGATAAAAATGTACAAAACATGACAACATAATTTGTAGAGGAGAAATTATTACTGACCTCACGCTCTGGTTGCCTCTAAGGGCACTGATGGCTTTGTTAAGCCTTTCACTGTTAATTGGTGCACCAAGTGGAGATCTTCAGGATAAGAGGGAGAGAGCGTGGATAGAGAGGAAAAACGAGAGAGGGAGCACATAATGTACAGACTGCAAGGAGGAGAGCGGCAGGATCTGATGATAGAGGAAGCGAGGGAGGAGAGAGGACAGAGACCGAGAGGGATAGAAAGAATGAGGGATAGAAAGAGGGAGAAAGCACAGAGGTCCTAAACCCAGAGGCGCAACATCGCAAGACGTAGGCAGGGATGTAGTTCCTCTATTCCAAAAGAGTGTCATTTAAACTAGACCCTAGTTACCTAGGGTTGGCTTTTCAAGACTAGGTAGAGAACTGAGTCCTTGGAAGGGAGTAGTGGTGAGTGGGACCGAAAAGGAGCACTTATGCGCTCATCGCCTTTTTAGGAAACGCATGGAGTGCACTACACACATGAATGGTAGACATTTTGAGTAGCTATAATAGAATCTCTACCCTACTTCTCCTCCTCTGTCTCCTGGTGGTTTTTACTCTTTCATTAACGCTGCAACCTATTTCCTTGGTTTTGCATGAAGCCTTTTCGCAGCTCTTTCCCCAGGTTTTAAACCGAGAGAGAGAAGTGCACCTCTGAGATCCAGAGATATAGATATATGCTCACTCACACACTTAACTGACACACTCACATACATTGAGTATACCAAACATTAGGAACACCTTCCTAATATTGAGTTGCAGCCCCCCCCCCCCCTCCCTTTTGCCAGCAGAACAGCCTTAATTCTACATCTACAAGGACTCTACAAGGTGTTGAAAGTGTTCCACAGGGACGCTGGCCCATGTTGACTCCTATGCTTCCTGTTGGTTTGAAAAGGCTGCTTGTTTCCCTCGTCTCTTTCATCTCTCTAACTGCAGCACCACGAGCACAGTGGTGCCCTCATTAAGACTGGCTTATTGCTGCCTTTATTCAGACCAAGATAACACACTATAGACCTGGACTCCTTCCAAATAATCACCTTCTCATTCGGATTGTATGTGTGTTTGGGTGTGTGTGTTCAGTGTGTATGTGGTCAGAGATAGAGAAAGTAGGAACCATTTGATGCAATGCTTATTTACATGTTTAGATTGATGGGAGAGGAAGGAAAGAAGATTCCAGGAATTTTACAAAATATGTACTAGAAGGTTCTAAAACATTATTTCACATTAGCATTATCTCACATTAGCATAAAAACAGTAAGTAAATATACTGTATGTTGATGGTGTTCAATCCCATTTAAGGTTGAGTCCCAAATGTTACCCTAATTCTTATACAGCGTACTACTTTTGACCATAGCCCAGGAAACCCAGCAGCCATGCAGTTCTTGACTCAAACTGATGCACCTGGCACCTACTACCATACCCCGTTCAAAGGCACTTAAATGTTTTGTCTTGCCCATTCACCCTCTGAATGGCACCCGTACACAATCCATGTCTCAATTGTCTCAAGCCTTAAAAATCCTTCTTTAACCTGTCTCCTCCCCTTCATCTACACTAATTGAAGTGGATTGAACAAGTGACATCAATAAGGGATCATAGCTTTCACCTGGATTCACCTGGTCAGTCCATGTCATGGAAAAAACAGGTCTACTTAACATTTTGTATACTCAGTGTATTCTGAACTGCATGCACCTGTGACAATAACATGACTGCAGGTGCAACCCATATAGCTGTCCATTTAGCACCAAAGACAGCTCTAACCAGTCTATTTCTCTCTGCAGAACCACCCGCTAACCAACCAAAACTGAACAAAAATATAAACGCAACATGCAATAATTTAAATGATTTCAACGACTTTACTGAGTTACAGTCCATATAAGGAAATCAGTCAATTTAAATAAATAACTTAGGCCCTAATCTATGGATTTCACATGACTGGGCAGGGGCGCAGCCATGGGTGGGCTTGGGAGGGTATAGGCCCACCCAAATGGGAGCCAGGCCCAGTCAATCAGAATGAGTTTTCCCCACAAAAGGGCTTCATTACAGAGAGAAATACTCCTCAGTTTCATCAGCTGTCCGGTTGACTGGTCTCAGACGATCCTGCAGGTGAAGAAGCCAGATGTTCCTGGGCTGGTGTGGTTACACGTGGTCTGCAGTTGTGAGGCCGGTTGAATGTACTGCCAAATTCTCTAAAACAACATTGTATTGCTTATGGTAGAGACATGAACATTCAATTATCTGGCAACAGCTCTGGTGGACATTTCTGCAGTCAGCATGCCAATTGCAGGCTCCCTCAAAACTTGAGACATCATGGTGTTGTGTGACAATACTGCACATTTTAGAGTAGCCTTTTATTTTCCCCAGCACAAGGCGCACCTATGTAATGATCATGCTGTTTAATCAACTTCTTGATATGCCACTCCTCCGGTGGATGGATTATCTTGGCAAAGGATAAATGCTCACTAACAGGGATGTAAACAAATTTGTGCACAAAATTGTAAAGAAATAAGCTTTTGTGCGTATGGCAAAATTCTGGGAACTTTTATTTCAGCTCACAAAACATGGGACCAACACTTTACATGTTGTGTTTATATTTTTGTTCAGTATACATGGCTGTCCATTCAGCACCATGGTCAGAGTCAACCGACGAAAGTACAGCATAACAACCCCTACAGGTCCCTTCAGGACCATGGACAGCGCCAATCACAATACCTAACCAATCTACATAGCTCTCCTTTCAGCACAATGGACAGTACCACATCACATATCTGTTTTCAGCACTCTTTTCAGACAGGATTAAAACAGTATTGCTGTTTTTTTAGCACCACCTGCCTACCACCATACAGTCGGCAGAACCGAATACCCTCCTAATAGGAAACATAATAGATGGATAGACATATGGCTATTTCCTAATGCATTGGAATTGTTACAATGTAGGACCAAAAATGTATCAGTGCACAGGCAGTCCGCATTAGTCTATTTCTTAACATGAAACCTGAAATCCTAACACTTGATTAGCTCCATGCATAGAAAGACACTGAAATAATATGCATATGTGTTAACTTTTGATCACTTAACCAGGCCAGATAAGCTAACAATACATACTATTCAGTTCATTTGTAGGCATATAGCTAACCTAAAATGCTTTACACAAACCTTGCAGGTGGAACGTTTATGACTACTTCCAAGACATTACTCAAAAAACAAGCTGACCTAGCGGCACTCACTGACTTACCCGAGGCCCCCTGCATCCAGCCACAGATCTTATAGACGGTGGTGGTGGAGAACAGGAAGAAGAGAGTGAAAGAAGCAATGCAAGCTATCACCAGCATCATTGACATCCCGACGAAGAACGACGCGGCCTTGAACGCGGTGGAAGGAATCTGAGCGAACTCAGTGAAGGTCCCTGTGCAGTCGAGCTCCCTCTGGATCCCGTCGCCGGTGCAGAAGTGGAAGAGGCCGAAATAGCCGGCCTGTGGGGTGTCCACGCCGTCCCCGATCCAATAGGGCTGGCTGAAAATCACCACGTTCAAGATGGCGAACAGGATGGTGAAGATGGCCCACAGGAGTCCGATGGCACGGGAGTTGCGGACATAGTTATGCTGGTATAGTTTAATGTCTTCCGAAGACATTGATGGGAGCATCGACGCAGCCGATCCGGGTATCATTGTAGCACAGTTTGTGTTGTATCCCAGTCCCGGTATTCTTATGAAGTAGGTAAGCCTATTAAAGTAGGTATATGAGCAAAGGGGGGGCACTGACTAATTAATTAGTTGAGCAATAATAAATGCAACCCAAAGTAGCCTATGCACCCATGCAACTGAATGAATCACATCAAAGGCAACATCTGGCAAGCATATTCAACTCACGAGGTCGCACCCCGATACTGGCGCATAAACTGAATAGCCAAAAGCTAATCTGCAAGCTTGTGCCTTTATTTAACCTAAATGATAACTCTGAGAATGTGGCGACTCCTGAACTAGCCTATATGAGAAATAATTCCCTCCCACCTTTCTCATAGGCTATGTATGGCCGTCTAACCGTTTGTCAGACATCGCTTCTGGCACATGTCACTTGTATGCCTCCGGAATACCTCCTTAACACAGCAAATATCAGATTGTTATTCGGATATTACCCATAACACATTACTCATTTTAATTAAGAGTCAAATCAATATCAAATAATAAGGCCTTCCAATAGCTAATAGAACAGCAGTTTTTTGCAATAGCCTATGGCTCTTTCCTAAGCAATGATAACGACAGTGACGGTGTCAAACCGGAGCAAACGAAACGCAATGTCTATGATGCCTTCCTTCTTGTATAGCCCAAATCACAATCCTGCGGGATAATTCACAGCATCTAGCGGGCTATAGATAACGCACAGCCCAGTCCAGGTAGTTGCTACAGAGATTTTTTTCACGAGCTACGGCAGCATCAGCAGCCTCCGTCAGTGATGCCGGAAGAAGGATGAGAGAAAAGAGAGAGACACGATTCAATACCCACACCAGAGGAAGCCGACAGTGATGAGCGTGTCAGCGCTGACGGTGCTCAGTTCTCTCAATCTATAACAACTCTGTGTTTGTCTGTCCCATGAGCTGGTTTAATATAGGCTGTTACATTCTCAGCACTATCTTCAAAGGTACATATAGCCTACGTGAAAAGCCGTCAAACACACTGACGCATCACAATCCACTCTAGCTCTGGTAGGCTACCCTCTGTAGGCTAGGCTACGGAATAGCTTCCGGATGACAATCCCTCCTAAATCAATGCAATCAGATGATCTGAGCCGTTCATTTGTCGAAATGGAGCCTATACAATAATCGCGGAATCGTTTTGCTCACGCGGCTCGGTCGGGGGTAAATTGTCCCTCACAGACAGATTCAGTTGCACTGGCCCGGTTTGGTTAGTGCACGCGGCGCGCCTCCCCCTGTCTCCTTCCAAAATGGTAGACCGCTGCTGCTGTGTTCTTAACAGGGGCGGGGGGGCAATATGTCTTGTATACTGAACAAAACATATATACACAACATGTAGAGTGTTGTTCCCATGTTTTAAGAGCTGAAATAAAAGGTTCCAGAAATGTTCTATATGCACAAAAAGCTTATTTATCTCAAATGTTGTGCACAAATTTGTTTACATCCCTGTTAGTGAGCATTTATCCTTTGCCAAGATAATCCATCCATCTGACAGGTGTGGCATATCAATAAGGTGATTAAACAGCATGATCATTACACATGCACACCTTGTGCTGGGGATAAGGCCACTCTAAAATGTGCAGTTTTGTCACACAACACCATGCCACGGGTGGCTCAAGTTTTGAAGGGAGCTTGCAATTGGCATGCTGACTGCAGGAATGTCCACCAGAGCTGTTGCCAGATAATTGAATGTTAATTTGTCTACCATAAGCCACCACCAACATCATTTTAGATAATTTGACAGTACGTCCAAACCGGCCTCAAAACTGCAGACCACGTGTAACCACACCAGCCCAATATCTCCACATCCGGTTTCTTCACCCTCGGGATCGTCTTAGATCAGCCACCGGGACAGCTGGTGAAACTGAGGAGTATTTCTGTCTGCAATAAAGACCTTTTGTGGTGAAAAACATATTCTGATTGGCTGGGTCTTGCTCCCCAGTGGGTGGGCCTATGACCTCCCAGCCCCATCCATGGCTGCGCCCCTGACTTGTCATGTCAAATCCCTAGATTAGGGCCTAATGAATTTATTTAAATTGACTGATGTAATTTTATAAACAGTAACTGTTGCATTTTGCATGAATATTTTTGTTCAGTATAGATAAGGATAAGGAAGGACAACCAAGTGTGTTGGCGCCATTGAGGAAACAGAGTCACCTCACACCCATTTACCCATTTCCTAAAATGAAAACAGACATAAAAATGGATTACTATTCTCTTTTTAAATTATGCCCAGTTCACAAGGCCCCTTGGTGATGTGAGGCCTGAGGCCTCTTCTGCCTAATGGTAAGTCCACCGCTGAGTGCTGGCATTCAAAGATATGATTTATCTGTGGCCACATAGTGATTGGATGACTGCTACTTTGTTCTTCAAAATGAATTATAAATTCATAGCCTAATATACATAATGGTAGATGAACTCACATACATGTCTAATATTTTCACAGTATCCCATGCACACAGTGTTTAAGGTTTGCACATATGCAGTAACATACAGATTTGGTTCAGTTTACAAGTTTGAAGTTTCATCCACATGATTGCCGTTATCCATGGTGCTGAGTGAAGAACCATGTAGGTTGGTGCTGTCCATTGTGCTAAACCAACACAGTAGCTAGTAGTTATGTGAAAGGACTGCAATGGGGAGACTGCTTGTAGACCCCTAGCCCCTACTACACCCTCAGCAGATCTGAGGCAACATGGTAAGAGCTTCATCTTACCTTTTGAATGGCTGGGTCGGCATGGAAGGAAGGAAAACTATGGGCCTACTGGGGCTTGAGAAGAATGTATTAATTTATCTGTCGGTCTTACCATTATGTAGGCTAGTATCCTTTTGTGTTTTTTTTATGTAACATTTCAGTAGGCCTAGTCCAGGTTGGGAAGGCATGTTACACCAAACTAAAATATTACACACCCTACCCTCTCATTGAATTAACTAAAAAAGAAGGATTACCACCACAAATAACAATAACTGTAGCAACCCTGTATTTATAAACGTGGATATCAACTTTACCACTTCAGCAAGCTTTTGTGGCAGAGTCGATACCACGCAGGGCTCAGGGCCAGAAGATTGAGGGTTCGCCAGCCACCACAGACGAGCTCACTCTCCCTGCCTGTCTCATTACACTACGATCAGAGCCAGCTGCAGACAATTATCATCTAGGCGCAGGCCTGGGCAACTCCAGTCCTCGGGGGCCTGATTGGTGTCACACTTTTTCCCCAGCCCCAGCTAACACACCTGACTCCAATAATCAACTAATCATGACCTTCAGTTTGGAACCCAATTAGTTTAAATCAGCTGTGTTTGCTAGGGATGGTGGAAAAGTGTGACACCAATCAGGCCCCCGAGGACTGAAATTGCACAGGCCTGAAGGGGGGGTAATTTGATTTTCAACATTTTGATGCTATATTTATAATTATATAAAATGTATGCTACCAATATTTTCTACCAACAGGTTTCTGTGCCAATAAGCAAAGCATAACTGCATACCGATTACCAAATTCGGGCGCTTCAACGTCATAGTTTGCGTTTTCAACACCACAATCAAAAACAGTATGTCAATCTCAACAAACTATATCCCTCCCTACAAAATATATCCCTCCCTACTTTGTACTCAGTATCAAAGGCTTGGCCAGACAACTTCTTAGGTCATTCAACTATTTGTTGTTTTGTAACAGATGTCTCTTTCCATTCATCAGTGGCCGGGGCACAGTTTGGATGCTGGAATAATATCAGAGTGGAGTGGACCAACATGCACAGGTAGCTTACAGGAGACTTTTGAAGTGCCCTAATCAGATTATAACTTTGACTGGTTGTGTTTACGCCACACAAAACATAGAAAACATTTAAAAAGTTAAATGACAAGTATTTAGGCTATATTGAAGTGTTAGGTTCTAGATGTGTGAGGAATAGAGAGGCAGACTGCGTGTTAATGTTTCCTGATTAACTGGGCCTGCTGAGCACATAGCCCTACAGTGCCTTCGGAAAGTATTCAGAACCTTTGACTTTTTCCACATTTTGTTACGTTAGATTTATTCTAAAATCTATAAATACCCCATAATGACAAATCAAAGCAGGTTTTTAGAAATGTTGGCACATTTCTAAAAAAAAATTAAAACGTAAATATTACATTTACATAATTATTCAGACCCTTTAGTACTTTGTTGAAGCACTTTTGGCAGCCATTACAGCCTCAATTCTTCTTGGGTATGACACTACAAGCTTGGCACACCTGTATTTGGGGAGTTTCTCCCATTATTCTCTGGAGATCCTCTCAAACTCTGTCAGGTTGGATGGGGAGCGTCGCTGCACCGCTATTTTTAGGTCTCTCCAGATATGTTAGATCGGGTTCAAGTCCGGGCTCTGGATGGACCACTCAAGGACATTCAGAGACTTGTCCTGAAGCCACTCCTGCATTATCTTGGCTGTGTGCTTAGGGTCATTGTCCATTTGGAAGGTGAACCTTCACCTCAGTCTAAGGTCCTGAGCGCTCTGGAGCAGGTTTTTTTCATCAAGGATCTCTCTGTATTTTGCTCTGTTCATCTTTACCTCGATCCTGACTAGACCCTGCCTCTGAAAAACATCCCCACAGCATGATGCTGCCACCACCATGCTTCACTGTAGGGATGGTGCTAGGTTTCCTTCAGACGTGACACTTGGCATTCAGTCTAAAGAGTTCAATCTTGGTTTCATATCAGACCAGAGAATCTTGTTTCTGTTTCTTATGGTCTGAGAGTCCTTTTGGTCCCTTTTGGCAAACTCCAAGCGGGCTGTCTGTGCCTTTTACTGAGAAGTGGCTTCCGTCTTGCCACTCTACCATAAAGGCCTGATTAGTGGAGTGCTGCAAAGATGGTTATCCTCATGGAAGGTTCTCCCAACTCCACAGAGGAACTCTGGAGCTCTGTCAGAGTTACCATCGGATTCTTGGTCAACTCCCTGACCTAGGCTTTTCTACACTGATTACTCAGTTTGGCCGGGAAGAGTCTTGGTGGTTCCAAACTTCTTCCATTTCAAATCGAATCAAATCAAAGTTTATTTTTCACGTGCGCCGAATACAACAGGTGTTACAGTGAAATGCTTACTCTCAGGCTCTAACCAATGGTGCGGAACAAAAGGTGTGTGTGTGTGTGTGTGTGTGTGTAGGTAGGTAAGTAAAGAAATAAAACAACAGTAAAAAGACATTTGAAAAAAGAGTAGTAAGGCTATATACAGACGTCTGTTAGTCAGGCTTATTGAGGTAGTATGTACATGTAGGTATCGTTAAAGTGACTATGCATATATGATGAACAGAGCGTAGCAGAAGCGTAAAAAGAGTGGTTGGCGGGTGGTGGGACACAATGCAGATAACCCAGTTAGCCAATGTGCCGGAGCACTGGTTGGTCGGGCCAATTTAGGTAGTATGTACATGAATGTATAGTTAAAGTGACTATGCATATAAGATAAACAGAGAGTAGCAGCAGAGTAAAAGAGGGGTTGAGGGGCACACAATGCAAATAGCCCGGGGTAACCATTTAGTTACCTGTTCAGGAGTCTAATGGCTTGGGGGTAAAAACTGTTGAGAAGCCTTTTTGTCCTAGAGTTGGCACTCCAGTACCGCGTGCCATGCGGTAGTAGAGAGAACAGTCTATGACTGGGGTGGCTGGGGTCTTTGACCATTTTTAGGGCCTTCCTCTGACACCGCCTGGTGTAGAGGTCCTGGATGGCAGGCAGCTTTGCCCCAGTGATGTACTGGGCCGTACGCACTACCCTTTGAAGTGCCTAGCGGTCGGAGGCCGAGCAATTGCCGTACCAGGCATCAAGAGCATCCTGACTAATGCAACCGGTCAGGATGCTCTTGATGTAGCAGCTGTAGAGCCTTTTGAGGATCTCAGGACCCATGCCAAATATTTTTAGTTTCCTCAGGGGCAATAGGCTTTGTCGTGCCCTCTTCACGACTGTCTTGGTGTGTTTGGACCAATCTAGTCTGTTGTTGATGTGGACACCAAGGCATTTGAAGCTCTCAAACTGCTCCACTACAGCCCCGTCGATGAGAATGGGGATGTGCTCGGTGCTCCTTTTCCTGTAGTCCACAATCATCTCCTTAGTCTTGGTTACGTTGTTATTCTGGCACCACCCAGCCAGGTTTTTGACCTCATCCCTATAGGCTGTCTCGTCGTTGTCGGTGATCAGGCCTACCACTGTTGTGTCGTCAGCAAACTTAATGATGGCGTTGGAGTTGTGCCTGGCCATGCAGTCGTGGGTGAACGGGGACTACAGGAATGGACTGAGCACGCACCCCTGGGGAGCTCCAGTGTTGATGATCAGCGTGGCAGATGTTGCTACCTACCCTCATTTAATAATGATGTAGGTGTTGGCCACTGTTCTTGGGGACCAAGATCTGTGCCTTGACAAAATCCTGTCTCGGACCTCATGGCTTAATTTTTGCTCTGACATGTACTGTCAACTGTGGGTCCTCATATAGACGTGTCTTTCCAAATCATGTCCAATCAATGCAACTTACCACAAGTGGACTCCAATCAAGTTGTAGAAACATCTCAAGGATGATCAATTGGAAACAATATGCATCTGAGCTCAATTTCGTTTGTCATAGAAAAAGGTCTGAATATTTATGTAAATATTTATGTAAATAAGGTATTTCTGTACAAACATTTATAAAAAATGGTTTTTGCTTCGTAATTGTTTGATATTGTGTGTGGATTGCTGGGGTTATAGTTTAAAAAAAAATCAATTTTAGAACATTTTCCAAAATGTGGAAAAAA
This sequence comes from Oncorhynchus mykiss, assembly GCF_013265735.2. Lineage (NCBI taxonomy): Eukaryota > Metazoa > Chordata > Actinopteri > Salmoniformes > Salmonidae > Oncorhynchus > Oncorhynchus mykiss. The sequence goes on from NC_048565.1 coordinate 55,133,794, forward strand.
TCACTATGTGGCCACATTATTATACAACTTGGGAGAATGCTGATCCGCAACAGACAGCGCATCTCAGTATCAGACGTAAAAATACAGCCAGACAGCCCTGCTATTGGGCCGTTCTAGACCTTATAAACTGTCATGAATAGACCCACTACTGATCCAAATGGAATGAAACAGCTGTTCTGTTCTTTCATGCTCCTGGCCTCTCTACTGCCAATCAGCTATTCCTCTATGTTCTTGTGGATTTATATAGAAAATTGGCGCATGACCGGTTGTGATACCAAGGTCAACTGTGAACCAACTATATAAATTTGGGGACAGGTCGAAACACATTAAGATTTCATGGACATTTAGCTAGTTTGCTGTTTTGTCCTGGGAGATGAACATGGGTTGCGATTCTACCTTAGGTGCATATGGTCCTTTATGTTTCTGGATCTTTGAAGTTTTGACCAATTTTAGGTCACACAGAATCATGTGCTCTGTACCCACGGCAACCTTTCCACTGATGAAGGGGATAACCTTATTTGTTTTTGTTTGGCTTCCTTTGATTGGTATCTCCTCGTTTATTCTTCTTCTTCTATGGATTTTAAATGGCGGTTGGCAACCAAGTTTAAGGTGTATTACTGCCACCAATGGGACTGGAGTGTGGACCTTGTTCATCTTTCAATCACCCATGTGGGTATATGCTTGTAAAAAACAATGAGTAGATGGGAGAGGTGGGACTTGCAGCGCGTCAAGTTCTGTTTTGGCGCCTGACTACGCAGACGCCAGCAAGCAGTTTGGATGAGATGATTGAATAACATACAGTGCCTTGCGAAAGTATTCAGCCCCCTTGAACTTTGCGACCTTTTTCCACATTTCAGGCTTCAAACATAAAGATATAAAACTGTATTTTTTTGTGAAGAATCATCAAGTGGGACACAATCATGAAGTGGAACGACATTTATTGGATATTTCAAACTTTTTTAACAAATCAAAAACTGAAAAATTGGGCGTGCAAAATTATTCAGCCCCCTTAAGTTAATACTTTGTAGCGCCACCTTTTGCTGCGATTACAGCTGTAAGTCGCTTGGGGTATGTATCAGTTTTGCACATCCAGAGACTGAAAATTTTTCCCATTCCTCCTTGCAAAACAGCTCGAGCTCAGTGAGGTTGGATGGAGAGCATTTGTGAACAGCAGTTTTCAGTTCTTTCCACAGATTCTCGATTGGAATCAGGTCTGGACTTTGACTTGGCCATTCTAACATACGACTGATTGTTGTCCTATGGACAGAGTCTCCCACCTCAGCTGTAGATCTCTGCAGTTCATCCAGAGTGATCATGGGCCTCTTGGCTGCATCTCTGATCAGTCTTCTCCTTGTATGAGCTGAAAGTTTAGAGGGACGGCCAGGTCTTGGTAGATTTGCAGTGGTCTGATACTCCTTCCATTTCAATATTATCGCTTGCACAGTGCTCCTTGGGATGTTTAAAGCTTGGGAAATATTTTTGTATCCAAATCCGGCTTTAAACTTCTTCACAACAGTATCTCGGACCTGCCTGGTGTGTTCCTTGTTCTTCATGATGCTCTCTGCGCTTTTAACGGACCTCTGAGACTATCACAGTGCAGGTGCATTTATACGGAGACTTGATTACACACAGGTGGATTGTATTTATCATCATTAGTCATTTAGGTCAACATTGGATCATTCAGAGCTCCTCACTGAACTTCTGGAGAGAGTTTGCTGCACTGAAAGTAAAGGGGCTGAATAATTTTGCACGCCCAATTTTTCAGTTTTTGATTTGTTAAAAATGTTGAAATATCCAATAAATGTTGTTCCACTTCATGATTGTGTCCCACTTGTTGTTGATTCTTCACAAAAAAAATACAGTTTTATATCTTTATGTTTGAAGCCTGAAATGTGGCAAAAGGTCGCAAAGTTCAAGGGGTCCGAATACTTTCGCAAGGCACTGTATATGTGCACTCAACTTGGGCGGTCTGGTCAGCATGTTATTCTTGGAAGACATGGACATTGCTTTTATTTATTTGCATGAAGTTCAGCTTTCCCCAACTTTGTTCCTTCCCTGTTCACACGACCCTGCCCTTATGCCCCTCACCCAATGGTCCCCCGGTCCACTTCACTTCCCTGCATTGAACATTAATGGGGCTCTGTTGTTTCAATGCCCCCAATGAGTTATGTGGAAATGAACTGTTAGACTGGTATATTGACCTGTGGTACTGTAAGCACCCGGAAAAGCGTAGTGCATAAGGGAAGTAACAAGTCTGTCTGTCTGCCGGGAATGATGCACCTATTAATCCAGCCTGTAGATGGCCCTGTTGCACTTGTTATAAAGCCTCCATTGACATGCAGTATTCTAGTTGGCCAGCAGGGGTCAATACAAACTCACACTAGACAGAGCCGTAAATACAGTATCTCAATTTTGGAGAATTTTTAGAGCAGGGATATTCAAATCTTTCTCTACAAGGTCTGGGAGTACCGCTGTATTTCTGTTCTACTTGACAATTAATTGCACCCACCTGTTGTCCATGGTCTAAATCAGTACCTGCTAGGACAAGAGGTTGCTGACACCTTAATTGGAGAGAATGGGCTTGTGGTAATGGCAGGAGCGGAATATGTGGAATGGTATCAAAAACATGGTTTCCATGTGTTTGATGTCATTTTATTAGCACCCTTCCAGACATTATTATGAGCCGTCCTCCACTGCTTCTTAGAGGGTAGAATGAAGGGGGGGGGGGTCTGTGGAACTGGCTTCTAGGTCCAGATGTGAATTTGAGGGTTCTAGAGTAAGAGCCAGTGAAAGAGATGTCATCTTATCATGCTTATCTGGATCCAATAGATAGAGAACATCCCTGGGTTATTTGATTATTATTTGGACACATTTTCATCCACAGCTAACTAACAGAAGTGTTAATATATCATATCATATTTAACAAATGTTTTTATCCAAAGCAACTTACAGCATTCATTCATACCTTTTATGTATGGCTGCTCTAGGAATCAAACTCACTATTCTGACATTGCAGGCACCATGCTCTGCCAACTGAGCTTCAGAAAAAGGCAAAACAGCACATCTTAGGTGTAGCACTTTATTGTAGTCAGTGGCCATAGTTTAAATGAATGTACAGTGGCAATATGTTCAAACAGATAGACATGGTCTACAAAGACCTGTAAACCATGTTTTCTGTTGCCAGCATGGCTGGTCCTGGAGAGAGCCGCTGTGTCAGTAGTACTCTGTTGTTTTGGCTTGAAGACACTGGCTTGATTCAGCTATTCTGCGATTTCCCCACTGCAGCTTACTAAGACTTGGAGCAGGGTTGGCCAACACAGGGTTTAAGGAATTTGAAGGAAAGGGGCATAATCAGACAGAGACGCAGGCATTAGGCCCAGACAGGGCCAGACCAATGGACCAAACGATGCAGAAGGCATACATGGGTTCAAATAGTATTCAAAATATTTTAAATACTTAAGCTGTGATTGTTTGAGCTTGCCTGCAGCAATGGAACCAATGAACTAGTTCCAAAAGTGCAAACTAATCTCACCTTCCAAATTCTATTTTTTTTTTACCTTTATTTAACTAGGCAAGTCAGTTAAGAACAAATTCTTATTTTCAATGATGGCCTAGGAACAGTGGGTTAACTGCCTGTTCAGGGGCAGAACGACAGATTTGTACCTTGTCAGCTCGGGGGTTTGAACTTGCAACTTTCTGGTTACTAGTCCAAAGCTCTAACCACTAGGCTACCCCCTAACCACTAGGCTACCCTAAATACTATTTGAACCCAGGTTTTGGAGACAGGGATGAGGTGGGAAAGAGAGGGGAGGAATTAAAGAGAAAAAGGAGGACAGAGATGGTGCCTGTGAGAGTTGGTGGGAAAGAATAGCTGGGAGAGGATGAGAGAGATTTGGGGGCAGCTGCCTCAACTAATTAAGGGATGAAAGATAGCCAGTAAACATCCACTACTGTTGACTGAAAACACAGTAGCAGTGTACTGTATTGCTGAACACAATCAGTGTGTGTCTGTGTATGTATGTGTGTGTAGGAGTGCCAGAGAGAGAATGCCTGGGTGGAAAGAGATAATGGGGAGGTCGTGGGGAGGTTTGTTTTGTTTTCTCTGTGTGTGTATGTGTATGCATGCGTTGTTGTGAATGGAGATGGATGGTTTCTTGTGTCTCTTATCTTATGTACTGGTACCTGTTCGTTGTTTGTGGTGATGTTGGTGAGCTCTCTGTTCTAAGTCATGTTCTAAGAATTGTTCTAATATTCCTGTCTTCTTAGAGCTCTGTGATGGTCATTGAACTCTCTAGGTTTGGTAATTTGTCGATTTAGCATTTTGCCCACACGCTTCAAGAGCCTACGTACGAAACAGAAGACATTGGTTTCAAATACTAGATGGACAGTAAGTTATTTTGATACTGTGTGTCCAGTGAATAAACATTTAAAAGATGTGGTTTAGTACGAGTGATCAACAACAATTGAGAGAATGGAGCCTAGAAGGCGGATAAAGTTTTTCAAGTGATTGAGTATTTTTGTTTTTCAAGAGAATGCACAGCAAATAATAGTCTACACTCTAAGAAAGATCTAGAACCTAAAATGGTTCTTCGGCTGTCCCTATTGGATAACCCTTTGAAGAACCCTTTTTGGTTCCAGGTAGAACCCATTTGGGTTCAATGTAAAACAATTTCCACAAAGGATTCAACATGGAACCCAAAAATGTTCTACCTGAAACCAAAAAGGGTTCTCCTATGGGGACAGTCAAAGATCCCATTTGGAACCCTTTTTCTAATAGTGTATTTGGTACACAGGAGTCTGGTATTATTGTTGTTGATGCTAAATGGTTTGTCCCCCCAGAGACTCAAGTTCTACAGACTGACACGTTGGGTTGTGAGTGACATTCCGGGCTTGTTGTTGTTGAAAACAAGCTGGCCTATTGTAGAGGTAACCTCTACTGTGTCCCACAACTAACCACTCTTTCTGTGTGTGTGTGCATACTTGTCTCTCTCCGTGTTTGTGTGTGTGTGCGCTCGCATCTGTGTCAATATGTGTGTGTGTGTCTGCTCTATTGTAGATGCTCTACCCCTACTGCTACCCACAACCACTCTCTCACACACTGTTTACCATGACAATACCGGCTCTGGCACTTTCCCTGGCTGTAACTGTCATTCCCTCTTATCCTTATGTCATTTCATTGTAATTAGCTAGTGTTTTCATATTTCCTTAAGCCCCGTCGTTCATTTTGGCATTTCCCCCCTCTGGTTCCTTTCATCTGTTACTGGGGGATCATACAGAGAGGCTGCCAAAAGTTTGGTGTATTGTGTGTGTGTGTTGTGGTGCACTCCCGACTCGAGGATAATAAACCCGGCAGTAAACAAAAGATAAAATAGCCAAAGCAGAAGAGGGGGCAAAATCAACACAATGAAAATCTGTTGGATGGATACTGTGCTGACTGTTGGAGTGTGTCAATCTTGAATCTTTCTCAGGCATTTGTGAAGAGCTATGAGAGCTACAGTATCTATTGGAGTTTGGGACATGTCTTTGTGGAATTGTATAGTCTGCTTTGTTTGGTCAAAAGAGGCTGTGAGATCGATGTGTGTCAATAGTCTGCCTTCCCATTGGGCACAGATTCCAATTCAACATCTATTGGGTCAACATAATTTAATTGAAATTACATGGAAACAACGTTGATTCAACCAATGTGTGCCCAGTGGGTTTATTGTAAGTCAGTTGCAACTAAGTCCTCAATGTTTTTATAGATCTATGATTGAACTTGGTTTAGAATAGTTCTGTCACGATGATCGTCTGCTAAAAGCTGGCCAGCAGAGGCAAGAACGGGTTCAAAGTAGGGTTGCAAAATTTCCCCAAATTCCCATATTTTTCAGAAATCCTGTTTGGAAGATTCAGAGCATCAAGAGAGAATATGCAGGAAATCCCTGAATCCTCCAACTGGGGTTTCCAGAAAACTTGAGAAGTGTGGGAAAGTTACATGTTTTATTGTAAACCCTAGGTTCCCATATCGGGTTACGAGTAATCTCATTATGCCCTATAGTAGTTGTGGAGTTATATCAAGGCCTATTCGGAAGCTCTGTTAGAGGATCATGGTATCATGTCCCAGACTGGTTTGAAGCGTATGTCTACTCTGTGTCCTCTCCAGACCTGTTACTACTATCTGTGTCTTCCCTATTGGGAAGTTGGGCCTTATGTCAGTGTCCTCTACAGGCCTGTTACTACTATCTTTGTCTTGCCTGTTGGGAAGTGGGGCCCTCTGTCTCTGTGTCCTCTCCAGGCCTGTTACTACTATCTGTGTCTTCCCTGTTGGGAAGTGGGGCCTTCTGTCAGTGTCCTCTACAGGCCTGTTACTACTATCTTTGTCTTCCCTGTTGGGAAGTGGGGGCTTCTGTCTCTGTGTCCTCAGCCTCTCTCAACCTCTCTGGTTATCTCTGACATTCCATGTTTACTACTGTCGCTATGTTAGTAATACTCGAATTAGACTGATAATACATGGTGGTGTGCAAATGAGGCTCCTTGCATAGTTTGAGTGTGTGCGTGCGTGCGTGCGTGCGTGCGTGCGCGCGCGCGCATGAGTGTGCGTGTCTGTGTTTCTCACTGTTTGTACAGCATGTTCTGCCTTAGAGCAAACCAGGGAATTTGGGGCTGTAGTTGGTCTTTGCGAATACCTCTTTCGAATACTTCCTAGTTCTATCAGTTGCAATATTAGCATACTGTGGGCCCCTTCAATTCACACTGACATACTTTTTGAGTTTTTAAACCCTAAAGCGCTGGCTGTCATTTATGAAGGTTAGTGAGGGCTCACTCAGTCTATATTCGTAGAGCGAGAGCCAGCTCAGTAATAGCCAGGAAAATATCAGTTGTAATATTCATCTTATTTGACGGAGCCAGTCAAAGCTTGAGGCCAAACATACTTTTACATCTCCCTATTTAGCATAGGTATGGCATAACCATGTTATTATTGTTATATATATATATATATATATATTTCTTAGTAAAAGGTAAAAGGCTAGTGATGTGAGCAAAATGTGTGCTGAGTATAGGGTTGAACCTAATTTTTGTGCCACTAGATGGCAGAATGCCATTGCCTCCTTACTTTGGCTGGGCTGCTCTACTGCTGTAGGAGTCGAACCGAGTAACCAAAAAAATGTTACACAAATCAAAATATATTTGAGATTCTTCATCAAAGTAGCCACCCTTTGCTTTTACAACAGCTTTGCACACTCTTGACAATCTCTCAACCAGCTTCATTAAGAAATATTTCCCCAACAGTCTTGAAGGAGTTCCCACATATGCTGAGCACTTGTTGGCTGCTTTTCCTTCACTCTGCAGTCCAACTCATCCCAAACCATCTCAATTGGGTTGAGGTCGGGTGATTTTGGAGGCCAGGTCATCTGATGCAGCACTCCATCACTCTTCTTGGTCAAATAGCCCTTACACAGCCTGGAGGTGTGTTTTAGGTCATTGTCCTGTTGAAAAACAAATGAGAGTCCCCCTGAGCCCAGACAAGATTGGATGGCGTATCACTGCAGAATGCTGTGGTAACCATACTGGTTAAGTGTGCCTTGTATTCTAAATAAATCATTGAGTGTCATCAGCAAAGCACCCCCACAAAATCACACCTCCTCCTCCATACTTCAAGGTGAGAACCACACATGCAGAGATCATCCATTCACCTACTCTGCATCTCCCAAAGACACGCCGGCTGGAACCAAAAATCTCAAATTTGGACACATCTGACCAAAGGACGGATTTCCACCGGTCTAATGTCCATTGCTCGTGTTTCTTGGCCCAAGCAAGTCTCTTCTTAATATTGGTGTCCTTTTAGTACATTGCGCATCTGTAAATATCCCACCCAACTTCCTCATCCCCATATTTATATATATTTTTTTTGTTCCTTTGCACCCCAGTATCTCTACTTGCACATTCATCTTCTGCACATCTATAACTCCAGTGTTTAATTGCTAAATTTAAATTATTTCGCCAATATGGTCTATATATTGCCTTACCTCCCTAATCTTACTTCTTGCAACACACTGTATATATACTTTTTTATTGAGTTATTGACTGTACGTTTGTTTATCCCATGTGTAAGTCTGTGTAACCCTAATTGTTTGTGTCGCAATGTTTGGCTTTATCTTGGCCAGGTTGTAGTTGTAAATGAGAACTTGTTCTCAACTGGCCTACCTGGTTAAATAAAGGTGAAATAAAAATACAATTTAAAAAAGTAGTGGTTTCTTTGCAGCAATTCGATCATGAAGGCCTGTTTCACACAGTCTTTTCTGAATAGTTGATGTATCTGTTACTTGAACTCTGTGAAGCATTTATTTGGGCTGCAATCTGAGGTGCAGTTAACTCTAATGAGCTTATTTTCATCATAGAGCTTGTTGGTTTTGCGACTGCTCTTGGAGAAACTTTCAATGTTCTTGAAATGTTCTGTATTGACTGACCTTCATGTCTTAAAGTAATGATGGACTGTCGTTTCTCTTTGCTAATTTGAGCTGTTCTTGACATAACATGGACTTGGTATTTTATCAAATGCAACCACTACCTTGTCACAACGCAACTGATTGGCTCAAATCCATGAAGGACAGAAATTCCACATATGAACTTTCAATAAGGCACACCTTGATAAATTAAATGCACACCTCATGAAGCTGGTTGAGAGAATTCCAAGAGTGTGCAAAGCTGTCATTAAGGCGAAGGGTGGCTACTTTGAAGAATCTCAAATGTACAATCTATTTTTATGATGGAAAGAAATGTGGGTTACTACATGATTCCATATGTGTTATTTCATTGTTTTGATGACTTCACTATTATTCTACAAAGTAGAAAATAGTAAAAATACATTTTAAAAACCTGGAATGAGTAGGTGTGTGCAAACTTTTGACTGGTACTGTGCATCCTTACAGTATATTATTTTTACTATCAAACATGCATGTTTTTGTAACGGTTTTCCTGTTGTGAAGGAGAGTCGGACCAAAATGCAGCGTGGTTATATTGATTAATGTTTCATTTAAAAACGATAAATATGAACACTACAAAACATTAAACGTGGAAAACCAAAAACAGCCCTATCTGGTGCAAAACACAGAGACAGGAACAATCACCCACGAACACACAGTGAAACCCAGGCTACCTAAATATGGTTCCCAATCAGAGACAATGACTAACACCTGCCTCTGATTGCGAACCATATCAGGCCAGACATAGAAATAGACAAACAAGACATCCAACATAGAATGCCCACTCAGATCACACCCTGACCAACCAAAACATAGAAACATACAAAGCAAACTATGGTCAGGGTGTGACAGTTTTAATAACTCCCTCTTGATGAAATACATGTAGGCCTTTTAAAAATAATATTACTTTATTATCCATTGTCTATATGACAAACAGACATTTCACACACACACGCGAAGCTATTTATTGTGTGCATACACACACACAGACCGATAATGGTTATGGATTGAATAATACAGTATGTTACAATGCACTGATTTGCCTTGCTTTCTCGTTTGCCAAGCATCCTACATATCAAATGTTGTTTGACACGATTCGTAAACAACAGGTGTAGACTAACAGTGACATGCTTACTTACACCGCAGTAAGTGAATGCACTTTTCATTTTTTAAATTCCTGACAGTGATGGTGAATCTGTGGTTGCCCTTGAAGAAACCGAGCCAAACAGATGGTGCAAGAGCTTCCCTTTCAAATGTAATATGATTATGATTAATATAGGCTATGTGCTCATTCAAGAGCTATTGGGATAGTGATGCAGTGTGTTGGCCATGTGTAGCAAATGGGGATGGGCGGTGTGTGCATGCTTGTGTGTCTGTGTGTAAGAGCAAGAGAGAATGAGGGAGAGTAAAATGGGATGTCGGTGGGCTGATATGAGTGTGTGTTAGTCAGTCAAGCTGTGCCAGTCACGGAAATCAAATCATATGAAATCACTTTCGGGGTTGGTCAGTCAGTAGTAAATCTGGCAACCATCGCTAACCACGATTTTGCTGTCCCAAAGAAAATGTCCATATCGCGGGCAAATTCTTAGGTTGTAAACGATTTTCAGACATGTTCGCGCTATCAGTGTGACAGGGTCTAGGTCTGCTGATTCAGTACCACTACGTCTTGGCTGGTTCAGTGTGACAGGGTCTAGGTCTGCTGATTCAGTACCACTACTGAAGACATACCCTAATCTACAGTGGGGCAAAAAAGTATTTAGTCAGCCACCAATTGTGCAAGTTCTCCCACTTAAAAAGATGAGAGGCCTGTAATTTTCATCATAGGTACACTTCAACTATGACAGACAAAATGAGAAAAAAAATCCAGAAAATCACATTGTATGATTTTTAATGAATGGATTTGCAAATTATGGTGGAAAATAAGTATTTGGTCAATAACAAAAGTTTATCTAAACTACTTTGTTATATACCCTTTGTTGGCAATGACAGATGTCAAATGTTTTCTGTAAAGCTTCACAAGGTTTTGACACACTGTTGCTGGTATTTTGGCCCATTCCTCCATGCAGATCTCCTCTAGAGCAGTGTGGTTTTGGGGCTGTTGCTGGGCAACACAGACTTTCAACTCCCTCCAAAGATTTTCTATGGGGTTGAGATCTGGAGACTGGCTAGGCCACGCCAGGACCTTGAAATGCTTCTTACGAAGCCACTCCTTCGTTGCCCGGGCGGTGTGTTTGGGATCATTGTCATGCTGAAAGACCCAGCCACGTTTCATCTTCAATGCCCTTGCTGATGGAAGGAGGTTTTCACTCAAATTCTCACGATACATGGCCCCATTCATTCTTTCCTTTACACGGATCAGTCGTCCTGGTCCCTTTGCAGAAAAACAGCCCCAAAGCATGATGTTTCTACCCCCAGGCTTGACAGTAGGTATGGTGCGGGGAGCTGCCACCGGAGGGCTGATGCGTGGAGGTGGTACTGGATAGACCGGACCGTGCAGGCGCACTGGAGCTCTTGAGCACCGAGCCTGCTCAACCTTACCTGGATGAATACTCCCGGTCGCCCTGCCAGTGCGGCGAGGTGGAATAGCCCGCACTGGGCTATGCAGGCGAACCAGAGACACCGAGCGCAAGGCTGGTGCCATGTAAGCCGCCCAAGGAGACGCACTGGAGACCAGATGCGTAGAGCCGGCTTCATGACACTTGGCTCGATGCTTACTCTAGCCCGGCCGATACGCGGGGCTGGTATGTACCGCACCGGGCTATGCACCAGCACTGGAGACACCGTGCGCACCACAGCATAACACGGTGCCTGCCTGGTCTCTCTAGCCCCCCGGTAAGCACAGCAAGTTTGCGCAGGTCTCCTACCTGGCATAGCCATACTCCCTGTGAGCCCCCCCCCCAAGACATTTTTGGGGCTGACTCCCGGGCTTCCTTCCACGCCGCCGTGTTCGTTTCTCCAACTCCATTCTCCTATAACCTTCCTCTCACTGCTCCAGAGAATCCCAGGCGGGCTCCAGCACTCTCGCTGGGTCGACCGCCCACCTGTCTATTTCCTCCCAAGTAGTATAGTCCATATTCTTGCCGTCCAAAAACGTCCTCCCACGTCCATTCCTCTTTTCGCTGCTCCAGCCTTTCACCACGCCGCTTGGTCCTGTTGTGGTGGGTGATTCTGTTAGGGTTTTCTTCCGTCGAAGGAGAGGCGGACCAAAACGCAGCGTGGTTATTCTGATACATGTTTAATAAAGATGAAACACAAACAGTACAAAAACAATAAACGTAACTAGAAACCCTAACAGCCTATACTGGTGCAAAACAAACACAGAGACAGGAACAATCACCCACGAAACACTCAAAGAATATGGCTGCCTAAATATGGTTCCCAATCAGAGACAACGATAAACACCTGCCTCTGATTGAGAACCACTCCAGACAGCCATAGACTATACTAGATACCCCTACTAAGCCACAAACCCAATACCTAACAAAACCCCAAGACAAAACACACCACATACAAAACCCATGTCACACCCTGGCCAGACCAAAATAATAAAGAAAACACAAAATACTAAGACCAGGGCGTGACAATATGACATTCTCCCAATCTTCTTCTGGACCATCCAAATGCTCTCGAGCAAACTTCAGACGGGCCTGTACATGTCCATGACAATGACTTTTGGCTATGTTGCAAACATCCAGAGCAATGCACTGAAACCAACCATGACTAGATAAACGATTGTTTACGGTGTGTAATCACGTCGAATGCTCCTTAAAAAATTGATAGAGATGGAATTCACGGCCCAAACAGGTTACAAAATGTTTCGATTTAAGCTATAAAAATTGATTTTATCAAAGAAAACGGCACTTCATTTGATCACTGGGACCCTCAGGAAGAGAAATAAGAGCAAGATATCAGAATGTAAGTCATAATTTTACCTTCAGATGTGAATGTGTAAAAACTGTCATGGCGGAAAATGTTTCTGTTGTTGATTGCTCTTCTCAAACAAAAGCATGGTATTTGTTCTCTGTAGTAGCTATTTTAAATCGGAAAACGTAGTTTGATTACCAAGATCCTAATCTTTTGAAGAATGTAAGACGCTTGCATTTTCAAGAATGTTTAATGTTACGACGTTGTATTTTTAATGTCGTCTAGTGTGGCTTGTGTTACAAGCCGATCCTGGGGACTGACCAATAACACTGATAATGGACAAAATAATATGATTGTTGTGTTTAGTCATGTTAGTATAATAGTTTAATGTAATAGCAGTAGATAATATTTGATTTAAATGTGTTACTGCTTTTCAAGAATTTCCCTAATTATCTTGTTTACATGACAAATAGGCCTGATCAGCCTGATAAATGCACAAGAATGAACTTTCTCCCTCAGCGACCATGTATTTTTTTTGTAAGCCGATATGATTCTTAGCTCAGACATACAATTTCTATCTGAAAACTATTTCTAAGCTGCATACTTTCAGTTTTTACACATCCTCAGAGAGAAACTTCTCCCAGCCATCCAGGAACAGTTTGGTGACGAACAATTCCTTTTCCAGCATGATGGAGCACCTTGCCATAAGGCAAAAGTGATAACTAAGTGGCTCAGGGAACAAAACATCGATATTTTGGGTCCATGGCCAGGAAACTCCCCAGGCCTTAATCCCATTGAGAACTTGCAGTCAATGCTCAAGAGGCGGGTGGACAATCAAAAACCCACAAATTCAAACAAACTCCAAGTATTTACTTTGCAAGAATGGGCTGCCATCAGTGTGGCCCAGAAGTTAATTGACAGCATGCCAGGGCGGATTGCAGAGGTCTTGAAAAAGAAGGGTCAACACTACAAATGTTGACTCTTTGCATCAACTTCATGTAATTGTCAATAAAAGCCTTTGACACTTATGAAATGCTTGTAATTATACTTCAGTATTCAATAGTAACATCTGACAAAATATCTAAAGACACTGAAGCAGCAAACTTTGTGGAAATTAATATTTGTGTCATTCTCAAAACTTTTGGCTACGACTGCACAGTGTGGGAAGGCCTTACCAGCCTTACCATTCAGACTTTCATCCAGGAAAAACCGTGGATTGGGAATACTTTGGGAATGCCACAGGCAAGGTTTCAGATTCTCCAGAAGAAAAGTCTCTCAGTTCAAACACACATGAATTGACTTTACCTCTCTCTCTCACACACACACACACACACACACACAGAGAGAGAGAGCGTGAGGAATGGTATTGTATGTGTGTGTGTTGCTGGTTGACATTGCGGCTGCATGGGCCAGGCTGACTCTGCTTTTGCTTGATGTGCGTGTCTGAGAGCCAAGCATCAGGAGCAGCCAGCTATGTGTAACCCTAAATGGGACAAAGACCTGAATCTGGGGAGACGTATCACTGCAACACCAGGTCATACCCACAGCCACCTTCACCGACTGACAGCCCAACCGCGCTGACTGACACCACAGGGCTCTCGAACCACATAGCTCTCTCTCTCTCTGTCGCCATTTACCTCTCTCTCCACCCCTCTCTCCTTTTCTTTCCCTTCTATCTCTAAATCTGTCCACCAATGCATCATCATTTCTCTCTCCCAGCCCCCCTCCCCTTTCCTCTCTCCCACCTCTCTCCCTCCATCCCTGCTTCATCCCTCCTTTCCACTCTCTTCCACATCCCTCCTTTCCACTCTCTGCCTCCATCCCTGCTCCATCGCTCATTTATACTCTCTGCCTCCATCCCTCTGTCCCTTCTTCCCACTCTCTCCCTCCATCCCTGCTCCATCCCTCCTTCCACTCTCTTCCTCCATCCATCCTTTGAACTCTCTACCTCCATCCCTCCTTTCCACTCTCTACCTCCATCACTGATCCATCCCTCCTTTCCACTCTCCCCCTCATTCCTGCTCCATCCCTTCTTTCCACTATCTACCTCCATCCCTGCTACATCCCTCCTTTCCACTCTATTCCTCATCCCTGCTCCATCCCTCCTTTCCACTCTCTCCCTCCATCCCTCCTTTTCACTCTCTCCCTCATCCCTGCTCCATCCCTCCTTTCCACTCTCTACCTCCATCCCTCCATCCCCCCTTTTCACTCTCTCAATCATCCCTGCTCCATCCCTCCTTTCCACTCTCTTCCTCCATCCCTGCTTTATACTTCCTTTTCACTCTCTCCCTCCATCCCTGCTCCATCCCTCCTTTCCACTCTCTTCCTACATCCCTCCATCCCTCCGTTTCACTCTCTCTCTCCATCCCTGCTCCATCCCTCCTTTCCACTCTCTCCCTCCATCCCTGCTCCATCCCTCCTTTCCACTCTCTTCCTCCATCCCTCCATCCCTTCTTTCCACTCTCTCCCTCCATCCCTGCTCCATCCCTCCTTTCCACTTTCCCTCCATCCCTGCTCCATCCCTGCTTCATCACTTCTTTCCACTCTCTACCTCCATCCCTGCTCCATCCCTCCTTTCCACTCTCTCCCTCCATCCCTGCTCCATCTCTCCTTTCCACTCTCTCCCTCCATCCCTGCTCCATCACTTCTTTACACTCTCTCTCCATCTCTGCTCCATCCCTCCTTTCCACTCTCTTCCTCCATCCATCCTTTTCACTCTCTCCCTCATCCCTGCTCCATCCCTCATTTCCACTCTCTGCCTTCATCCCTGCACCATCCCTCCTTTCCACTCTCTTCCTCATCCCTCCTTTTCACTCTCTCCCTCATCCCTGCTCCATCCCTCCTTTCCACTCTCTACCTCCATCCCTCAATCCCCCCTTTACACTCTCTCCCTACATCTCTGCTCCATCCCTCCATCGCTCCTTTTCACTCTCTCCCTCATCCCTGCACCATCCCTCCTTTACACTCTCTTCCTCCATCCCTCTGTTTCACTCTCTCCCTCATCCCTGCTCCATCCCTTCTTTCTACTCTCTCTCCATCCCTGCTCCATCCCCCCTTTCCACTCTCTTCCTCCATCTCCCCATCCCTTCTTTCCAGTCTCTACCATCCCTGCTCCATCCTTCCTTTTCACAATCTCCCTCATCCCTGCTCCATCCCTCCTGTCCACTCTCTTCCTCCATCAATCCATCCCTCCTTTTCACTCTCTCCCTCAACCCTGCTCCATCCCTCATTTCCACTCTCTGCCTTCATCCCTGCACCATCCCTCCTTTCCACTCTCTTCCTCCATCCCTCCTTTTCACTCTCTCCCTCATCCCTGCTCCATTCCTCCTTTCTACTCTCTACCTCCATCCCTCCATCCCCCCTTTTCATTCTCTCCCTCATCCCTGCTCCATCCCTCCTTTCCACTCTCTTCCTCCATCCCTGCTTTATCCTTCCTTTTCACTCTCTCCCTCATTCCTGTTCCATCCTTCTTTCCACTCTCTCTCCATCCCTGCTCCATCCGTTCTTTACACTCTCTACCTTCATCCCTGCTCCATCCCTCCTTTCCACTCTCTTCCTCCATCCCTGCTCCATCCCTCCTTTCCACTCTCTTCCTCCATCCCTGCTCCATCCCTCCTTTCCACTCTCTTCCTCCATCCATCCTTTTCACTCTCTCCCTCATCCCTGCTCCATCCCTCATTTCCACTCTCTGCCTTCATCCCTACACCATCCATCCTTTCCACTCTCTTCCTCCATCCCTCCATTTCACTCTCTCCCTCATCCCTGCTCCATCCCTCCTTTCCAGTCTCTTCCTCCATTCCTGCTTTATCCTTCCTTTTCACTCTCTCACTCATTCCTGTTCCATCCTTCTTTCCACTCTCTCTCCATCCCTGCTCCATCCGTTCTTTACACTCTCTACCTTCATCCCTGCTCCATCCCTCCTTTCCACTCTCTTCCTCCATCCATCCATTTCACTCTCTCCCTCATCCCTGCTCCATCCCTCCTTTCCACTCTCTACCTCCATCCCTCCACCCCCCCTTTTCACTCTCTCCCTCATCCCTGCTCCATCCCTCCTTTCCACTCTCTTCCTCCATCCCTGCTTTATCCTTCCTTTTCACTAACCCTCATTCCTGCTCCATCCTTGTTTCCACTCTCTCTCCATCCCTGCTCCATCCGTTCTTTACACTATCTACCTTCATCCCTGCTCCATCCCTCCTTTCCACTCTCTTCCTCCATCCATCCTTTTCACTCTCTCCCTCATCCCTGCTCCATCCCTCCTTTCCACTCTCTGACTCCATCCCTCCATTCCTCCTTTCCACTCTCTTCCTCCATCCATCCTTTTCACTCTCTCCCTCATCCCTGCTCCATCCCTTCTTTCCACTCTCTCTCCATCCCTGCTCCATCCCTCCTTTCCACTCTCTCCCTCATCCCTGCTCCATCCCTTCTTTCGACTCTCTCCCTCCATCCCTGGTCCATCTCTCCTTTCCACTCTCTCCCTCCATCCCTGCTCCATCCCTCCTTTTCACTCTCTCCCTTATCCCCGCTCCATCCCTCCTTTCCACTCTGACTCCATCCCTCCATTCCTCCTTTCCACTCTCTTCCTCCATCCCTCCATTCCTCCTTTTCACTCTCTCCCTCCATCCCTGCTCCATCCCTCCTTTCCACTCTCTTCCTCCATCTATCCTTTTCACTCTCTCCCTCATCCCTGCTCCATCCCTTCTTTCCACTCTCTCTCCATCCCTGCTCCATCCCTCCTTTCCACTCTCTCCCTCATCCCTGCTCCATCCCTTCTTTCGACTCTCTCCCTCATCCCTGCTCCATCCCTTCTTTACACTCTCTCTCATCCCTGCTCCATCCCTCCTTTCCACTCTCTCCCTCCATCCCTACTTCATCCCTCCTTTCCACTCTCTCCCCATCCCTTCTCCATCCCTTCTTTACACTCTCTCCCTCATCCCTACTCCATCCCTCTTTTCCACTCTCTTCCTCCATCCCTCCATCCCTCCGTTTCACTCTCTCCCTCCATCCCTACTCCATCCCTCCTTTCCACTCTCTCCCCATCCCTGCTCAATCCCTCCTTTCCACTCTCTTCCTCCATCCCTCCTTTTCACTCTCTCCCTCCATCCCTACTCCATCCCTCCTTCCCACTCTCTCCCCATCCCTGCTCCATCCCTCCTTTCCACTCTCTTCCTCCATCCCTCCATCCCTCCGTTTCACTCTCTTCCTCCATCCCTCCATCCCTCCTTTCAACTCTCTCCCCATCCCTGCTCCATACCTTCTTTACACTCTCTCCCTCCATCCCTGCTCAATCCCTCTTTTCCACTCTCTCCCTCCATCCCTGCTCCATCCCTCCATTCCACTCTCTCCCCATCCCTCATCCATCCCTTCTTTACACTCTCTCCCTACATCCCTCCTCCATCCCTCCTTTTCACTCTCTCCCTCATCCCTGCTCCAATCCCTCCTTTACACTCTCGTCCTGTATCCTTCCGTTTCACTCTCTCCCTCATTCCTGCTCCATCCCTCATTTCCACTCTCTGCCTACATCCCTGCACCATCCCTCCTTTCCACTCTCTTCCTCCATCCCTCCTTTTCACTCTCTCCCTCATCGATGCTCCATCCCTCCTTTCCACTCTCTACCTCCATCCCTCCATCCCCCCTTTTCACTCTGTCCCTCATCCCTGCTCCATCCTTCTTTACACTCTCTCTCCATCCCTGCTCCATCCGTTCTTTACACTCTCTACCTTCATCCCTGCTCCATCCCTCCTTTCCACTCTCTTCTCCATCCCTCCTTTTCACTCTCTCCCTCATCCATGCTCCATCCCTCCTTTCCACTCTCTTCCTCCATCCTTTTCACTCTCTCCCTCATCCCTGCTCCATCGCTCCTTTCCACTCTCTTCCTCCATCCCTCCTTTTCACTCTCTCCCTCATCCATGCTCCATCCCTCCTTTCCACTATCTTCCTCCATCCCTGCTTTACCCTTCCTTTTCACTCTCTCCCTCAATCCTGCTCCATCCTTCTTTCCACTCTCTCTCCATCCCTGCTCCATCCGTTCTTTACACTCTCTACCTTCATCCCTGCTCCATCCCTTCTTTACACTCTCTCCCTACATCCCTGCTCCATCCCTCCATCCCTGCTTTTCACTCTCTCCCTCATCCCTGCTCCATCCCTCCTTTACACTCTCTTCCTGCATCCTTCCGTTTCACTCTCTCCCTCATCCCTGCTCCATCCCTAATTTCCACTCTCTGCCTTCATCCCTGCACCATCCCTCCTTTCCACTCTCTTCCTCCATCCCTCCTTTTCACTCTCTCCCTCATCGATGCTCCATCCCTCCTTTCCACTCTCTACCTCCATCCCTCCATCCCCCCTTTTCACTCTCTCCCTCATCCCTGCTCCATCCTTCTTTCCACTCTCTCTCCATCCCTGCTCCATCCGTTCTTTACACTCTCTACCTTCATCCCTGCTCCATCCCTCCTTTTCACTCTCTCCCTCATCCATGCTCCATCCCTCCTTTCCACTCTCTTCCTCCATCCTTTTCACTCTCTCCCTCATCCCTGCTCCATCCCTCATTTCCACTCTCTGCCTTTATCCCTACACCATCCCTCATTTCCACTCTCTTCCTCCATCACTCCTTTTCACTCTCTCTCTCATCCCTGCTCCATACCTCCTTTCCACTCTCTACCTCCATCCCTCCACCCCCCCTTTTCACTCTCTCCCTCATCCACCCTCCACCCCCCCTTTCCACTCTCTCTCCATCCCTGCTCCATCCGTTCTTTACACTATCTTCCTCCATCCCTGCTTTACCCTTCCTTTTCACTCTCTCCCTCAATCCTGCTCCATCCTTCTTTCCACTCTCTCTCCATCCCTGCTCCATCCATTCTTTACACTATCTACCTTCATCCCTGCTCCATCCCTTCTTTACACTCTCTCCCTACATCCCTGCTCCATCCCTCCATCCCTGCTTTTCACTCTCTCCCTCATCCCTGCTCCATCCATCCTTTACACTCTCTTCCTGCATCCTTCCGTTTCACTCTCTCCCTCATCCATGCTCCATCCCTAATTTCCACTCTCTGCCTTCATCCCTGCACCATCCCTCCTTTCCACTCTCTTCCTCCATCCCTCCTTTTCACTCTCTCCCTCATCGATGCTCCATCCCTCCTTTCCACTCTCTACCTCCATCCCTCCATCCCCCCTTTTCACTCTCTCCCTCATCCCTGCTCCATCCTTCTTTCCACTCTCTCTCCATCCCTGCTCCATCCGTTCTTTACACTCTCTACCTTCATCCCTGCTCCATCCCTCCTTTCCACTCTCTTCCTCCATCCCTCCTTTTCACTCTCTCCCTCATCCATGCTCCATCCCTCCTTTCCACTCTCTTCCTCCATCCTTTTCACTCTCTCCCTCATCCCTGCTCCATCCCTCATTTCCACTCTCTGCCTTTATCCCTACACCATCCCTCATTTCCACTCTCTTCCTCCATCACTCCTTTTCACTCTCTCCCTCATCCATGCTCCATCCCTCCTTTCCACTCTCTTCCTCCATCCTTTTCACTCTCTCTCTCATCCCTGCTCCATACCTCCTTTCCACTCTCTACCTCCATCCCTCCACCCCCCCTTTCCACTCTCTCTCCATCCCTGCTCCATCCGTTCTTTACACTATCTTCCTCCATCCCTGCTTTACCCTTCCTTTTCACTCTCTCCCTCAATCCTGCTCCATCCTTCTTTCCACTCTCTCTCCATCCCTGCTCCATCCATTCTTTACACTATCTACCTTCATCCCTGCTCCATCGCTCCTTTCCACTCTCTTCCTCCATCCCTCCTTTTCACTCTCTCCCTCATCCATGCTCCATCCCTCCTTTCCACTCTCTTCCTCCATCCTTTTCACTCTTTCCCTCATCCCTGCTCCATCCCTCATTTCCACTATCTTCCTCCATCCCTGCTTTACCCTTCCTTTTCACTATCTACCTTCATCCCTGCTCCATCCCTTCTTTACACTCTCTCCCTACATCCCTGCTCCATCCCTCCATCCCTGCTTTTCACTCTCTCCCTCATCCCTGCTCCATCCCTCCTTTACACTCTCTTCCTGCATCCTTCCGTTTCACTCTCTCCCTCATCCATGCTCCATCCCTAATTTCCACTCTCTGCCTTCATCCCTGCACCATCCCTCCTTTCCACTCTCTTCCTCCATCCCTCCTTTTCACTCTCTCCCTCATCCATGCTCCATCCCTCCTTTCCACTCTCTTCCTCCATCCTTTTCACTCTCTCCCTCAATCCTGCTCCATCCTTCTTTCCACTCTCTCTCCATCCCTGCTCTATCCATTCTTTACACTATCTACCTTCATCCCTGCTCCATCCCTCCTTTCCACTCTCTTCCTCCATCCTTTTCACTCTCTCCCTCATCCCTGCTCCATCCCTCATTTCCACTCTCTGCCTTTATCCCTACACCATCCCTCCTTTCCACTCTCTTCCTCCATCACTCCTTTTCACTCTCTCTCTCATCCCTGCTCCATACCTCCTTTCCACTCTCTACCTCCATCCCTCCACCCCCCCTTTCCACTCTCTCTCCATCCCTGCTCCATCCGTGCTTTACACTATCTACCTTCATCCCTGCTCCATCCCTCCCTTCCACCCTCTTCCTCCATCCATCCTTTTCGCTCTCTCCCTCATCCCTGCTCCATCCTTCTTTCCACTCTCTCTCCATCCCTGCTCCATCCATTCTTTGCACTCTCTACCTTCATCCCTGCTCCATCCCTCCTTTCCACTCTCTTCCTCCATCCATCCTTTTCACTCTCTCCCTCATCCCTGCTCCATCCCTTCTTTCAATCTCTCTCCATCCCTGCTCCATCCCTCCTTTCCACTCTCTCCCTCATCCCTGCTCCATCCCTTCTTTCGACTCTCTCCCTCCATCCCTGCTCCATCTCTCCTTTCCACTCTCTCCCTCCATCCCTGCTCCATCCCTCCTTTTCACTCTCTCCCTCATCCCTGCTCCATCCCTCCTTTCCACTCTCTGACTCCATCCCTCCATTCCTCCTTTCCACTCTCTTCCTCCCATCCCTCCATTCCTCCTTTTCACTCTCTCCCTCATCCCTGCTCCATCCCTCCTTTCCACTCTCTTCCTCCATCCATCCTTTTCACTCTCTCCCTTATCCCTGCTCCATCCCTTCTTTCCACTCTCTCTCCATCCCTGCTCCATCCCTTCTTTCCACTCTCTCTCCATCCCTGCTCCATCCCTTCTTTCCACTCTCTCCCTCATCCCTGCTCCATCCCTTCTTTCGACTCTCTCCCTCCATCCCTGCTCCATCCCTTCTTTACACTCTCTCTCCATCCCTGCTCCATCCCTCGTTTCCACTCTCTTCCCCCATCCCTCCATCCCTCCGTTTCACTCTCTTCCTCCATCCCTACTCCATCCCTTCTTTCCACTCTCTCCCTCATCCCTGCTCCATCCTTCTTTCCACTCTCTTCCTCCATCCATCCATCCCTCCGTTTCACTCTCTCCCCATCCCTGCTCCATCCCTTCTTTATGCTCTCTTCCTCCATCCCTCCATCCCTCTGTTTCACTCTCTCCCTCCATCCCTACTCCATCCCTCCTTTCCACTCACTCCCCATCCCTGCTCCATCCCTTCTTTACACTCTCTCCCTCCATCCCTACATCCCTCTTTTCCACTCTCTTCCTCCATCCCTCCATCCCTCCGTTTCACTCTCTCCCTCCATCCCTACTCATCCCTCCTTTCCACTCTCTCCACATCCCTGCTCCATCCCTCCTTTCCACTCTCTTCCTCATCCCTCCGTTTCACTCTCTCCCGCCATCCCTACTCCATCCCTCCTTCCCACTCTCTCCCCATCCCTGCTCCATCCCTCCTTTCCACTCTCTTCCTCATCCCTCCATCCCTCTGTTTCACTCTCTCCCTCCATCCCTCCATCCCTCCTTTCCACTCTCTCCCTCATCCCTGCTCCATCCCTTCTTTCGACTCTCTTCCTCCATCCCTGCTCCATCCCTCGTTTCCACTCTCTTCCCCCATCCCTCCATCCCTCCGTTTCACTCTCTTCCTCCATCCCTACTCCATCCCTTCTTTCCACTCTCTCTCTCCATCCCTGCTCCATCCCTCATTTTCACTCTCTTCCTCCATCCATCCATCCCTCCGTTTCACTCTCTCCCCATCCCTGCTCCATCCCTTCTTTATGCTCTCTCCCTCTATCCCTACTCCATCCCTCCTTTCCACTCTCTTCCTCCATCCCTCCATCCCTCTGTTTCACTCTCTCCCTCCATCCCTACTCCATCTCTCCTTTCCACTCACTCCCCATCCCTGCTCCATCCCTTCTTTACACTCTCTCCCTCCATCCCTACATCCCTCTTTTCCACTCTCTTCCTCCATCCCTCCATCCCTCCGTTTCACTCTCTCCCTCCATCCCTACTCCATCCCTCCTTTCCACTCTCTTCCTCCATCCCTCCGTTTCACTCTCTCCCTCCATCCCTACTCCATCCCTCCTTCCCACTCTCTCCCCATCCCTGCTCCATCCCTCCTTTCCACTCTCTTCCTCATTCCTCCATCCCTCTGTTTCACTCTCTCCCTCCATCCCTCCATCCCTCCGTTTCACTCTCTCCCTCCATCCCTACTCAATCCCTCCTTTCCACTCTCTTCCTCCATCCCTCCATCCCTCCGTTTCACTCTCTCCCTCCATCCCTACTCCATCCCTTCTTTCCACTCTCTCCCTCATCCCTGCTCCATCCTTCTTTCCACTCTCTCTCTCATCCCTGCTCCATCCCTCATTTCCACTCTCTTCCTCCATCCCTCCATCCCTCCGTTTCACTCTCTCCCCATCCCTGCTCCATTCCTTCTTTATACTCTCTCCCTCCATCCCTACTCCATCCCTTCTTTCCACTCTCTCCCTCATCCCTGCTCCATCCTTCTTTCCACTCTCTCTCTCATCCCTGCTCCATCCCTCATTTCCACTCTCTTCCTCCATCCCTCCATCCCTCCGTTTCACTCTCTCCCCATCCCTGCTCCATCCCTTCTTTATACTCTCTCCCTCCATCCCTACTCCATCCCTCCTTTCCACTCTCTTCCTCCATCCCTCCATCCCTCCGTTTCACTCTCTCCCTCCATCCCTACTCCATCCCTCCTTTCCACTCTCTACCCATCCCTACACTCTCTCCCTCCATCCCTACTCCATCCCTTCTTTACACTCTCTCCCTCCATCCCTGCTCCCATCCCTTCTTTACACTCTCTCCCTCATCTCTGCTCCATCCCTCCTCTGTCAAGCCCTGGTCTGTTTCACCCATTTTCTCCAGTGTATTCATCCCTATGTTTCTGTCTCTCTGTGTCTGTTCATCTAATATGTTTAGTCAAGTCAACTAGCGTTGTTTCTCTATTCTCTTTTGCTAGTCTTCCCGGTGTTGACCACTGCCTGACTCTGGACTCTACTTTCCCCCCTGCCTGATCATCCTATCTGCCCTGACCTTGAATGTGCCTGTCCATTGGTACCTATTGGACTCTGAACTGGTTTTGACCTTTTGCCTGTACACGACCATTCTTTTGCCTACCCCTTTTTGTATTAATAAACATTTTAAGACTCCATCCATCTGCCTCCTGGGTCTGCATCTGGGTCTCGCCCTCTCCCTCCATTCCTGTTCCATCCCTCCTCCCTCTCTCCCTCCATCTCTCCTTTCCACTCTCTCCCTCCCTCCCAGCTCCATCCCTTCTTTCCACTCTCTCCCTGCATCCCTCCTTTCTGTCTCATCCCTCTTTTCCACTCTCTCCCTCATCCCTCCATCCCTCTCTCCCTCCATCCCTCCTTTCCTCTATCTCCCTCCTTCCCTGCTCATCCCTCTTTTCCACTCTCTCTCCATCCATCATCCCTCTCTCCCTCCATCCATCATCCCTATCTACCTTCATCCCTCTTCCCTCTCTCCCTCCATCCCTAATTTCCACTCTCTCCCTTAGCTCAATCTCATGGCCCTGGCTTTTCTTAGCGAACCTTTCTCTCATCCATTATTGAAGCTTGTTTTTCCCCCCCTGGGTCTCAGAATAAAGAAGGAGAACGGATCCTTTCATTTTTAATACCATGCGTTAAATATGTATCGTCAGTCATTCTGTGACTGAACCAACTAGTACTCTTTTTGCAGGACACAACACTCAAAGTCCCAAGAAGACGTGAGGAGAAAGACCGATACACCGTGACCTCAGAGATGGAAGGAAATAAGAGATGGGGGATGGGTGATAGACAAAGGAGGATGGAAATTGACGGACAAGTCTGGCTAATGGGTAAAACAGCATATTTTCAGTGTTATCATTGACCAACTCTGTCAGGGAGAGGGCTAGAGCAGAAACAGAAGAAGAAAAAAGGAGAAACGACAATAACTTTCTTGGAGAGAAGTTTTATGAATATCTTATGCTATGAATGCGACATGTATACCACCTTCAAATAAAGTGTGACTGAGAAAAAGAAAAGGTAGAGGGAGAGGACAGAGATGAGGGATAGGTTGATTGGTGAATGTTGATGGAAGAGGACACAGCCTGTCTTAGCTTTAGCTGAAGCGAAGGAAGCTGGATAATCATATTCACTGAATACCTGGAATTATTTGAATTCCAAAGCTATCTGGCGTACATGCATTGACTCCTCTCCTGGCTGGTGTTGGTTAGTTTGTTATGCATCAGGCAAACTTGTTCGAACTCAGTACTCAGTCACAGCAGAGAGCCTACCGTCATTTCCACACAACACCCCCGCTGAACACACCTGCCACACACACACACACACGCTAGCTACTGTCTGCCTGCCTGCCTGCCAAATATTGTATTCTGTAAGATTTTTTTTCACAGCTTTGCATACAAGGAGGGTAATGATGAGGCGCTGAGTTACTCATGCTGAAAAAGTGTGTGTATATGTGTGTAGAGAGAGCACGAGAGAGAGAGCTTCTGCTTTTATTTTTACTACTTCTTTAACTCCTTTGTTCATATTTTTGACCATGTGTATTGCACTATTTGAGGTTGGGTAGCTTACTTTCTAAATGTTATCCGTTACTGTTACTAGTTACCTGTCCAAAATGTATCAGTTATGTAACTTTCTGTTGCTTTCAGTTACATTTAGATTACTTTTCCCTTTATACAAAAATGTATATTATCAATTGAAAGGCATCTATTGCAGGAAAAATCATAGCTTACATAGCTGGCCATAAATGGATGCTGCATATTACTTTATGGATTATGTAGGATTCCTCTAACCCATTGCTTTCTACTTCAACACAAATAATAATACTATTATGCTATCTTTACATTAAAAACCAAAGTCTATCAGATTTACAGTTGAAGTCGGAAGTTTACATACAATTACATTTAAACTCAGTTTTTCACAATTCCTGACATTTAATCCAAGTAAAAAATCCCCTTTTTAGGTCAGTTAGGATCCCCACTTTATTTTAAGAATTTGAAATGTCAGAATAATAGTAGAGAGAATTATTTATTTCAGCTTTTATTTATTCAGTGGGTCAGAAGTTTACATACACTCAATTAGTATTTGGTAGCATTGCCTTCAATTTTTTTATTTGGCTTAAACGTTTCGGGTAGCCTTCCACAAGCTTCCCACAATAAGTTGGGTAAATTTTGGACAATTCTTCCGGATAGAGCTGGAGAAACTGAGTCAGGTTTGTAGGCCTCCTTGCTCGCACACTATTTTTCAGTTCTGCCCACAAATGTTCTATAGAATTGAGGTCAGGTCTTTGTAATGACCACTTCGATACCTTGAATTCATTGTCCTTAAGCCATTGTGCCACAACTTTGGAAGTATGCTTGGGGTCATTGTCCATTTGGAAGACCCATCTGCAACCAAGCTTTAACTTTTTATGGCTGCAGGGGCAGTATTGAGTAGCTTGGATGAAAGGTGCCCATATCAAACGGCCTGCTCCTCAGTCATAGTTGCTAGTATTTGCATAATATTATTGGTATTGGATAGAAAACACTCTGACGTTTCTAAAACTGTTTAAAAGATGTCTGTGAGTATAACAGAACTCATATTGGCAGGCAAAATCCTGAGTTGAAATCAAAACAGGAAGTCAGAAATCTGAGCTTGTATGTATTCCCCAATTAAATTCCCTTGAGATATGAATGATGTTGCACTGCCTAGGGGTTCCACTAGATGTCAAGCATCAATAGAAATTATAATGAGGCTTCTATGTTGTTGTGGGAGTGAATGAGAGCAGAATATATCAGATGTCCATCAAGCAGCCATTTTGTGATCACACTTTTTCCTCATGGTAGTCACTTGAGTTCCATGGCTCACGAAGAGAAGAAGGAATACTCCGGTTGGAACTTTATTGAAGCTATATGTTAAAAACATCTTAATGATTGATTCTGTACTTAGTTTGAAATGTTTCTTCGACCGGTAATATCACTTTCTGAAGTTTTTGTCCGATATAATGCTGATCAGAATTAGCGTTTGGATATATATATATATAATACCAAACGCGCTAACAAAAGAAGGTATTTGGACATAAATAACGGACATTTTCGAACAAAACAAACATTTATTGTGGACCTGGGATTCCTGGAGTGCTTTCTGATGTAGATCATCAAAGGTAAGGGAATATTTATCATGTAATTTCTTGTTTATGTTGACGCCATCTTTGCGGCTGTGATGTTTTTACTTTTGAGCGCCGTCTCAGATTATTGCATGCATTTCTTTTTCCGTAACATTTTTTTGAAATCTGACACAGCGGTTGCATTAAGGAGAGGTTTATCTATAATTCCATCTGTATAACTATAATATAGCTATAATATACACATGGAATTCTAGATAAACCTCTCCTTAATGCAACCGCTGTGTCAGATTTCACATTTATGATGAGTATTTCTGTTGAATGATGTGGCTATGCAAAATCACTTTGTTTGTTTTTGGAACTAGTGAATCTAACACGTCAATGTAAACTCAGATTTTTTTTATATAAATATGAACTTTATCAAACAAAACATGCATGTATTGTGCAACATGAAGTCCTATGAGTTTCATCTGATGAAGATAATTCAAGGTTAGTGATTAATTTTATCTTTATTTCTGGTTTTTGTGAATGCTATATTTTGCTGGAAAATGGCTGTGCTTATTGTGGATTGGTGGAGACATAACATAATTGTTTGTAGTGCTTTCGCTGAAGATACTATTTGAAATCGGACACTTTGGTGTGATTAACAACGAGAATAGCTTTAAAATGATATAAGACACATGTATATTTTAGGAAGATTTCTGTGGTTTGAATTTTGGCGCCCTCTTTTTTCACTGGTAGTTGTCATATCTATCCCGGTATCGGGATTGCAGCCATAACAGGTTAAAGCATATTTTGAAAATCTGAGATGACTGTGTTGTTAACAAAAGGCTAAGCTTGTGTTTCAATATATTTATTTCATTTCATTTGCGATTTTCATGAATAGGAAACATTGCGTTATGGTAATGAGCTTGAGGCTATGATCACGCTCCTGGATACGGGATTGCTCGACGTTAGAGGTTAATCTACCCATCAAGTCCGATTTTTAAAATGTTTTACAACGTAAACACAACATATATTTATGTTAGACCACCACCAAATCAACAAAAAAAAACACGCCCATTTTTCCCAGCCAAAGATAGTCACAAAGCAGAATTAGAGATAAAATGAATCACTAACCTTTTGATAATCTTAATCAGATGAGACTCATATGACATGTCACACAATACATTCATGTTTAATAATAGGCATATTTATATTTATATCCACAAATCTCGGTTTACATTGACGCCATGTTCGGAAATGCCTCCAAAATACCCGGAGGAATTATAGAAAGCTACGCCAGATAAAATAAATACTCATCATCATTTTGAATTAAAGATACACTGGTTCTTAATGCAACCGCTGTATCAGATTTTTTTTAAACGTTACGAAAAAAGCCTACCATGCAATAATCTGAGACGGCACTCAGACGTAAATATATTTCTCTGCCATGTTGGAGTCAACAGAAATACGAAATTACATCATAAATATTCCCTTACTTTGATGATCTTTCATCAGAATGCAGTGCAAGGAGTCCTAGTTCCACAATAAATCGTTATTTTGTTCCATAATGTTCAATTCTAGTGTCTATGTAGCAGCATTTGCTACCACTTTCAGCTCAAATGCCCAAAAACGGACTTCTGGTCAAGGATAATTTTGCATCAAAACTTCCAAATTACATATTACAGGTCGATGAAACTGGTCAAACTAAGTGCAGAATCAATCTTCAGGATGTTATAATCATACAGATCGAATATCATTCCAACCGGGACATCCATGTTCATCTGAGGCTGATTGGAACAAAGGAAGCACTCTATCCCATGCACGCCTTCACGCACATGAAAATCTTTGCGACACTTACTACTTTTCTTCCCATTAGGTCAAAGTTCACAGCAAATGCTCCATTCCACTTTCTACTGAATGAGGACATCTAGTGGAAGACATAGGAAGTGTTTCCAGATCCATAACTTGTTGGGAAGGGAGGGGGCGATGACGTCACAGTTGCCCCAACTTTCAGGATTTCAAAACTAGTTTGGAAGCCCTGTGAGTTCTGTTATACTCACATACATAATTAAAACGGTTTTAGAAACTTCAGAGTGTTTTCTATCCAATATTAATAATAATATTCATATATTAGCAATTTAGGACAGATTTTGATGCAGTTCACTATGGGCACGCAATTCATCCAAAGGGGAAATACTGCCCCCTATCCTGAACCATATAGGCAAGTTGAGAACAAGTTCTCATTTACAATTGCGACCTGGCCAAGATAAAGCAAAGCAGTTCAACACATACAACAACACAGAGTCATACATGGAGTAAAACAAACATACAGTAAATAATACAGTAGAAAAATAAGTCTATATACAATGTGAGCAAGTGAGGTGAGATAAGGGAGGTAAAGGCAAAAAAAGGCCATGGTGGCGAAGTAAATACAATATAGCAAGTAAAACACTGGAATGGTTGATTTGCAGTGGAAGAATGTGCAAAGTAGAGAGAGAAATAATGGGGTGCAAAGGAGCAAAATAAATCAAATAAATACAGTAGGGAAAGAGGTAGTTGTTTGGGCTAAATTATAGATGGGCTATGTACAGGTGCAGTATTATGTGAGCTGCTCTGACAGCTGGTGCTTAAAGCTAGTGAGGGAGATAAGTGTTTCCAGTTTCAGAGATTTTTGTAGTTCATTCCAGTCATTGGCAGCAGAGGACTGGAAGGAGAGGCGGCCAAAGGAAGAATTGGTTCTGGGGGTGACCAGAGAGATATACCTTCTGGAGTGCGTGCTACAGGTGGGTGCTGCTATGGTGACCAGCGAGCTGAGATAAGGGGGGACTTTACCTAGCAGTGTCTTGTAGATGACCTGGAACCAGTGGGTTTGGCGACGAGTATGAAGCGAGGGCCAGCCAACGAGAGCACGCAGTGGTGGGTAGTATATGGGGCTTTGGTGACCAAAACGGGTGGCACTGTGATAGACTGCATCCAATTTATTGAGTAGGGTGTTGGAGGCTATTTTGTAAATGACATTGCCGAAGTCGAGGATTGGTATAATGGTCAGTTTTACAAGGGTATGTTTGGCAGCATGAGTGAAGGATGCTTTGTTGCGAAATAGGAAACAAATTCTAGATTTAACTTTGGATTGGAGATGTTTGATGTGAGTCTGGAAGGAGAGTTTACAGTCTAACCAGACACCTAGGTATTTTTGTAGTTGTCCACATATTCTAAGTCAGAGCCGTCCAGAGTAGTGATGTTGGACAGGCGGGCAGGTGACGGCAGCGATCTGTTGAAGAGCATGCATTTAGTTTTACTTGTATTCAACAGAAATTGGAGGCCACGGAAGGAGAGTTGTATGGCATTGAAGCTCGTCTGGGGGGTTGTAGAGCTCCCCCCTACTTTGCAATTTCCGCCTGAAGACATACCCAAATCTAACAGCCTGTAGCTCAGGCACAAAACCAAGGATATGCATATTCTTGGTACCATTTGAAAGAAAACACTCTGAAGTTTGGAAATGTGAATTGAATGTAGGAGAATATAACACAATAGATCTGGTTTAGATAAAACAACAAAAAAACATACGTTTTTTATTTTTGTATCATCATCTTTAAAATGAGATATAACAAACATTCAGATAGGATGATGGGGACAATTTCAGTGGAAAAATATAAGAGGGCAACAGTACTTGTGCAAAGTTTCAGAATGATAACTTCCAAAATGAGTGTGCTACATGACATTTATCATGAAGTCACCCAGGTGTCCCACACAAGTAGCCCAAATGTACCCAAGTGGCCAAATTGGTGAAGGTATACATTTTGAAACAAATAACTATATACAAAATACCAAAATGGTATTCTAACACACCCCCAAAAAAAAAATTTAGGAAAAAAAAGTGTTTTATTTTATTTATTATTGATTTTAAAAAGATATGAAAAAAAAAAAAAAATATATATATATATATATATATATATATATATATATACATACACATTTACAAAATAACATGGGTAACTATTTACACACTTTCAATATTTGGAAGACCCTCAGTCCTCTATCAAATCAAATCTATTTATATAGCCCCAGCCCCAGCCCACCACAAACAGCAAGCAATGCAGGTTTAGAAGCACGGTGGCTAGGAAAAACTCCCTAGAAAGGCAAAAACCTACGAAGAAACCTAGAGAGGAACCAGGCTATGAGGGGTGGCCAGTCCTCTTCTGGCTGTGCCGGGTGGAGATCAGTGGTTGTAGAGGGTGCAACAGGACAGCACCTCAAGAGTAAAAATGAACAGTTTAGGGTTCCATAGCCGAAGGCAGAACAGTTGAAACTGGAACGGCGGCAAGGCCAGGTGGACTGGGGACAGCAAGGAGTCATCATGCCAGGTAGTCCTGAAGCATGGTCCTAGTGCTCAGGTCCTCCTCCGAGAGAGAAAGAGAGAATTAGAGAGCATACTTAAATTCACACAGGACACCGCATATGTCATGTACTGTCATGTTGTCTTGTCTCTGTCCTTTCCCTTCACCCTGTCTCCCTCTGCTGGTCGTGTTAGGTTACCTTTTCTCCCCCGCTTTCCCCCAGCTGTCCCTTGTCTCCTCTAACTACCCATTCACCCCGTTCCCCACCTGTTCCCTTTTTCCCTCTGATTAGGTCCCTATATCTCTCTCTGTTTCTGCTCCTGTCCTTGTCGGATTCTTGTTTGTTTGTGTCATTCATGCCTGAACCAGACTGTCGTCATGTTTGCTGTAACCTTGTCCTGTCCTGTCAGAATCTGCCGGTCCATCTGAGCCTACCTATGTTTGGTAATTAAAGAAGCTCTGTTTAAGTTGATTCGCTTTTGGGTCCTCATTCACGCACCGTAACAGAAGAATCCGACCAAGAATGGACCCAGCGATTTCGGATCCTCTCCACTCAGCCGTCGAGATCCAGGGAGCGATGCTAGGCAGACACAAGCAGGAATTGTCTGCTGCTCGACATGCCGTTGAGACCCTGGCCACCCAAGTCTCCAACCTCACAGAACAGGTTCACCATCTCCGCCTCGATCCACCGGCCACTTCCAGGGCTTTCGAATCTCCGGAGCCCAGAATCAATAACCCGCCGTGTTACTCTGGGGAGCCCACTGAATGCCGCTCGTTCCTCACCCAGTGTGATATTGTGTTTTCTCTCCAGCCCAACACTTACTCCAGGAGCACTGCTCGTGTCGCCTACGTCATATCTCTCCTTATTGGACGGGCTCGTGAGTGGGGCACGGCAATCTGGGAGGCAAGGGCTGAGTGTATTAACCAGTATCAAGACTTTAAGGAGGAGATGATACGGGTTTTTGATCGATCTGTTTTTGGGGAGGAGGCTTCCAGGGCCCTGTCTTCCCTATGTCAAGGCAATCGATCCATAACAGACTACTCTATTGAGTTTCGCACTCTTGCTGTCTCCAGTGGCTGGAACGAGCCGGCCTTGCTCGCTCGTCTTCTGGAGGGTTTCCGCGCAGAGGTAAAGGATGAGATTCTCTCCCGGGAGGTTCCTTCCAGCGTGGATTCCTTGATTGAACTCGCTATTCGCATTGAGCGACGGGTTGATCTTCGTCACCGAGCTCGTGGAAAGGAGCTCGCGCTCTCCGTCGCCTCCCTCTCCGCATCACTACCATCTTCCTCTGCCGGCTCGGGTGCTGAGCCCATGCAGCTGGGAGGTATCCGCATCTCGACTAAGGAGAGGGAACGGAGAATCACCAACCGCCTCTGTCTCTATTGCGGTTCCGCTGGTCATTTTGTCACTTCATGTCCAGTAAAAGGCCAGAGCTCGTCAGTAAGCGGAGGGCTACTGGTGAGCGCTACTACTCCTGTCTCTCCTTCAAGATCCTGCACTACCTTGTCGGTCCATCTACGCTGGACCGGTTCGTCAGCTTCCTGCAGTGCCTTAATAGACTCTGGGGCGGAGGGCTGTTTTATGGACGAGACCTGGGCTCGGGAACATGACATTCCTCTCAGACAGTTAAAGGAGCCCACGGCCTTGTTCGCCCTGGATGGTAGTCCTCTCCCCAGGATTCAGCGTGAGACGCTACCTTTAACCCTCACTGTTTCTGGTAATCATAGTGAAACCATTTCTTTTTTAATTTTTCGTTCACCTTTTACACCTGTTGTTTTGGGCCATCCCTGGCTAGTTTGTCATAATCCTTCCATTAATTGGTCTAGTAATTCTATCCTCTCCTGGAACGTCTCTTGTCATGTGAAATGTTTAATGTCTGCTATCCCTCCTGTTTCCTCTGTCTCTTCTTCACAGGAGGAGCCTGGTGATTTGACAGGGGTGCCGGAGGAATATCACGATCTGCGCACGGTGTTCAGTCGGTCCAGGGCCACCTCTCTTCCTCCACACCGGTCGTATGATTGTAGTATTGATCTCCTTCCGGGAACCACCCCCCCCCGGGGTAGACTATACTCTCTGTCGGCTCCCGAACGTAAGGCTCTCGAAGATTATTTGTCTGTAGCTCTTGACGCCGGTACCATAGTCCCCTCCTCCTCTCCCGCCGGAGCGGGGGTTTTTTTTGTCAAGAAGAAGGACGGGTCTCTGCGCCCCTGCATAGATTATCGAGGGCTGAATGACATAACAGTGAAGAATCGTTATCCGCTTCCTCTTATGTCTTCAGCCTTCGAGATCCTGCAGGGAGCCAGGTTTTTCACTAAGTTGGACCTTCGTAACGCTTACCATCTCGTGCGCATCAGGGAGGGGGACGAGTGGAAGACGGCGTTTAACACTCCGTTAGGGCACTTTGAATACCGGGTTCTTCCTTTCGGCCTCGCTAACGCTCCAGCTGTCTTTCAGGCATTAGTCAATGATGTCCTGAGAGACATGCTGAACATCTTTGTTTTCGTTTACCTTGACGATATCCTGATTTTTTCACCGTCACTCCAGATTCATGTTCAGCACGTTCGACGTGTCCTCCAGCGCCTTTTAGAGAATTGTCTTTTTGTGAAGGCTGAGAAGTGCACGTTTCATGCCTCCTCCGTCACATTTCTCGGTTCTGTTATTTCCGCTGAAGGCATTAAGATGGATCCCGCTAAGGTCCAAGCTGTCATTGATTGGCCCGTCCCTAAGTCACGCGTCGAGCTGCAGCGCTTTCTCGGCTTCGCGAACTTCTATCGTCGTTTCATCTGTAATTTCGGTCAGGTGGCAGCTCCTCTCACAGCCCTTACTTCTGTCAAGACGTGCTTTAAGTGGTCCGTTTCCGCCCAGGGAGCTTTTGATCTCCTCAAGAATCGTTTTACATCCGCTCCTATCCTTGTTACACCTGACGTCTCTAGACAGTTCGTTGTCGAGGTTGACGCGTCAGAGGTGGGAGTGGGAGCCATCCTTTCTCAGCGCTCCCTCTCTGACGACAAGGTCCACCCATGCGCGTATTTTTCTCATCGCCTGTCGCCGTCGGAACGTAACTATGATGTGGGTAACCGCGAACTGCTCGCCATCCGGTTAGCCCTAGGCGAATGGCGACAGTGGTTGGAGGGGGCGACCGTTCCTTTTGTCGTTTGGACTGACCATAGGAACCTTGAGTACATCCGTTCTGCCAAACGACTTAATGCGCGTCAGGCGCGTTGGGCGCTGTTTTTCGCTCGTTTCGAGTTCGTGATTTCTTATCGTCCGGGCTCTAAGAACACCAAGCCTGATGCTTTGTCTCGTCTCTTCAGTTCTTCAGTAGCCTCCACTGACCCCGAAGGGATTCTCCCTGAGGGGCGTGTTGTCGGGTTGACTGTCTGGGGAATTGAGAGGCAGGTAAAGCAAGCACTCACTCAAACTCCGTCGCCGCGCGCTTGTCCTAGGAACCTTCTTTTCGTTCCCGTTCCTACTCGTCTGGCCGTTCTTCAGTGGGCTCACTCTGCCAAGTTAGCCGGCCACCCTGGCGTTCGGGGTACGCTTGCTTCCATTCGCCAGCGTTTCTGGTGGCCCACCCGGGAGCATGACACGCGTCGTTTCGTGGCTGCTTGTTCGGTCTGCGCGCAGACTAAGTCCGGTAACTCTCCTCCTGCCGGCCGTCTCAGGCCGCTTCCTATTCCCTCTCGACCGTGGTCTCACATCGCCTTAGATTTTGTCACCGGACTGCCTTCGTCAGCGGGGAAGACTGTTATTCTTACGGTTGTCGATAGGTTCTCTAAGGCGGCTCATTTCATTCCCCTTGCTAAGCTTCCTTCTGCTAAAGAGACGGCACAAATCATCATCGAGAATGTTTTCAGAATTCATGGCCTTCCGTCAGACGTCGTTTCGGACAGAGGTCCGCAATTCACGTCTCAATTTTGGAGGGAGTTTTGCCGTTTGATTGGGGCTTCCGTCAGTCTCTCTTCCGGCTTTCACCCCCAGTCTAACGGTCAAGCAGAACGGGCCAATCAGACTATTGGTCGCATCTTACGCAGTCTTTCTTTTCGCAACCCTGCGTCTTGGTCAGAACAGCTCCCCTGGGCAGAATACGCCCACAACTCGCTTCCTTCGTCTGCGACCGGGCTATCTCCTTTTCAGAGTAGCCTCGGGTACCAGCCTCCGTTGTTCTCATCTCAGTTCGCCGAGTCCAGCGTCCCCTCCGCTCAGGCTTTTGTCCAACGTTGCGAGCGCACCTGGAAGAGGGTCAGGTCTGCACTTTGCCGTTATAGGGCGCAGACTGTGAGAGCTGCTA
Source organism: Oncorhynchus mykiss (assembly GCF_013265735.2). NCBI lineage: Eukaryota > Metazoa > Chordata > Actinopteri > Salmoniformes > Salmonidae > Oncorhynchus > Oncorhynchus mykiss. The sequence continues at coordinate 55,169,230 of NC_048565.1, forward strand.
ATAAGCGTAGAACGAAGAGCCCTAGATATTGTCGCGGTCAGAGAGTTTGGCTCTCCACTCAGAACCTTCCCCTTAAGACGGCTTCTCGCAAGTTGACCCCGCGGTTCATTGGTCCATTCCGTATCTCTCAGGTCATTAATCCTGTCGCAGTGCGACTTCTTCTTCCGCGATATCTTCGTCGCGTCCACCCGGTCTTCCATGTCTCCTGTGTTAAGCCCGTTCTTCGCGCCCCCGCTCGTCTTCCCCCCCCCCCCCCCATCCTTGTCGAGGGCGCACCTATCTACAGGGTCCGTAAAATCTTGGACATGCGTCCTCGGGGCCGTGGTCATCAGTACCTAGTTGACTGGGAGGGGTACGGTCCTGAGGAGAGGAGTTGGGTTCCCTCTCGGGACGTGCTGGACCGTGCGCTGATTGATGATTTCCTCCGTTGCCGCCAGGTTTCCTCCTCGAGTGCGCCAGGAGGCGCTCGGTGAGTGGGGGGGTACTGTCATGTACTGTCATGTTGTCTTGTCTCTGTCCTTTCCCTTCACCCTGTCTCCCTCTGCTGGTCGTGTTAGGTTACCTTTTCTCCCCCGCTTTCCCCCAGCTGTCCCTTGTCTCCTCTAACTACCCATTCACCCCGTTCCCCACCTGTTCCCTTTTTCCCTCTGATTAGGTCCCTATATCTCTCTCTGTTTCTGCTCCTGTCCTTGTCGGATTCTTGTTTGTTTGTGTCATTCATGCCTGAACCAGACTGTCGTCATGTTTGCTGTAACCTTGTCCTGTCCTGTCAGAATCTGCCGGTCCATCTGAGCCTACCTATGTTTGGTAATTAAAGAAGCTCTGTTTAAGTTGATTCGCTTTTGGGTCCTCATTCACGCACCGTAACAGCATAAGACTCCCATTCGGAGTCAGTGTCACTGTGAAAGAAAATGTTCAGTTAGAATAGTTTCACATATGAGCCCTGTATCAACAGGTATAATAAACAGATATATACAGTGGGGCAAAAAAGTATTTAGTCAGCCACCAATTGTGCAAGGTCTCCCACTTAAAAAGATGAGAGGCCTGTAATTTTCATCATAGGTACACTTCAACTATGACAGACAAAAAAAAATTAAATCTAGAAAATCACATTGTTGGATTTTTTTATGAATTTATTTGCAAATTATGGTGGAAAATAAGTATTTGGTCAATAACAAAAGTTTATCTCAATACTTTGTTATATACCCTTTGTTGGCAATGACAGAGGTCAAACGTTTTCTGTAAGTCTTCACAAGGTTTTCACACACTTGCTGGTATTTTGGCCCATTCCTCCATTCAGATCTCCTCTAGAGCAGTGATGTTTTGGGGCTGTTGCTGGGCAACACGGACTTTCAACTCCCTCCAAAGATTTTCTATGGGGTTGAGATCTGGAGACTGGCTAGGCCACTCCAGGACCTTGAAATGCTTCTTACGAAGCCACTCCTTCGTTGCCCGGGCGGTGTGTTTGGGATCATTGTCATGCTGAAAGACCCAGCCACATTTAATCTTCAATGCCCTTGCTGATGGAAGGTTTTCACTCAAAATCTCACGATACATGGCCCTATTCACTCTTTCCTTTACACGGATCAGTCATCCTGGTCCCTTTGCAGAAAAACAGCCCCAAAGCATGACGTTTCCACCCCCATGCTTCACAGTAGGTATGGTGTTCTTTGGATGCAACTCAGCATTCTTTGTCCTCGAAACACGACAAGTTGAGTTTTTACATAAAAGTTCTCCTTTGGTTTCATCTGACCATATGACATTCTCCCAATCTTCTTCTGGATCATCCAAATGCTCTCTAGCAAACTTCAGATGGGCCTGGACATGTACAGGCTTAAGCAGGGGGACACGTCTGGCACTGCAGGATTTGAGTCCCTGGCGGCGTAGTGTGTTACTGATGGTAGGCTTCTTGTGATCATTTTGACCCCACAGCGTGAGATCTTGCGTGGAGCCCCAGATCGAGGGAGATTATCAGTGATCTTGTATATCTTCCATTTCCTAATAATTGCTCCCACAGTTGATTTCTTCAAACCAAGTTGCTTACCTGTTGCAGATTCTGTCTTCCCAGCCTGGTGCAGGTCTACAATTTTGTTTCTGGTGTCCTTTGACAGCTCTTTGGTCTTGGCCATAGTGGAGTTTGGAGTGTGACTGTTTGACAGGTGGACAGGTGTCTTTTATACTGATAACAAGTTCAAACAGGTGCCATTAATACAGGTAATGAGTGGAGGACAGAGGAGCCTCTTAAAGAAGAATTTACAGGTCTGTGAGAGCCAGAAATCTTGCTTGTTTGTAGGTGACCAAATACTTATTTTCCACCATAATTTGCAAATAAATTCATTAAAAATCCTACAATGTGATTTTCTGGAATTTTTTTTCTCTCATTTTGTCTTTCATAGTTGAAGTGTACCTATGATGAAAATTACAGGCCTCTCATCTTTAAGTGGGAGAACTTGCACAATTGTGGGCTGACTAAATACTTTTTTGCCCCACTGTATATCGAGAAGAGCACACTAACCCATATATGGAGAAGAGCACACTAACACATATATGGAGAAGAGCACACTAACACATATATGGAGAAGAGCACACTAACACATATATGGAGAAGAGCAGACTAATACATATATGGAGAAGAGCACACTAACACATATATGGAGAAGAGCACACTGTCATGACTGGCCTGTTCGGGTCAGATTACCGTGGACCATAATCCCACAGAGACATCTCTCACACCCACCACCTGGCGAGAGATCGAGAGTTATGGAGTTGCAAGGGTTTTATGACACCTCACGCCCATTGTAAATCTTAAAGCAGCAGACAAAATCCCTTTGTCCTCACAGTATGGAGGAATGGAATGTATGATGGGCCTATGGAGAATCTACCTCTGAACAGTAACATGCAATAAATGGACTTTGGGACAATATGTTTCGTTTGCCAAAATGGTAGTAATGACGATAGATGGAATATGAAAATGAATGTCGTTTTTCTTATGTTATTAAAAGTTAAATGACGACGTTATAACAAAACATTGTAACGTGGAGAGTTTTCACAAGATGTACCTGATGTTTGCATATTACACGTTTTGTGGAAAAGGTCCAGATCAAAGAGAATGTTTTTGTAAAAATGAAATATGAAGTTTGTTGTCTAAAATTGGATCTGAGTAAAATCCAGACCTTGCCTCGTAACTAGTTATGCCCAGAGAACTTGCCCTAATGGTGGAAATGTCCATTTCTGACCCGAGGGTATAAAACACGAGTTAAGAATTAACATTATGATTAGGGACCATGAGCTGCAGCCAACGTCCAATTAGTTGTAACCCCAAAATACAACATGAGGTTGAAGACAAAGGAACCTTTTAACAATCTATGCTACGGATGAGTAACTGTGTCTAAGAGGGTGAATTCAAGCGGGACCACCCGGTTACCACTCTCCAAGGAATCGTGTTTCTACACTGCTTTCATTCCCACGCTGGAACCATCTACTCAGCTGTTTAGCCGTCCTCAGAAGACCCATCTTTCAGAAGAAGGGTGAGGAAACAGACCACTAAGAGAAAAGACACTGACATCATGAGGACAAACAGAGTTACACCCGGTAACCGAAGGCGGGCCGTCATCAGAGAAGGCGAACCCGGACCACGAATAGACACCCCATTGGAGACCTTCGACATGTAATTATGTCATTTTATTCTGACCCATAGGAATGGCAGTTCTGGGCAAGGTTAGGGCTAAAACTAAGCATAGTTTACAAATTTACCCAAGTGTGCTTTTCTCTTGTTCACTCTCTTTCGCGCTCCTTTGAAATCCCCATTTTGTGTAACACGTGTCATATTGTGTTGGCCTGCTAGGGACCTGTTTCATTGAACTAAATTCTAATCAATAGCCTAGACTGTGTGTTTGTGTATGTATATCTTATATTATCATTTTAGCCGGATTATGCGACTTTCAGGATGAGACTGTAGAGGAAAATAATTAATTAACTACTGCTGTAAAATCGATATTCTGATATTATTTGAGTTTATTTGGGAAATAGACACTCAATAAAAAACAAAACTTTCCCATGGTGCCCCAGGTTACTGAGTTAATAAATACCTGATTCATTTAAACACATAATTATAACGTAATGATTGTCGTTGGAATGAGACCAAAGCGCAGCGTGGAAATTGTCCATATATGTTTTAAAGAAACACTCAAACAAAATGACAAACAGAGAAAACAAAAGCGCACAGTTCTGTCAGGGAAACAACCTAAACAAAAAATAATCACCCACAACTAAAATGGGGAAAACAGGCTACCTAAGTATGATTCTCAATCAGAGACAATGAACGACACCTGCCACTGATTGAGAACCATACTTGGCCAAACACATAGAAAAAAAGAACATAGACTACCCACCCCAACTCACGCCCTGACCAACCTAAAACAAAGACCTAACAAAGGAAATAAGGTCAGAACATGACTTAGAAACAGTTAATCATTAGATGAGCAGCAGTTGTTACATTTAATCAAGGCAACATCACGACGACAAACACTTTTTTTGTCGGATAAACACTCCAAACAGCCTACCCGACAGTTCGGAGGCGTCCGCATGGTCCTAAAGCACAACGTTGCCTCGTTTTGTATCACATTCCAACGACACAACAGGGGGAGACACAAATGACATTTCAGTGAATGTTGAGCCCCTGCCCAAAAACTGCATTTTGGTATTTGTTTTACTAGTCCATTGTTGACATAGTTCCAAAATGTTTAGTTTGTCACCAATCAAATTTCCAAGATAGATAACTTTCAAAACAAAGATATCATGTGTATGATGCGTTTTGCATCAGATCATGCTGCGTTTTGCGTAATTTTTTGTGGGAAAGACTGTACAGTTGAAGTCGGAAGTTTACATAGACTTAGGTTGGAGTCATTAAATAAAGGTGAAATAAATCCCCCAAAAAGTTTGAAAATTGTTGAGGTATTTTCTTGTTATTACTTATTGTTTGGAAGGGGGTTTGAAAAAAATAAAATGTACGCGCATTCGTGTTAATGTTATTTAATTAGAGATGTATTTTATAATTTGACTTTTGAAGACTTGTTCTTTATTATTTGACAAATAAAACCATGTTTATATAGTAAACGCTTGTACTTTCTTTGATTTGGTGACAGAATTCGAGGCGGGTGCTGGCTGTAACAAAGGGAGAGGAGACAATAAGGGTCACAGGGGTGTGACAAAGGGGGAGGGGCTGTAACAATGTTGACGTGTGCGTGTCAGGATAACTTCATGGCATTTCTCAGGATGGACACATTGGCTGTCAGGCTTTCTAGTCTCCACCGAGTGTTGTTAAATCCCGGTGGTTCACCTCGCCCAACAGTCGGTGGAGAAACCAGCTTTTGAGTGTTAAACACCTAAGTTCTTTCTACTAGCATGGAAGTGGCTAGAGTCGAGCTAGAGTGTAATGGTGTTTAAGAGTCTGAAACAAAGGTATTTGGTGCAATGTAACCCTTAACTTAATGAGATGTAAAGATCCCAGCCCAATGCCAGTGTTTTTTTGTTTCACTTTTGCAGAGTTAGGCTATAGTGTCTCAACTTAAACGTCAAAAACTGTCATTTATCTTGACTTCACCCATAGACACTTGAAAAACGTGGGCAGGCGTCAAATTTATATGTCAAACTGATACCTTGTTGAAACAGACACTCATCATCTATCTGGCTGTCTGACAGTCTGTCTCATTTTAATTCAATTCAAATTGCTTTCTTGGCAGGATGTTTACATCTCCAAAGCAAGTGGAATAGATAATAAACGAAAGTGAAAAAAACTATCAAAAATGAACAGTAAACATTACACTCCCAAAAGTTTCAAAGGAATACAGACATTTCAAATATCATACGACGGTGTACCTAATGTTTTGTACACTCAGTGAAAATATTTAGTCAAATTATAAGTCATGAACAAATACAAATTTGTCCTCACTTTTCTTGCAGTTTATATTTGTCCTCCACGCCAGCATTAGTGTTGTAATGTTCGTCGTTAAGTGTAGACCAATGCGCAGCATGGAAAATGTTCATGATTTAATGTTTAAAAAAAAACACTCAAACAAAATGTCAAAAGGTGAAAACGAAAGCGCACAGTTCTATCAGGAAAAAACACTAAACAGAAAACAACATCCCAAAAAAAAGGAAAATGACAGCCTATATATGATCCCCAATCAGAGACAACGATAGACAGCTGCCTCTGATTGAGAACCACACTAACATAGAAATAAGGAAACTAGAATGCCCACCCTAGTCACACCCTGACCTACCCAAAATAGAGAATAAAAACCTCTATGGCCAGGGCGTGACAAGCGTGTAGATCCCTTCTTGCCAATTACATGACAATGTGCAGATGCAATCACACCTGCCCGCTGCCATTCCTGAGCAAGCTCTGAACTGGTGGTGCGCCCTATCCCGCAGCTGAATCAACTTTAGGAGACGGACAATTGAACCGCTCTCCTTGAAGTTCTTGATGATCCGATGAATGGTTGATTTAGGTGCAATCTTACTGGCAGCAATATCCTTGCCTGTGAAGCACTTTTTGTGCAAAGCAGAAACCATGGTTGCCAGAGGAAGAACAATGATTCCAAGCACCACCCTCCTTTTGATGCTTCCAGTCTGTTATTCGAACTCAATCAGCATGACAGAGTGATCTCCAGCCTTGTCCTCAATTTTTTTTTATGACCACAACTATAAAACACCTCCAATGAAGTGGTATGGACAAGTTTTCAAATTGCGTTAATTTCAATCAATCAAATATATTTATTAAGCTATTTTTACATCAGCAGATGTCAGCAAGTGCTTATACAGAAACCCAGCCTAAAACCCCAAAGAGCAAGCAATGCAGATGTAGAAGAAGGATGGCAGGGAGAAACTCCCTAGAAAGGCAGGAACCTAGTAAGAAACCTAAAGAGGAACCAGGCTCTGAGTCTGCGTCTCTCACATGGATAGGCAGACCATAAAAATGGAACACTATAGGAGAACCTGTTTGCTACTAAATTATGGGACAATAAGGAAGCCTTCATCTATGTGACCATAGCGTATGTGTAGGTATGCACGGCTGAACTAAATTGTAGGGATAGGTTTGAGAAAGTCCATGTAATGCTTTGTAACTTAGCAGTAAAACATTGACATCAGCACTAGCCTTAACAGGAAGCCAGAAATAGCACTGGAGTAATATAATACAATTTGTGTGTTCTAGTCAAGATTCTAGCTGTTACGGTGAGTGAATGAGGACCCAAAAGCGAACTAACTTAAACAGAGCTTCTTTAATAACCAAACATAGGTAGGCTCAGATAGACCGGCAGATTCCGACAGGACAGGACAAGGTTACAGCAAACATGACGATAGTCTGGCTCAGGCATGAAACACAACAAACAAGAATCCGACAAGGACAGGAACAAAAACAGAGAGAGATATAGGGGACTAATCAGAGGGAAAAGGGGAACAGGTGGGAGAAGGGGTGACGAGGTAGTCAAGAGGAGACAAGGAACAGCTGGGGGAAAGCGGGGGAGAAAAGGTAACCTAATACGACCAGCAGAGGGAGACAGGGTGAAAGGAAAGGACAGAAAGACACAACATGACAATACATGACAGTACCCCCCCACTCACCGAGCGCCTCCTGGCGCACTCGAGGAGGAAACCTGGCGGCAACGGAGGAAATCCTCGATCAGCGCACGGTCCAGCACGTCCCGAGAGGGAACCCAACTCCTCTCCTCAGGACCGTACCCCTCCCAATCAACGAGGTACTGGTGACCACGGCCCCGAGGACGCATGTCCAAAATCCTGCGGACCCTGTAGATGGGTGCGCCCTCGACAAGGATGGGGGGGGGGGGGGGAAGACGAGCGGGGGCGCGAAGAACGGGCTTGATACAGGAGACATGGAAGACCGGGTGGACGCGACGAAGGTATCGCGGAAGAAGAAGTCGAACTGCGACAGGATTAATGACCCGAGAAATACGGAACGGACCAATGAACCGCGGGGTCAACTTGCGAGAAGCCGTCTTAAGGGGAAGGTTCTGAGTGGAGAGCCAAACTCTCTGACCGTGACAATATCTAGGACTCTTAGTTCTACGCTTATTAGCAGCCCTCACAGTCTGCGTCCTATAACGGCAAAGTGCAGACCTGACCCTCTTCCAGGTGCGCTCGCAACGTTGGACAAAAGCCTGAGCGGAGGGGACGCTGGACTCGGCGAACTGAGATGAGAACAGCGGAGGCTGGTACCCGAGGCTACTCTGAAAAGGAGATAGCCCGGTCGCAGACGAAGGAAGCGAGTTGTGGGCGTATTCTGCCCAGGGGAGCTGTTCTGACCAAGACGCAGGGTTGCGAAAAGAAAGACTGCGTAAGATGCGACCAATAGTCTGATTGGCCCGTTCTGCTTGACCGTTAGACTGGGGGTGAAAGCCGGAAGAGAGACTGACGGAAGCCCCAATCAAACGGCAAAACTCCCTCCAAAATTGAGACGTGAATTGCGGACCTCTGTCCGAAACGACGTCTGACGGAAGGCCATGAATTCTGAAAACATTCTCGATGATGATTTGTGCCGTCTCTTTAGCAGAAGGAAGCTTAGCAAGGGGAATGAAATGAGCCGCCTTAGAGAACCTATCGACAACCGTAAGAATAACAGTCTTCCCCGCTGACGAAGGCAGTCCGGTGACAAAATCTAAGGCGATGTGAGACCACGGTCGAGAGGGAATGGGAAGCGGCCTGAGACGGCCGGCAGGAGGGGAGTTACCGGACTTAGTCTGCGCGCAGACCGAACAAGCAGCCACGAAACGACGCGTGTCATGCTCCCGGGTGGGCCACCAAAAACGCTGGCGAATGGAAGCAAGCGTACCCCGAACGCCAGGGTGGCCGGCTAACTTGGCAGAGTGAGCCCACTGAAGAACGGCCAGACGAGTAGGAACGGGAACGAAAAGAAGGTTCCTAGGACAAGCGCGCGGCGACGGAGTGTGAGTGAGCGCTTGCTTTACCTGCCTCTCAATTCCCCAGACAGTCAACCCGACAACACGCCCCTCAGGGAGAATCCCCTCGGGGTCAGTGGAGGCTACTGAAGAACTGAAGAGACGAGATAAAGCATCAGGCTTGGTGTTCTTAGAGCCCGGACGATAAGAAATCACGAACTCGAAACGAGCGAAAAACAGCGCCCAACGCGCCTGACGCGCATTAAGTCGTTTGGCAGAACGGATGTGCTCAAGGTTCCTATGGTCAGTCCAAACGACAAAAGGAACGGTCGCCCCCTCCAACCACTGTCGCCATTCGCCTAGGGCTAACCGGATGGCGAGCAGTTCGCGGTTTCCCACATCATAGTTACGTTCCGACGGGGACAGGCGATGAGAAAAATACGCGCATGGGTGGACCTTGTCGTCAGAGAGGGAGCGCTGAGAAAGAATGGCTCCCACGCCCACCTCTGACGCGTCAACCTCGACAACGAACTGTCTAGAGACGTCAGGTGTAACAAGGATAGGAGCGGATGTAAAACGATTCTTGAGGAGATCAAAAGCTCCCTGGGCGGAAACGGACCACTTAAAGCACGTCTTGACAGAAGTAAGGGCTGTGAGAGGAGCTGCCACCTGACCGAAATTACGGATGAAACGACGATAGAAGTTCGCGAAGCCGAGAAAGCGCTGCAGCTCGACGCGTGACTTAGGGGCGGGCCAATCAATGACAGCTTGGACCTTAGCGGGATCCATCTTAATGCCTTCAGCGGAAATAACAGAACCGAGAAATGTGACGGAGGAGGCATGAAAAGTGCACTTCTCAGCCTTCACAAAAAGACAATTCTCTAAAAGGCGCTGGAGGACACGTCGAACGTGCTGAACATGAATCTGGAGTGACGGTGAAAAAATCAGGATATCGTCAAGGTAAACGAAAACAAAGATGTTCAGCATGTCTCTCAGGACATCATTGACTAATGCCTGAAAGACAGCTGGAGCGTTAGCGAGGCCGAAAGGAAGAACCCGGTATTCAAAGTGCCCTAACGGAGTGTTAAACGCCGTCTTCCACTCGTCCCCCTCCCTGATGCGCACGAGATGGTAAGCGTTACGAAGGTCCAACTTAGTGAAAAACCTGGCTCCCTGCAGGATCTCGAAGGCTGAAGACATAAGAGGAAGCGGATAACGATTCTTAACTGTTATGTCATTCAGCCCTCGATAATCTATGCAGGGGCGCAGAGACCCGTCCTTCTTCTTGACAAAAAAAAACCCCGCTCCGGCGGGAGAGGAGGAGGGGACTATGGTACCGGCGTCAAGAGCTACAGACAAATAATCCTCGAGAGCCTTACGTTCGGGAGCCGACAGAGAGTATAGTCTACCCCGGGGGGGAGTGGTTCCCGGAAGGAGATCAATACTACAATCATACGACCGGTGTGGAGGAAGAGAGGTGGCCCTGGACCGACTGAACACCGTGCGCAGATCGTGATATTCCTCCGGCACCCCTGTCAAATCACCAGGCTCCTCCTGTGAAGAAGAGACAGAGGAAACAGGAGGGATAGCAGACATTAAACATTTCACATGACAAGAGACGTTCCAGGAGAGGATAGAATTACTAGACCAATTAATGGAAGGATTATGACAAACTAGCCAGGGATGGCCCAAAACAACAGGTGTAAAAGGTGAACGAAAAATCAAAAAAGAAATGGTTTCGCTATGATTACCAGAAACAGTGAGGGTTAAAGGTAGCGTCTCACGCTGAATCCTGGGGAGAGGACTACCATCCAGGGCGAACAAGGCCGTGGACTCCCTTAACTGTCTGAGAGGAATGTCATGTTCCCGAGCCCAGGTCTCGTCCATAAAACAGCCCTCCGCCCCAGAGTCTATTAAGGCACTGCAGGAAGCTGACGAACCGGTACAGCGTAGATGGACCGACAAGGTAGTGCAGGATCTTGAAGGAGAGACAGGAGTAGTAGCGCTCACCAGTAGCCCTCCGCTTACTGATGAGCTCTGGCTTTTACTGGACATGAAGTGACAAAATGACCAGCAGAACCGCAATAGAGACAGAGGCGGTTGGTGATTCTCCGTTCCCTCTCCTTAGTCGAGATGCGGATACCTCCCAGCTGCATAGGCTCAGCTCCCGAGCCGGCAGAGGAAGATGGTAGTGATGCGGAGAGGGGGGCAACGGAGAACGCAAGCTCCTTTCCACGAGCTCGGTGACGAAGATCAACCCGTCGCTCAATGCGAATAGCGAGTTCAATCAGGGAATCCACGCTGGAAGGGACCTCCCGGGAGAGAATCTCATCCTTTACCTCTGCGCGGAGACCCTCCAGAAAACGAGCGAGCAAAGCCGGCTCGTTCCAGCCACTGGAGGCAGCAAGAGTGCGAAACTCAATAGAGTAGTCTGTTATGGATCGATTACCTTGACATAGGGAAGACAGGGCCCTGGAAGCCTCCTCCCCAAAAACAGATCGATCAAAAACCCGTATCATCTCCTCCTTAAAGTCCTGATACTGGTTAGTACACTCAGCCCTTGCCTCCCAGATTGCCGTGCCCCACTCACGAGCCCGTCCAATAAGGAGAGATATGACGTAGGCGACACGAGCAGTGCTCCTGGAGTAAGTGTTGGGCTGGAGAGAAAACACAATATCACACTGGGTGAGGAACGAGCGGCATTCAGTGGGCTCCCCAGAGTAACACGGCGGGTTATTGATTCTGGGCTCCGGAGATTCGAAAGCCCTGGAAGTGGCCGGTGGATCGAGGCGGAGATGGTGAACCTGTTCTGTGAGGTTGGAGACTTGGGTGGCCAGGGTCTCAACGGCATGTCGAGCAGCAGACAATTCCTGCTCGTGTCTGCCTAGCATCGCTCCCTGGATCTCGACGGCTGAGTGGAGAGGATCCGAAGTCGCTGGGTCCATTCCTGGTCGGATTCTTCTGTTACGGTGAGTGAATGAGGACCCAAAAGCGAACTAACTTAAACAGAGCTTCTTTAATAACCAAACATAGGTAGGCTCAGATAGACCGGCAGATTCCGACAGGACAGGACAAGGTTACAGCAAACATGACGATAGTCTGGCTCAGGCATGAAACACAACAAACAAGAATCCGACAAGGACAGGAACAAAAACAGAGAGAGATATAGGGGACTAATCAGAGGGAAAAGGGGAACAGGTGGGAGAAGGGGTGACGAGGTAGTCAAGAGGAGACAAGGAACAGCTGGGGGAAAGCGGGGGAGAAAAGGTAACCTAATACGACCAGCAGAGGGAGACAGGGTGAAAGGAAAGGACAGAAAGACACAACATGACAATACATGACACTAGCAGCTAACTTAAGTTTATTTTGTGCTTTATCCCGGTAGCCGGAGAGTAGAGCATTGCAGTAGTCTAATCTAGAAGTGACAAAAGCATGGATTCATTTTTCTGCATAATTTTTGGAAAGAAAGTTTCTGATTTTAGCAATGTTACGTAGATGGAAAAAATATGTCCTTGAAACAGTCTTGATATGTCCGTCAAAAGAGAGATCAGTGTCCAGAGTAACGCCTAGGTCCTTCACAGTTTTATTTGAGACGGCTGTACAACCATCAAGATTAATTGTCAGATTCAACAGAAGATCTCTTTGTTTCTTGGGACCAAGAACAAGCATCTCTGTTTTGTCCGAGTTTAAAAGTAGAAAGTTTGCAGCCAAACACAGGCTTCTAGCGAGGGCAATTTTGAGGCTTCACCATGTTTCATTGAAATCCGCATAGCAGTGAAAGTTAACATTATGTTTTCGAATGACATCCCCAAGAGGTAAAATACATAGTGAAAACAATAGTGGTCCTAAAACGGAACCTTGGGGACCACCGAAATTTACAGTTGATTTGTCAGAGGACAAACCATCCACAAAGACAAACTGATATCTTTCGGACAGATAAGATCTAAATCAGGCCAGAACTTGTCCGTGTACACCAATTTGGGTTTCCAATCTCTCTAAGATAATGTGGTGATCGTTGGTATCAAGAGCAGCACTAAGGTCTAGGGACTCAAGGACAGATGCAGAGCCTTGGTCTGACGCCATTTAAAGGTAATTTACCACCTTCACAAGCGCAGTCTTAGTGCTATGATGGGGTCGAAAACCAGACTGAAGCGTTTTGTATACATTGTTTGTCTTCAGGAAGGAGGTGAGTTGCTGCCCTACAGCCTTTTTTAAAATTGAGAGGAATGGGAGATTTGATATAGGCCGATAGTTTTTTATATTTTCTTGGTCAAAGTTTGGCTTTTTCAAGAGAGGCTTTATTACTGCCACTTTTAGTAAGATTGGCACATCTCCGGTGGATAGAGAGCTGTTTACAATGTTCAACATAGGAGGGCCAAGCACAGGAAGCAACTCTTTCAGTTGTTTAGTTTTAATAGGATACAGTATGCAGCTTGAAGGTTTAGAGGCCATGATTAGTTTCATCAATGTGTCAAGAGACATAGTATTTAGAAATTTGAGTGTCTCCCTTGATCATAGGTCCTGGTAGAGTTAGACTCAGGACAACTGAGCTTTGGAGGAATAGATTTAAAGAGTTCGTAATTTGCTTTCTAATGATCATGATATTTTCCTCAAAGAAGTTTATCACTGCTGAATTGAAAGCCATCCTCTCTTGTGGAATGCTGCTTTTGAGTCAGCTTTGCGACAGTATCAAAAATACATTTTTGATTGTTCTTATTTTCCTCAATTAAGTTGGAAAAGTTGGATGATCGAGTAGCTGTGATGATTGAGCAACAGCTCTTTGATACTGCACGGTACTGTCTTTCCAAGCTATTCGGAAGAATTCCAGTTTGGCTTGCGCCATTTCTGTTCAAATTTTCTGGAAGTTTGCTTCAGTGCTCGGGTATTTTCTGTATTCCAGGGATCTAGTTTCTTATGACAAATGTTTTTTGTTTTTAGGGGTGCAACTGCATCTAGGGTATGGCTGGGGGCAGTATTGAGTAGCTTGGATGAATAAGGTGCCCAGGGTAAACTGCCTGCTACTCAGTCCCAGAAGCTAAGATATGCATATTATTAGTATATTTGGATAGACAACACTCTGAAGTTTCTAAAACTGTTTCAATGATGTCTGTGAGTATAACAGAACTCATATGGCAGGCCAAAACCTGAGAAAAAAATACAACCAGGAAGTGGGAAATCTGAAGTTTGTAGGTTTTCAACTAATTGCCTATCGAAGTGGGATATTGGTCATATTGCACTTCCTAAGGCTTCCACTAGACGTCAACAGTCTTTAGAACCTTGTTTGATGCTTCTACTATGAAGTGGGGGCGAATGAGAGGGGAATGAGTCAGAGGTCTGCCAGAGAGCCATGAGCTGGCCACGCGCATTCATGTGAAAGTTAGCTTGTTTTCCTTTGCATTTCTACAGACAAAGGAATTCTCCGGTTGGAACATTATTGAAGATTTATGATAAAAACATCCTAAAGATTGATTCTATACATCGTTTGACATGTTTCTACGCACTGCAACATAACTTTTTGAAAACATCATGCTTTGGGGCTGTTTTTCTGCAAAGGGACCAGGACGACTGATCCGTGTAAAGGAAAGAATGAATGGGGCCATGTATCGTGAGATTTTGAGTGAAAACCTCCTTCCATCAGCAAGGGCATTGAAGATGAAACGTGGCTGGATCTTTCAGCATGACAATGATCCCAAACACACCGCCCGGGCAACAAAGGAGTGGCTTCATAAGAAGCATTTCAAGGTCCTGGAGTGGCCTAGCCAGTCTCCAGATCTTGGGGTCTGAGCAGATTATTAGTTGTTGGCAGATGATCTCAAAACCAGGACTTGGCTCATGAAAGAGTGTGCCCACTGCCGCAGACTTTGGGGATATAAAGGACATTATCAAACAAAAGGACCATTTGTGATGTTTCTGGGACATTTTGGAGTGCCAATAAATCAAATCAAATCACATTTTATTTGTCACATACACATGGTTAGCAGATGTTAATGCGAGTGTAGCGAAATACTTGTGCTTCTAGTTCCGACAATGCAGTAATAACCAACAAGTAATCTAGCTAACAATTCCAAAACTACTACCTTATACACACAAGTGTAAGGGGATAAAGAATATGTACATAAAGATATATGAATGAGTGATGGTACAGAGCGGCATAGGCAAGATACAGTAGATGGTATTGAGTGCAGTATATACATATGAGATGAGTATGTAAACAAAGTGGCATAGTTTAAAGTGGCTAGTGATACATGTATTACATAAAGATGCAGTAGATGATATAGAGTACAGTGTATATACGTATACATATGAGATGAATAATGTAAGGTATGTAAACATTATATTAGGTAGCATTGTTTAAAGTGGCTAGTGATATATTTTACATAATTTCCCATCAATTCCCATTATTAAAGTGGCTGGAGTTGTAGTGGTGGCTGTTTAACAGTCTGATGGCCATGAGATAGAAGCTGTTTTTCAGTCTCTCGGTCCCAGCTTTGATGCACCTGTACTGACCTCGCCTTCTGGATGATAGCGGGTGAACAGGCAGTGGCTCGGGTGGTTGTTGTCCTTGATGATCTTTATGGCCTTCCTGTGACATCGGGTGGTGTAGGTGTCCTGGAGGGCAGGTAGTTTGCCCCCGGTTTTGCGTTGTGCAGACCTCACTACCCTCTGGAGAGCCTTACGGTTGTGGGCGGAGCAGTTGCTGTACCAGGCAGTGATACAGCCCGACAGGATGCTCTCGATTGTGCATCTGTAGAAGTTTGTGAGTGCTTTTGGTGACAAGCCGAATTTCTTCAGCCTCCTGAGGTTGAAGAGGCGCTGCTGCGCCTTCTTCACGATGCTGTCTGTGTGGGTGGACCAATTCAGTTTGTCTGTGATGTGTACGCCGAGGAACTTAAAACTTACTACCCTCTCCACTACTGTTCCATCGATGTGGATAGGGGGCTGTTCCCTCTGCTGTTTCCTGAAGTCCACAATCATCTCCTTAGTTTTGTTGACGTTGACACCACACTCCGAGGGCCCTCACCTCCTCCCTGTAGGCCGTCTCGTCGTTGTTGGTAATCAAGCCTACCACTGTTGTGTCGTCCGCAAACTTGATGATTGAGTTGGAGGCGTGCGTGGCCACGCAGTCGTGGGTGAACAGGGAGTACAGGAGAGGGCTCAGAACGCACCCTTGTGGGGCCCCAGTGTTGAGGATCAGCGGGGTGAAGATCCTGTTACCTACCCTCACCACCTGGGGGCGGCAGGAAGTCCAGTACCCAGTTGCACAGGGCGGGGTCGAGACCCAGGGTCTCGAGCTTGATGACGAGTTTGGAGGGTACTATGGTGTTAAATGCTGAGCTGTAGTCGATGAACATCATTCTCACATAGGTATTCCTCTTGTCCAGATGGGTTAGGGCAGTGTGGTTACACTGGGACACTGTAACGTCCATGGAGAATAAGAGCACCTCTTCCCAGCTGCCCACTGCACTGAGGCTAGGAATCACTGTTACCACCGATTAAATCCAATATAATTGAGAATTTCAGTAAGCATTTCTCTACAGCTGGCCATGCTTTCCACCTGGCTACCCCTACCCCGGTCAACTGCCCGGCACCCTCCACAGCAACCTGCCAAAGCCCCCACTATTTCTCCTTCTCCCAAATCCAGTCAGAAAGAGCTGCAAAATCTGGACCCATACAAATCAGCCGGGCTAGACAATCTGGATCCTCTCTTTCTAAAATTATCTGACGAAATTGTTGAAACCCCTATTACTAGCCTGTTCAACCTCTCTTTCGTATCGTCTGAGATTCCCAAAGATTGGAAAGTTGCCGCGGTCATCCCCCTCTTGAAAGGGGGTGACACCCTAGACGCAAACTGCTACAGACTTATATCTATCCTACCCTGTCTTTCTAAGGTCTTTGAAAGCCAAGTTAACAAACAGATTACCGACCATTTTGAATCCCATCGCCACCCACCGTACCTTCTCCGCTATGCAATCTGGTTTCAGAGCCCCACATTATCTCAGCTCACTGGTCACCATAGCAGCACCCACTCGTAGAACGCTCTCCAGCAGGTATATCTCACTGGTCACCCCAAAGCCAATTCCTCCTTTGGTCGTCTTTCCTTCCAGTTCTCTGCTGCCAATGACTGGAACGAACTGCAAAAACCTCTGAAGCTGGAGACTCATATCTCCCTCACTAGCTTTAAGCACCAGCTGTCAGAGCAGCTCACAGATCACTGCACCTGTACATAGCCCATCTGTAAACAGCCCTTCTATCTACCTACCTCATCCCCATACTGTATTTATTTATCTTGCTCCTTTGCACCCCAGTATCTCTACTTGTACATTCATCTTCTGCACATCTACCATTCCAGTGATTAATTGCTATATTGTAATTACTTCGCCACCATGGCCTATTTATTGCCTTAACTTACCTCACTTGCACTCACTGTATATAGACTTTTTGTTTTCTTTTGTTCTACTGTATTATTGACTGTATGTTTGTTTTATTCCATGTGTAACTCTGTGCTGTTTTATGTGTCAAATTGCTATGCTTTATCTTGGCCAGGTCGCAGTTGCAAATGAGAACTTGTTTTCAACTAGCCTACCTGGTTAAATAAAGGTGAAATAATTAAATTTTTTTAAATTCTCATTTACAGCTATGACCTGGTGAATAGTTACAGGGGAGAAGCCAGGGATGATTAGATGACCATGATGGTATGAGGGCCAGATTGGGAAACGAGCTACTACTCTTACAATAAGTGCCATGGGATCTTTAATGACCACAGAGAGTCAGGACACCTGTTTAACGTCCCATCCAAAAGACGGCACCCTACACAGGGCAATGTCCCCAATCACTGCCCTGGGGTGTTGGGATATTTTTAAGTCCAGAGGAAACAGTGCATCCAGGGACGACCTAGGACCAACCCTACGTAGCTTCTGAGGCAAGCCAGCAGTGGGATGCACGGTGGAATGCTGCTAACTAGTGTTGTATGCTGCTAACGAGTGTTGCTGCTGTTGTATGCTGCTGGAGTCAGCGGGCATCCCTGTGGAATTCTTTCGACACCTTGTAGAGTCCATGCCCGACGAATTGAGGCTGTTTTGAGCGCAAAAAGACTCAATACTAAGAAGGTGTTCCTAATGTTTGGTACACTCAGTGTGTATCTCCTTAGACATCTGTCCAACTTTTCACCATCCTAATGTCTTTTCTTGTCTCGTTGCTGTTCTAGTCTTGCTTTTTCAAACTCATGGGTTTACCCAAACATGTGGTAAGAAACGATTGCAGATGAGTTGCAAGAGACTGCTGGTGTTCTGTAAAATCCATGTATTTTCTTGTCCCATTGTTGCTGGTGTTCCAACTGATTTTATTCTCTGTTTATACAATGATTATACTCAATCACTGTCATTTCTCTGAGCTTTCTCTCCTATGCTCTCCCTGTCTTACATTCTCAATTTCTCCAACTCTTTTTTTACATGCTTTCTCTTTCTTACTCATACTCTCTCATACTCCATCTTATTTATCTCTCTCTCTCTCACACACACACAGCTCTCCCCCCGAGGGAAGCAGCTTCAGCCTCTCAGCTCAGTAGACCTGAGTAGAGAAAATCTATATCTCCCGCTGTGACATGGCTTTGTGTGTTTTTACACCACTGTGAAAGTCGATTCTTGTTGTGTACCAGTGTGCAACTGTGTCACTAACCTAACATATTTGTGTCTGTGTACCACCATGCACATTCTGCTATATTACACTTACACTGTCTTCTACGGCACTATGTTTATGGATATTAGGATTTATTAATGGTTTATTTGCTTTATTTGCTTGATTTGTGTTGTAATTACTGTTGATCTCTCCCTGACCTGCTGAAAACACCAGGCCAAAAACCCTTCTGTGATGTCAAGATGAGATGGCTACTAGCTTGTTAAATTGCTTGGTGGAAATTATGGTGAGATGGAGGGATGAGAGGGTCGTAGAGGAAGGGTCTGACTGCTCTCTCTCGACCATAAACCCGTTGTTAGATCAGATGGTCTTCTCTTCCAGCCTCCTCTAATTGGAATTACTTTCTAATTGCATGAAAAGTTTCCCCACTGCCCCAACAATATTAAGTTCTCTCTCCCTCTCTCCCTCCCTCCCAGTTTAGTTTGTGTATAAGGTTAATTACTGTTGAGCTCGTTACTCATGTCTAATTACAATGCTAGATGACTGGCTGATCAGAAAGCTGAAGCTGTGAGCTGTGTGCTCTGTCTGTGTATAGGCTCCAACTGGAATGTCTATTTATGGTGATTGGAATTCTACTCATGCTCCTCTGTCTCTGTTCCTGCATATGTTGTTATATTTCATTTCAGTTTACTTGACTTTTTGCTCAGTCCCTTCACCTTTTCTACCGTTAGCCTTCATAGATCATAAGTAGATTTCATGAAGGAAAATCATTCAAGTCATACAAATGTTTTACCTTGGGAAAGGGAATATCAAAGTACTATGCATACATGCATATAGCTGAATCTACACATTAGCTACGGTTCCTCTGGCAGGCGGGCACAACACAGAGAGCTATCCTAACTCCTCTCCACACTATAGTGAGAAGCAGCAGTATGTGTGTGGGATTTGGTCGTTTGCAGACACTCATTATTAACGACTTGCCTAATTAAACAAATTTACTGGCTGTTCTGATCCACAGTGACCTTGGTTCTACATGTGTGTGTATGTATATTTTTCTGGGGACCAGAAGTCCTCACACGGAAAATTAGGATAAGTGGGGACATTTCACGGGTCCCCACAAGGAAAAAGTACATTTTTGGCTTAGGAATTAGGGTTAGGGTTAGGGAAAATATGATTTTTACTTCTTTTTTTTTTACAGTTATTTGGTCCCCACAGGGATAGTAAAACATACATGTGTGTGTAATGTTTGTGCCTGGTCAGCGGAGAGTGTGTGTCTAGGGGTGCTTTTACAGGAGCAGAATGGAGTGTCAGTTCATGTTTGGCCAAACCAGTTTGCAGTGCGTTAGTCTCTGGCAATTGCACACTAATGGGATAAGATATACACACACACACACTGCAAGCACGATGCAACTACAGTAAAACTCCAACAGCCAATGGAGGTAGATACTAAAATATATGCACGCTGGAATCTCAACCCCTCATCTCTTCATATTTTTCATCTTTCTCTTCATCTCTCTCTCTCTCTTTGTCTCACTCTCTCTCTCTGTATCTCACTCGCTCTACTCTTTCTCCCCCCCTTCTCTCTCCTCATACAGTAGTGGTGAGAGAAGTACTAAATCTGGTGCACTTGTGCAGGACAAGTAGTAAATGCAGGGCGGAGAGGTGGATGAGCGAAGGAGGAGGGTGGGAGCGAGGTGTTGCTTGTTGATGTGATGGATCAATGAGGCATGACCGTGTGTGTGTGTGTGTGTGTGTGTGTGTCTGTCTCTGTGTGGGTGGTATACTATATCCTTATGCAGCCCACTTCCCACCTCCTTCAACTGTGATCTCGTGGCTCTCATCCCAGCTCGCTGGAGCCCTCTTAAACCCATTCTCGCTTTGCTTCTGTATTTTGTCTTTCTTGACTGTTTCCCCAATCATAGGTTCTCTTACTTTCAGGCAGGGCTGTCTAGTCTGCCATGCCTGTGAAAGAGTCTGTTCCACTGGCTACTAGATGGGTAGAAGGCCTAACTAACCCACATACTGGCTTCCAAGACAAAGATTAAGCACAGTCAGGGAATTAAAAGCATGCTGTATATTTTCTCCTTTGTTGTGCTTGGGGTCTATTGACTTGTTGGTTGTGTTGGTTAGCAAAGAGTTTGGAGATAAATTAATCTGTAAGGGATACCAGCCCTTAGTATCTGTGCTAGGACACATCCCCCGGATATAGTCTAATAACATAGCCTCCTGTATAAACTACAAAGACAGTCTAGGAATGCATTCCAAATGACACCCTATTCCCTACATAGCCCTACGGGCCTTGGTCAAACAGTGCACTATATAGGGAATAGGGTGCCATTTGCGACGTAGTTGACCCTGTACCATGCCAGGTTTCATAGACACATCCCCAGCCTGAGAGAACACTGATAAACAGGAGTCTATGACCTCCCCCCCCCTTCCCCCCCCCCAGGGCCTCCCTCTGTCTACAGCTCTGAGCTTATGCCAACCAGCTATCACCATGCCCTCCATGCCCCTTTTCATATTCACTCTGGAGCACTGGGCTGGGTTCACGAGGGCTTAGCCTAACTCCATTACCTTGGTCCCAGATCTGTTTGTGGCGTTTTGTCAACTCCTATGGTTTAGCATTGACCAAAAGAGTTGGAAAGAAAGTACAAACAGATCTGAGACCAGGCTAAATAAATCTGAGCATTTTAAGCAGCGAGAGAGATGAGCAGAACTGTCAAGTTTGCCTCCTATTCAGGCCAAGACAGAGCAGAGCGGTACAGAGGTTCAGTGAAGGGCCATGTATACAGAGACCACTACAGTGTCACTGTTACAACAACCTAATTTGCACAGTGATGCAAATCCACAGCCAAATTGTCAGGATGAATCCTGACAAGGACAAAAATGCTTCCCAACCCCTTCAACTGGGGCTGAGGGAATGGCCCCTTAACAACCTGAATAAATTATACAGCTAGAGAGAGAGAGAGAGTGGTGCTGGTGTTGAGCTACATTACAACCCCCTTCCTCCACCTCTCCCTTTTCTTCCCCTTTTCTCCATTCAGTTAAGTGATAATGCAGAGACTAAATATTGGCACAGTGTAGTTAGGCTCAAGACAAAGTCGAGCAAACTATGCTAATATATCCTCCAAACACAGGCTTCGAGACCAACCAACATGTTCAAATAATGATTGACATAAAAAAATAAAAAAATGTATTCATACTATTTCATCCTTCCACAAGATATAGTCCCGACACAAATCTAAGGTTGCTTCCAAAGCCGGCTGGTTGTTCAGTCTTTTTGTTCTGTATCTATGAACTCGAACCAGTCATTCGTTTGAAATGTTCCATTGCCATACTGGCTGGCAACGTTCTTATCCCTTGCTTACTAGGCAGCTGAGCAAGAGGACAAGTACATTAGAGTGTCGAGTTTGAGAAACAGAAGCCGCACAAGTCCTCAACTGGCAGCTTCATTAAATAGTACCCACAAAACACCAGTCTCAACGTCAACAGTGAAGAGGCGACTCTGGGATGCTGGCCTTCTAGGCAGAGTTGCAAAGAAAAAGCCATATCTCAGACTGGCCAATAAAAAGAAAAGATTAAGATGGGCAAAAGAACACAGACTCTGGACAGAGGAACTCTGCCTAGAAGGCCATCATCCCAGAGTCACCTCTTCACTATTGACATTGAGACTGGTGTTTGAACATATGTGATGTTCAATTTTACTTCATAGTAGTCTCTATATTATGTACAGCTGTCCTTCCTCTCCTACGAGCTATCCTTTATATCACTATACATAGAGGAGTGGTATCGTTCCCCAGAGACTCTAATACCCACTTCCTTAATTTGTGAGCCACACACATCTCCGACGTCCGACCACATTTCCGACATTCTATTCTGCTCTCCCAATTCCCTGTAACATTAACTCCTTCGTTTTGGGGACTCCATAGAATACACCGATATCGATCCTGCTAGATTGATCAACTAACACCCTTATGCAAACATTTCTGTCTCAAACACAGGCCCCCTATGTACTTTGCCTCTGGCCACAAATACATTTTCACATAAATCATTCCATCTAACCCATAACACGTTAGTCACTACAGCTAGTCCACCTACAGTATATAGTTATAAAATAATACTGATACATGCTCAAGTCAATTAGTCAATTTCCAACAATCCCTTCTCTGGAACAATGATTACGCTCATGTTCCACGACACCTAGAAAACATATTGACTTGAACAAGGAAGAGAGAAAATACATGTTTAATAATTTCATACCACCCTTGATGAGAATGAGATTGGGGCAAGAACCGTCAATCCGTTCTGTTATATGCCAATGGGATGCTAGTTTCCATCCTCGGCTGTCAAAGCAAGACACAGACTTTGAGCCTTGTATGTAATTCATTGTACTGTGTCATCCAGAAAGCCATATGTATTCATGCGCTTTAACATTAAGATTCTGATGACATGGTAAAACTAAACCCCTTCTATCAATGTCCCCATCATGGCCAGCCCAAAGTCTCATCTACTGGGTTCTCTAATAACCTCCCTCTAGGAGGACACAAAAATATAAGGTTTCCTGGGAGGCAACCATCCCTAGACTCAATAGCTTCGAGCAGTCCACCCTCCCCTCTCTTTGACCTCTCCTCACAGCATAGGGGCAGTGCTCTCTCTTTCTCTCCTTTCTGAATCATGATTAAAACACTTGATACATCATCCAACTCAAATTTAGAATGACCAACTTTATTGCTTCACGTTGAGTCTATTATTAGAATTCGAGACCCTCAACTTAGAAAACACAGACACTGTTAGTATGTACATTTATAGACATGGGAAAGTATATAGACAGTATGCAATACTTATATTACCAGCATTAACTTTTCCCATCAAGGCCCCCGTTTGTCCCTGTTTTGCTGTTGCGAGTGGCATGTTAACGACAGATTGGTATCTCAATGCAACCCATTCTGTTCCACCTTTCTGCCTGGTCCATTTTCCCACCAGTAACACAAAATAAGTTTGGATGTGATCTCTCTCCATGCTCACCCCACATGCATCGTCTCAGGACTCATGCCGCACTCCTGCTGCTTGTACACAGGTTGCTGGCTCGGACTCAGGTCTCAGTAGAATTGGTGCAGGACAAGGCCTTGGTGAATACTATTTTCGCCGTTTTCAGCCGGTTGGGGGGTCACTGTTCTTGTCGTATTATTCCTTCCATGCATATAGATACCATCGGTAGTCACTATCACCATATCTTTGAGAGAGGACAGACCAAAACTAGAGTTTAAGGCATTTCTGAATCAGAAAATCCAAACAACTATTCACCGTATGACAAATTATTACCTTCCCAATTTTCATAATACAAAATTCCTAAGACAAATGTCAAAAAGCATACCAACTGGCCTCCCCGGGTGGCGCAGTGGTTAAGGGCGCTGTACTGCAGCGCCAGCTGTGCCATCAGAGTCCCTGGGTTCGCGCCCAGGCTCTGTCGTAACCGGCCGCGACCGGGAGGTCCGTGGGGCGACGCACAATTGGCCTAGCGTCGTCCGGGTTAGGGAGGGCTTGGTCGGTAGGGATGTCCTTGTCTCATCGCGCACCAGCGACTCCTGTGGCGGGCCGGGCGCAGTGCGCGCTAACCAAGGTTGCCAGGTGCACGGTGTACACATTGGTGCGGCTGGCTTCCGGGTGGATGTGCGCTGTGTTAAGAAGCAGTGCGGCTGGTTGGGTTGTGTATCGGAGGACGCATGACTTTCAACCTTCATCTCTCCCGAGCCCGTACGGGAGTTGTAGCGATGGGACAAGATAGTAGTACTACAACAATTGGATACCACGAAATTGGGGAGAAAAAGGGGTAAAAAAAATTTAAATAAAAAAATAAAAAAAGCATACTGTTTTCCAAATTGGCTTATACTCATACTGGCAAGCTAACACTTAGCTTCCCTGTAACACTTAACTTCCATGTAATTCAGAAACCATTTAAAAACATTTCAAACATTTCCATCATTCGGGGTGTACCCTGTCTACAACCAAATGAAACACCCCACACAATAAATCAAACATGGTATTAACACCATTAACAAATATCCATAACCAGTGGGTTTGTATGCATGTGTGGTAAAACATAGGGCAAAAACACACAAATGGCCAAGCCTTACTTATCTTGGAGCTCCCTTTACTGCCGGACCCGGAAACCTTTCTACTTTATAGAACTGCAGAATTTCATTAACTGCTCTCCCAAGACATCAGTCTCGGGAAACATTTCAAAGAGAGAGATAAGGACACCCCATCCTCTTCTGGAAGAGAAAGTGTACATTTCATTAGTATTCACAATGCTACATCTTAATCAGCAACACAAAACTTTTAATTACAAACAAACATGATAATGATAAAGTTTAATCCATCCCAATCTTTTATGTATCCTTGTAGACATGGCGGCATTTACTCCCGGATTTCCTCCCGTGTATGACTGGTCTCTCTTTTCCACATGATTTTACGTAACCACCATACTACCATGTCCTTCATGTTCATGAATTAACATTTTAAGGTAATTTTAGGTTTGGTAATCCCAATGCTGTCGCTTGACATAAAAGCTTTTTTAAAACTCTACTAACAATTACTCACAATATCAACTCCCTTTAGTCAATTCTGTACATTTATTTCAGATTAAGACAGTAACATGTAATGAGATTAACCCTCCCTCCCAAGGTATTCTGAGTTTGCAAGTAGTGTTTGGCCATGCCAATTCTAACTTGTTACCTTTTAGAATTCATTCCCCTGGCATATCGCATAGATTCTTCCAACCCCAGCATTGGTTCCACACTTGTCGCCATGTAACAATATCGTGTTACTGGTCTTAATGTCCATGACATGGGTAGTAGTCATATCAGGGGCAGTCGATTCAGCGCCTGATACCTTGCTGAATGTAATACTTTTTCCTGTCATAAATTTAGCCGATTTGTCATCGTGATATTTGAGCACCGGGATCTATTATACATTTGTGTGAGACGTGGCCTCCTTCACATAGAAACCATCCTTTCGCTGAACTACAATCGACCACAGCGGCCAGACACCGCTATATAAAATGTTCCTGCCCCGCTGCTTTCAAAAGTGTTTGCTGATGTTTTTTTTGTCAAAGATGCAAAAGCTTGCATTGCAGCATTCCCTCCAAAGGCAGCAGGTACATTAAGCTTTTCCATATTCGAGCTGACTTGGTAGAAAGCTTGTGCACCTCTTTCAGCACCTGTATGGCTTTACTAAACTTTTCTTCCTGTAGTCCCCTCCTTTTTTGAAAACTAGGCAAGTCAGTTAAGACCAAATTCTTATTTTCATTGACAGCCTAGGAACAGTGGGTTAACTGCCTTCTTCAGGGGTGGGAAGGACAGATTTTTACCTTGTCAGCTCAGGGATTCGATCTTGCAACCTTTCGGTTACGAGTACAACGCTCTAACCACTAGGATACCCCGCCGTCCTTTACAGGGAGAATCGGGGCCGCCAGTCGCCATTTCAAGAGTTATTATTCCGAAGCCTCTCCCGATGGTGTCCAGAGTACTCTCATACACGTCTTCTATTAACTATTTTCCAAGGTAGTGATACCTTCTTCCCCGGAGAGTAGTTATGGTATTTGTGCCTAATAATTGGTCACGGCAGCTGATAACTTGTATTACAACTAATACTGAAGTGTCCGCCAATTTATTACTTGAGAATAAGGGTGACCTAATGTCTTATACCAGTGATACGCCTCAAATATCACTGTTGTTGACAACACACACTACCAAAATTGTTCATCCACACACACTACTGCCTCACGGCCACTGCTGCTGGGACTTTCGTCCCTCTTACAGATCTCGCAGGGGAATACCGTCACTAGGGACTTATCCTACATTGTAGTTTCACTCATGGATCTCAGAGAACTAGCTCCACTCGGAACTTATCCCAATGGAACCTACCCCACTGGATACTACCTTAAACCATATATTTCTAAGGATCTTGCAGAGGAACACCTCCATTCAGGACCTATCCTCAAAAGAAAACAACCCTACACCATATACTTACGACTGGTTGTTACTCAATGGGTCTGCTGAATGAACTCAGACTTTATAGGTCCGTATCCTATAATTGTTCAGCCTACGATTCTCATCTCCCCCAAGATGTCAGAATGTGTGGTAATAGGTGTAGGAACTGTGCCTACTGAGCCTACTCATCTCTTAAGTGGGTCATATGATTGAGTGTAGTCTGGCCCAAGAGTGTGAAGGTGAACGGAAAGGCTCTGGAGCAACGAACCGCCCTTGCTGTCTCTGCCTGGCCGGTTCCCCTCTCTCCACTGGGATTCTCTGCCTCTAACCCTATGACAGAGGCTGAGTCACTGGCTTACTGGTGCTCTTTCATGACGTCCCTAGGAGGGGTGCGTCACTTGAGTGGGTTGAGTCACTGACGTGATCTTCCTGTCTGGGTTGGCACCCCCCCCCCCCGGGTTGTGCCGTGGCGGAGATTTTTGTGGGCTATACTCGGCCTTGTCTCAGGATGGTAAGTTGGTGGTTGAGGATATCCCTCTAGTGGTGTGGGGGCTGTGCTTTGGCAAAGTGGGTGGGGTTATATCCTTCCTGTTTGGCCCTGTCCGGGGGTATCATCGGATGGGGCCACTGTGTCTCCTGACCCCTCCTGTCTCAGCCTCCAGTATTTATGCTGCAGTAGTTTATGTGTCGGGGGGCTAGAGTAGTTTATGTGTCGGGAGGCTAGGGTCAGTCTGTTATATCCTGTCTTATCCGGTGTCCTGTGTGAATATAAGTATGCTCTCTCTAATTCTCTTTCTCTCTTTCTTTCTCTCTCTCGGAGGACCTGAGCCCTAGGACCATGCCCCAGGACTACCCGGCATGATGACTCCTTGCTGTCCCCAGTCCACCTGGCCGTGCTGCTGCTCCAGTTTCAACTGTTCTGCCTGTATCTGTGGAAACCTTACCTGTTCCCCGGACGTGCTACCTGTCCCAGACCTGCTGTTTTCAACTCTCTAGAGACAGCAGGAGCGGTAGAGATACTCTTAATGATCAGCTATGAAATGCCAACTGACATTTACTCCTGAGGTGCTGACTTGCTGCACCCTGGACAACTACTGTGATTATTATTATTTGACCATGCTGGACATTTATGAACATTTGAACATCTTGGCCATGTTTTGTTATAATCTCCACCCGGCATGGCCAGAAGAGGACTGGCCACCACTCTTAGCCTGGTTCCTCTCTAGGTTTCTTCCTAGGTTTTTGCCTTTCTAGAGAGTTTTTCCTAGCCACCGTGCTTCTACACCTCCATTGCTTGCTGTTTGGGGTTTTAGGTTGGGTTTCTGTACTGCACTTTGAGATTTCAGTTGATGTAACAAGGGCTCTATTAATACATTTGAATAGATTTGATACCTTGTTTTTTGTGTGTGCCAGCTCCTGCTCCACTAATTCAAACTCTCTATTTCGACTGTAAATCCTGGTGAACCCTGCTCACAGCACCAACTGTTTGTTTTTTATTTAGAACCTAACACACGACTAGGAAAAGCTCAAACTAAGTTTATTCACCCACTGGGTCAAACAGCTACAAACACAAAGACGTTTCCACCAGCACAAGTATTTATACCCTCCTTTAGGTGGAGTCGCCTCCTTTTCTCTAAACACTACATCTCTGTTGCTAGGCAGGAAGTTAAGTGATGTGGGTAATAAACTGTTCCTTCTCCCTTTATGTGACCTGACCTAACCTCGACCCACATTCCTCAGGTAGCCTAGTGATTAGAGCGTTGGGCTCGAAAGGTTACTGGATTGAATCCCTGAGCTGACAAGATAAAAATCTATCATTCTGCCCCTGAACAAGGCAGTTAACCCACTGTTCCCCAGTAGGCTTCATTGTAAATAAGAATTTGAAATGAACTGACTTGTCTAGTTAAATAATGGTTAACAAAATCTATGAGTGACTGCAACCAAGTGATTGCTTTTTCCACTTTCCATTTTTTTGTAAAATGTTACCTTTATTTATCTACGCAGGTGTATTTAAATTACTTAGTAACTTTCAAGGCCATTCCTTTTCATCCCCACTCCATTGACCCCACCATATACATGTAACCATTAACTTCTAGTATAACAGTAATTTCAAACTAGAATCCAACACTAGCTAACTATGGCTAAAAGTGCAGTCAGAATAACAGCAAAGTAGCTGTTATTAGATACATCCATAACAATGAGCTAATGAGGAGCAATTTCTCCTGGCGTAGAAAATGTGCTCTCTCGTCAGGATACTTGTTCAGAGGAGATAAATAAAATAAAAAAACACAGATAAAACAATCACTTCAAACTGAAGCTGGAAAGACCTTTTTTCAATTGACATTTCTTTGAATACAGTGCATTCTTAAAGTATTCAAATCCCTCAACTTTTATACGTTTTTTTAAGTTACAGCCTTCTAAAATTGATTAAATCGTTTTTTTCTCCTCATAAATCTACACACAATACCTCATAGTGACAAAGCAAAAAACAGTTTTTTAGAAATACTTGCAAATGTATTAAAAAGATAAACTGAAATATCACATTTACAGAAGTATTCAAATATTTTATTCAGGACTTTGTTGAAACACCTTTGGCAGCAATTACAACCTTGAGTGTTCTTGAGTATGACGTTACAAGCTTGGCACACCTGTATTTGGGGAGTATCTCCCATTCTTCTCTGCATATCCTCTCAAGCTCTCAAGTTGGATGGGGAGCGTCACCGCACAGCTATTTTCAGGTCTCTCCAGAGATGTTTGGTCAGGTTCAAGTCCAGGCTCTGGCTGAGCCACTCAAGGACATTTAGAGACTTGTCCCGGAGCCACTCCAGCATTGTCTTGGCTGTGTGCTTAGGGTCATTGTCCTGTTGGAAGGTGAACCTTCGCCCCAGTGCTCTGGAGTAAGTTTTCATCAAGGATCTCTGTACTTTGCTCCATTCATTTTATCCTCAACCCTGACAAGAAAATCTTACTTCTCATGGTCTGACAGTCTTTAGGCGCCTTTTGGCAAACTTAATGTGGGCTGTCATGTGCCTAATACTGAGGAGAGGCTTCCGTCTGGCCACTCTACCATTTAAGGCCTGATTGGTGAAGTGCTGCAAAGATGGTTGTCCTTCTGGAAGGTTCTCCAATCTCCACACTGCTCCGCCACGTTTTTGGTCACCTCCCTGAGCAAGGCCCTTGTCCTACAATTCTCAGTTATGCCGGGCGGCCAGCTCGAAGAAGAGTCTTGGTGGTTCCAAACTTCAACCATTTAAAAATGATGTAGGTGTTACGGTGAGTGAATGAGGACCCAAAAGCGAACTAACTTAAACAGAGCTTCTTTAATAACCAAACTGTGGTAGGCTCAGATAGACCGGCAGATTCCGACAGGACAGGACAAGGTTACAGCAAACATGACGATAGTCTGGCTCAGGCATGAAACACAACAAACAAGAATCCGACAAGGACAGGAACAAAAACAGAGAGAGATATAGGGGACTAATCAGAGGGAAAAGGGGAACAGGTGGGAGAAGGGGTGACGAGGTAGTCAAGAGGAGACAAGGAACAGCTGGGGGAAAGCGGGGGAGAAAAGGTAACCTAAGACGACCAGCAGAGGGAGACAGGGTGAAAGGAAAGGACAGAAAGACACAACATGACAATACATGACAGTACCCCCCCACTCACCGAGCGCCTCCTGGCGCACTCGAGGAGGAAACCTGGCGGCAACGGAGGAAATCCTCGATCAGCGCACGGTCCAGCACGTCCCGAGAGGGAACCCAACTCCTCTCCTCAGGACCGTACCCCTCCCAATCAACGAGGTACTGGTGACCACGGCCCCGAGGACGCATGTCCAAAATCCTGCGGACCCTGTAGATGGGTGCGCCCTCGACAAGGATGGGGGGGGGGGGGGAGACGAGCGGGGGAGCGAAGAACGGGCTTAATACAGGAGACATGGAAGACCGGGTGGACGCGACGAAGGTATCGCGGAAGAAGAAGTCGAACTGCGACAGGATTAATGACCCGAGAAATACGGAACGGACCAATGAACCGCGGGGTCAACTTGCGAGAAGCCGTCTTAAGGGGAAGGTTCTGAGTGGAGAGCCAAACTCTCTGACCGCGACAATATCTAGGACTCTTAGTTCTACGCTTATTAGCAGCCCTCACAGTCTGCGTCCTATAACGGCAAAGTGCAGACCTGACCCTCTTCCAGGTGCGCTCGCAACGTTGGACAAAAGCCTGAGCGGAGGGGACGCTGGACTCGGCGAACTGAGATGAGAACAGCGGAGGCTGGTACCCGAGGCTACTCTGAAAAGGAGATAGCCCGGTCGCAGACGAAGGAAGCGAGTTGTGGGCGTATTCTGCCCAGGGGAGCTGTTCTGACCAAGACGCAGGGTTGCGAAAAGAAAGACTGCGTAAGATGCGACCAATAGTCTGATTGGCCCGTTCTGCTTGACCGTTAGACTGGGGGTGAAAGCCGGAAGAGAGACTGACGGAAGCCCCAATCAAACGGCAAAACTCCCTCCAAAATTGAGACGTGAATTGCGGACCTCTGTCCGAAACGACGTCTGACGGAAGGCCATGAATTCTGAAAACATTCTCGATGATGATTTGTGCCGTCTCTTTAGCAGAAGGAAGCTTAGCAAGGGGAATGAAATGAGCCGCCTTAGAGAACCTATCGACAACCGTAAGAATAACAGTCTTCCCCGCTGACGAAGGCAGTCCGGTGACAAAATCTAAGGCGATGTGAGACCACGGTCGAGAGGGAATGGGAAGCGGCCTGAGACGGCCGGCAGGAGGGGAGTTACCGGACTTAGTCTGCGCGCAGACCGAACAAGCAGCCACGAAACGACGCGTGTCATGCTCCCGGGTGGGCCACCAAAAACGCTGGCGAATGGAAGCAAGCGTACCCCGAACGCCAGGGTGGCCGGCTAACTTGGCAGAGTGAGCCCACTGAAGAACGGCCAGACGAGTAGGAACGGAAACGAAAAGAAGGTTCCTAGGACAAGCGCGCGGCGACGGAGTGTGAGTGAGCGCTTGCTTTACCTGCCTCTCAATTCCCCAGACAGTCAACCCGACAACACGCCCCTCAGGGAGAATCCCCTCGGGGTCAGTGGAGGCTACTGAAGAACTGAAGAGACGAGATAACGCATCAGGCTTGGTGTTCTTAGAGCCCGGACGATAAGAAATCACGAACTCGAAACGAGCGAAAAACAGCGCCCAACGCGCCTGACGCGCATTAAGTCGTTTGGCAGAACGGATGTACTCAAGGTTCCTATGGTCAGTCCAAACGACAAAAGGAACGGTCGCCCCCTCCAACCACTGTCGCCATTCGCCTAGGGCTAACCGGATGGCGAGCAGTTCGCGGTTTCCCACATCATAGTTACGTTCCGACGGCGACAGGCGATGAGAAAAATACGCGCATGGGTGGACCTTGTCGTCAGAGAGGGAGCGCTGAGAAAGAATGGCTCCCACGCCCACCTCTGACGCGTCAACCTCGACAACGAACTGTCTAGAGACGTCAGGTGTAACAAGGATAGGAGCGGATGTAAAACGATTCTTGAGGAGATCAAAAGCTCCCTGGGCGGAAACGGACCACTTAAAGCACGTCTTGACAGAAGTAAGGGCTGTGAGAGGAGCTGCCACCTGACCGAAATTACGGATGAAACGACGATAGAAGTTCGCGAAGCCGAGAAAGCGCTGCAGCTCGACGCGTGACTTAGGGGCGGGCCAATCAATGACAGCTTGGACCTTAGCGGGATCCATCTTAATGCCTTCAGCGGAAATAACAGAACCGAGAAATGTGACGGAGGAGGCATGAAAAGTGCACTTCTCAGCCTTCACAAAAAGGCAATTCTCTAAAAGGCGCTGGAGGACACGTCGAACGTGCTGAAGATGAATCTGGAGTGACGGTGAAAAAATCAGGATATCGTCAAGGTAAACGAAAACAAAGATGTTCAGCATGTCTCTCAGGACATCATTGACTAATGCCTGAAAGACAGCTGGAGCGTTAGCGAGGCCGAAAGGAAGAACCCGGTATTCAAAGTGCCCTAACGGAGTGTTAAACGCCGTCTTCCACTCGTCCCCCTCCCTGATGCGCACGAGATGGTAAGCGTTACGAAGGTCCAACTTAGTGAAAAACCTGGCTCCCTGCAGGATCTCGAAGGCTGAAGACATAAGAGGAAGCGGATAACGATTCTTAACTGTTATGTCATTCAGCCCTCGATAATCTATGCAGGGGCGCAGAGACCCGTCCTTCTTCTTGACAAAAAAAAACCCCGCTCCGGCGGGAGAGGAGGAGGGGACTATGGTACCGGCGTCAAGAGCTACAGACAAATAATCCTCGAGAGCCTTACGTTCGGGAGCCGACAGAGAGTATAGTCTACCCCGGGGGGGAGTGGTTCCCGGAAGGAGATCAATACTACAATCATACGACCGGTGTGGAGGAAGAGAGGTGGCCCTGGACCGACTGAACACCGTGCGCAGATCGTGATATTCCTCCGGCACCCCTGTCAAATCACCAGGCTCCTCCTGTGAAGAAGAGACAGAGGAAACAGGAGGGATAGCAGACATTAAACATTTCACATGACAAGAGACGTTCCAGGAGAGGATAGAATTACTAGACCAATTAATGGAAGGATTATGACAAACTAGCCAGGGATGGCCCAAAACAACAGGTGTAAAAGGTGAACGAAAAATCAAAAAAGAAATGGTTTCGCTATGATTACCAGAAACAGTGAGGGTTAAAGGTAGCGTCTCACGCTGAATCCTGGGGAGAGGACTACCATCCAGGGCGAACAAGGCCGTGGACTCCCTTAACTGTCTGAGAGGAATGTCATGTTCCCGAGCCCAGGTCTCGTCCATAAAACAGCCCTCCGCCCCAGAGTCTATTAAGGCACTGCAGGAAGCTGACGAACCGGTCCAGCGTAGATGGACCGACAAGGTAGTGCAGGATCTTGAAGGAGAGACAGGAGTAGTAGCGCTCACCAGTAGCCCTCCGCTTACTGATGAGCTCTGGCTTTTACTGGACATGAAGTGACAAAATGACCAGCAGAACCGCAATAGAGACAGAGGCGGTTGGTGATTCTCCGTTCCCTCTCCTTAGTCGAGATGCGGATACCTCCCAGCTGCATAGGCTCAGCTCCCGAGCCGGCAGAGGAAGATGGTAGTGATGCGGAGAGGGGGGCGACGGAGAGCGCGAGCTCCTTTCCACGAGCTCGGTGACGAAGATCAACCCGTCGCTCAATGCGAATAGCGAGTTCAATCAAGGAATCCACGCTGGAAGGAACCTCCCGGGAGAGAATCTCATCCTTTACCTCTGCGCGGAGACCCTCCAGAAGACGAGCGAGCAAGGCCGGCTCGTTCCAGCCACTGGAGGCAGCAAGAGTGCGAAACTCAATAGAGTAGTCTGTTATGGATCGATTACCTTGACATAGGGAAGACAGGGCCCTGGAAGCCTCCTCCCCAAAAACAGATCGATCAAAAACCCGTATCATCTCCTCCTTAAAGTCCTGATACTGGTTAGTACACTCAGCCCTTGCCTCCCAGATTGCCGTGCCCCACTCACGAGCCCGTCCAATAAGGAGAGATATGACGTAGGCGACACGAGCAGTGCTCCTGGAGTAAGTGTTGGGCTGGAGAGAAAACACAATATCACACTGGGTGAGGAACGGGCGGCATTCAGTGGGCTCCCCAGAGTAACACGGCGGGTTATTGATTCTGGGCTCCGGAGATTCGAAAGCCCTGGAAGTGGCCGGTGGATCGAGGCGGAGATGGTGAACCTGTTCTGTGAGGTTGGAGACTTGGGTGGCCAGGGTCTCAACGGCATGTCGAGCAGCAGACAATTCCTGCTCGTGTCTGCCTAGCATCGCTCCCTGGATCTCGACGGCTGAGTGGAGAGGATCCGAAGTCGCTGGGTCCATTCTTGGTCGGATTCTTCTGTTACGGTGAGTGAATGAGGACCCAAAAGCGAACTAACTTAAACAGAGCTTCTTTAATAACCAAACTGTGGTAGGCTCAGATAGACCGGCAGATTCCGACAGGACAGGACAAGGTTACAGCAAACATGACGATAGTCTGGCTCAGGCATGAAACACAACAAACAAGAATCCGACAAGGACAGGAATAAAAACAGAGAGAGATATAGGGGACTAATCAGAGGGAAAAGGGGAACAGGTGGGAGAAGGGGTGACGAGGTAGTCAAGAGGAGACAAGGAACAGCTGGGGGAAAGCGGGGGAGAAAAGGTAACCTAAGACGACCAGCAGAGGGAGACAGGGTGAAAGGAAAGGACAGAAAGACACAACATGACAATACATGACAGTAGGTCACTGTGTTCTTGGGGACCTTACTACCCATCCCGGATGTGGGAGAATTGTCATCAACTACACTAATTAGCATAGCGCAATGGTCAAAAAATATTACTAGAAAATATTCATATTCATGAAATCACAAGTGAAATATAGTGAAACACAGCTTAGCCTTTTGTTAATCACCCTGTCATCTCAGATTTTGAAATTATGCTTTACAGCAAAGCAAGACAAGCGTTTGTGTAAGTTTATCGATAGCCTAGCATAGCATTATGTCCAGCTAGCAGCAGGAAGCTTGGTCACGAAAATCAGAAACGCAATCAAATTAACCGTTTACCTTTGATTATCTTCGGATGTTTTCACTGACGAGACTCCCAGTTAGACAGCAAATGTTATTTTTGTTCAATAAAGATTATTTTTATACCCAAAATTTCTCTGTTTGTTTGTCACTTTATGTTGAGAAATCCAGTCACGCCAATTATATCCATAATATCGACAGAAACATGGCAAACGTTTTTTATAATCAATCCTCAAGGTGTTTTTCAAATATCTATTCGATAATATATCAACCGAGACAATTGGCTTTTCAGTAGGAGCGAGAGGAAAAATGACTACCTCTGTCCTTTACGCAATAATCACTCTGAGAGCCCTCAGCTGGCCACTTACGCAATGTAGTCGTTTAAGCTTATTCTTCAACATAAAGGCGTGAAACTACGTCACAATGCTGTAAACACCTTAGGGAATACGTAGAAAAAGGAATCTGGTTGATATCCCTTTCAGTGGCCAATAGGGGTGCATAGGAAGACAACGGTTTCAAAACATGAGTCACTTCCTGATTGGATTTTTCTTAGGCTTTCACCTGCAATATCAGTTCTGTTATACTCACAGACAATATTTTGACCGTTTTGGAAACTTTAGAGTGTTTTCTATCCTAAGCTGTCAATTATACGCATATTCTAGCATCTGGTCCTGAGAAATAGGCGGTGTACTTTGGGAACGTTATTTTTCCAAAAATGAAAATAGTGCCCCCTAGTTTCAAGAGGTTAAATTCTGCACAAATTATTTGGTACTCTTCCCAAGATCCATGCCTCGACACAATCCTGTCTCGGAGCTCTACGGACAATTCCTTCGACCTCATGGCTTGGTTTTTGCACTGGCATGCTCTGTCAACTGTGTGACCTTATATAGACTGGTGTGTGCCCTTCCAAATCATGTCCAATCAATTGAATTTACCACAGGTGGAATCCAATCAAGTTGTATAAACATCAAGGATGATCAATGGAAACAGGATGCACCTGAGCTCAATTTCGAGTCTCATACCAAAGGGTCTGATTACTTATGTAAAAGTTTGTTTTTTTACATACATTAGCAAAAAAATCCTAACCCGTTTTTGCTTTATCATTGGATATTGTGTGTAGATTGATAAGGAAAATGTTTTATTTCATCAATTTTTGAATAAGGCTGTAACGTAAAAAAAAAAGCTATTTGGATAAAGTCAGAGGTCTGAATACTTTCCAAATGCACTGTTTATCATAAACTATGCAAGCTGATTCATGATTTAGACTGGCTTAAAAATGCTGCCTGTCCTTCTTGTCTCAACTCCTGACATGTTCATTACTATGGGACAGCTGGAGATCGAACAATGTTGCAAATGTCGGCGAGACAGACAGCAAGGTTTATACAAATCTCCGCAGTTGAAAACTAAATGTTAGTCTAAAAGAAATGTAAGATAATGTCTAGATGCTTTTTATAGTGGAGATCAAATTCATAATTTGCCTGGTTGCGCTGATGAGACAGTAGATTGCTCAGTCAGATGTGTTACGCTGAGTGGAACAGGAGAACCCAAGAGCAGACTCTGACAAGGAGACTGGGAGGAAATAACCAATGTATTTATTGAAAGACAGGGGAGATGGAGTGCAGGTCAGGGGAAGCTCGGGTGGGTTCCTGGAAACCAGGTGCTGAGGCCGGAGTGAGAGGGGTTGAGACAGGTTAAGCAGGTCCGGAGGGGAATCCAAGGGCGTAGTAGAGTGGGGAAACCAGGACAGAGTAGCAGGATGACGAGACGTGGGACTGGAGTCAGACCAGAGTCAGAGCGGGCAGAACTGTAGTGGAGAGGAAAACAGCGTCAGGCAAGGAAAACAGGCACAACAGGATCTGAATAGTAACAAAAGGCTAGAAACGTAGACTGACTGAGCAGAGATTACAATCTGGCAGCATGGAAGTGGCAGGGCTGAGCATTTGTAGAGGTCTTGATTATGGAACAGGTTGCAGCTGGTGGGGGCTGCTCTGACTCGAGCACACCTGTCTCTGCCCACAGACAGAGAGAAGAGAAAGAGAGAGAGAGAACTGGGGGAGTGGCGGCAGATCAAGGAGACACAGGATGAGCAGTAGAGGGTGTTGCAGGAGCCGATGTGGCAAGATGGAACAGAGTAAACTTGTGGCATAGACATCTATTGGTGATTATACAACGGTGAGGGGCACAGAAATAACGTTTCACAGGAGGTCACTTCCACACATGAACACACACACGCCATTAGGGTTGATAGACACTGTGGGACATGCCTCTCTCATCCCTGTTTTCCACACCATTTCCCCCACATCCATCCGGTAGGAGGGTGTGCGAGGAGGGCATCGGACGAGTGTGGGGGAGGAAGCAAAGGGGGTAAGTCCTGTCACTCTCGGGACAAGGTGTGAGATCATTAACACATTAATGACTTTCATGACACATTTGGGACAGTTTAACCGTTTAGTGGTGGTGTGAGTAGAGGCCCACTCTGCTCTGTCTCAAATGGCACACTATTCTCTAAATAGGGACCCTGGTTAAAAAGTACTGCACTACATAGGGAATAGGTTGCCATTTGGTACTCAGGCATACACCACATGCTCGATGCTCAGGGATGAGAACCATCCCCAGCCTCAATGAGCGACGAGGTCATCGGGTCACACTCTTAAAGGAAAAATCCACCCAAAACCAATCATTCATTTAATTTACAGTGTAAATTTACAAAAACACTAATATGTGAGAATATGTTTTGTGAACAAATTTACAATTTTGGTGTCATAATAATATTGGTTACAAAAAAAAGTTTGTGGAAATCTGTTGCAGCTCAAGTCAACTACAAAATCCACAATGCAATGCTGTCTTTTTGGTTTGGCTAGCAAACATAGCTGCACACAATAATACCAAATACAATATCAACATGTAACATAGATAGCTGTAAAACTACCTAAACAAACTGCACTAACTATCAATTTATTAGTCTACAATCGCACCATGTTCAACCTGTAGATTGATGTGCCTCACAGAGAGGAGTCTAACATTCGCAACTGCAGATATACTTTTGTGCTCTCCTTCAAAGAGTGAATGGGGGTCTATTGGGCGCAAGCTCAAAAACATTAGGGATTGGTCGACAGTCTGCTGGGTGGGACAACATACGTTCCTTCATTCATTGGATTCCTATCTCCTTTCTATAATATCTCTGGCAACGGCACCATGCAATGCACCTAGACTAAAGAGGCAGACAAATTTGAAGTGTTAGACCCTCCATTAAATTACACATTTCTCAAGGTAGGAATATCGCAAAAATATGATCAATGGCCAGTATTAAAATCTGACACTATAGATGTTTTGGCAATTTAAATGTCGTATTCCTATTAATTTCCTGGTTAGTGAGAGCGACTTTATCACAGTGCTACGTCATGCCTGCTTGATTGCCAATAACACATGAAAACATGAAATGACCCAGGGAATAGACAGATGCACAAAAACAATATAACATTCAAAATGGGTGAACCTTTCCTTTAACGACCTCATCTAAACCCCAGTGGGGAGAAAAAAGCTATTCCTTATTAAGACTTCATTCCGGTAGAAATTGAGGCCAAATGGTGATTGCATGAAAACAGAGGAGGGTAACCTTTGTTGGATATGGTTATGAATTGTTAGGATAGCTTCCTATTGTAATGTAGAGGTATTTCACTGTCACTATATCTCTCTCTCTCTGAATCATTTGTTTGGACTAATTATGTTTCTCCTTCTCTTCCTCCTCATTTGAACCTCCTGCTATCTTATTACTACGGAATATACCATCTTGTTGTTGTATACTATCATCTCTCCTCTCTCTGTTTCATTAGCTCTGGCTCTAGCTAGATCTGTTTCCTCCTCCTCTTATGATTATGAATACCCTCCTGTTGTTGTCGTAGCCTACTGTATTTTACTATTTTCTCTTTCTCTCGGTTTCATTAGCTCTAGCTCTGGCTAGCTGGTACTGTTTCCTCCTCCTCGTAACCTTGTGCTCCTCGCCGTCTCTCAAAAGCTTTCTAGCAGGCTATTAGTACTTTATCTGTCCAGCGCTGCAGAACGTATTGTTCTGCATATTGCAGGTGCAACACATCATATGAAGCAGACATATGAAACACTGTCTTTTTGAGCTGGTCAGTATGTGTAGGTAATCACGGTCTAACGCAGCTTTCAAAAATATATATATTGCATAGTAGAGTTTTGAAAGTGGAATTAGACCATGGTAGCTTAGGAGATGGAGAAAACACCTGTCTCCGGATTACATCTTCAAACTAAGTGCAACCATGGCATCTGTGACAGGGAGAAGTGTCCACCCGGAAAAAGTAGCCAATTGTCATACTTCAGTAAAAGTAAAGATACCTTAATAGAAAATGACACCCAGTAAAAACCTTCCTGAGTAAAAGTATAAAATTATTTGGTTTTAAATATACTTAAGTATTAAAAGTACATGTAATCGCTATAAAGAATACTTACATTTAAGTATAAAAAGTAAAAGTAAATGTAGAAATCCTTTCAAATGTCTTATATTAAGCAAACCAGACGGCACCATTTCCCTTTTTTTAAATTTTTAAATTTTTGATTTACCGATAGCCAGGGGCATGCCCCAACACTCACACTGTTTACTGAGTCTGACAGATCAGAGGCAGTAGGGATGACCAAGGATGTTCTCTTGTTAAGTGTGTGAAATAGACAATTTTCCTGTCCTGCTAAGCATTCAAAATGTAACGAGTACTTTGTGTGTCAGGGAAATTGTATGGAGTAAAAACTGCAATATTTTCCTTAGGAATGTAGTGAAGTGTCATGACTCCTAACGAAGGTGGCTCCTCTTCCTGTTCAGGTGGCGCTCGGCGGTCGTCGTCACCGTCCTACTAGCTGCCACTTTTCTGTTGTCTTTCTCTGATTAGTAACACCTGTTTCTTGTTTAGGTTTTAGTTGGGCTATTTAAGCCGGTAGGCCCGCCTGCTCTTTGTGCGGGCTTATTTATTTCCCACTGTGTTATTGTGTGGTAGTGCGTGTTGTTTTGGGGTTTTCCCTCCGGACTGGTTAGGTCCTGGTTTTGGGCATTTGTGTATGTGCGCCCAGCATCTTGGCGAGTACTATTTTTCCTGTGTCTCCTGCGCCTGACTCCGCACCCACTACGCCCAGTGCGTTACAGAAGCCCGCACCATCAAATGGAGTCAGCAGGAGCAGCGGCCACCCCCCTTCCATCGATGGAGGAACGCATCCTCCATCACACCACCATCCTCCATCGGATTGGGTCTGCGATGGACCAGATGATGGAGAGAATGGACCGATGGGAGAGGAGTGGTCTTCCCGCTTCACCGACGAGTCCACCTACTCCTCCCCCGGCGTCTGGCTCCAGCGCAGGGAGTACGATGGAGTGGTGGGCTGGGTGCCAGGGGTTTCTACTCCAGCTCGAGTTGTACCTGGCTGCCGTGAGGCCGACTCCCTCGGGGGAGGAGAGTGTGAGCGTCCTCGTCTCCTGCCTGACGGGTCGAGCTCTGGAGTGGGCCAAAGCTGTCTGGAATGGCCCAGACTCGGCGAGGGAGCACTATCCGGAGTTCACTCGCCGTTTCCGGGCCGTATTCGACCACCCTCCGGAGGGCCGAGCGGCGGGTGAGCGACTATTCCACCTTAAGCAGGAGACGAGGAGCTCGCAGGACTTTGCGTTGGAGTTCCGGACCTTGGCCGCTGGGGATGGATGGAATGACAGGGCCCTGATGGACCATTACTGTTGCAGCCTCCGGGAGGACGTCCGCAGGGAGCTAGTGTGTCGAGAGGGCAGGCAGAACACTTCTCGGTCACCACATGTGAGTCAGCATCAAACTCACCCAGAGCCCCCTGTTGGTCACATGTTTGTATAAAAAATGTTCCTTGATTTTTCTCCCTCTTCCCATTATAAGGCGCTAGTCGATTCAGGTGCAGTTAGGAACTTTATGGATCGCGGACTCGCCCTCAAGCTGGGTATTTCGCTGGTGCCGATAGATCCCCCCTTCCCCGTGCACTCCTTAGATAGCCGGCCATTAGGATCAGGGCTGGTCAGGGAGGCCACAGTTCCACTGGACATGGTAACGCAGGGGGATCATAGGGAGCGGATTTGTCTCTTCCTTATCAATTCACCTGCGTTTCCAGTGGTGCTGGAACCCCCCTGGCTGTGTTCAGGTAGGTGTATGGGAGTTTCCATCGGTGCCACGTCGGTGGAGAGTCCAGACCAGGTTTCCACTGTGCGCATTCCTTCTTAGTATGCCGATTTGGCTATCGCCTTCTGTAAGAAGAGGGCGACTAAATTACCACCTCATTGACAAGGGGATTGTGCGATAAACCTCCAGGTAAACGCTGCGCTTCCCAGGAGTCACGTGTACCCATTGTCACAGGAGGAGACATTGGCTATGGAGACATATGTCACGGAATCTCTGGGACAGGGGTACATTCGGCCCTCCATTTCACCAGTCTCCTCAAGCTTCTTTTTTTGTGAAGAAAAAGGAGGGAGGTCTGCGTTCGTGCATTGATTATAGAGGTCTCAATTCCATCACAGTGGGGTTTAGTTACCCGCTACCTCTCATCGCTATGGCGGTGGAATCATTTCATGGAGCGCGGTTTTTCACGAAACTGGACGTCAGGAGCGCCTATAATCTGGTGCGTATTCGGGAGGGAGACGAGTGGAAAACTGTGTTTAGTACCACATCGGCCCAGTACAAGTACCTCGTCATGCCGTATGGGTTAAAGAATGCTCCAGACGTCTTTCAATCCTTTGTAGACGAGATTCTCAGGGATCTGCACGGGCAGGGCGTGGTTGTATATATCGATGATATCTGATCTATTCCACCACACACGCCACGCATGTGTTTCTGGTGCGCAAGGTGCTTGGTAGACTGCTGGAGCATGACCTATACGTCAAGGCTGAGAAGTGTGTGTTCTCAAACGAGCTGTCTCCTTCCTGGGTTATCGCATTTCCACCTCGGGGGGGGGGGGGGGGGTTGATGGATTGTGACCGTGTTAAGGCCGTGCATAATTGACCGAGTCCAACCACGGTGAAGGAGGTGCAGCGATTTTTAGGGTTTGCCAATTACTACCGGAGGTTTATCCGGGGGTTTGGCCAGGTAGCGGTCCCCATTACCCCACTGCTGAAGGGGGGGACGGTGCATTTACAGTGGTCGGCAGAGGCTGACAGAGCCTTCAATCGGTTGAAGGCGCTGTTCACTGATGCGCCCATGTTGGCGCACCCGTTCATAGTGGAGGTGGACACGTCCGAAGCTGGTGTGGGTGCCAGCTATTACAGCGCTCTGGTACGCCACCGAAACTCCTCCCCTGCGCTTTCTTTTCGAAGATGCTCGGTCCGGCGGAGCGTAACTATGATGTGGGGGACCGGGAGTTGTTAGCTGTGGTAAAGGCCCTGAAGGTGTGGAGACACTGGCTTGAGGAGGCTAAGCAACCTTTTCTCATCTGGACTGACCACCGGAATCTGAAGTATATCCGGGCAGCTACGAGACTGAATCTGCATCAGTCAAGGTGGGCCATGTTCTTCACCTGATTTAGGTTTACCATCTCTGTATAGACCAGGTTCCCTGAGCACGACGGCCGACGCGCTGTCCCGTCTCTATGACACGGAGGATCGGCCCATCGATCCTACTCCCATCCTTCCAGCCTCTAGGCTGGTGGCACCGGTGGAATGGGAGGTGGACATGGACATTGAGCGGGCGTTACGGGTGGAACCTGTGCTTCCACTGTATAAGATAACTAATGGGACTGCCCTGAGGAAGCTTGTACTTGGTGCATTGAGTTGGTTGGAACCTCTCCAGTATGCTGATAATAAAGAATGATCCATGACATTCTAAATTCCAGCTATCGCCTAGAAGTATGGTACATTCTTAGCTCGAAGAGCATTCTTGATCTGGTACTTTCTGGGGCTTGTTGGTGCATTTGCTTTGTTGCCTGGTGTCCGATGTCCCAATCGATTTTATTTTGTGTCCTCCAAGTGTTCGTGACATAACTCTGTCTTTAAAACCACACCTCTTGTTTTATTATCACACTGCCCACTGGGCACAGATGTCAGTTCAACATCTAGTTTTGATTTACGTTTGGCTGAGTTGTCAGTTAAAGTGAATTCAACATGAAATCATGAAATCAACCAAAAATTCATTGGATTTAGGCTACAAGTTGAGTTAAAAAAAATACAAAATTCCCTTACATTGATGTCTTTATCCAAAT
Organism: Oncorhynchus mykiss; assembly: GCF_013265735.2. Lineage (NCBI taxonomy): Eukaryota > Metazoa > Chordata > Actinopteri > Salmoniformes > Salmonidae > Oncorhynchus > Oncorhynchus mykiss. Next base: position 55,212,558 of record NC_048565.1, read on the forward strand.
CCAGTCAGTTTTCCACGTTGATTCAATGTCAAAATGGAACAGACTATTGCAGATCTGTAATCTGTAAACTGAAAGCAAACCTTGATGAATCCCTCTGACTGTCAGTCCCAACCAAGGCCTTTTACATGATTCTTGGAGCATAGAGCAGTAGGCTCCTCAATATCCTGTCCCTGTCATTATTCCTGTCCTCCACCCTAACACACCACACTCTTGCTGATAGATGGCTGAACAAGGTATTTAGGTCAAGGCTAACAGGACTGGCTGAGCAGAGATGACTTTAATGCAAAACAAGGCTAACCTAACCATGGAGATGTACTTCAAGATCAGGTTCCTGGTTTATTTTGCATATGCACATTGAAAATCCTCCTTACCACAGCCCTTCCCTGTCCCGTTCCCACCTTACTGACGACTCCTACCTGTCCTCTGCACTGATTGATAGACAGCTAGCAGTGGTATACAGGCAACGGGCTGGCTGAGCAGACATGCTATAAAACAGCTCCAACCTTACAGCATAAAGTAGACAGCCTAATAATTACTGTATAAAACCACAACAGGAACATACCTTTTTGGTCCTGTTCCTATGCATTATATAATAGCTCAACACTAAGAATGTATGCCCTTGGGTTTAACACGCATACCACATATCATGCACAGTAATACAATGCACATACACACATAACGCATATTACGCAATATTACGCAATATAATATTCAAGTTCTTTACCAACCACATACAGTAGATGAGATGTAAATGAGATGTAATATAGCAAAATGTCTATAGACTACCTGTATAAGTCCACCTGCTACTGTATTAATACACAAACTGAATATGACTGAAAATAATGAACTAACAAATTGTCACACCCTGACCTTAGTATTCTTTGTTTCCTTTGTTATTTTGGTTAGGTCAGGGTGTGACATGGGTGATGTATGTGTTTTTTGCTTGTCTAAGGGTTTTGTATGTTTATGGGGTGGTCCCTATCCAGGTGTTTTTGTAAGTCTATGGTTGCCTAGATTGGTTCTCAGTTAGAGGCAGCTGTCTATCGTTGTCTCTGATTGGGAACCATATTTAGGCACCTGACTTCTAGCCTTCTATTTTGTGGGTGATTGTTCCTGTTACCAGTGTTCTTATGTGTTAGTGTTCACGTTACGGGACTGTTTCGTCTTCGTTGATTTTTGTCGGTTTATTGTTTTGTTCGTTGTTTAAGTATCCCGTTAAAACATGGATTATCATCACGCTGCATTTTGGTCCTCCTCTCTTTCACCCGAAGACAGTCGTTACACAAATACATTCATTCATACCTACTGACACAGATTCTTACACAAACATACACAAAATAATCCCAAACACTCCCATTAGGGATTATGCTATAGGCACCTGCCATTAAATAAAATATACTTTATATAAATCAATGTCTATTGCTAGAATTTATGAGAGCAGGTAGGGCCAATCTGCAGAACCAAACAGCTAAATGAGAGCTATAAATATAGATGCCTTGCCACAGGCTGTATGGAGGGCTATATACAACCCTCTCAGGGCTGAGAGAGAAACGCTCTCCACTCACTCCCCTGAGAAAGACACACACATGTATGGAGTAGAGAATAAATGCATGCACGTGCAAGCAAGACATACACAGAAGCAGTCACGCATACACATGCACGGAGAAGAAAACACTAGCACATATATAGAGAAGAGCACACTAGCACATATATGGAGAAGAGCACACTAACACATATATGGAGAAGAGCACACTAACACATATATGGAGAAGAGCACACTAACACATATATGGAGAAGAACACACTAAAACATATATGGAGAAGAACACACTAACACAATAATGGAGAAGAGCACACTAACACATATATGGAGAAGAGAACAATAATACATAGAGCACACTAATACTGTAAAGGGGTGCGTAACTGGTGGCAGGGAAGTCAGACACAGGAGAGCAGAACTAGGTAGTAGCCTGAGCAGTTTAATCCAAAAACCAACCGCATAAAAATACAACAGAATATGGGTACAAAAAACCCGACGTGCACCAGTAAACAAGTGCACAAGCACTTACAACAAACCATCCCACACAAAGACATGGGGGGAACATACACAACAAATAATGAGGGAAATGGAACTCAGGTGTGTAGGAAAACAAGACAAAACACATGGAAAATGAAAAGTGGATCGAAGGTGGCTAGAAGTCAGGTGACTCTAACGCCGCCCAAACAAGGAGAGGAAACGACTTCGGTGGAACCCCCCCCCTTGATGCGCGGCTCCAGCAGTGCGCCGACTCCGGCCTCGGGGACGACCCGGAAGGCGAGGTTCAGGGCGATCCGGATGGAGACTGTGGAACTCCCGCAGCATTGAAGGGTCCAACATGTCCTTCACCGGAACCCAGCATCTCTCCTACGGACCGTACCCCTCCAAGTCCACGAGGTACTGAAGGCCCCTCGCCCGACGTCTCGAATCCAGTACGGATCAAATGGAGTATGCCGGAGTCCCCTCGATGTCCGGAGGGGGCGGAGGAACCTCCCACACCTCAGACTCCTGGAGTGGGCCAGCCACCACCGGCCTATGGAGAGACACATGGAACAGTAATCGGGGGGAAGCTGTAACCTGTAACTCACCTCGAACCTCATTCCGCTAGCGGAACCCCCCCGCAACAGCCAGTGAAAGTGCAGGGCGCCAAATTCAAAACATCAAAAATCTCATTTTTAAAATTCCTCAAGCATACAAGTATTTTACACCATTTTAAAAGATACAATTCTCGTTAATCTAGCCACAGTGTCTGATTTCAAAAAGGATTTACAGCGAAAGCACCACAAACGATTATGTTAGGTCACCACCAAGCCACAGAAAACTTTGTTTGATAAAGTTCATATTTATATCAACAAATCTGAGTTTACATTGGCGTTCAGTAGTTCTAAAGCATGCGGTGATACTGAGGAGGCCAATTAGGCAGGATATAACCACACCCAACCACCAACTTACCATCCTGAGACAAGGCCGAGTATAGCCCACAAAGATCTCTGCCACTGCACAACCCAAGGGGGGGCGCCAACCCAGACAGGAAGATCACGTCAGTGACTCAACCCACTCAAGTGACACACACCTCCTAGGGACGGCATGAAAGAGCACCAGTAAGCCAGTGACTCAGCCCCTGTAATAGGGTTAGAGGCAGAGAATCCCAGTGGAGAGAGGGGAACCGGCCAGGCAGAGACAGCAAAGTTGCTCCAGAGCCTTTCCGTTCACCTTCACACTCCTGGGCCAGACTACAATCATATAACCCACTGAAGAGATGAGTCTTCAGTAAAGACTTAAAGGGAGAGACCGAGTCTGCGTCTCACACATGGGTAGGCAGACCATTCCATTTAAATGGAGCTCTATAGGAGAAAGCCCTGCCTCCAGCTGTTTGCTTAGAAATTCTAGGGACAATTAGGAAGCCTGCGTCTTGTGACCGTAGTGTACGTGTAGGTATACACCTGTTGTATTCGGCGCACGTGACAAATAAACTTTGATTTGATCTGTGTGTAGTAATGTTATCTCAGAATACCATTTCACATTGCTTGTTATAGCCTAATGTAAGCTAGCAATAGGGAAGGAACATTTTTATTTAAGACAAATAAAAATAGTGAAAGATTATCAAAGTTATAATTTTTTGATAGAACTATACTAAATACATTCACGTCACCAAATAATTGTTTGCAACAATGTTTTGCAATGAAGGTCTACATTGATTTCAATACAAAATCTAGGAGGCTTGTAATGGAACATTTTATGCTTTTCTAATAACCATTTTCTGTGTTCATGCAAGTGACTGATTGAACGAACCCTCACTATCAGTTTCTGTAATTTGGCAGTACGCCCAGACCCTTGTTTTGAAAACGATATCTCAGGTTCAAGGTCTCAGCTTAGAGAGAAGAAGCCTCGTGAGGTATTGGTCTGTCACATGAATGAAGCAAATGTTAATGATAAATTATGAATAAGCTAAGTCATGCAAATATGTGGTTAGGGATTCTGACACATTTACTATGGTCCTTCAAGTTTGTTGGAACCTCTCCAGTGTGCTGACAATAAACAATGATTCATTTAAGACGGACTTTGAGTGTAGGAACTTCCACAACTGGCTCTAGGTTCTGACCCTCTTTAATAGACTTACACAGTAATTATGACAACTTCTTGAGGACGTCCTCCCACCTATCAGAGCTCTGCAGCATGAACTGACAAGTTGTCAACCCAGTCAAAGGATCAGAGAAAAAATCTAGCTAAATCTAGCTAGCACTGCAGTGCATAAAATGTGGTGAGTAGCTGACTCAAAGAGATAAATACAATAGTTTTAACAGTTTTGAACAAATTAATTTCTTCCACAATTAAGGAGAAGCAAGAGAGAGACAGCAAGAGTGAAAGAGAGCGCTAGCTATATTTCGTAATAAATGCTTTGTTCACTTTCACTTACTTAGCTAGCATCGGATGCAGCTAGCTAGTTTGGCCTACTCAAACACCTGGCTCAAACAGAGAAGGATGCTATGTTAGTTAGCTAGCTGGCTATGGCTATCCAACACTGGAACTCTTCCAAGTCAAGGTAAGCTTTTGGTTGTATTAATTTATTGCCACCGGGGCCCGCCAGTGTAACTGCTGAACTTCTTGCTGCTGACTGTACACTGTAGTGCTTAATTGTAGCGGGTTTACTAACACATTAGTTCTAGTAGCTAAGTTGATGATGACTTGACAATGATGTAGGCTGTGTGCAGTTAGCGGTCATGATATGAATGTTTGGCTTGGAAAGGATTTTTTGCCTAGTCACAGACAGCTGATGTGTTGTGCACTGAAGTCCACAAGAGAAGGGAGAAGGTGAGAGGACGAGAGTGTGTAGACAGATGCAAGAAGGAATTATATATACAACGAGCAGTTGTATGTGGCTGCTATGAAAGTGAACTGTTTGCTTGTGATCAGGGGCGTATTCATTACGCCGATTCTGTTGAAAAATGTTTTTTAAACGGAAGCAAACGGAACAAAATGGGTATAAACATACATTTGTCTAATATAAACACTTGTTTGAAACTTTTGGACTAATGAATACATTCTAGATCAGCTAGATGCAGGCAAAAGTGTGCAAGGCGGTATTAAATGTGTCACCGTCTGTCACCTTAACTACTTCGACCTGTGCACCTACATTGTAAACTTTCATTGATAGGCTAGGTTGTAGCAACCTCATGATGGGTATAGAGAAAATGAGAGTATCATGTAGTGGCATAAACCTATCAATGTTACATTGAACTGGGTGAATGGAATATGAATGACAGTCATCCAATACAGTGGCTTGCGAAAGTATTCACCCTTTTGCATTTATCATATTTTCTTGCCTGGAATAAAAATGTATTTTTGGGGGGTTTGTATCAATTGACTTACACAACATTCCTACCACTTTGAAGATGCAAAATATTTTTGATTGTAAAACAAACAATAAATAAGACAAAAAAAACAGAACTTGAGTGTGCATAAATATTCACCCCCTCCCCCCCAAAGTCAATACTTTTGCAACAATTACAGCGCCACATCTCTTGGGGTATGTCTCTATATGTTGGATGGGTTGGATGGGTTCCGCTGGTGTACAGCAATCTTTAAGTCATACCACAGATTCTCAATTGGATTGAGGTCGTGGCTTTGACTAGGCCATTCCAAGACATTTAAATGTTTCCCCTTAAACCACTCGAGTGTTGCTTTAGCAATATGCTTAGGGTCATTGTACTGATGGAAGATGAACCTCCATCCCAGACTCAAATCTCTGGAAGACTGAAAAAGGTTTCCCTCAAGAATTTCCCTCTATTTAGTGCCATCCATCATTCCTTCAATTCTGACCAGTTTCCCAGAGCCTGCCAATGAAAACATCCCCACAGCATGATGCTGCCACCATGCTTCACTGTGGGGATGAGGTTCTCAGGGTTATAAGAAGTTTTGTGTTTGAGCCAGACATAGCGTTTTCCTTGATGGCCAAAAAGCAAAATTTTTGTCTCATCTGACCAGAGTACCTTCTTCCATATGTTTGGGAGTCTCCCACATGCCTTTTGGTGAACACCAAACATGCTTACTTATTTTTTTCTTTAAGCAATGGCTTTTTTTCTGGCCACTCTTCTGTAAAGCCCATCTCTTTGGAGTGTACGGCTTAAAGTGGTCCTATGGACAGATATTCCAATCTCCTCTGTGGAGCTTGCAGCTCCTTCATGGTTATCTTTGGTCTCTTTTTTTGCCTCTCTGATTAATGCCCCCATTGCCTGGTCCATGAGTTTTGGTGGACGGCCCTCTCTTGGCAGGTTTGTTCTGGTGCCATATTCTTTCAATTTTTTAATAATCGATTTAATAGGATGTTCAAAGTTTCTGATATTTTTTTATTACCCAACCCTGATCTGTACTTCTCCACAACTTTGTCCCTGACCTGTTTGGAGCTTCTTGGTCTTCATAGTGCCGCTTGCTTGGTGGTGCCTCTTGCTTAGTGGTGTTGCAGACTCTGGGGTCTTTCAGAACAGGTGTGTATATACTGAGATCATGTGACAGATCATGTGACACTTAGATTGCACACAGGTGGACTTTATTTAATTTATTATGTGACTTCTGAAGGTAATTGGCTGCACCAGATCTTAGTAGTTACTTTATTGTCTCAGATGGGAAAATGGTTCGCTGACTCTAATGGATACTGACTGTAATGTCCTTGAGTTACACTGACTGAAACACTGAAGCTCTTGTTTCTCTGCATTCTTCTCCTTTACTTTCTCATCCATCCCTCCTTAAGTACCACCTCCCTCCATTATTTGGTTGCATGGGGATGTGTGAAGGAGAATTGAGGAGGATTGTCTGTCGAGTTTCAAGGAATTCTCTCTTCTTTCTCTATCTACTGTATCTATCCTTGTCTCTCTCCCTCTCTCTTTTTTCCCCCTCTCCCGCTGGTGTCCTCTCTTCACCCTACACCGCCACCCCCTCCTCCTTTCTCTTTTCATTTATTTTATCTCTTGCCTTTGTTTCTGCATGGCGGCAGACAGTCACAGTCCTACATCCCTCAGCCATATTACAGTATCGTCTGGAGCGCAGAGGCATTCGGGACAGAATTGCAAATGCAGCGGAAGTGTTGCGCTGTGCGAAGAGAGGGATGCACCCCTGAGCAACGCACTCCATTATTCTGTTGTCGGAACTCAATAAGAACTATGACTCACAGCTGATGAAATATACATCACTTCTAAATGGTACCAGAAGAAAGCTCTCTTTCTCAGCACAGTACTGTGTGTCGCTTGTTGGATTCTGAAACACACATGGTTAACTCCAGTTAAAGAAGATGACATCTACCCTGAGAGGAGGTCCACAGCTTTATGTCATTCTCTTTTGTCCTTGCACCCAGTGGTTTTTCTTAAATAATATGTATTTTTATTCATTTTCAAATACTATATAAGCCTATTTTTGTGTGTATCAATATAGAAATGTTTGTGTTCATATGCACATCCTTAAAAACATAGGTGCTGGGCTAATAACGAATCTTAATAAAGAACTGCCTGCACACTCAAAATGTAATATGGTGAATTGGGAGCACAAACAGTGTGCGGGCTTTCTTGTTCTTTACTAGGATTAACATCATACCACACACATCTCCCATGTGGAAGGAAGTCTGGTGAAGGTGTTAAATGGAAGTCTGTGGTGAGAGAGGAATGGAGATATGTTGAGAATGTTGAGCCTACTGGGGTTAACTGGATCTTCTGGAGCTCTGGAAGAGGATGCTCCGGTCTACCTAGGGACAGGTTAATCGGTCTGGGTGTCATTCACTCCACCTCCCCCTCCTGGTTGCAATAATGGACCACTTCCAGCGCCTCTGGACCTTCTCACCCTGAGCCTGGATCTGGGAAGGCTTATCTCAGGGCTAGGCTGTTTTTGTCAGTAAAACATCAGTGTGTAAGCAAGCCTCTGTTACAGAATCTAGACAACCACCTGCATTAAAGGGACGGACTTCCATCACAAGTTCTTATCTGCTAATTGTAAGAAAGATAAAGATGAATATCAGTTTATCGCAAATTCGACTTAATACCTCCTGTGGATCGAAAGACATATAGTATAAAGTTAACAGCAAATAGTTCTATTGTACATGACTCTGCATCCTTCTCTATGAAATTAAACGACTTACAGAGCAGACTCTTCCTTTTTCTTTGTGTGTCTAGTCCACCCCAGACTGCCTACTGTGTGACCTTGTGTATTGGCAATGTAAGTGTTTTTTTTTTAAGCAGCTGTTACCGTTGCTCTGAGTGTGAGTGACACCACCCCTCTCTTTGTTAACAGGCTTTTGGGGTGATCCTGGCTGTGGACATTAACACAGACACCCCCCCCCCCCTTTATAGCTACACCCCTTTAATACCTACATCCCCATGCTCTCCTGTTAGGGTGACTGTTAGGCTACATCCCAAAATTGCCACCCTGTTCCCTATGGCCCCTGGTCAAGAGTAGTGGACTATATAAGGGATAGGGTGCCATTTGGGCCTCACTATAGTCCTTTCATATGGCTAATTGGAGTGTGCAAGCCATAACAGCTGAAGTGCTCTCTCAGGGCACCCCTCCCTCCACTCAAACACCCTGTTTTATTACTATTTGCCATAGAGAGTAAACAACCTGTTAGTGTAAATTAGGGTCTCCTGAGTGATGAAGCAGAGACAGCTAACAACCCCAAACTCCCTCCTCTCTCTGTCTCTCCCTTTTATCCTCCTCCCTCCATCCCTCACACTCTCTCTATCCCCTTGAGCTCTTTTACTCTTTTGTGTTTCGGCTCTGTTCTGCCTTGTTTGGCACGCAGCCCTTTGAAAGAGAGTGGTGGTGGTGTGCGTGTGTGTGTGTGTGTGTTTGTATGTGCATTTTGGTGGTAGTGTCTGTGTGCACTTGAGCCTGCGTGTGTGTGTGTGTGTGGTTGGGAGATTGAGGGAGTTAAAATCAAGAAGTGGACAAAAAGACCCCCAGCACATAGCAGCCCTGAGGTGGAAGTTAATAATGATAAAATAATGAAAGTCCCTTCCTCAAGCCCTCCCCTCACCGACCTACTTTCCATAATGGAGAGTGATAGCCCTCAGTCTCACTGCCTGCCCCAGTGTGTGTGTGGATGTATGTGTGTGTGTGTGGATGTATGTGTGTGCATGCGTGTCTCAGTTTGCATGTATGTGTGAGGTGGGGAGGGGAGGGGATAGCTGTGGTGTAACAATAGGTGAATGGATGAAGGACAGGGTCTACATGGAGAGAGCACAAAGGCCATGTGTTACTGTGACCTTTGCTGAGCTTTGTGGTTCCTGGGAGGTGTGTGTGTGTGTGTGTGCAGCTCTTAATAGAGACTGCGACAGGTAAAACAGATGGCTTTCTCCTGGCAATCTTTCCCGCTCTGACATACTGTAGAACTATAAAAAAAAAAATGTACTGGACTGAGTTCAAATCAAATGTATTTGTCACATACACATGGTTAGCAGATGATAATGCGAGTATAGCGAAATGCTTGTGCTTCTAGTTCCGGCAATGCAGTAGTAACCAACGAGTAATCTAACCTAACAATTCCAAAACTACTACCTTATACACACAAGTGTAAAGGGATAAAGAATATGCGTTGAGGTTTATTGTATTTTTTTTCTATTTTTTGTTGTTTTGGGCTGATTATTGAACCTATTGCAAGATAAGTAAAAGGTGGGGAGAGAGAAATAGAGAGAGAGAGGGAATGCGTGTGAGTTTGTGAGTGTGTGGCAGGTGTGTTCAGCGGGGGTGTTGTGTGGAACAGACGGTGGGCGCTGTGCTGTGACTGCTCTCTGCCAGATGCTCAGAGAATGCTATGGAGAGTCATCATGATCTACTGGACAAGGCATACACACACACACACACACACACACACACACTCACACTCACACTCTTTTCTGTGTCCATGAACTCTGACACCTTTCCTTCTCTTTGGTAACCCCATCCACAGCACATACTGTATGTCACTACAAAGGTGTTCACAACCATTCACAAACATATTCTCCCTCTCTCTCTCTCACACACACACAGTCAAATGCACACACACACACACACACACACACACACACACACACACACACACATGCAAACACACAGACACTTACAACATGTTATTTTTTCCCAATTGAACAACCTTTGTTACAGTTTCACACTGTATTATGCTGTCTGTGTGAAGCTGTGTCCTGCAGTTCTCAGACAGAATATCAATTGTAAAACGTACACGCATTCCTCCTCATCGCCCCATTTTCCGTTCATGACATGCTGTAGTAACATTTGATAACGTTTTCAAGGTAGCAGAAATGGCATAAAATATTTATAATATAGCAGAATATTTACTGAATTATGTAAACATAAATTGGTTATGTTGCACTTCCTACGGCTTCCACTAGATGTCAACCATCTTTAGAAACTGGTTTGAGGATTCTACTATAAAGGAGGGGCTCATGAGACCTGTTTGAGGTAACTCTGTCAGCTCGTGACGCGCGCTCCTGACAGAGTTACCTCTCATTCCAGTGCTTTTCTTCAGACATAGGAATTCTCCAGTTGGAACATTAATGATGTTTTATGTTAAAAACATCCTAAAGATTGATTCCATACATCGTTTGACTTGTTTCTACGACCTGTAACGGAACTTTTCGAGTTTTTGTCTGGACGTAGTGCTCGCGCCTCATGAAGATGGATTACTGGGCTGAACACGCTAACAACAAGTGGCTATTTGGACATAAATGATGGACTTTATGGAACTTTATGGAACAAATCAGTCATTTATTGTCGAACTGGGATTCCTGGGAGTGCCTTCTGATGAAGATCATCTAAGGTAAGTGAATATTTATTGTGTTATTTCTAACTTCTGTTGACTCCAAAATGGCGGCTATTTCTCTCGCTGGATTGGGCTCTGAGCGCCGTTCTCAGATTATGCTTCTTCTGTAAAGTTTTTTTTAAATCTGTATTTCTGCAAAATCATTGGATGTTTTGGAACATGATGTCCCATGAGTGTCATCTGATGAAGATCATCAAAGGTTAGTGATTCATTTGATCCATATTTCTGCTTTTTGTGACTCCTATCTTAGGCTGTGTGTTGTTTTGACTTGGCGGTGATCTAACATAATCATATGTTGTGCTTTCGCTGTAAAGCATTTTTGAAATCAGACACGATGGGTAGATTAACAAGAAGTGTATCTTTCATTTGCTGTATTGTACTTGTTAATGTGTGAAAGTTACATATTTCTGAAAAATATTTTTGAATTTCGTGCGCTGCCTTTTCAGCGGAATGTTGTCGAGGGGTTCCGCTAGCGCTAGAAAGGTTAATCCTGGTTGCCTCTGCCAGGAGGCTGAAACTTGACCACAAGTGGGTCTTCCAGCAAGACAGTAATCCCAACACACATCAAAATCCACAAAGAAATGGTTAATTGACCACAAAATCAACATTTTGCAATGAGAAAGAAAGGGAGAGTGAGGGAGGGAAAGAGAAGGGGAATATGTTCTGAAGTATTGAAAACAGGGGTACTCCTATTTTAAAATGTTTCTTTATTACTTGTTAAACAAAATCTGTTTCTCTGAGCAATTGTATACTTTTTTGCTCATCTTTATTAAGGTCACAATCATTTTGAACCTGACTGTAATTTCACTATCAAAGCAAGCACATTGAGTTCTGCAAAGTCTCTCCAAGATCTCTCTCTCTCTCGTATTCTAGCTTAATTACACATACTCTTCTCTCTCTCTCTCTCTCTCTCTCTCTCTCTCTCTCTCTCTCTCTCTCTCTCTCTCTCTCTCTCTCTCTCTCTCTCTCTCTCTCTCTCTCTCTCTCTCTCTCTCTCTCTCTCTCTCTCTCTCTCTCTCTCTCTCTCTCTCTCATCTCTGCAGCGACTTAAACTCTCAGATTAATTAAACAAGCTTGATTAAGCCTAATAGGGAGGGGGGAGTTGTCCACACACACAGCAGAAGAGGAGTTGTGATAGCCCCTGAACCTCTCTCCAGTCCCTGCAGACTGACTGACTGAACCACCCATGTAGTAGCTCACTTATATACTGTATATATTTTCATTGGTAGTGTAAAGCACCGTTTGGAGGGTTCAGAGAGTGGACCATCATCTATAAGAGAGATACAACTTGGACACGATACAGCATACAGAGCTCATCTCTATTAGTTCACGTGAAACTGTTAATTGATAGACACAGGTCAGGCATGTGTAATCAATGACGAACATCCAATTCCCATCCTTACAGTGATTTAGAGAGGTGTTTAAGTCATGTGGCATAGTTTTAGGGCCCAGATGTGCATTAGAAAAATACTGTCTTGATTGTTTTTACTGTATCCATGTTTTCATAATGTGTATGTGTGGTGTACCCAGTGCTCCATGACAGAAGGGTCAGAAGGGTCAGAGGGCCACCAGAGTTCTACTTCCTGACAGCAGGAACAGCAGTCTGTCTGTCCTCCATCACTCCACCATCTGTCCACCAAAATAACAGCACTGCTCTCACAGTAGAAGCAGGGAGTGGAGAAACAGCAGCAGGGGATTTTCTATAGTGTGTTTATGTTTGATATTTGTGTATTTGACCCAGACTTAAGTTTGTTCAAGCAAGGCTAAGCTTTTGCTTGCTGCTTCGCGAGCAGGTCAGCAGTGTGTGTGTGTGTGTGTGTGTGTGTTGGAGCTCGCTCAGCATGCTAGGCTGCTGCTTATGTCTGTACCGGAGTTTAACCACAAAACCACAAACATACTGGCTGAGGAGAGAGACAGCAGACACACACACGGCTGAGTAGAGAGAGACAGATCAGAGCAGAGCAGAGCATTGGCTCACCACTCACCAGCGTCGGAGGTCTAAAGACCGCTTTTGAAAATTATTATTGGTTTAGTCTGCTTTAATGTTGTTTATTTAGTTTTGAGTTGTGTTACAGAGATGTAAGGCGGTATGTATATGTATAATGCACTGTGTTGGCTATGGAGAAAGATGCATCGTTTTTGTAAGTCATTGAAGCTGTACTTGTTGTAGAATGGAGAGAGAGAGAGAAACAGATGGAGATAGTGTGTGGACGAGAGGTAGGAGGAGTAGCTCCATGCTGTTTTTGTTTATTCCAGGAAGAGGGAGAGTGAGAAAGAGAGAGCTAGTATACAGAAAGAGAGAGGGAGATACTAAGCTATGATTTGGAAGCCGGGCTATAGACACATACGGGGTGAAAACAGAATTATCGGCTCTGGTGTCTACTCTGCTCTATAGTGGGGAGTTAGTCTAGACCAGAGAACAGGGGGAGGGAGGGAGAGTGAAATAGGGAGAGAGAGAGAAAGGGAAAGAAGGGAGAAAGCAGAAGCTGGCTGGGCTCTGACTGTGAAGAAAGAGAAAGTTGGAGAATCGGATGGAAAAGGAGATTCTGAAGGAAACCCCATAAAAAAAGCAACGAGAGAAGAGGAGGAGGAAAAACAAAATACTTGGAATTGGGTAAAAATACATAGCTGAGGAGACAGAGACAAGGAGACATATATAGAGAGAAGGGGTTAGTATGAAGACAGGCAGAGGGGAGGGGGACTAAGTGAGATGGAGAGCTGAGAGAGAGAGGGAAGAGAAAAAGGAGGGGAGGGAGGTGTGATACTAGGTGGTAGAGGAGAAGAGGAGGAGACAGGCTGGGTGGTGGATGGGGAAAAAGACAAAGGAAAGTGTGAATAAGCTAGGATCTCTCTCTCTATGCCCATGGTGGGGATAAAGAAACCAACAGATGAAGAGAGATAAGACAGCTAAGGTCTCTGGAGAGAGAGAGGGGTGGAAGGGTCCTGGGTGGAGTGATACAGTGGGCTAGAGGGAGCTGGGGATAGAGAGAGAGTGAGCTGGAGAGAGAGAAACAGAGTGATAGAATGACTGACAGAAAAAGAGGGAGGAGAGAGCTGGATGAGAGAGGAATAGGGAGGGAGGCCGGCTCACAGAGAGCGTACAGCACGCCTGGGTCTGAAAGAGAGAGGGAGGGAGGGGTGGGTGAAGGGGAGGTATTTAAACCGCGGAACAGGACAGCAAAGACTAGCTCTGAACTCCCACAGAGTGGAAGGAAGAGAGAAGAGAGAAAAGGCGGAACAGAGGAGAGAAACGGAGTGCTACAGTACAGTCTGCTTATAACCAACCACACACACACATATTTACACACACTGTTTTCAGAACCCAGAACCAGACTTTCTCTATTCAAGTCGACCAAGTGTGGACTCCAGCCCTCAAGCCATCTTACTGGAACTCTACCTGTGACTACCTTTCTCCACACACCACCACTCTCCCTCCTCTTCTTCATCCCTCTCTCCCTCATTCCGTCGTTTTTCAGGGTGATGGCATGGGCCTCTGTCTGGGGTGCCCTCGGCTGTGCCCTGCTGGCCCTGGTGTTGGGGACCGGTGTGGATTTGGGGAGCCCCCCAGCAGCAGGCTTCTACCCCCGCTTCAACCCCTTCTTCTTCCTGTGTACCCACCATGGGGAGCTGGAGGGGTCCGGGGTAGCCAAGGGAGGGGGAGAGGTGCTCCTCACCCTACAGATCGCTGGGAACCCCACTGCCTACACCCCCGGACAGGAGTACCAAGGTGAGTGCACTGACTATTCTACCTACACCCAGCAGTGTGTGTGTGTGTGTGTGTGTGCGTGCATGTGCATTCTGAGGAGACTGCTTGTGTTGTGTTTGATTGTGTTTGATACATATTTTGCATCACTGATATCAACCATTGTCTTTATTAAAGGTAAGAGATAAACAACTATTTCCTATCTATGATATATAATTAGAGTTGTTTTTAAGCAGATTTTTTTGGCTCCAATTGCTAAAAAATGTGGGGCATGTTCCCATCACACAGATGGACTGAGCGGGATCACTTGATGGTTGGCTGTATTTAGGTGGTAGTTGCCACAAGCTCTGTTATAGATACAGTGCCTTCAGAAAGTATTTACACCCCTTGACTTTTCCCACATTTTGCTGTGTTACAGCTTGAATATAGCCTTTATTACAATTCTATTTTGTGTCACTGATCTACACAAAATACCCCATAATGTCAAAGTGGAATTATGTTTTTAGATTTTTGTTCACAAATTAATAAAAACTGTAAAGCTGAAATGTCATGCGTAAATAAGTTTTCAATTCCTTTATGGCAAGCCTAAATAGCTTCAGGAGTAAAAATGTGCCTAACTATTCAGATAATAAGTGTCATGGACTAACTCTGTGTGCAACAATGGTGTTTAACATGATTTTTGAATGACTAGTCATCTCTGTAACCCAAACATACAATTATCTGTAAGGTCTCTCAGTCGAGCAGTGAATTGCAAACACAGATTCAACGACAAAGACCATGGAGTTTTTCTAGTATCTTGAAAAGAAGGGTAAAAAAAACAGACATTGAATATATATATATCCATTTGAGCATGGTGAAATTGTTAGTTACACTTTGGATGGTGTATCAATACACCTAGTCTCTACAAAGGTGCAGGTGTCCTTCTTAACTCAGTTGGCGGCGAGGAAGGAAACCGCTAAGGGATTTCACCATGAGGCCAATGGTAATTTTAAACCAGTTACAGAGTTAAATGGCAGTGATAGGAGAAAACTGAGGATGGATCAACAACATTGTCGTTACTCCACAATACTAACCTAAATCAGTGACAAGAAGGAAACCTGTACAGAGTAAAAATATTCCAATACATGCGTCCTGTTTGCAATAACGCACTAAAGTAATACTGCAAAAATGTGGCAAAGAATATGTATATATATTTTTATGCTCAGCATTACGTGCATGGTGGTGGCTGCATCATGTTATGGGTATGATTGTCATCGGCAAGGACTAGGGAGTTTTCTTAGGATTAAAAGAAAAGGAATAGAGTTCAGCAAAGTTTGCAATAACGCACTAAAGTAATACTGCAAAAATGTGGCAAAGAATATGTATATATATTTTTATGCTAAGCATTACGTGCATGGTGGTGGCTGCATCATGTTATGGGTATGATTGTCATCGGCAAGGACTAGGGAGTTTTCTTAGGAATAAAAGAAAAGGAATAGAGTTCAGCAAAGTCCTAGAGGAAAACCTGGTTCAGTCTGCTTTCCAAAACAAACTGGGAGAAAAATTCACCTTTCGGGAGGACAATAACCTAAAACGCAATGCCAATTATACACTGGACTTACTTACTTACAAAGATGACATTGAATGTTCCTGAGTGGCCTAGTTACAGTTTTGGCATAAATCGGCTTGGAAATCTATGGCAACGCTTGAAAATGGCTGTCGGGCAATGATCAACAATTAACTTGACAGAGCTTGAATATTTTTTTAAAGAATAATGGGCAATTAATGTACAATCCAGGTG